>NC_142618.1:25058983-25671316 GCF_059453375.1 Lepisosteus platostomus | reverse complement strand
AATGAAGCCAATTCATAGATGGGGACTATTAGGAGGCCATGATTGGTAAGGGCCAATGGGACATTTGGCCAGGACGCCAAGGTTATACCCCTAATCTTTTCGAGAAACACCCTGGGATTTTTAATGACCACAGAGAGTCAGGACCTCGGTTTTATGTCTCACCCGAAGGACAGCACCTGTTTACAGTATAGTGTCCCCGTCACTATACTGGGGCATTAGGACCCACATGGACTGCAGGGTGAGCGCCCCCTGTTGGCCCCACTAACACCTCCACTACCAATCTTCCTGGTTGGCTTCTTTTTAAAGTATATGCAGTGCATTGTGTGCTGAATGCAGCCATCTGGTTAAAACATGTCTTTCTTCAGATTAAGTGTATCAAGTAATTTGCCCAAGAATGATGCTGATAACTCAACTCCTTGCATGTTTTCTGGCTGGTTGCCACTCACCTGTCTAATGACTTACAGCTGTCTGACAGAGAATCCTCAGCACTTCCAAAGGGTTCCAGGATCTGTTGTAAAAATAAATGAAATCAATATTGTGCTTCCATACTGAAAACAGGATTTTGAATTTATACACTATTTTTCCCCAATTACCAGACTATTAAGTGAACACTGAATCCCTACAAAAGCCTGCTTCCATAGTATCAATTTGACTAACATCCTTCTTCTTTGTTCGTCTTTCATCTTGCTGGATGAATGAGTCCATGTCTGTGCTGCACACAGTTTAGAATCTGTATTGAGATTTAAAGAGTCCTGGTATGTCTAAACCTTCTTCTATAATAAGCCACATGACAAAATACCACACATCGACACTACATCAGCACACAACACAGCAAAAGATTAAATAACTCTAATCCAGGACTGAGTGAAAAACTGGGGAAAAATACAGATTAGGGGATTTCAGAAACTAGATTTCTTATTACACTATTTAGATTTCATCACTTATTCCACAGACTGCATATGGTTTCCTATGTGCCCCATTATAACCATGACGGTGGGGCATTGGTTAGCATTGGAGTCCTGGGTTCAGTCTCTGGGGTGCAGTTTGTATGTTTTCCCTGTGTTTGCATGGGTCTTCACTGGGTTCTCCTGTTTCCTCGCACAGTCCAAAGACATATGGGTAGGTTAACAACTGGCTTGACTGGAAAGACCAGCCCTGGTGGGAGTGTGTGCGTGTTTGTATCTGTGTGTACCCTGCGGTGGACTGGCGTTCTGTCCAGGGCGTATCTCGCCTTGCACATGTTGCTTTGCTGGGATAGGATCTGGTTGCCCCATGGATTTCAATTTCAACGGTAATTAAAATAATTTAATTTAAAACAGTAGCTATAATCATCCGATTACCATACGAGAAAACTAAGCGATTTTAGTGTCTCTAAACCTGGGTGGGAGCTAATGACGCTTAATAAAGAGGGCAGAGTACAGGAGGCGTGGCCTAGTGGGGGAAGAGATGCTCACGGTCTGTTCCACGATCTCAGGGATGAACTCTCCCTCACTGTTGATGCTGGTGTAGGAGCCCTGCCGGGCGATCTGCTGCTGCTCCTCTGGGACGCTGCCTGGTGGAGGGGAGCTCCTCCCAGTTTGCAGAGACCCTGAACACAAAACAGCAGCAATAAGGAAAGGTACACAGCCCTTCCTGAGCAACACACCGACATGTTCTGCCACTGCTGAACCTGAACACTATTCATGACACTTCTCAAAATGTTATTGATATTATTATGGTTATTCAAAATACCTGACTGCTGTACCCATTTATACAGCTGGGAATAATATATTATGAGTATTGAGTGAAGTACTTTGCTCAATGAAACAACAGCAATGCTTCACCCGGAGTCTGAACCTACAACCTTCTCTTTACGAGCCCTAATCCTCCTGTCTGAACCTGCCTGATCTGTCGATCACACACTACTAGGGCAAATACCTTTCCTGACTTTTGCTATATTATTACAATACAAAAAACACAGCTGTGACTGGCAATCGGTGGGCACAGACATTTTTTGATACAGTACTTAATGTAGGTTTTATTTGCGTGTCCCAAACAACGACCCTTTTTGAAAATTATAAGAAGCTATATATAGGATTTCAGCATAAGAAGTCATTTTTAAGAAGGACTATTTATATGTTCCCATACTGTATGCATTTGACTTCTAGGATGTCATTGGTCTTAGGCAAGGACATTTTTTGACACATTGTTTTCTACATGTGTTCCATAATAACTATGACCACATGTGCACTTTAAAAGAAGTTAAGAGAAATTTTGCTTTTGACATTTAGGAATAATCGTCATGGGCAAGCTCATTGTTTTATATCTGGGTGGACATGCAATACTATTTATGTTACATACCGACCATATCTCTAGCAGTACCCTCTAAGCATGTTTTGCAAAATATCACAGATAAGGACACTTTGTGACTGGCTACAATAATCATGTCTTCAAGATTCAGTAAAGTTGAAGTTTCCCCTTATATCTTATTTAAGATGTTTTGTTGCGGAGAAGAAATACATTTAAAATTCCTCAATTTCTATGGAAAATGTGGCAGCCAAACTATGTAACATGTGGGCTTAACTTTCACTCTGACACAACTTCCAATGGACCTTTATAATCTTGCCAAATGTAAAAAGTGTTTATTCAGGGATCTGGACTTGAGATACTCAAAAATAAAGGCAGAAAAAAATAATACAAAGAATAAGAACAGGGAACCAGCCACTCCATTGCTTATACACTGCATCTGTGCTTTCACTTATTAATAATCAAAACTGATTGACCTTAAAGAAAACTAAAAAAAACTGCCTTCTGGAGATCCAACATATCATGTGCAAGGACCACATTTAAATATTAAAGCTCTTCATGAGTGCTCACCAAGTGTAGCTAATGCAAAAACAGAGCATTTCCACTGAAGCGTTTCCCCGCTTGACATCAGTGAATGACTGCACAATTTTATCAATCACTGAAACTGCTTGCGACTGTTACTGGGGGCTTTAATGTGTGCTTTAAAACATGTGGGCACACGGTAAGCTGCAAATTCACCAGACTTGCACAATGACAGACTCTGGGGGACAGAAGGCTTATTGCAAAAGCCACCAATTACAACCCGTTCATCATACCAGTAGCCTTCAGGGAAGCTGGAAATTCATACTGCCTACAGCTCACTTGAGCGATTGCAATACTGTATTAACTAGAGTGTCGAAAATATTTTCACTACCGAAACATGGATATTATAGCCCATGCACGAGGATCTCCAAACAAGCAAGAAGACATTTTCAGCAAGTTCCCAAAATCACCATTTGCAAATACAAATGAGCAATATCAAATAATTCACAAAAAACTGTAAAACATTCACTGTACTGATCGAAAATATGGCAGGTGTCAGTGAGGCAAAGGGAGACCAAGTATGCTATCTTTTGTTCATCTTTAATTCTTCATAGGTATAAAGGCCAAACGTGACCTTTTTTCTAGGAAAGCAACTTAGCAAGAGATAGGGTTTCACTTACCTAGTCAAAGAGCAGACAAAATATAGTGGCTTCAGAAAGTATTCAGACCCCCCCACGTTTTCCAAACTTTATTGTGTTGTAGACTTATTTCAAAATGGATTGAATTGATTCTTTTTTGCCATCAATCGACACACAAAACCCCATAATGACAAAGTGAAAAACCCTTTTTAGGAATTTTGGCAAATTTATTAAAAATAAAAAACTGAAATTTCCAATTCACATAAGTATTCAGACCCTTTATTCAGTACTTTGTAGGACCACCTTTAGCAGCGATTACAGCTGTGAGTCTTCTTGGGTATGCTACTACCAGCTTTGCACACCTGGATTTGAACAATTTCTCCCATTCTTCCCTGCAGATCCTCTCAAGCTTTGTCAGATTAGATGGGGAGCGTTGGTGAACTGTAATCTTCAGGTCTCTCCACCGGATTTTCTATGGGGTTCAAGTCCGGGCTTTGGCTGGCCCACTCAAGGACATTCAGAGACTTGTTCTGAAGTCACTACAGCATTGTCTTGGCTGTGTGCTTTGGATTATTGAAAGGTGTATCTTGCCCTAGTCCAAGTTTGTGTGTGTTCTGGAGCAGGCTTTCGTCAAGGACCTCTCTGTACTTGGCTCTGTTCATCTTTCCTTTAATCTCGACTGGTTTCCAAGTCCCTGCCGCTGAGAAGCATCCCCACAGCATGATGTTACCACCACCATACTTCACCGTAGGGATGATATTAGCCAGGTGATGAGCAGTACTTGGTTTTCACCAGACATGACTTTCAATTTTTGTCTCATCAGAGCAGAGAATCTTTTTCCTCATGCTCTGAGTTTCCTCATGCTTTAAGTACCATTTGGCCAACTCCAGGCGGGCTGTGATATGCCTTTTAGTCAGGAGTGGCTTCAGTCTAGCCACTCTACCATAGAGACCTGATTGATGGAGTGCTACAGAGATGGTTGTCCTTCTGGCAGGTTCTCCCAGTTTTACACAGGAACTCTGAAGCTCTGTTAGAGTGACCATTGGGTTCTTGGTCACCTCCCAGACCAAGGCCCTTCTTGCCCAAATAACCAATTTGGCCAGAAGGCCAGCTCTAGAAAGAGTCTTGGTGGTTCCAAACTTATTTCATTTGACAATGATGGAGGCCACTGTGCTCCTCTGAACTTTCAATGCATAGCCAATTTTTGTATACCCTTTTTCAGATCTATGCATTGACAAAAAGACTCAGAGGTCTACGGACAGTTTCTTGGACCTCATGGCTTAGTTTTTTACTCTTCCATGCACTGTGAACTGTGGGACCTTATAAAGACAGGTGTGTGTCTTTCTATATCATGTCCAATCAAGAGAATTTGCCACAGGTGGACTACAATCAAGTTCTAGAGACATCTAAAAAATAATCAAAAGAAAAAGGATGCATCTTAGCTCAATTTGGAGTGTCATAGTAAAGGGTCTGAACACTTATGTAAATGGCAGATTTCAGTTTTTTATTTTTTAAATAAATTTGCAAAAATTCCTACAAATGTGTTTTCACTTTGTCATTATGGGGTATTGTGTGTCCATTGTTGGCAAAAAAGAATCAATTCAATACATTTTCAAATAAGTCTACAACACAACAAACTGTACAAAAAGTGGAGGGGTCCGAATACTTTCTAAAGGCACTGTATGTGACATACATTTTATTTCTTATGAGTAAGAGCATTTATTATTCATGATTATTCTATGATTAAGCTTGTCTTCTTCCCTTTTTATTTTCATGTTACAGTATGGCTTGTTAGATATTTTTTGTCAGAGTATTTGGCAAGGTGAATAACAAATTGTGTTATTGATCACACCTGAAGAAGGCCCCACGGCCGAAACGTGTTTTCTTTCTTCTTTTTTTCAGCATGGAATAAACCTATTACTTGTTCCTTAACAAATTGTGTATGCTTACTTTAGTGTTATTACATAACACTGTTATCAGATATACATACTTTGAATTTATTTTTTCTTCATATTCGAATTAGATTAAAATTGAAATTAGACTGTAAATAACGTGCAAAAAGGAAGGGACTACAATGCTAATATGGGACTTTGGGCACCTGTGTTCCCCTATTCCTAATTTTCCATAACCTCGTACATTTCAACAACGTGCTATGCTCGAGGAATGAAACCACTTGCTGTATTATTTAAGAGAACTTTGTCCTTCCTCTGCCTGAGGCATACTTTTGAATTTTTCCCTAGTGCACACCTGAGTGAAATACCCATTTGGTACATCAGCCACTTCCTTTTAATTGTCTAGAAGTTATCCATTGTTATACCAGATATATTTTGTTTCATCCTTTACAGTTCTTTTGCTTTTGTAGTAAAAACCTTTTATTATTGATGTTAGATTTGAATAGCTTCGCTTTTCTTTTATCCTAAAAATTAGAATATCTCTTTTAGTTTTACTTTGTGCATTTTACCATACACTAAATTTAACCCCTGCTGTTACATAACAACCCATCTCTAGACCACAGGGCAGGGTAAGTTACAGCCGTAGTCTTTATCTCTACAATTTTTTTGTCCTTACTAGATACTTTTAGAATTATCCTACATTTTCAAATTTAAAGGCAGTTCCTTTCTAATGTTATTTTGCTTAAGAACACTCTCTTGAGCTTGTTTCATTATAAACTAATTTTATTCACGCAGTAATTTATGTTTTGCTCTACTGTAACATAGCTCTCCAGAGACCCTTGTCTGATGTACCTCCTAATCAATAAAAAAAAACATAGCTGCGACCAGCAATCACTGGACACGGATATTCTTTATACAGTACATGACACAAGTCTTTTTTAAGACAGACTATTTATGTGTTCCTATCTGTATGCATTAGACTTCTAGAACGTCACTGGTCACAGGCAAGGAATTATTTTCACACATATTTATGTGTTCCATAATAAATTATTTTTTCCAGTCTTAATTTTGCTTTAATACTCTCTCGAGCTTGTTTCATTACAAACTTATTTTTAACCAAATAGTAAGGCTGTTTTGCTTTATTGTAACATCTCTCTCTAGAGATCCCAATCTGATGTACCTCCTAATCAAAACTCTCTCTCCAGCTTTCTTAACTAAGATTAAGATTCCAGTTCAGCACAGTCTCTCTCAGTAAGGAAATTTTACGGGAAAACTAATGAGGACGCCCCCTTCTGCTAAACATGGCAGTCTGCCAACATGCCCATAAACAGTAACACTCTTTGTGATTGGAAGATGGACTATATTCCAATGTTTTGTGTATATAATGTTATCAGCATAAGGCCAGGAAAAGGCAACATTCAACTGGAGCAAAATGAAACTTTTGGTAATAGGTACACTTTTTAGACGTAGAAACACAAGAGGGATGTGTCTGTAAGCCCTGAAGTCTCCAAGTGGTGTACCTTCTGCTGCTAAACAGTTTACTGAGGTAATACCCTGTCTCTCATCAAAAAGATGCTAAAAGTATCTATTTAGTTTTCTTACTGGATTATTTTCTTGTTTTTTGAACCAATCATCAGAATTTGTGTAATGACTTTTTTGTGATAATTGTTCATGAAAGCACACAAAAAAAAAAGCTTATATTCAATATATAAGCTTGAATAGGTGCAGTCAGAAGAATCAAATTACAATTTCATACCTTTGGATATTCTTCAAATAATTAAGTTGCATTTTGTTTGCATTCTGAATTTCAGTTTCTTTTATAACTCAGGTGGGACTTTAAAAACTTAAAATGAAATGTCACAAGTCGTCCAAGAATCAACAGAAAATCAGAATATTGTGCAATAAGTACGGCATTACTAGCACTCGTGATGAGTTATCTTACCAACACAACAACAGGACCTTGGAGAATAGAGGCTAAATATGATTTTAGGCTGAAATCAATTTGTATTCAATAATTAAATCTCAATAACCTTCTTGTTAAGAAGAAATCCTGCCCACATATAAATGAGTATCTATGCCAAGTGAGAATTACATATCTGAAATGACTTCTAATGAGCAAAGTTGCCTAACCTCAGGCACATACTAGTTACATACTTTTGACCTCAACACTACAGCCAAAGAAACAGTACAGGTAAGAACAGATTTTTAACATAACATTGTAAGCAGGCTTTGAATGACGGGTTCAGAGATCTCAAACGACCTAGCATAGCTTAATGCGTAAAGTGAAATTGTGAGGTTTTCACTCAGTTGAAAGTACAGAACTTACTGTACATGTGCTTGATTACAGACATACAAGACAAATGTGCGAAAACAAGAAAGCAGTCTTTGTCTTGTGTTTAAAAGAGCTGGTACACTATGATCATTGACCATCTGACTTGAAAGATTGAACCAGCAAGGGTGATGCTTAATTTGAAATTAAATCTTAAATTGCTGGTAAATGACCATTTACCATTACAGATGGCTATATATTGGATTGTTTCAGAAAACCAAATGTAAGTGAACCTCAAGGTAACCCGTTAATCCCCATCTAATCTGGTTAATGATGTCACTTCAACTAATCAAATCAAATTATGTAATTGAGCAAGTCTGGCTAATGCATAATTAGGACTTAGCTACAAATATGCTTGTAATTGGAGCACAACTACTGCCAAGATGAAGCAGGCACAAAAATGGATGTTTCACATGCATGACAACAGAAAAGAATGAACAGAAAGGGGGCAGAAAGAAAGGGAAGGGGGATACCCTCACAGAAAATATCTGAGCCAGTCTGGGTTGGGTGTGAAGAGGCTGGAGGCTGAGGCTCACCTGTGGAGTGTTTGCGCACTCTCTCCGAGCTTTTGTATGGAGAACCTTTCAGGTCTCCCATGGACTTGGACATTCTCATCTCTGACTGTTTGTCTGCTTTGCTATTAACCTGTAAAAACTACAATTAGAGAGAGGAGAACAGAGTTTTAAATACTAGTTTTATAAACATGGCAAGAAAGCAACAAAAGTCAAGTCTACAGAACATGAATCCACACAATGGAGCCTGCTGTGGGCATTGCTGTGAAAGTCTGGCTCTTTTTAAACCGGTTGGTCAGTTTCCAATATGAAGCAACATTTTGGCAAAAGTCTGATGTATGCCACCCATGTGACATTCTGTAATCAAAAGCATTATTTTCATGAGGATTTTTAAAACTATTTTGCATACAGAACATCCTAAAACTGATTTCTAAAATACAGTACTGAATAATATGCTAATTAACCAAAGCACAAAAATACAGTCCTACTTAATATTCCATTTTCTTAATAAAAAAAAGCTCATGTTGCAAAACTCAAATAAAGATCATCTAGAATTATTATTTTGAGTGGGATCGAGTAGGACTAGCACATATCTGCACCACAAAACAATCTTTTCAATAAATGCAAAGTATCCCAGATTTTTAAAACTGTTACAATATCAGTGATAAAAATAGCTCCTGAATAGCCAAAATCACTTTAATTGGACTGCATTTTTATATTTTTTGTTTCATCACTCATTAAAAATAGGAAATTATCTAATAAAAAGTATGATACAACATCATATCCAAAACTTTTTAAGTCAAATGTTAGAATTAACAGACACCAGATCAGGATGCTTTTTGATTGAATTCAGGAAACCCTCTTTTTGTTTGTGCTTTGAAAATCTCTCTCTTAAGCTTGAAACAAATCCCAGCTGGAATCCCTGCCATAAAGATGACTCACATGGTTTTTTGGAGTCTTGACTAATACTCTCAAGCTCTTCATTGACGGGCTACGGTCCAAGCACAGCATAGCCTTGTCTAAATCCTCCTGGCATTTCAGCAGAAGGAGAAGCTGAAATCGAATTTGAAGTTTTGTAAATGAGCAATGGAACTTGCCAAAATGCTGCATGTTTTTTCATTAATATAAGAGTCTTTTCACACAGCAGAGTTCCAGGGCAGAGGGAAACATTTGTATCACCCTAACAAACTTTCTCATTTGTAACCAACTAGATACTTTGGAGCTTTAAATCATTCCATGTTGCTTCTTCTTTAAGAACCAAGAGTGTAACACCAATGGTAGAATCCTAGGACCTTAAATATGAGGAAAACAGATTACAGTTTCTACTACAAACATTCTGTAAAGGAATTAATACAAGAGACACTAAGCTATGCGGTTAATAATTGTTTCTGGAAATTACATAAGAAGATCATCTTTTAAAAATCTTAACATCTTAATAAATCCTAAAAATCCTAACAATAACAGCAAATAAACAGTAAATGTCAGCTAAGATTTTCTGATCATTTTGTGTAGTCTCAATTTAATCTGTTTAAATTCTAGTATCAGAAGATGATTCCAAACAGTCTGGCACAGGAAATAGCACCTCTTTATCAGGGTAGTACAAATCCATCTGTTGTCCAAAGGCATCTGTGACTTTCTGTGTGAGCTCCTTAAACTTCAATGGTCTTCGAAACTGAAGAATCCTAAAAGAACAAATTGAATTGAACTTAGTCTTTAAAGTGCCTTGCATTTTGTCAATGACAACGAAAGTCCCTTTCAACTTTTACTGGCAAACATCATGCTGTGGTCTATTATTCTGGTGGACATTTCTGTAGTGTTCCAAAAAGCACTCCTTTGAGTGTGAGAAAAGATGCAATACTTCACATTCAACATCAGTGACCATGGACATTCCTTAGCAAAGATTCATGTGCTATTAAATTCTCCCTGAGTTTTCAAAAGATAATACACAAGTGTTCAGCTTGTACACTGCCACTTCAGAAAATATAATGATGCTTCAAACTGTCCTCGGCCTAGACTATAAAGTGAAACCCTAGTTCTTTGACTCTGAATGCCCAAATAAGTGATGCTAGTCATTATGCTGGAAGAGACTTGAGTCACTTGTTTGTGATCTAGTGATGATGAGTTAGGTACTGAGGCAATGGCTTTCTGTGTTTGTTCTCAATTCCAAGAACACCCCGAAATATATCTATATATTACTGAATCATCTGTCATGATAGCAAAGCACGAGCATCAACTTTTTGTTTGTCCAAAGTGTCTGCTGAATACTTCTGCACTCAGTGTTTAAATGGCATCTTAGTGTTCCGGGAAACATACATCTAAACTGTTAAGTTTTTTAACAGTTTTAAAAAAAACATCTTTAAAATATCTGAAATAGAATTTAAAAAAAACACTTTAAAGTATGTAGAAGACAAAGAATAAAATGTATCTTTTAAAGATATGATGTTACATAAGTGTACTTGTTTAACAACACTTCATATGATATGGAACAAGTAATAGGTTTATTTCATACTGAAAAGAGAAGAGAGAAGAGAGAGGTGCACACACACCTGAAGAAGGCTTCCGAAACATTGTTTTCTATCTTCTCTTTACACCATGAAATAAATTTTACTTTATTTTCTCTGCACAATCCACAATAAATAACCAATGATAGGCTTATTATGTAACTACAATAGGAACTAAAAATAATTACAAAGGTGTACTGTTTACCAATGCTTGTAATACAATTAAGTTGAATGCTATTGTACATTGACTTCTAGAGCAACAACATGATTTGTATACTGTATAATCTTAGCAATATAAATTAATTAAATTATTATGTGAAAATCCCTGATGAAGTTCAGCATACATTGTAGCAACTACCACACACAATGTAAAATAAACATCACTGTCTATGCCTCCTGATCATATTCACTGAAAAAATAATGGATTAATTGAAACGGTCTCAAAAAACAACAGATGTTGCTTTGCAAATAACACATTTTACAAAGTTTGTTTCCATTCCAAATGATATCTGTCACTGGCAAACATTTTAAATAATAAATTTGGAACTGTATTAAAAAACTCCCCTTACTAACCTTTTTACCTTATTCTCGCTTGGCAGGAAGAGGCTAATAACCTCCTTTTACGTTAAGCCCTGGCTCTGCTCAGGCACTGGTTGAAGTGCCTTCAGCTTACAGAATATGACTCTGATGTCAAGCAACTACTCTCTCACATACTGCTCAATTTAAATGGAAACAATAAAATGGAACAACCACTATCATTTCTGGGTCGATAAAATTTATATTTTCTTCAAAATGTAGCATGTTTTCTTCTGTTTCTTTTCTGCACGTCAGCTACTGTGTTTGTACTCCTCTACAAGAGTCAACACAACCTGATCTATGAATGGTTTCAAAAGGTAATTTCTTTCCTATCTCACAGGTTGCTGGTGGAGTAGGTGTTCCAGGGTCATTAATCACAGTCAGGAAAAGGGAGTGACCCTGGTTTTGTTTCTTGTGGGACTCCTCCCATACCAGGTTTCTAATCAGTAATGCAGGCCGTAGGTTTAACACTAGCAGCCCCGAATTAGAGCAAGTCCAAAGGGAAATTTCCTGAGAGGAAAAAGAAATAACTGGAACAGCATAAAAGAAGCAGGAAATATTTTTCAAGTTAGTTTTTAAGTGAGTAATTCTCAATGGAAAATGTTCCTTATACAGCATAATTTACCTTTATTTTCATAACTACAAATAGTTTCTCACTGATTCTATCCTAAGAAGTGGTGTTGGAAGATTTAACTTCATACCCCTTATTCAGCTAATTCTTTCAGATTGTTTTTTTGTTGTTTTCTGATTAATATACAACCTATTAGCTTTAATTCACAAACGCAATGAGTATTGCTGACAGTATCACTGATTGCAATGCTAGTTAAATCCTCTGATCCAATCTCTTTGGGGCTTTATGAAAGTCATGGTTAAATTACCTAACTCATGATGGATGGTTAGATGGTTTATACTATTATACTATAAGTTGAAAAATGTGTTTTTTTTCTGTATATTGGTTTAATATTTTCTCATACTTCCATTAACCAATGCTCCCTAAAGTCTACAAAACACTAAAATGTTTACTATGATGCAGCCTTGCACCTAAAAAATGCCTGAGCCAGGTGATATCAAATGAAGACCATATTTTATATTATTATTACTACTACTACAACTTTTGTCAAAGGGATTGTAAACCTTTGAATTAATGTTTCGGAATACTGAACTTCCCAGGTAATTACAGTGGAATAACAATCATTCTAGTGAAATATTGACTGGCTGAAATGGATCATCAGGTTTATAATTCTCAATCTGGAGGTCTGTATATATAGCTTAATTAACTGAGATGATTCAAATATAGCAAATGTCTTTGCAGCTATTCTTCAATGAAAGATCTAAAATAAAGGTTATCCACTTCATAACTACTTTTCTGTTTATGATTGGAATTTGTATTAGATGCGAACTAAAAAAGTGTTCAGTGACGTGGCAGCCGCAGAAATCAGTTGTCCACGCTGAAGTCAGATTTACTGTATAGAGCTAAGAATCATATTCATTATTTGTGCTATTCCACACAAGGTAACAGTTGTTTCTGCCAGACGTTCACTAGAGTGATTAGCCTACTATTTGTATATAACTGGGGCATTTTCATACAAATATAGTGATTAAGACTTCTAAAAAATGAGATATGGGAAACTGTAGCAAGCTTAAAATACTTAAAAAAATGTAATTGAGGAACATAGGACCAAACCTATTTTTCTAGAGACAATAAAAAATGTGTTTTATTTTAAATATATTTACATCACTTGAGTATGCTATGAGATCTTTTTAGCTATCAGAGGGAATAAATACAATTTTGCTCTATCAGGCAAAGAAATCTTTAGAGCACAACTAGATTAGTGTACAACTGTCGTATAAAACAGAGCAAAAGAGTGTCAAGATTTTGGTGCACATCTCACAAGATTGGGACATAAAACTGAAAATACAAGCATGTTCAAAACTAACATCTGGAGCTGAATTTTCTTTTTCTGCACACTAATAATGTCAGGGAACTAAGCCCAGAAATTAAATATGCACCTCACTACAGAGCTAGAGACTGCATTTGACACCTAATTGGTAAACCTGCTTTATGAGTATTAACAAAAATGTTTCATTCTGTAATGTGGTTTCTTAATAGGGGATGCTTCTTTGATTCAATGCGATTTAAGATCTCTAGCGCTCTAGGAATCAACAGTGAATCACAATTTAAGAATGTCTTAAACTTCACAATCACTCTTCAGAAGTGAACTGAAGCCTTTTTTTTCTCGTTAGTGAGCAGTACACTTCCAGGCACCAAGTAACTGAAATTGCATTGACCTCGATATGCTAGCGTGATCACTTTTTAAAGAGCCAGAGCTCAATCCGCATGTAACTGAACAGAGCACACTTGATATATTGTGTTATCCTTTGGATAATGAATACCACATGAAAACTCAGGAAACTCTAAAACACTTTACAAAGTCAACGGCAAGGCAGGTGATCAAACATGTAAGTCTATATGAACTGATATTAGTACAAGTAATTATCACCGGGGTGGTTCCACAGTCTACTCACTTTTTTTATAGGTTTTGTACATTAATTCTATCCAGCAGGATCCAAAGGTATTTTTTTATTAAACTAATAAAAGCCGCATCTGGCAAATTCAAATTAAATGCTAGATTCATGGAGATTTTTTAAAAGATCAAAATCTAAAAAAATCCAGAAAACATACTCAGAAACTTGCCAATAAATATTATAGGCTTAAATAAATTCGTTTTAAATGTGAAGCCATATATGAAAAAAATAATTACCTTTTTTCTCTTTCGTGTTCTAACTTGATCCGTATGTCCTGCTAAGGAAAAAGAACACAAATGTTAAATTCTGAACAAACCTTATGTGCTTAATGATTAGATGGATACTGAATATCCAACTTGTTTTTCAGAAGCTATAAAATGTGTCAAGAAAATTAAAGGCAGCAAAGACAAAATGGAGAAAAAGACAAGGAATAACAAATGAAGAAAAAAATCCTACTTCATTACTACAGGTGACAAGGTTCAAATACTTTTAAGGCACATTCCTCAGGGTGGACCTTACTCTTTCACATTTGTGACAAGGAAATATAATTCAACATAAGAATGGCAGTTAATAAAAATCGACTCTAAATCATCAATTTTAACTGAACACAAAAATGAAGCAATGAAAGTGTGCTACTAAAAAACAACATTATTCTGTTCACAGTTGTAGCAAAAAATTTTTTCCTGATGTGATCTCTCCATTGCTAATGGTATATCTACTTGCTCTGTTCACTTATAACTTTTCTTACACACTTTCTTTCGGCCTTAACTGCACAAATTGGAAAACTTTGTCCAAAGTAGTAGGGATACAAATTCATACATAAATTGCATATTGTAACGCATACGACCGCCATTGCAGGTTGTGCGACCTGTGAATAGGGTTTGAGTCCCCATCGGTGGGGGGATGACCAGAGGCGGCAGCAGCGAGGGCGCATACCCATGTGAACCCGAGAGCGCTACAATATTCATGAAACAATTTATTTCTTATACAGTACGTGCGACTGTACTATCCTCTCAACCTAATAATTCAATTTCAATATGGTACCAGAGTTAATAGTGTGGAATAATAGTTTCAGTAGTAGTATAGACATAGAAAGACTGACCTAAGTCTACATAAGAATTTAAATCTCAACAAACAAGACAAGCTATAAATAAATAATAAAACCTTAATTGTGTACACAGTTACGTACTGTATACAAACTTTTCACTTCTAATTTCTCCACACCCATGACTAAATGCTTCTTATTTAGTATTCTGCTTTTTCTTTATTTTAGATTTACATACTTTCCTTTTAAAAGGAGACGGTCTATGATTGTCTCTTCACTAGATTCCAAGGTAAGAACGTATGAATATAAAAAGTTTACAAATGAGAGGAGGTCATTTGGACCACTAAGCCCGTTTCGTAGTTGAAATTGGCAACACATCTCTGTTATGCTCTGGAATCAGTGTTGCCTGTAACTGTGCCTGAGGGAGTGAAGAAGCTAAACAATCAGCAGCTGAGACATTAAGTGAAATGTGGCTCGTCACTGTTGACATCCCAGCCCCTCCTCTCCCAGGTGAGCTTGTTCTGGGCCTGCTGCACTTTATTCCTACTCTACTACTCTCCATCTAAGCCAATAACACCGTCATTCGCTATCTCACAGCAATACTTACTCAAATACTATTAACTGCTTGTACTAACTCCTGTTCACTTTCTCACAGTAATGTTCTACTCACAAACTGCTACGGCTCTCCTCTGGCTCTCCAGTGGAAACACACCAGGCTTGCATTTATTACCACCAGAGCCAGAAGCCAGACAGACTGCCCCTCCTACTCTTCTTCCATCAGAGTCTGGGAATGGTTTCCCAATCTTTTTACACTACATTTCTAATTTAAAACCGCAAACACCACTAAAACTCAAGCTTTCATTCACCCACAGGCATGACCACACAGGAGAAAAGGTCTGATACAATCTGACAGACGACTAGGGTATGCTCTCTACACTTCTGGCTTCACTGTCTTTTTTATCCATTTACTGTGGCCTTTTTCTGTCAGAAACCTTCAGGGATCTCCGTCACTTACACTTACAGTACATACAGCACATGCCACTGCTCTGCCTTATTGTATCTCCTGTGGCCACAGCTGCCCTACTCTGCCATTCAATAAGACCGTTTACTCCAGTTTCTCTGAAGACGGCCCTGTGGATGGCTTGGATGTTCCACCAGCTTTCCAACACTTTATGGCTCCTACAGCCAACAACATCTCTATCCACGCTGCCTCCCCGACAACCACACTCACATAGCACATACTGTATTTCTAACACCTCCACTGCCCCTGCCAGACCTCTTCTCCAGCGACTGCAGCCAGAAGCCTCTGCTGCTGAGTTAATAAGGCTGCTTTCTCCAGGTTCAACAGAGCATTCGCCAGAGAGAGTGTTGCTTCTGAAGAGAGTTTAAATAGGTAGACTCCCAGCTGCCACCCATGAAGGAATCAAGGCTTGGTAGCTGTGAGCTCCCGGATGAGCACCAGCTGACAAGCTGTCAGAGTCCTCTTTTGGAATTAGCATATGATTAGTGTTTTTAACTGGGAATCAGAAAAAAAAAAGATTTTAAAAAGTTTAAAGGGATGTCACATGACAAAAAAAACAAGGGACACATTAAATGTAACACCAAAAGTATATATAGAAGGGTGGCATAGTGGTATAGTGTGTAGCCTCACAACTGCTCAAAGCCAGCAATGTATACCATGTAGTCATGTCCCTGAAAAAACAGTTCTCTTTGCTTTTTAGTCTAAGAGTACACACTGTAATAAACCTGCACCACACTGCTATGCAATTAGTGTAAAATATTAGGTACCATAAAGTCACAAGAATAAGAGAGGTGCTGTTAGATCAGAGCTGCACATCCAGCAACAAACAATGAGAGACATAAGAAATTGCATCTACAGCTGTCATTTTAATTACGTATAATGAATACTGCCTGTGAAATTATAGTTGTCTGACAATAGCTAAGTTTATTTAACATTCATTTATATACAGTAACTAGTGTTAGTCATGATTTCTAGGGTAGAAACTAATTGAAGATACAAAGTGTTGATATTTAGACCTTGACCTCCATAGACTTTAACAGAGTGGCAGAAATAAGTATCTACATTCTGTAAATTCATATTATAAAAATAGAGGTGGCCAATGCCTGCAGCTGTGACTGTACATTTGTATCAAACACTAAGATTTTTTTTTTTGTTCTTGAGCAACTGCTGTTTAATGATTTAAATGACCACTGGCATGGAATGATGCAATAACCCAAAGGCATGTAAATAATGAACAGCTGCTGTACTGACATGCAAGACAACTATAGAAACACACCCATTAAAGACCAAGCCAAGCCTTTAGTTGACAAGATGAAAAAGAAAGCTGCTTTCTGCTTAAAATGATTACACCATTGAATGCTATTAAGCCACACCCTTTTGAAAGATTTATTGCTGCTTCAGCATCAGCAAGAGACTCTACCCCAGACATTAAAATACTGTGCTGAATGGACGATCAAATAATTAAGATATGTGGGAAAGAGGTCAGGTACATAAAAACTGTAATTTGAATGGATAACTAAACATACATCTATTGATGCAGACGTGCTTCTGAAATTGAATTTTAGACAAGCGAACTCTCCACAAAAGAACAGAGTCATATCTATTCAGGCTTTCTATGTGGTACGATATTAAAATATTTTTCTGTATTTGTTATTTACATATTTTATATACATATAACTATAAGTCTATGCCTGTGACATACAAAAACAGAGACAAACGGCTCTGTTAACACTGTATTATCTCCTAATAATGCAAGATTCACTTGAATGCATAATGCCCAGGAGAAATGATGCAAGAGCACTTCTCCAAGAGCACAGGTGAAGCCTGGAGGAAGCTGCTTTGTGTCAGCTAAACCACAGGACTGCAAGTATCCCAAAACCTCGTCAGGAAATACCCGTACACTGCTATTTGCAAGTTTCTAAGGGTCCTTTCTTAAAAGAATAATTATTTTGCTAATGACGTAATGCAGTACTGGTATTCCAAAAACATAGGACAGACAAAAATATATTTTTGTTAATTATGCTCTTCTTCAAACTTACCATAAATTAAGAGACCATTGTGACATTAACATGAAAGATTAACTGAGAAGTGTTCACCTCCATCTGCAACCCAGAGCTCTTATGTAAATACAAACAGATGAGGCAGGATCATATAGCTTACCTGTCTGAAGGACAACGAGCTGTTTTTTGTTTTATTGCTGTTAAGATGTGCACAACATCGACCCAAAGCAGCCAGATCTTTCATAATGGAGTTGAGGGCTTCCTCGTCATCTGTAAATAAACACATGATTGTAAGAAGGTGAGATTCATTCATAGGCAAGCATCGCCTCTTATGATTTATATTGACTATAATCAGTACCTGTGACTGCTCTTGCACAGGTTTTGGATACAAGATCCACTTCAGAACTACAATGACAGCTGTAGCCTGTTTATTTCTGTTTACTGTTACAAGGAAACAAGGAAACCACAGGTTTCTCCCGTTGTCAGTTTCAAGCTCAGGTAACACGCAGAAACCTGAGTTCTTGAAAAATCCAGCCATGGAAACTTGCATACGTGGTGCAAGATCCTTCATTATGCCTCATCTTGCTATAACCACATATGGATCAGTACACCCTGCCACTTACATTTGTTCAACAGCATGACTTTCATATTTCAAATGACTTCTGGGATTACACAACTTGTACAAAATAAAATTTGATTAGGTGTTTTATATGGCGGCACACACAGTTGATATTGCATTCCTCAACGGGCAAGCAACAGTTGCAAGACAGGGTACACCCTGGCCAGGACACTGGTCCATCGCAGGGCACACACAAACACACTCACCCCAGGACCAAATTCCCAGAAGCCAATTAACCTACCAGTATGTTTTTGCAACTGTGGGAGGAAACTAGAGAACCCACTGTAAACTCACACAAACACAGGGGGAAGAACTCTACATGGATAGTACCCCAGGGTGGAATCAAACTGTGTCACCGTGCCGCACAAATTGTATTTATTAAAAAATAAGTCATTTCTAACAATTCTACCTTGTTTTACATTCTGGTGGGTGACTACAGTGCACATTTACACATCCTCACCTATACACGCAAAAACAATTGTAAGTGAAGTTTAATAGAATTAAGGCTGTAAAGAAAATTATGTGATTTGTGTTGGTTTAAGTTCTTATGATATTTACTGGTTGCATCATCCATTTCACAAACAACAGAGGGCCAAAAGATGGGGAATTTACATTTAGAAGCACATGAAATTTGTTCAATATGTTTGCCAGAGGCTTACCTTACTGTAATATAAAACAACAATAATAGAAATCAAGACAAAATGAGCAGAAATTATAAGAATTATCTCATTTTCCCATGTTTTTTAATTCATTATATATCATTTATCTTAAGTTGTTTTTGCCTGAGATTCATACCTGACTTAATTAAAATAATGTATTTGAATGTTTTAACATACATTTAGAAATAAGGACAATAAAAATTCCACTCTTCTGCAAGCCAGACAAACCTCACATGTTTTATAATTCAGGCATTGGATAGCTATGTATGTACTGTAGCAGTACATGTGGCAAAGGAACTTTCCAGCAGAACCACTATGATCTCACAGGGCTGAGGTACAACTTAAGTATTAGTAAAGAAAATTGAAGAAGTCCCTAAGGATAGCAATTCTTTTACAGTTTTGTAGATGAGAAGTTTACTAACATGAATGGGAAAAGCCCTACTCTGACTTTTATTCTTCAACGAAGAAAACAAGAAGTATCCACAAAAATGCATTTCTTTCTGCAGCTGCTTCTGTCATTTCATGTTACTCATATCAGACAATAATTAAATCCCTTTTCCTCAGTCACATTATCCTTTTTAGGAATCAAATAAATTATTGAGACCTAAGAACATTCAAGCTTATTTTCTCATTGAGTTTCATGTACAGCATAGCTTCCTAATAGTTTAAAAGTAGCTCCTAAAAATTTGCAGATTTTAAATTAATGTAATTCTAAAACCTTTAAAGTATCTTGAAATCTCCAACTATGCCTGAAACCTGAAAGGACACTTTAAAGGCCTATAAAATAGATATACGTTCATAGGTAGTACATAATAGGCTTAAATTAACAATTCCCAGGGCCAAATAACAAATGGTCACCCATGTTAAATGAAGTAAGCCAGTGGTTCTCAAACTTTTTGGACCACGTACTACCCCTGATCAAACCAAAGCATCCAAGTACCACATACAAGTCATCCTCTCATAGGAACCCCAGAAAATCTCAATGACCAACATGTGCGCGCATGCGCGCACACACTCACATACACATATAATAGATATGATAATAAACTTTATTTGATATAGCGCCTTTAAAGGTGGCTTCTCAAAGCGCTTTACAGAATGACAACAGGAAAAATAACAATTAAAAATAAACAATAAAAAAGCACCTTTTCAGTGAGAGGGGTGAGCCTGTTTAGTCTAGCAAAGCAGATTTGAATTCATTGGTCGAGCCATGATACAATTCACAACAGAGTCTAACAGATTTTAAATCATCAGGCATTTTTTTGACAGCCAAGGCCTCGCGGTGGACGTTGCAATGCATCCACTTCATATCTGGAGCAACTTCTAATTCGTGCAACTACACCGCTGTGTCAGCTTGTCATCGCTCTAAAACCATCTGTACAAACTCCGACGCATTTTATCCTGTTGATGACATTCTCTTCGATGCATTCATTCAGAAGCTGAAATATGCGCTCTCCTGTAGTTCCTGTTGGTAGTGGCTTACAGAACAGAAAGTCCTCATGGGACGTACCCTCAAACTCATATCTAACATAAACGAGCTAATTGGCCAAATCAATTACATCTACAGACTCGTCTAATTGCAGTGAAAAGCATCCGCTCATCTTAACGCGCTCTATCAATGTACTTTTGACATAATCCGCCATACCAGTAATTCTACCAGTGACTGTCTTTTGAAGGGGGCAGCAGCTTTTTCTCCACACATAATATGTGTCAGCTCTTTTGCAAACGGTAAACAAAGTTCTTCACAAGTAGTGTGGGGCTTACCTGCTTTAGCAATCCGCATTTTCCCCATTTACGTTTCAGAAGTTTTTATTTCATGCACATGGGAGCGAAACACAGAGACACTCAGTGTATTTTTTTCAAATTAACCTAGAACAGTCCTTAGATATTTTTCTGTTATCTATCACAGTTTCCTGCGCTCACAAGATTGCCAGTGTTCCAAAACCATGCACGTTCTCCTACCTCCCTATTTGCTGAAGACTTTTTTTAAAATACAATTGGTCACTTGCGTTTGTAGTATGCATTTCTATGCTTTCCTGTGCTTACAAGGTTAGCATTGTTCCAAAATCACGCATATTCTCCTACCTTCCTATTTGCTAGAAATAACTTTTTTTAAATACATTTGGTCACTTACATTCATTGCATGCATTTCTATACAATGGTATAGAATTACATAGTAGCTCTTTTGTCCACTCAAGAATTAGCGTGCGCTGTATCATATCGTACGTAGGCTGTGTATTTGACACGTAATAAAATAGAAAATATGGAAACCGGTCCCAATTTTTCAGTGCACACAACAAAGGTCCGGGGTCATACGGTATACCACCTGGCAGCGGCCATACCATAGTTTGAGAACCACTGAAGTAAGCTAATTAGGCCTAATAGAGATTATCTGGAAAAAAAACTTGAACACCATGTAAACTTTCTAGAACCAGAATTATCCTCTCCTGAGATAACTGAGCAATGTGCTTGCTTAATGAGTTGGAATTTACAACCTTTCAGTGTCCTTTAATTGACTGCAACTTGACTCTGTTACCTGTGATGTTCGAAGAATTCAGACACTGCCCAGCCATCGATAAAACAAACGATACAGGATGCATCAAACAGCAGGGCATGCTGGTCCCTGGGGCTCCATTCTAGCCAAGTTCTCAAGCAGGAGCAATCATGTTTAATTTGATCTTTTTAGTCATTTTAAGTGCTAAAAGTGGAAATGCTTAGGTTTACCTATAAAAGTGAGTTATCTAAAACATGGCATTTTTCCCAGGCGCTGAAAACTGAAAAAGGGTCTGACTAAGCAAGTTATTCTTTCAGTCAAGGGTTCAATCTAGTAAATCAGTGCGCAGCTGGGATGAATTTGTAGAGCGTACTTTAACCATGGCAGGAAAGCGTCATGTCCTGCCTGCATGGTGCTCTCAGCTCTCATTGTATAAATCTAAATTCCTCGATTCACCTTTTCTAAATAACTACAAGCACAAAAGACAATAGTTTGTATTTACGAAGCTTTCTGAAAGAAATTTCAAATGGTTTATTGATGAAGTTTAATTAATTAAAAAAGAGGTATACTTAATCTGCACTATTTCTTCTGAGTATTAGCTACTGTATATGTTAAACACGTGTAGGTATAAAAACTATTGTATTATGTTTTGTTAATATTCTGTGTTTACCGAGAAGTAAAAGCAGCATACTTTGAAGATTCTGTCAGGCGAATCATTTGTCAGCTTTCCACTAAACACCACTGGGAATAGGTCATGCAGCTTGGATTCATTTTACAGTGTAAAAGCACACCTACAAGCAGTACTGTAAGCCCTCTCAGAAAACCACAGCTCTGCAACCAACTCGACAAAGCAATATTTGATTGGTAAACCCATGAAATGTATTCATTTTACTTTGTTGAGGTATGATAAACCAAAAGTTTTTTCCATTCTTATTAAGGACATTACTTAGAAAATATAGCAAATATCAAGAAAAAAACAATACTTTTCTCACCATGAGAAAATCACTAGATTCATTATGCCATTGAAATGGTTTTCTACTGACAGATACTGTTCACAATACCTTAATGAATCAGCATTGTCTAGATACCTATGTCAGCAGTACTTCAGAGTCTTAGATACTTATCTACACTAACACAAAAGTTACACCTTATATCACACAAGCCATGCTGTACTTTCAGACAAGCTTTGTTCAAAGGGAGCAACTGTAATCTCGTCTGAAAGACATTAATTGCACAGCAGCATGGTGCACACTTAATATAGTGAATGCTCTGCTTCTGTGCAGAGAGGAGTACTCGGGGGACAGAACTATAGAGGATACACTGCTGCTTTTGGACAATAAATCAATTGAATCATGGACTCAAAAGCTTTCATTTCAGTAGTTCCTGATTTTAGGAACCAACTGCATGTAGAACAGAGATACTGTATGTGATGTGAAACAGCAGGTTTTCTGGTTAGACCTGAAAGTGGTATCACTTCAGTGTGCATCACTCATTGAAACACTGCATCAAAAATGTGTGAATGAAGAATTCTGCTGTGAAGAATGTGCAATTTATTTTTATTGAAACGCACACAATTCTTGTCATCACAGTTAATTTGTACTGCATTCTGGAAAAGTGAAAACAAGTTTTAGACATTGAATGTGATTGCTTTCAAGTACAAAAGGCTACATTTAATTTTATTTTCATTATCTGAAAAGATCTTGCTTTAGATTATTTATACACAGGTACATTTATTAATATAATGCAATAAATGTAGTTATATTAACTCATATAATATAATATTAAACATTAAATAATAGGAAATAATTTTCATACTGTAAATGTAAGACCATCATTGTTATTTAAAATGAGATGTACAGTAGCTGGATGTTAGATATAGTGCTTTTTAAAATTGTTTAAATGTTCTGTTAAGTTTTTAATGATCTCCTTCCTTCCTCTGGCCCTTTTACAGAAATTCAATCTGGATTTTTATAATATTTTTAATGCACTATTTATTGCACCCTATCAAAACCAGAAATTCAAACTTTCATAAATACATGGAAAATTGATGAAACAAGGGGAAATGAACAATGTAAAAACTTGGGACTGACACCAAAAGATTGTTATATTTCTTGTTTTTGTTTTCCAAATAAGCAACCAAACTAATATTTTATAACAAATCCAAATTTGCATCACCATATATAAGCTTTTAATACTTTTTTGTTTTCTTAATGAAACTTATACTTCCACTTATACATTGTGGAAACTTGGTGTACTCCTATAACAACATGCATACTGCATGTCTCTACATTCAGACAAAACGACACAATGGTGGAGTGGTGGAGGCACAACTAGAATTGAATTGTCTAGAGACCAATGTCAGCAGTACTTCAGTGTTTTACAGTAGATACTTATCTACATGGACTACTATTGATTCTGAAGACGTACAAAATGTTCAAATATCAATACATAAAATGCTTCTGACCTCATCTTCAAAAGACAGCAATCCAGCTACAGATGACAAATGAGGGATTTGTGTAGCGATAGATTATAAGTCGATTTAGCGCATTATATTCTAATCTTAGTACATTCTTATACATTTTACTTGGTATATTCTTTTGTTGACTGCATGCATTGGTTATTTTCTCTTTTAGGTTCCCATCTGGTTCTATTTTGAGGTTTCACAAGCATGTTTGACATACACCTTAACGGGCAGAAATAAAAATAAACATAGAATTATGCTGATATGTCCACACTTAACCTAAAATCACCATCAAATTATCAAATTATGATTCAAATCTAAGTACTCTTCAGCCCTCGAGGATCAGAGTTCTCTTCAATTCATCATCAGTTTACAGGTGATGCCAGTATTTAAAAACATTGAAACTCTATTAAACTGACTTGACTGAATTTCTCTAAGACCCGGGTTTATGGTTAAGGAGATCACAGTTACACTACTACATGAAAAAAATAACCTGTATTCCTTTAAAGGCATGTAAGCACTGATCAATGGTTGTACAACTACTTTATATTTTCATTGACATTCAAAATAGATTTAAATTACTCAAAATTCAAATCATGTATAAAGTCTCACTTTCAACAAAATGACAGGTATATTATTGTACCAGCTACAATAAAGCTGTTCCCTACTAAATTAGGAAATACTCCTCAGAATTCACAAGTAGCCTAAATGAAAACAGCCTTTAAAAATAAAAATCTGAGCTCAAACAAGAAATCTAAGTTTCTTTTCCCACAACCTTTAAAACTGGGGACTTACTGTTCTGAAGAAAAGCTACCAGTTTTGGACTAAATTCTCAGAAACTCTGATTCACTGTAATGTCAGAAAGACAAGGAACAGACAGTATAAAGAGGTCTTACTTCCCCATTAGTTATTTTCAAAGGTTAATGTTAAGAGAGATGAGCACATCTCCTGTTCATCCAAAAGTCTCACTCCATTCATTAGGGGTTTTCTATCTAATGGCCTAGTATTTGTGATAAATTTCAGCTTCATTTCTTTACCATAATTATTATAAACTTTATTTGGATTTTATTAACAGTATACATTGCCATACATTTTAGTTTTTTAGTCATCTGTTAAGTTTTTCTATATTTTTTTTATTTTTAAAAAATAAAATAGACCATTATGGTCTCTTAACCTCCCTCTCAATAAATGAGGTTTTATTACACTAAAGATGAAGCATCTAAAGGAGCATTCTTTTGGAGAATATACTGTATACATTAATTTTAAGGGTTTGAGCATGTTCTTTCTTTTTTAAGCTTGCATATATGTATTAAATAAAGAGCGGTCTAATTTATATGCTATTTTAAACCATAAATATTAAATGTGTAGTTGAAATGAAGTACATTTGTATTAATTTCAATTGCTAATTTATATGCTATTTTAAAGCATAAATATTAAATGTGTAGTTGAAATGAAGTACATTTGTATTAATTTCAATTGCTCATCCAGGTTTCATTTCTTAACTAAAATGTCTTGTACATCTCAAAAAATAGAATTACATACCAATTCCATAACTGCATTTCTTTAAAGTTTGAGAACATTTTAAAAACTGTTCTTATCATCTGGAAAACATACTACATTATGATTTGATTATTTGATTGATGACAAATGGCAACACTAATATGTGAATTGCCAACATGAGGCAGCTGAATGAACAAAAAAAAAGCAAGGAGCAGATAAACCTGTTGCTTTTAAATTCTAAATTTGGAACCATTAATTCCTTTTCCCAAATTTACATAGTAAATCATGATCGATGGGACTAATGCACAGGAAAACATTTCAGATCTTAACACTGATTGCAAAAAAGTAAATTGATGAATCTGAGGATCTCATCCAGTTATTTCTTGAACAGCATGGCTGGGTATTTTGTTTCATATTCCCAGGTAAAAGTATTAAAAAGTGTCATGTTCAGCTTTAAATCTACAGAACTTCACCACAATTGCTACATGTATCCGCTTGTTTCATGACTCACCGTACATTTAGACTTTTAATGTACATTTTTCCAGCAGAAAAAATATTCTCGGTGTAGTACTTTATTATGTAGTTTTATTGTGGAGGGCTGTACAGTTCTTTATTTTCCATGCTCAGGGTTGCCAGGCAGTGAACATATACTTTACTGTACTTTCAGGGTGTTTCAAGTAATAAAATCAGTGAAGCTCAGTAGTGTTCCCATGGATGCAACATAATCCATTTTTGGTACCTTCCCACATATAAAGATCAAGTTTTTCTCCCCTTAAATGTATCAAGATATCAAGAAAGTTCTACATTCCAAATGTTTCCATTTTTTTCTTCTCAAACAGACAACCCTGACCAATCCCAACAACAGAACCAGTAATTTATGGATTTTAGGAATTTGGATTAAATGTCAAACGTGGAATTATGGTCCCATTTAGCTAAGAGATAACACTTTGTTTCGAAAATGTAAAAAGATCATCAATAAGACTATGAATTGAATACTGCATTTAAGTAACTGATCTTAGTCGCATTTGTGCCACAAGCTGAAAACTTAAGGAGGCACAAAATAAAAAAAATACCCTTGAGCTCATATGCTTCTACTGTACTTGCACAACAGGAGTTTTTCAATTTCAGCAGAAACCATAGCATGTGGAAATCCATTTACAAATCACAATATGGCAGTAAAAGAAGAGCAGGTTTTTACAGGATGTAATATTTAGATTAGAGGGAATTTCAACAAATATCAAAACATCCGAAATGTTTTTTTTAATGATATATTACTTTATCCTTAGAATAGCTACTTGAAACTATAATTTGACACACAGGGAATTAAACAGAAAAAGCAGAAAAATTGCAAATTTAACTTTCTTACCAATATGAAATTGTGTGTGAGGGGAGCTAGTTATACCATCTAGTTACACACAAGGATATTTACTAGAGATTATATTCAGACATAGCACATTAAAATACAATATATATGTATATAATATATACAGTACAAGGTTGATTAAATGGTAAAAGATATCCCACACTCAGTTTAAGACATCACAGCTGTTCATTATTCAAATTACTGAAGTACTTAAATTTAAATAATAATGTAAAATACAATACTGTATAATATAAGGATATTCCACTTTGCAATACATTGTTGTTAACAGTCGACATAATAATTTGACTTGTTTTGACCACTTCATGTCTTGTATAGAGCTAGGAATCTTCTGGTAGCTACAGTATAGCAGTTCTTATTGATGTTCCACTCTCTTTATCTGTAGTTAACATTGGGTGATAGGTATGTTAGGTGGCTTGTTCCTGGCATGCTAGGTGCCATATTTTAAATAAAAATGCTTGTTATTCTGCAAAAATAACTGCAATATCTGTAGTCTTGAAAACACACTAACAATAAGGTGAGTGTAGTTTCCCTTTGCACCTGCAAAAAGGTGCAAGTTTCAGCAGGTGTACATATCATTTGAATCCTAGACAGATTTAACAGAGATACATATCCAGTTTTCAGAAAAGCATCAAATATGTTCACTACAAGTATGTGAGTATATATACAAAAAAGGCTTTTCAGGTAGGACTAAACCAAACATATAAAGTATCTTTTTATTTTGGAGCTTTAAAAACATTGCAATTCGTAATATAAAATTTAAAGATAATAACAATTGTAAAACCCAATTTCTTGCTTATTTTGTGCTTCAAGAACGTCTGAACAATCCTTGAATCTGGAAATCAACTACTTCCATATAGTCCCTTGTACCACCTATAAGAAGCTGAAAAAACTAGAAAAGAAGAATCTGTGGATATAAAAGCAGAAAATCCTGTTCCCTGAAAAAACACCCTCTCAAACACAAACACTAGCGTCAACCGATTTCCTTTTTCAAGTGCTTTCCTCTCAGAACGAGAGATGGCTGACTGCTCGGAGCCGCAGCTCCTCCAGGAATGTTGACGGCCTGAGCTCCAGCCGCCAAGGATACCAAACAAACACAAGGGGCCCGGTGTGGGAGAAGAGTGGTGCAACTGTGACGCAGGGTAGTAAATTAAGGCATTACATCACTCGCTGAACACACAGCTGCCAGACCACACAGGCCAGGCCAGCAACACACACTTGATGCACAACTCCTTCAGATTCTGATTCTGGTTCACCAAGAAAAGTGAGGATCACCTGTGCCTAGTGGTTCCTGTATGTCATTATGTAAGCTTTAGGAATTTTGAGTCACTTTAGGACATTTGTGGGTGGTTTAGTGAATATCATGGTGGCAAAATCTATTTTAAAACATACGTTTTCTGGTATGTTTCAGATGCGCTATGTCAAAATTGCAGTGTGGGGAAGGCTTTCTCATGGCAAGGGTGATAAATAAGTGATAATTCTGGAGCATTTCCGAATGCTGTGAACAGCATATTAAAAATTTACTGTATGTAACTAGTGTTGCTTTCAATTTTTTTTTAGATTTCAGCTCAATGGATATACCAAGGTTTCAACAATTACAATACCATTGTTGGTAAAAGTTCTTAGAGGTTTTTAAATTAACACTTTCTGCTTCTGAGGCTTTCCTTATGCTGCAATGGGCAACTCATCCTGGTTACCAGAAAAATGCAATCTGGAGAAGGTAAGCGGATAACAAAGGCCTAGACACAACACTGTTAATAGTTTTTTCTAACTCTGTTCTTTCAGTTTACACTCCAGTGTGCATAAGTGGTTGTAGGAACTGGTCAGCTGGAGAAAATCATCATAGCAGGACATAAGACAAATGTCCTTAATGAAAGCCAAAAATGATAGGGCTTTAGAGGCTGGAAGAAAAGTCTTCCACTAGATTGCAGCCTGAAATATGCACAAAAACCTCAAAGCTCAGAGCTTCATTTGCAGTAAGGCCCTCATGTCTCGTCTAAGGACTGGGGACAAAGTAAAAGAATGTGACACTGCTGGGAACAAGTGGAGATACTGGGCAACATATCCCAAACTCTTATAGAGTCACTCTTACAGTGACAGAGTGCAGTATGCTGGAATGGAGCATACGGTGGCAAAATGCTGGAACAGACCCTAGCCTACTCTTAGAAGTCAAGATCACAAAGCAATTTGAGAGAAGTATATACTGTATGCCTGAAAGATCCCTCCCACACACCAAATGGAAACATTTAGAGAAGATGTTTGTTCTGCGTATGCATCTACAGAATAGTATGCTGTGGACTTGTAGTCTGTCAAGTAGTAGTCTGTAGTTCTATGCTTACCACTTAACCAATCTTTTGATTATTAATTTTGACAAATAATCCTGTCATTTTTTATTTATGTCATCTATGTTATCTTTTATATGTTGATAATTATTATATGTTGTCCTTAATGTGTGTTTTTATTGTAAACATCAGACAGTGTCTCAAGACACAGTCTTGGAAAAGACTAAGATGCCATTATTTCAATGGACATGAAGAACATGACTTTGAAACTATGACTTCACTATGAAAAAGTCAAAAATATGACTGCACCATGGAGAAAATAGATTTTTTCTTCCATCTATACTACACACTGTCACACCATAAAATATATTAACATCTTATGATAATAATTTAAGTTACTTGCCTTGCATGTTCCTGTGATGCCCAGGTCCAACGGGGAAACTGTCTTCTACAAAACAGAGAATGATTAAAACTGTATTTACGACACAGCAGCACATTCTTTTTAAAGTAAAAACAGATTGTTTTTGGGTGAAAGGTTTGCTGTAAATAGCCCAAACCTGAATACCCATGAGCAGGAATAGCACACCAAGTTAGGAATGGCTTTTAAAGAAGTCCAAAAGTAATGAACCATATTTACAGGCCCATCCAGTCTACTAGCAAAAAAGTAAGGCAGATGTCTGAGTTCACTGGTTTTTGGACCCTTCAAGACATACTGTAAGCCAATGGTGACAGTGACTGGAACTTGGTAAAAAATGGTGTGTCCTCAGAGAAACAATAAACAAGGAGGAGAAGCTTCATCATACTGTATGGATGAAAAGTTGGCCCCACTGGAGATTGCTAGCTTGTAATTGAGGAGCCTAATGGAAAGTAGATTAGGAGCTGCCATATGCAGCTGAATTAGATGAAGACATTCCAGGTTTGGAAAACAGGAGACATTGAATGGGCCTTTGTTTTAAATGGACCAGGGAATTAAGAGAGACATAACTGGAACATTTGCTGGGGAGTTAAGAGATGTCAATATCAAGATTTTGAACAAAGACCAAGTTATATGTATAGTGGCAAGTTATAGAAGAAAACAAATAATAAAATTCCACAAAACCTAGAATCATTGAGGGAACATATTCATGTGATAGTGGTATAAACAGTGGTAAGATCAGGGAAACATTTTAGGAAATATATACTCTGCCAAAAAGTATAAACAATGAGTGACTTGTAGTCCTTTGATCTTTTCAAGTACTGCAGCAAGGTCACCAAAAGGCAAGAGGAGGACAACGTCAAATCTGACCTAGAACTGCTAACTGCATTTGTTGCACTAAAATGTAAACATTACTAAGATAGTTTCCAGAGACGGCAAGACAGAGAGTACACTAATTTCTGTTACGAATGAAGTTCCTAATAATTCCTAATTTACAATTTTCAAAATGAAACAGAAAAAATAACAAAAAGTATTACCAGCTTGTGTGTGTGTGAGTGAGGAAGTCCTCTGTGTGGTGGGACCTATGGAAAGGGAAATGGAGAATTAACAGTTTTACGTGAGATTTACAGGCCCAAAGATATGAATGTGGGTCAGCTCTGTTGACACATTCAGAGCTCTGTTTTGTAAAGTCTTTCCAGGGACCTTGTTTTGTGTTCACTGTTTCTCCATCTTACACAGTGTGCACGGTAATCTTTTTGAGGCTATGTGAGGTCTAGGTTTGCTGAAAGAGACCTTTCGAGGGAGTGCAAGGAGATAATATTTCAGAGAAGAGCGTTGATTTTGTTGTGACTGAGGGAGGGATTCTCCTGGAAAGGGAACATAAAAAAGCCAATTCTGACATTTCAGGAGAGGATGTTCCTGATGACAGTTGTCAGCTGAGTGCTTTTCTTTTTTATCAATTTTTTTCTAAACTTGAAATATTATGATTTTTAAATTTGCCACACATATTTGACTTGTACGCTTGTCTCTTACAAGACTTGAACTTGAACCAGAATGTGCTTACCAGACATGAACAGTTTTTCCTTCCCTTAACACACAATGTTGAAAAAGTGAAACTACTGTACATTACATGGCTGGGATGCATGCCTGCACCTGCACTGGCAATAAAGTGTAAAAATATCCCAAAAGGAAACAGAAACAAATGTGCAGCTTACCCATGTTTACAGTCATCATCAGGAACTGGGCTCACTGAACTTCACTGCAGCACTGAACTTCCCCTTAGTCAGTAAAGCCTGCACCCTGGTAAATAAATTTGAACAATTCGAGTTAAGTGAAATTTTATAAGCAATTATAGTACAATTCTAGAGAGGATGATGTTTTCATTATTGTACTGAAATAAGAGAAAAGCTGTGCTCTGTACTATTCCACAATGTTAAACAACAAGTTTATAGTACAGGTCCTGAAAGACCAAACACCTGCTGGGTTTTATTCTATCTAAGCTTCCGTACATAACTGAAGTCTTAATTGAACAAAGAATTTACTAGTTTGGAAAATTTGCAGATTTGCAAGTTTTGTTTTTCTGCTCAGGGAGTTTATTTTATTAATGAACACCCAACAGCTAAAAGGATACCCCCAATTTAGAAGAGATGAAAACAAATCATGTTATTAAGTCACTTCAGTTTTCAATTGTATAACAGAGTTTGGCCAGAACAAAAATCAGCAGTTGTGTGGTCCTCAAGGAACATGATTGGGAACTGTTATAATTTGTTCCATTATTAATGCATCAACTATACCAAAGGAAGAAAGAATACCAGAACAACAAAGTAGTACATCAAAGGCAATACAAACACGCCTATACAGTGCATGAATGAAGCAGCACATTTATTTTGAAAAGTTGGTTCAAATTCATATTCATTCAGAAATTAAAATAGATACAAATATACTATGTTTAATTTTTTTCTCATTTTGTTCTTCATTTGACAAACTGAAATCGTAACTCATAAGATCTCCCCAAACTATGCATAGAATATTTCTCTCTGAAAATATTTAAGGAGCATATTTAGAATATAAGTTTGTTCAATAGTTCCATAAGCCTTTAGATTTCATTTTTGACAGTCCAGATAAATATTATAGCTTTCTGGGAGAGAATACTCTTTCTAAGATGGAATAGCAACACATTCAATGCCAGAATGGTTCTGATACTTTTCAACCCTGAATTATATGTTATAATAGGGCAGTATTCAGAAGGTGAAAGGACTTGAACTTCAAATATTCTAAAAATATACTGTATCTAGGCTTATATCATAGTCAAATAAAGGGGCTGTCACAATTAGAGATCAGGGAATTTCTCTTAGAGTGAGGCAACCCATACAAAAGGTGCAACAGAAAAATGTATTGGATTATGTCAAGTCAGTGTCCAAGTCCAGACCATTCTCAAAACTGAGCTGAAGGTCAGACTTCTTTGTTGATTTCCTGATTTTAACGATATGGATGAAGTAATTGCTGAGGGGAAATTCCATTGCCCCACACCAAGTTGATGCTGTTTATGCCTCCTCACATACCCCCTCACTAAACTTACACCTACAAAGGCAGAAATACTGAGCTTACTATTGGCTAGGCAAGATCATGTGCCCTCCAGATTTGTTCATGCTCCCCTTGAAACAGGAACAAAAAACATCATATAAAAGAATGTGTTATGGAACTGATGATGTGGCTTGCTTAAAGCAATTCTAAAAATGTTATACTGTAATTGTAATAGTGCTGCTCAGAGAAAAGTCATATCTATCATGATCTGTTGAATTCAAGAAACCACAAGAGTCATGGTTATTCATAACTGAAAGTATTTTACTTTTTAAGGTCTCAGAATTCCTCTTAAAATCTACAATATCGTTCTGCTCTTTGTAGTCTAAAGTGCAACGGGAGCCTCTTCAATAATATAGAGGCCTCTGAAGGCTTCCTGTTTCCCTGAGGTTTAAAGGGAGGTAATGCAAGGAAAACCTTCAGCAGCACAATGCATCATCATGGTTAAGATAAGACAGCTCTCCAAAGACTGTATGTGAATAATTGTGACCCTCAAGTTTTCTTGACTTAAATTTTTAATGTCAAATATGTCTTTGCTCTGTGCAATGCTATTAATATTACAGCACAATAGTTCTGGAGTTTTTTTCAGCAGGAAATATTATTTATATATATATAATATATAAACTAAATGAGGTTTTTCACTCCTGTTTACTCAGCAGCATGAATAAATCCAGAGGGCACTGTATAACTGAATGACTACATATCGACTAACTGAGATCATCTGAACAGCTTTACATTTAAACTTTATACTTTTGATTAATTAAGGAGTTATGGAGGCTAAGAACATGTTGCACTGCAAGTTATAGTGGTAGATTACAGATTTTGCACCCTTTGTTTACTTTGCAACAAGATCAATCCATATAAATATTCATTCCTTCACTTCCATCGACCCCTAACAACACAACAATCCACAAGCATTAAAAATACTAAAATAACTGAGCTGTTAATCAAACCCAATAATAACCACATTTCTCAGTCAACTGTGTATTTATAACTAATTTTCATCAGGGATAACACCGCCACTTGGTTCATTTGGCTTCACAAGTCCTAAATTGTATTCATTCCGGACATCAGTTCCTCAGGATAAAAATATAAATACTATACAGTATGTAAGCCCCTTCTCCTTTGAATTTGTACCTCTCCCCTACCCCATCTCCCCATTTGCAGCTGCCCCAGGGTTAACCCTTTATTCTTCATGTTAACTCCTAGAGGTTTGTCCTCAGCCAAGCGGGTTAAGGCAAATTTAGTATGATTAAAAAACAATAAACACTTTTTAAATACGCTTTATTCTTGGATGCCGTTTTACCTCATGAACTGTATTTAAAAAGAAAGTCATCCTTAGTTTGTATGCTATGGGTGCATGCACAGGAGGATGGGAATTAGCTGCTGCATGTTGTTCATACACTTTTAGAAATGCAGATCGCACTTACAGTAAATCCCCCTTAAACTGTATATTGTTTTCTCATTGGCTGTGGAAGTTGTTTTTATTATATACTTCTACTTCTGCTATTGATTCTATGACTGTGGAATTAATAGAACAGGAAAAACTTCTAAATTAGAATGTATAACTATAACACAGAAATGAGTAGCAATGCAAACGCTGAACAAACAATAGAAACACTGGAACCCTGGAAAAAAACCTTGTGGTTGCCGATAGGAACTTCAAACTCTCTTAGTATTTCCTCTCCGCATCAAAGCATGTCTGTTAGCTTTGTTTAAAAAAAAAACATGGGTTTCAAAAGCAAAGATTCTCCCAAGCCTTATCCCTCTTTTCATATGGTGTACAATGTGCTGCGTCTGTAGGTTTCTCCAAAACAGTCAATAGGAAAAAATGTCCTCTCTCAACATGCTGCCACAAAGGGTTGCTGTAAATTTCCGGAGTGTGAGCCAAGGGCCTCACCACTCGCAACAACAAATGTTAAAATAACAGAACTCTGAGAATGAGACAAGACTCCACTTCCTACAGCACAGATAATGCTCGGCACTCTCGCCTTCTCCCAGCAAAAGACCTTCACATCCCTAAAAAAAAATACTGAGCTGTATTGAATACAAACAGGTTGCAAATAGCTTGCAAAAATGAATGGCTTTAAATGGGATAGCATACAAGTGCCAATCACAACCATGGCATTTACATTCATCCCCAAAACCACAAGATAAGGAAGGCCTGTTTTTAACAGTACAAATTTAGCAAAAGACTTTAAGTAACAGTACCGTCTCATTGTACACATTAGGCAAAGCATAAATGTGTGATTTTTGTTCTTGGTATGTAACAGCCAAATGCACATTAACGAATACAGTTTGGTTGATTTTGCCACCAAGATGAGTGATCACAAAATGAGACCGAAAGATACAGATTTTCTTCTCATTTAAATGTCATACTTTCCACAGCTGCATTTAATGTCCCTTTAAAAAAAAAAAACATTGAAAATCTCATTTGTTAACTACTGTGGCCAAATGAAAGCAACACTGCCAAAAACATTTTTTTCTTTGGGTTCCAATTTCACTCTATTTTATTACATTTCAGAAAACCAACTCACAACAACCAAATGTAACCAGCTAAATCTCAGCCCTGTTATCAGATGTGATAGGCTGCCAAGAGTGGAGGCTGCCAGCATCATATACACTTCTGTAACAAAGATTTGTTCACTGTGCCACAGGACGCCAGGCATAAATCATGTCCGTGGATAGTGACTGTTTAAAAAATCTGGCAATAAGAAGTGGAGTTATTTTTGAAGAAAGGCAAATCACAAGTACTTATACAGTCCAATGCAGCCATTAATGATACAATTTCTCCATTAATTACCAAGTAATTGGTCGGTAAGTGACCATTACCAAGTGGCATTAGGTTATCTTCATGTACTGTGGGTTATAAGACAATTATACATAAATTTACACTCCCGATATGTTACAAAAAATCTTTAATGGATTACAGTTAAAGATGAGAAACAGTTTAATCTACCTACCCACACTTTCTAACAAAAACCCTCAGTACAGGACAAAAAGACTCTAGAAGGCGGCAGAGAACTCAAAAGATGATGGAAACTCTTGGAAAATTTTGCTTTTTCCATCCTGGCAGTATTATGAGCCAAGAAAGGTTGCCTGTTAATTATTTGGCATATTTAATAAATGCTTGAGAAAGATTAATACCAAATGTTTTCGTTATCTCTGAGCATTGGGGTATACAAGTTTTGGTTCCGTGATGCTCTGATGAGGAGATTTCTTTACTCTAGTGCTCTTTGGGGAGTGATATCTCCACAACACAGCACAACTTTGAAAATATATTTACTCCATCTAGCCTTATTATTTTCTGCTGTGCAACAAAAAGAAAATAACATCTACAAGAACCCAAAACTCCATAACTAAGAACAAAATTAACAGCACGTTCATTGAACAGATTTGCTTCTCTAAGAAACTGAAAAGATGGCTAAACTGGAAGCTGTAAGGGACTTCAGAAAGCCATTGGCCATCTCGTATATATAATGTATGGTGTCAGTACTTCAGAGACAGCTTGGGCTCCTCTTTCACTTCCTCTCTAACCTCCATGGTGAAAGGAGCATCACCAAGAGTGGATACCATCATATAAAGGCCAGACATTCAGCTCTTCGGGACTTCTCCTCGAAGGACTGAAAATTGTCAGGTATTTCAGAGTTGAAGAGACCGCTTATAATTAAAGAAAAATAACTTTATTCTTAAAGTTGTGGACATATTTCCTTTTTTCTATTCACCTGGCAAGAGAACCCTCTCTGTTGGATTGAGACCCATTATTTGGTCTAGGTTTCATCTAGCTTAGCAAGTTGTTGTTTTGAATATGAATTTGAATTTTATACGAATGGCTTTATGTTTCTCTTACTTACAGTTGGGCACTCATTAATAGGGCCTAGTGATTTTCTTAGCTAATTTCCTAATTAGCATCTATTTCAGTTCTCCAGCATGTAGACATCAATATAATCTTGTTAAAGCAATCATACCATTCCAGAAATCACCTGAATTAGTCAACTACAACATCCACATATAATGGCATGCACAGTTCATCAACAGTGTTGTTTATAGCTACTGACATGGCATCATGCAATTTATTCAAAACTACTATGGACGATGGTTAAATAAATTAAAACGGTCACCAGGAACATGTATTAGTGTCAACAGAATAGTTTACTTTGATGGCTAGATGAAATGTACAGAAATTAGAAAATGAGTTGGGTAACAGGCTGAAGAAACCTACAGTGTTCCTGTACTGGAGCAGGAAGTAAAAACTATTTTTTTGCTTTACATTTTTGTTACGCAAGATGCATTTGAATGACAAGTACAACATATTACACACAGTATTCATTCACAATAGAACAAAACACACTTTGTATTCAACCCATCAATCAAGTAAATTATGTAAACTGTAAATTCAGTATGAAGTTATCGATCCCTTTGAAACAATAACTACACGGAGTTTTTGTGTTTTTCTATCTTTCCGTCTTCAGCAAAATAATCCAAGCTTAACACGTTTTTCTCATGATATCTCTTTGGTTCCATTGGTCATGTTTTAGGTTATTGTGCAGCATGGTGAAGCACCACCCATTATGTATAGAAGTTCTGTTTTCTACACAGGTAGAGAAAACATTTCAGTAAACTTCAGAATTCATGATGCCATCATCAGTTACACCATCAATAATTCAGCAGCTGAGCAAGCCAGTTGCAGTGGGACAATCAGGTGTGAGTTTGGGTGGCCCTGCCCTATTTAAAAAACATAAACCTGAGTCTTCACTACCAAAGTCTGGTCTTCACCACACAGGTTTGTGAACGCATGCCATGCCTTGATCAAAGGAAATTTCTGAGAACCTCAGAAAAAGTGTTGTCATCAGGCTGGAAAAGGTTACAAAGCAATTTTTAAAGACTTTGGGCTTCACCAATCCACTGTCAGGCAGATAGTGTACAAATGGAGAAAATCCAACACCATTGTTACTCTCCACGGGAGTGGTCATCAAACAAAAATCACTCCAAGAGCAAGGCGTGTAATATACCGGGAAAATACAAAGTACTCCAGGGTAACGTCTAAGGATCTCCAGGCCTCTCTTGCATTGGCTAATGTCAGTGTTCATGAATCCACCATCAGGCAAACACAAGAATAGTGTGCATAGGAGGACAGCAAGGAGGAAGCCACTACTCTCCAAGAAGAACATTGCTGCCCGTTTAAAGTTTGCTAAAGACCACCTGGATGAGCCAGAAGACTACTAGAAGAATGTTCTGTGGTTGGAAGAGTTGAAAATAGAACTTTTTGGTTTAAATGAGAAACATTATGTTTGGCGAAAACCAAACACTGCATTCCAACATAAGATCCCCGTCCCGACCATGAAACACGGTGGTGGCAGTATCATGGTTTGTGGCTGTTTTGCCGAGTCAAAGTCCAGACCTTAATCCAATAGAATTGTTGTGGCAGGACCTGAAGCGGGGAGTTCATGCAAGAAAGCCCCCCCAACATCACTGACTTGAAGCAGTTCTGTAAGGTGGAATGGGTTACAATTCCTCAAAGCTGATGTGCGGGACTGATCAACAGTTACCATAAATGTCTGGTTGAAGCCATTGCTGCTCAAGGGGGTCACACCAGTTACTAAAAGAATAGGTTTGCATACTTTTTCCAACAAAGACATTTAATGTTGGCTCATTTTGATAAATAAATCAGGAAAGTATATCCTTTTGCGTGTTATTTGTTTTATTGGATTCTCTTTTTCTATTTTTATGACTTCGATGAAGATCTGATCACATTTTAGGTCAAATTTATGCAGAAATTTAGAAAATTCTAAAGGCTTCACAAACTTCCTAGCACCACTGTAGTTTCCATTTGTGTCCTCTGGTTTGCGTTTTACTGTTGATTCTGAAAAAATGTGAGCTAAAAATGTCAAAGGATTCTGAATCCTTGAAACAAGTCTCCACGCACTTTTCTCTATTCAACAATGAAAACATTCACTTCTACAACTCTGTCAGTTAAGGATATTCCTTTAAGCCTAAGATAGTACCAGACCACTTTTCTCTAGACTGATTCCAGAAATCTGTTCCTGTATCAAGATGAACATAATTGTAACACATATTCTAAAGAAAGCTGTACCAGTGCATTGCAGAATTTTAACTTCCATCTTCTTTATCCGTCACTTATACAATTAAGGGTCACAGGTGAGCTGGAGTCTATCCTGGCACGCAACAGATGCAAGGCAAGAAACACTGAATGTGACGCTAACCACTGTGCCACTATACTGCCCAACATTTTATTCTTAAGTATTAACTATATCCTGTTCACTTGCTTCACCACATCACCTACAGTAGATGATAAGCACGATGTATCAACAGAAGGATCTAAGTATTTTTCATAGGTGGATCCTCAAGATTAGTTTTCACCATCTGATAAGTTTTATGATTTTGCTGCTTACATGTAGGCTAGCACTCTAAACATGTCTATCATAAAATATCATCCAGATGTTCACAGTCCTTTATTCTATTTTTTTTTAATTTCCTTTGCTGCTTCTAGTGTTTATTGATCCTCTTATTTTGTCAAGTACAAGTGTTCCTAATGCAGACCCCTGTGGTACACCACAGTTGAAGTATCCATTCCCTGTGAATGTACATTCTCCCTGTACCCTCCATTTCCTACCCCTCAATGTTGCACTTTTTGATACAATGTGTACATCCATTTTCAGTTTTACTTCATATGTTTCTATAATTATGTAAGTATAATGATCTGCATTAATAAACTTATAAATCATAATTCTAAGTTTATAACTAATCACAGTTCCAGTGATGATTACTTAATGATTTTTAAACTAAGAGTCCCTACAGAAACACATGGAGAAGAATGAGATTAAGGACAGACATAACACAGACACGTGTTATGTGTTATGTAAAATGCTGAGATGAGGCACTGAAACTCAGTATAAACATTTTGCAAAGAATAGTCTAGGCATTTTGCAGTTAGTTTTTTAATCTTGTAAATAAATACACATTTGTCTTTTAAGTGATGCTGTTCATACCCTCTGAAACCATGTTGTGCAAAAAGAAACCAATTGACAACATTTGACATTGCTTGACCAAAGGAGCATTTTCATTTTAATGTTTTTAAAATATGCTTGCCAGACAAACTGGTATCAGGACTGACTTTCTCACTTAAAAACTGACCTTTTGACACACACCTAATTCTGTTTTGAATATTTGTATTATAATAAAAATAAGAACTCAATAATAAAGTTATTACTGAACAATACACTTCAATTTGCTTTATGTAGATAGTATCATACAAAGTTCTAGTTCCCTGTGTAGAATGTGGAGCTATGAGGTCATTTATATAAGCTTTTGGGAATGCCTAGAGATGGTTACATTCTGGAAGCAGGTTTAATTTTGTTTGTCAATTATTCTAAAATCACAATTCAATTTTTGCATCTTATTACTAATGTTCACAAAAACAGAATCAGCCAGCTATCATCAGTGGGTCTATAACTAGCATTAATTAAATTAAATGTTATTTTGTTGAGCGTGTATTCTTATTATATTTTTATACTAGAAATTCATGATGTGATACTATTTACCACAACAATGCATACTATGAATTCTTATTTGTCACTAAAATCAGTTTTAAACAGATTATCGTTTAACCAATGCAGACACTGTATTTCTGCACTCCAGTCATGGTACAAACAGAGGGACATATGAACCATCTGTCAAAAACACTTCCTACAGTGTGGCCATGCGTTATTTTTTTAAATAGATCAGTGGAGCTGCTTGCACAGTTATTATTGGCAAACACACACTGAGACAGCTGTGGGTCTTCTGCACTTGGTTCTGGGTAGAACAACTCATATCACATTACATTCGGTTGCTTGCAGTTCTGCATTTCCTGGAAAAAAACATGCAAGGTAAAGAATATTTTGTTATTATAAGGTAGGTAATAGTGGGAAATTTTGCAAACTAAATTATCAGAGACCACCTCCCTTTCATCATTCGATGCAACGGTGTGCATTCATCCACGTCCTCTGCAAAACAGAAAGCCAGCCATCCAAAAAGAACTGCTCGTGATCTCACAGTAACAACTACTTGTTTTCCCCTTGAAGGCAATTCTAAATCCTAAACTGAAAAAAAGAGCATCAGAGCAGCCTTTGACTTTACTCACTGGCAGTTGTTGTTGTTTTTTTTTCCTCATAATAATGTTGAGTGGCATAAAAAAGATGACATGGTAGTATCACTGAAATTAGATCCTGGGTTCGGTTAGAAAGCAAGGCACCTCATGTGTGAAGTTTGCACCTTCTCCCTGTGTCAGTGTGCTCCCACTGTCCCTTTAAGCTCGCTGAGAAGGGCAGTGTGGGCATACAGTCCCACCTACAGTAGTCCCCCATGTGTCCAGGTTGCCTCAACCCTGACCGGGAATCAGAGCAGCTTTCTGCCAGTGAACAAAGAGAACAAAGAGATCACCTGTAGAGATTAAAGTTACCTAAGGCAAATTCCATCAACCTGCCCACGGGCTGATTTCATAAAGAAAGGTTGATCATCCACAATATCATCGAAATGACCAATGTTGCCATATGGCCATGTTTTCTCACAGCTGAACTTCAGAAATGTCTGTTAGAACACAATGTCAGAATAAAAACTGCAGCAGTAATATCTAATTTGGTTTGCAAACAAATCTGACTGCCAACAGCACAGCACTGAAACACAAAGTTGTGATGAAGAATGACCCACTAAAAGGCAACATGGAAATGCTAAAATACAAAGATCCCGGCAGAGATCCTTGTGGAACACCCTGTGTCAATGGGATAATGTCATATTTCAAACATCAAGTAACACCGGCTAGCCAAATACGAACCAAATAGCAAAATCAATGCAGGAAGAGCATATTGTTGAATCCTAGATAATTTTTCATGCAATCCAGTAGGATGTAGGATTGGTAGTAACAAAAGCTGTACCTAAATCCACATTAAGACTGCCATCATTTGGCAATGCTATTGATGTCTGAGTACTAGCTAGTTTCATTTTATCTGTGATCTCAGAGCTACACTGAATTAGAGAAAAAAAAACTACCATCAGTTTTCCACTGTCTAAGAATTCTCTACACAAACTTTCAGGCTGTTTGGGGATAATTTTATAACAATATTATAAGGAGTGCATTATGTATTCTAATTTGTAAAAGACCAGTTTTATTGCATTTCTACACTCATAATACTAACAAACACAATGTTCAAATACATACTAAAGATGGAAAGTAGTGGTGAGTCACTAAGGACAGAAGTTCCTATGTGTTTTTTAAGCCGATATCCTTCCCATTCTCACTATAAACCAGCAGAAAACAGTGCATTTATCTCTAGAAACCTTAAGATCTCTTCAGTGACAACTTACATGGCATCTGTGTTCATGTTTTTAAACAAATTCTACTTTAAATGGCAGAGGAAAAAAAACACTTTTATTCAACAAACCCACATCTAAAATCCAAAATGACATTAGTGCCTTCAAAAATCAATCTAACATTCTACAAATCTTCAAGGATTAAGGTAACATAGTCTAATAGTATAAAAGTAAAAGAGCTTTCAGGGAGTTCTGTACGGAAAAGATAAAGAGAGAAATGTCACTACAGAGCAGAACAACTTTTTCTTTCCTATTAACTTCAGGAAAGAAGTTCTGTTAATGTAAAATCTACATTTCCATGAAACACCAGTAAAATGATTTATCATACATTAGAGGCCTGAGTTTTTTTTGTTCTACTTAAATTGACAAGACTAGACAATTTCACATCTCTAGCCTACAACTTAGGGTGTCAGACAGATAAATGCATCTCCCATTTACTCTAAAAAAAATAATGCATTAGGCAAAAAATGAGGCCTATCGATGACTCTCAATTTGTTTTCTAAAAAAATCAGACCGGAATAGCATCCATAATAATTTTATTAAACCATGTGAAAAAAGACTGGCTGGAGCAGCCCTATTTGAATCGCACATGCCTCATTCTTAAGTAAAAAACATTTTTCTTAGGGTTTTTACGTTGTTTTAAATTTCATGTTTTTCCATCCATTGTTGTAGGTTCTCACTACTATGGCTCCAAAACAGTACCGAGTTACAGTAGTTTTAACGGGTAATGAAATCAAAAACATGTTTCCAAGGCTGGATACCGTATCTTTAAAACTTAAAACATACTAGTGCTTTCCTCCCCTTGTTTCGCTTGCAAATGTTTCTAACAATCATGTAAACAATTACATCAAAGTGCAGAGATCCTTAAAATTATATTTAGTGCGAAACAATACCCTAAAAGAAATGTTGACAAGTTGACAACTGGCTCAGTTCACTCAAGCACAATATGGGATTAAAATGTCAAATCACGAATTATAAAAAAAAAGGTATATGGATTCTTATAAGTAAACAGATTAACATTATGCCTTAAACTGTACTCATTATTCAGTCCACAAATTACAATTCAATTAGCTCCTGTGCCGCCCAGATAAAACAGCAAAAACAATAAGACACATATTACACATACACAGTATATATGACTGAATCAATGCAACATTCAAGATCTACATTATTGAAGAACCTAATGCCCTGTAAATAGGTGCTATTTCGGAAGTGAACAGCTCTATATTCCAGGCTTAGATCTGTGTCCCCATAGGGAGAAGCTGACAGGATGGAAGGGGTCTGTGGACACTTTCTTAGCTTTCCGTTTGATGTGGCTGGCATAGACGCAACAATTGGAGGATCACATTCAATGTTTTTATAATTAATAATAAATACTTACTAACACTTTTATAGCACTTTTCTGGACACTCCACTCAACGCGCTTTACAGGTAATGGAGACTCTCCACCTCCACCTGGATCCATTCTTGGATGCTCTATGATACTTTCAAGCTGTTTCTTCTCTTGGGCAGCTGCATTGCTATACCACACTGTTATTGGTGACCATGCTCTCAATCCCAATTCTATTAAAGTGTGGCATTGCTTCCAGATTAACTCCAAACTTTCACAACTGTAAAAGGGAGTACCACTTCTGAGGGACTTTCACCATGATGAGGCTGGTGTTATCTTCCCACTTCAGTTAGTAGCAGATGGTTGTACCAAGAAACTTGAAGTCCACTCTCTCCACAGACTGCCCATTAATGACAAGTGGCAGCTCATCACCTCAACCCCTGTGAGTGTCCACCACCAGCTCTTTGGTCTTACCAATGTTATACTCCAAATTATTCTCATTAACTTGGCCGGAGCACTGACCTCTATATGCTGTTTCATTATCGTTAGTAATTAAACCTACTAATATTGTGTCATCTGCAAATTTTACTATGTTCACACATACTAAAATCTAAAGAAGAGACACATTATTCATGGATAACAACTAAAGGATTGGTAACAGTACACAGTCATAGGGGACACCAGTTGAGGCACAATTATATTAAATGCTGAGCCGTAGTCAATAAACTCCGGTGGCAAGCCCGGTTGAGAAAGGAGGCGCTAAAGCCCAATATCCGGGGGCAGTTAAATAACTGGACCAAGGCCTGGTGCACCTGACTAAAAGGAGGAAATGCCTTTCAAATAAATGCACTCCCAACCCAGGGAGATGGGTGAAGACCACAACGACACTGAGGGCAACTTCAAGTAGTGAGGGTAGTTCAGATGGTTCCCATCGAACTGGCCAACCATCTACCCCACGCTAGCCTTGCAAGCAGCTAGGGGAACATGTTATCCATGATTTAGTCAATAAATAGGTAGCAGGGACCTCAAGGTGCTCTCTACGATGGAATAAAGGCAAAGAGAAACAGCATTCTCTATGGACCCATTGGCCCAATGCATGAACCGGTACGGGTCTGGCTCAACACTTGACAGACGGTTACAAATCAGGTGCTCAAAAACATTCATAAAACAGAACTGTAGATCATAATATTTCAGAAATATAAGAGACAAAGGTCAAAATCACTACAGACTTTAATGACTAGCCTTGCAAAAAGTATACATCATCATTTCTGTGCAGTGATGATGTGGAGTAGCCTCAGAATAAGAGTGAGTTGATGAAAAATCGTTTTGGAACATTACAGGGATACAAACTCCATTTTCCATTTGACTTTATATTACAGTCTGAACCGAAGGCAATTCTTTGAAAATGAAATTCTTTGAGCTACAACGTTAACGCAATAAGTAGATCTTATCATGTGAAAGCAGGAAGGACAAGAACAAGAAGAGCAATGCAGACAATCACCCACATACTATTTCTCCACAACAGATTACATCTCTGTATAAAAACTGTGTAACTAATAACTGGACAATCCAGGGTGTCAGAGTGCACCAAGTGTTTTTGACTAGCAACTTCAGCAAAAAAGCACAACAGTTCAAATAAGTCATATCACTTTCTTCAAAATCAGTAGAACGGTAATCTATCTACAACCCTACATTCTGTTTTCTGTTGGTTTTGAGACATATAAAGAAACTACAATATAGTGATACTGTGTGTTTTGTAGTGTTTGGTTTCAGCTGTTTCAAATGGATTCATAGCTACCAGAGCTCCTTACAGGAAATGTTTTATGATCTCTTACTCATGAACCTCCAAAGGGTTGTGATCCACTGACCTCAGACCATTTATAAATACCAGAACTATTAAAAAATGTGCTTCATTAATGGAATACTAGCAGCACATTCTAACACAACGAATGCCAGCAGGCTGTCTTTGTTAATCTACACTATAAAAGCATGATGCACAACAGTGAGTACATCATCCACTGACATAATTTTTCTTTACGGCAATAAAATGTGGGATTAAATAATTACCTAGAATGTGCTTAAATTACCTTTGGCTACCTTTAGTTTATTCATTAAAGAAAAAAAGCAGGCCTCACTGTTAAAACAACTGCTTCACCACAAATCTTCACATTCATTTCCCTGTCATCACTGGACTGGATCCTGGATTATATCATATTAATTTGGCTGACATGATCTAAATCAACTTACATTTTTACTCATTTATACATCAGGGCGTGTTACTTAATCTCAGTAAAATACCCTGTTCAAGGACACCACAGGATAACAATGCCTGCCAGTTACGAGTCCAGATCCATAATCGCTACCCTTCAATGATGGCTGTTTATTCATATGGAACCTTCTAACCTGCCGATCACCTGGTCATAGTTGAAAGTGATCCGGACCCCCACACAGAGAGCAATGATAACCAAAGGGGCAGCTGCAGAGGTGGAGATGAGGCGGAGCAGGCACGCAGAAAGTCAAATTGAGCAAGAGAGAGAGAGGTTTACATTGGAATGTATAGTTAATCAAGAAGTGATGTCATGGAGAATTACAAGTTAAGAGTAGCAGAGGTGAGGGAGACCTTGGTTGCAGTCATCCCTCCTGAACGATCTTTAAATAAACTCCATTAATGATGCTTGAAGGGGGGGGGGGAACAGTGTGAGAGTCATTTTTCTGTTCTCCATTGGAATTATAATATTCATATAAAAATATACTCAGATTGAAAAGAAACATTACTCTGCATATGTTTCTTTGGAAACAGTGCACGTATTTTGGATATTTATTGAATATTTAGGCATCATTTTGATTATTTGATGACTGAAAGTGATAGACTGAAGTGGCATTTACTAGTGCACAAGCACCATGACACCTCACAAGTGAAACTGGGCACGTTCATCAGGTGGACACGAACAATTTCGCCTTTAACGATATGTAAAGATTTGGTGTAGACAGATGAATGTCACCAAGTGTGGTACAGCCATACAGAATGGGGATCCCCATTAATGGAGAGTTTCTAGTGTGAACCTGGGCACATTTGTTTGAGTTCTACATGAAAATTAGGACATAATTTCATAAGACAGCATCTGCAACCAGGTGCAAGGCATGCTTCACAAATGTACAGCTCGTACGGATTATAACTTTCACAGTAGACCCCTCTCTTCATCAATTTGTCAATGATTAACATTAAACAATGTTAATTGGCATAAAGAATTTACCTATGTAATGTTTGTTCAATAACACTGTCATTTTCCTGATAACTTTTTGAATTCAGTGCAGCTATAAGTGATAAGTTTCTTTTCATGCTCTGTATAATCGTGTTCACAATAAAAATAAAGTAGGTGCTATTGCAAAACCACTAACCTTGAGTTTCTCTGACATAACCAGAAGGTTAATTTTCCAGAGTACAACAATGCAGCAATATGAATTTCAGAGTCAAGACCGAGATAAGATGAAGACACGATTTCTTGCCAATGCCAGGTGCAATCAACACATGACTGAGCAATAAAGCACCAGTTTTACTGGAAGTGTGAACATTCCTAACATTGTACTACCAACATTCACTTCATCCACTATTTAAACAATGTACTCTGTCGCATTGCGCAAGTGTTTTAGCTTGATTTTTTAAGTTAAAGTTTCAGTCTAGTTTTGTGAAAGACTATAGGGAAGTAACCAGTTGAATGTGAAAACTGTAATTTGATTCTACAAGCATCATCAGACAAAGAACCAGAAGACTCTCATCTTGCAAAACAAGACAACACAAGTTTTAAAGTCAGTCTTGCAAATCTGCAGTCACACAGATAAAGAGAAAGTGGGACGAGGAGGCAAGGCAAAAAATGGCACACTCGCTCAAAACAAATAAGAACCAGAGAGAAAATATAAAGTTCAAACAGAGTACAACCCGCACTGCTGGAGTACAATAAATATTTTTCTGCTTTTAACTACTGCATTATATCACTTCTTACACTGTAACAGGAACATCCTTTTGTTAAAAAGCAAACTGTTTTCTAATTCCATTTTCTTTATAATAATGAGGTCACAAAACAAAAACCTTTACAAGCCATAACAATGGTGCACGTGTGCACATGTAAAGTATGTTTCCCAATGTCCTGTTATGCCTAAATGTATCATTAGGATAAATAAAGTAAACAGTCTTTATTTCAACTATAAGATCCTGAGATTGAATAGCTTCCATTTCATAGAAGGGCCATCTCTCATTTGGAACCTTTGTTTTCTGCCTGCATCCTCTCCATGGCAGGGTTGCCAAAACACCAACTTCAATTTATTAGTAATGAACACTACAGAGGAAAGTGTTCAATTAAGCATTATGTAGTTCTTTCACAGCCATTCCCAAACTTCAAGGACCATTTGCCTACAGCCTTTGGAGAGCTCTCTGACCTCAGATGGGATTTCTTCTTTTAACAATCACCTTGAAGATATTCCAGAATACAAAAACATATATTAAGGAATAAAAGTGGTATCACTGAATGTGAACATTAATAAAAATAAAATGTTATATTATACAATGCTAGCATCATTGAAACAATCGAGAAGAAGCCAGACACGAAATTAAAGACTTGTACACATGCTGTTATTCACTCACAACACCTGTTATTCCCAGGTTAACAGCTATTAAAATGAAATAAATGCAGTACATGCACAAAATGCCTACTAAACAATTATACATTTAAAACAATGCATTTCTGATTCAATCAAATAGAAGTGACTGAGTAGCTGCAGTGAGGTAATCAAATGCATAACCTTAATGCCTAAGGACAATCTAGTCCACCAAACCTTAAAGTGTTACATAAACAAATGCTTTTATGTTTAGATCATCTTGATGCTTATGGTAGCATTCGTGACCGCAGTAAGAAGCTCAGCAAAATTACTTTTTTGCAACAGCCACTTCAACTTCACTTTCTGTGACTTGAAGGTGCCATTTAAGTCCTAAAAATGTAATGTACATTACAGCAAAGATGTTAAAATGAAGGCACTAATGGTCACATAATGACACAAAGGAATCATTTCATTTAAGGTTTAATTAAAAACAACATCCTGATGGCTACAAACAGGGGTGTCAAAGGCACAAAAGTAGAGAAAAAAAATGTTTTTTAAAGTGTGATGAACTGTTGTAGAAGATATTGTAACTCACACCACACATCAACAACTGAAGTTCTATAATACAGATGCTTTAGCTTGCTGTCTGGGACCATGGTGATATAAGATGTTTTGGTGGCAGTTGGTCATGTCTTAACCACATTGAAATTTTACGAAGAAGGTTTTTCCCCTAAAAAAAGAATGTTTCATTTTTTCACTGAACTTTTATCAACTAGTTTATTGTAGCAAAAACTCAAATTGGAGTTCAACTGGGTGTGTTATGCACATGAACATTTTCAGTTCCTCACCAATAGAGGGTTCCTCTGCTGCTGAAATTTCAGCTCAGCACAAAAGTGCTTTTGACTTCACGAGTGCCTCAAACGGTAAAGGTGCTTGCCTGAGCATAACATGCCCTCAAAAAGTCTGTCATGTCACTAGCTGACTGTGACTGGGATCCCCAAATGGCGCACAAGTGGTGCACAATTGGTTGAGCCACTGAGGGTGGAGTTGGCTTAGTCAGCTAGGGCTCTCTCAGCTCTCAGCCACTCCTGTGGTCTGCAGCCTGCCAGGCAGTGGCAGGCTTGTGGCGCTATCAATGGAAGATGCTGCTCTCGTCCAGTTGGCACAGAACCTCCTGTATGGGACAGCTGGGCCTGTGACGAGTTAAACATTTCTTTGTCAGTCTCTCATATGAGTATGTGCCGGGTTTATAGCTGTGAGATAAGACTTGAAAAACATATTTAGCTATGCCAAATCTTGTGGGAATAACAAAAAATAGTTATTCAAATTTTTTTTAAACTCTTCTGCATACTGTACATAATGCACTTGGATGCAAGGGCTCTGCAGTCCTGGTTTTGCACATAAATGTCTTAAAATACTGTTTTTTGTTTCATCTGACACCTACTTAGATTTTATTTAGTCTATAATTCTGTGGTCAGAGAGGTGTTAAGACGACTCTTCTGACCACCAAACACTATCTTGAACAATACCTTCAGGCCCACTCAAAATCCATTTGAGTACCTCAATGTTTTAAATGCAAAACATTGGTGGGTGGGATTCATTTCTACACTCCTCTGATGTTTTGTTCTGAAACAAAAGTAAAATCCCCATAAGTGCAAAATGGTGAAGTCCCATCGATATAGCTACGTGCCTGTCTGAAGACTAAAATGTTTGGCATAGCCATAATTACCACTTGTAACACCTACATCTGATGTATTTAGTCATCTATCAACTGGCAAGCTACAGTACTCCTTAAACTCCAATCCGAAGGAGAACAAAAATGACTCACAACTAAAGAATAACCAGTGATTCCACAAAATAAAATCCTGAGAAAAACACTTTACTCCTCTTCAAAGGACTCTTAACATGCTTAGGGATCAAAAAACATTCCACAAGAGTATTTTCACTAAGGTATCATAATTTTTCCACATTAACATACATATTATCCACATTTCCGTATGTATATAGTGTATGCGATTATGGTTCAGATGGTGTAAATGAGGATGGCACTGCAAAAATGGTGATGAGAAAGCACTTGTGTGAGAGGAAAATATCTGCATTTCATTCTCTTTCCTCTCCCATCTTTCTGTGTCTACTCTACATGTGAGAAACCTAGTCTGGCTCAATGAGTAAACTCCCTTAACCTTTGATTGCTGACCTTTATTCCCAAAATAACCTTTGCCCCTAAATGATTCTGACTTATAGTGAAATGTATTGCATGAAAATCCAACTGACTTGTAACGTGACACTCTAATATATAAAGCAAATACTTCGAAATTCCTGTACACCATGTAGCGCTAAGCCTTAAGCCAAGCGCTGTCTTTCAGAAGCACACAGTGGTTTACTAGATGAAAAGATGATAATGCATGCCAACAGCACATGAAAATATAAGAACCTATTGTTCTTGCTCGCTCTACATCGGATAGCTTTTATTCATTTTTTGCTTTTGACAGTTGCCAATAATCTCAAGTTAACACCAACCATGGATACAATTAAAACTTCTACCCTCCTGTCATATGCATGTTACAAGCCCAATAAATGTGTGGTAGAGTCTTGTATTCATTGTGTGAAACCCACCATTTATTACTGCATTTGTTATTTATGACTAGTAGCCTGGTCTTTTTTTATATAGGTCTTTGTGAAATAAAATATAAAAGTTTAAGAAGATTCTTCTTATAAGAAGAATTTTAATAGCTAATTGACCTGAAGATTTTATCCAGTCATGTCTTGGAAGAAATGATGGGGTAGAAGTAGGGCTGGGCGATATGGCCAAAAACATTATCACGATATCGATAATTATCACAATAAATGTCAAATCATTATTTCTTTCAAGTTTAAAGGCAGATTTTTTCTCCTGAGTGAAAGATGAAGAAACCAGACAGTTAATTGGTAAATTAAACAACTCTTAATTTTAAGAACACAACAAACACTTGCCAAACAGCAGAAACAATAAACAAATCTGTTAGCTGCCCGGTCTGTATTTTGTGTGCAGTATTTTGTGCGCGTGCGCATATCGTGCGCAAAGCATAAACATATATCGAACATTTTTCGAACTTTTGTTAAAATTATATCGAGGAAAATTATATCGCGATAATTATCGTTATCGAATTACCGCCCAGCTCTAGGTAGGAGATATGTAGAATGTTCCAGACTCCCACAACTCTCTTGTTGCACCCTATTCTTAGCTCTTGCACACAGGTTTAATAGATTCCACTTATGTCCTGTGGCTTGTGTTGCACTGGAGAATCAAAAGAAATCCTTAGGTTAAACTTTCTCAATACCTTTTGAGGATTTTGAGTACTTCAAACACATCTCATCACAGTCTTTTGTATTAAACACTTATATTCAACACTAAAAAGATTTAATCTTTTTAACCTGGGAATGTACCTGGTTGCTCTTCTCTAGACTGATTCCAGAGCATAACCCCAGCTGGAATATTCGGTGCTTATCTGTACTCTGTTTCCTATCCATTTACCACTTCTTAATCCAAATACATAATAATGGCTTACACTTAGTGTATATTGCGCTTTTCTGGACTCTCCGCTCAAAGCACTTTACATGTAAGGGGACTCCCCTCCACCACCACCCATGTGCAGCATCCACCTGGATCATGCAACGGCAGCCATAGTGCGCCAGAACGCTCAGCACACATCAGCTATCAGTGGGGAGGAGAGCAGAGTAATGAAGCCAATTCATAGATGGTAATGGGAACTTCCCTCCACCACCACCAATGTGCAGCATCCACCTGGATGATGCGACAGCAGCCATAGTGCGCCAGAACGCTCACCACACATCAGATATCAGTGGGGAGGAGAGCAGAGTAATGAAGCCAATTCATAGATGGGGATTATTAGGAGGCCATGAGTGGCAAGGGCCAATGGGAAATTTGGCCAGGACGCCAGGGTTACACCCCTGCTCTTTTCGAGAAGCACCCTGGATTTTTAATGACCACAGAGTCAGGACCTCGGTTTTACGTCTCATCCGAAGGACAGCGCCTGTTTACAGTATAGTGTCCCCGTCACTACACTGGGGCATTAGGACCCACTAACACCTCTTCCAGCAGCAACCTTAGTTTTACCCAGGAGGTCTCACATCCAAGTACTGACAAGGCTCATACCTGCTTAGCTTCAGTGGGCTGCCAGTTGTGAGCTTCAGAGTGATATGGCTGCTGGCATGGCTATAAATACATGTGATTAACTCAGAGGCATACAGACTGCAATTTAAGATATTCATTTTTATTAGGAACTTTACGAAAAACCTTCTGAAAATCTAAATATGCCATATCATGTTTTACCTGAAGAAGGCTCCACGGCTGAAACGTTGTGTTTTCTTTCTTCTTTTTTTCAGCATGGAATAAACCTATTACTTGTTCCTTTGCAACCTACGCATGCTAATGCAGCTACCCACCTGAAATATCATGTTTTATTTGTATCCATTACTGTTTCTGCTAGTTAAACTTTTATAAGTTAGTTAAGCAAGACCTATCTTTCCAAGATCCATGCTAACTCAATGTAATCCAGAACATTGAAACTGAATTATAGTTTGGTTCTGTTTTTAAACTTTGTGTAGATACATTGGTTTATAATTACCTGCTATGGTTGTGTCCACCATTTATAGATGGAGGCTACATCATTATATTTTAAGTCAAATGGTATGACCTGTCTTTAAAGACCACTGGAAATCTTATGCTAACAGCCTATGAAGAACATTTTGTTCCTTTAACTAAAATTGATAGAATACCATCAGTTTTAGACTGAATATTTCTTTATCTTAATGCTTTTATATGCTGTAAACTCTTACACTTTTTCTATGCTAATACTATTTAATACAAAACTGTCTTTTCTCAGCCAGAAGCATATTGTTAATTTCTTACTTGAAAACCTGAGAAAAATATTCAATTAATACACTAATTTCCCTTTCATCACCTAAATGTTTCTTATTTCTATCTCTGAGACACTTACTGTTACTTAAGCTACTGTAAAAAAGCTTTATTACTTAGTTATATTAGTCACCAATAGCATATTTATATTTTCTCTCGACCTTTCTACTATGATTTTTTTACCTGTGCTTGCAGTTCACTCTACCTTTTTTAATCAGTTATGTTTTGTTTCTCCATAGATTTTTTCCCCTTGATGTATTAAACACTTTGGGCCAGTGCTTTCTAGCCCTGGATTCCTTTACACTTGGTATCCACTCTGTGCTTAAAGCAGAATATCTTTAAACTGCTGCCATTGTTTCTCTACTGATTCTGTACCCATACCCTTCTATTCTAATTCTCTTAAGGTCTGTCTCATTCTATCATTGTTCTCTTTTTTTAGAATCGAAACATTTTGCTTTGTTTTGGACCCTGTACCTGTTCAGTTTCAAAAAAGAACGTCAAAGCATCCCATATTACAATCACAATTTCTTAATTGCTTCCACACCTCTTTTTATCCTCATTTCATCCTGATTATTCAAAAGTGTTGGTACAACACAAAATATCTCCCTAGTTGGTGCTTTAAAGAACTGTTTGCTAGCCAGGTCTTCCATTTTGGTTTGAACTACAGTATTAACATTTATGGTGGTTTTTACCAAACAATGTGGAGGAAAATAAAATCTCTAATGAATTCTGCTTCTTCCTTTACTAATACATCCTTGATTTCACGGCATACTGTAAGACTGAATTATAATTCATACCTGAATTAGGTGATCATTCCTCTCAGTTATGTATGGTGTTGTGCCCTAATGCTTTAATTTGCAATGCTTTGTTCCATTTTCCTCTTGTCAGAATACAGCACACCTACTAATGTTATATTCTTCAGCATCATTTTCTGTTAACCAAGTTACAGTGACTTCAGCTACATTGTATTTGCATGCTAATACAGTAAACCTCAGAACACTTGCTGATACACAATATAGTATGTTTTTAGGGCATCAATTACCTTTACAAAAACAGTTTTAGATGTACAGTAAATAAAAAACATTATTCAATATTTTGCAAACAAACCTAACAAAACTGCTTAGTGTTTGAATTCTATCCACATACTTTACATATTACTAGTGGATTTACACTGAAAAGGAGTACAGTGTTTCCTAATGCAACATAATTCCTTTTATGAAGCACAGAGTAATCTATGTAATATGGCTTGCAAATTATGTCGGATTTCTGCAGATATAAAGGAGCTACAGAATGCATCGTATTTGGGGTTTAAAATAATTAGAGTGTTTGCAGACATGAAAGGAAGGAGACTGACCTATTAAGAAACCGTATGTTGTGCTACAGTGATGCAATGCTTTTGAATTACCTCATCGTCAGGAAAGTACCTTCTGCAGATCTCTCAAGCACTTAAGTTCTCAAAGTAAGCCTGAAATACTTCATTGCAAATGACAGATACATTGCTGCTAAAGTGCTCTAATGACTCAATACCCTGAATGATAAGCAAACAGAAAGCAGCATGAGACTTTTTCCACCACTGTCCTCAACTTTAAAATGAAAAGCATACTTCTTTCCAATGATGATTAATACATTAATTTGTGCAGAGCCTCGCTGTGCCCATCTTTGTTTCATTTTTATTGTTGTTACTACCAAATTGCACCCAAAACTACTGAGAGAATAGAACTACTACTGAGAGAATGCATATTGTCATTCTTGGGTTATAAATTCATTGTAAAAGCCCATGTGAAACTCTTCAAGTTTTCTTCAAGCATGTTTCTGATCTGAGTCACAAAAAGACTAAAAACTGATTAATCTGATCAACACAACTGCTTTGTTCACAAAATATTTTGGATTAGTATAACATATTCTGGATTAACATGTATAATTGAAGGAACATTTTAGATTACATTTTGATATTTGTGCCATCCATGGGTATATGTCAGGAACGGATATGCATGTTTTTGAGAGAACAGGCCCTCTGATGCATTGCAAATAATTTTTTAGATGTATGAATGGAAGGTACAGTATACTTTGTGCACAATGTGTGTTGCATATTGATGTTTGATCTGCAACCAAGATAAAGTAGTATGCTGGACTCCATTATTCTCAATCAAGAAAACACCCCCAGTACCAAATAAGCAGGAACAGAAGCGAAATTAGATGTTATGTTAGATGATTTGCTCAAGATAAAAACCCCTGGCTTCTTGCCCTGACTGTAACACAGTCTTCTAGAACAGAGGTACTGTATCAACTGTCACTTTGAGGTCTCCATTAAAAGTAGGTTGCAGATATAGCACTCTAGATCGGTAATTTACTTTATAATGAGCTTTAATTTGATTTCTATACAGTGATGCATGAACTACTACTTAGCTATTAATATTTTTGAAATGCAGATAGCACTGTTACTGTCCCCCTTCAAAAAGAGAATGGAAAACCCTGGCTGTAGTACAAGAGCTAAGCCACTTAGTACATGGCTTACTGTTAAAGGAATGTTCCAATAAGGAAATAATTTAAATTGATAAAGCATTTGTTTCCTAAGGACTTCATATTAAAGGAAGCCGTATCTATTTTACAGGTACAGTATGAAAAACAGTAAATCTGAGCTTCCTAATAATAAAAATAACAAAATGAGAATTAGAACAGCACACTTTAACCTCATCACAAAAAAACAAGTTGGTGTCAGAATATATTTACGTTTGGAAGAGTAGGAACGCATCTAAGTACAACGACAATAACAAAAATTAAAGTAACAACTGGTCCTTGCACAATTTGAAGCCATCTAGATTCCTGTGTAAGATAAGACTAAAATAATTATGTACTAAATGACTCAAGATGGAAAATGGAAGATGGAAACAAGATGCAAGATGGAAGCATTCCTCAAGGAACAGGTTTGTTTCTGTAAACATTATTTTCACATTGCCTAGGTTTAACAGAGCACTGGAAAATATCGCCACCATCACACTGCGTTACTCTAAATGCAATTTCCAACCAGACTAAGGTTCTGCTAAAGCATGTATAACAAACACAATATAAGCGCCTCTTCACACATTTAATTCATCTTCGAAGAAAACCAAAGAAGTTGGAATATGGTGTTCAAAAGTACTGCGGGACCCTTTCACTTTCTGCCTCCTGGGGTAAAACACATACTGGAGAATGATTCTCTCTTCCTGTTAATAGTAAATTTGCCATTCCGTGATTAACAGCAGAGGAAATGAAAACAGCACAAAAGAGATGTAAGTCCTTAGCTGCATCCGTTAAAGCAAACCGCTATTCCATGGTGATTCAAGGTTAAGTCTTTAATTTGAGGGTTCTCCGTTGGTACCCAAAAAAGTACAATTATATTACAGTGTTGTAGACTTTTATAACTCAAACGGAACACAAATCCATCTCTAACCCTGAAATTAAATAATACGCACATTTGTTGGTGCTGTGCCATTAATCACACAACGTTTTTAACCTAAATACGATACACTACAGCTAAGTTTCACTGCTATCATCTGTGACACTATACAGTACATCTTAATCAGAATATTAAGCAAGAAATCATTACAGGCTACCTATTAAAACAAAGAACCATACACGACATTATCATAAAAAAGACGACCCCAACAGCAATCTTGATGCACAGCACCAATACTAAGCAAACAAAATGCTTGCTCAGGTAACATATCGAAACGACGAATACCAGCAATTAACATTTTTCCAACTATTATAACACAGAAATCATCAAGAACTACAGCAGTCTAAATGCAGTTGTGACTGGAGTTTTTTAAAGTTTGTTTCCTGAAAGACGAATATGAAGGAAAGGATAATCTGTTCAAAGTCTTCACTGGTAAAGATGTTTTTAACATATTGATTTATTAAAATATTTTGCAGCAGTAAAAAAATATATGACTGGACGTATGACTCGCCCGCTCTCCCAACAAACACACACGAAAGCTAAGTCCTCCAAAATAAAAAACGAAAGCAAGTGTGTTTTTTTCCTGCGCATTTTGCTTTTATATATAGCCTTGCAAAGCTAAGAAAAGACTCTGAATTGAATGGGCTATCAGTGGGAAAGGTATGATATTGTAGGGCTTTGTCTTGTCTCTGCACTCACCTGGTTACCTGCGTAGCTTCATTTTCCACTCCAATTAGCAAACTACTGACAGAACAGCAATATGAAAAATTCCGTTCCGACACTTGTTTGTCCGTCGTTGTACGGCACTTAAAATCCGGAAATTGCGATAGCTGCACACAGATCTTACAGTTGTCAAGCTCTGAATTTACATGGGAAATCAATTAAATCCACCGATGCAAAAACTCAACATTTTAGGTCAAACCGGCGATTTCTTAAAGAGAAGGAAACTTCAACTTAAAACAAACCGAGAAACGTCCTAAATGCGATGCAACATCTCTATGCTCCAGCAGTGATCAAAGTTTCTTTTCTTCTTTTTCGCTGCTGGGACCGACTGTAAACTCATCCACAAGACCGAAGCTAACACTGTAATGCCTCCAGCACTGTCTCTGATGTCAGCAGAACCTGAGCTCCAGGAAATAGTGACGAAGGCAGGGCTCGGGGCAGCTCTGGTCTTCAGGCGCAGAAGCTGCTGCCCTCCGCTGGATTGAAGACCGCTGTACAACACTTGGGTGAAGGTTTCCTGGATCTTCCGTCAACCACCTATTAAAATAGCCATGCTGAAAAAAATATGATAAGAAAAAGCAGATCTGTGGGCCAGCACACAATTACATACCGAAGCATTTATCAACATTAGGTGCGTGTACAGTTGTTCACATTATATGCATAATGCAGTATAGGGACAATTTGGAGGCCATGGTAAAGGACGAGGTGGGGGTAATTTGGCCCGGACACCGGGATAACTTCCTACTCTTATAGAGAAATGCCTGAAGACCTTTAATGACCACTGAGAGTCAGGAACTCAGTTTAACGTCTCACCTGAAAGACGGTAAACACAATGTAAAGACACTTATTAAGCAGAAAGTCTACAGCAGGTAGCAGGAAACCAGAGCACCCAGAGTGCACAGAAGTGGGCACAGGGAGAACCTGCAAACTTCACAGAAACTGCAGCATAGAATCAAAACCAAGAACCAATGCAAGGAAGCAGTGCTAACCACCATGACGCTTTGGTGCATACTGTACGGCCAAAAGTAAAAGAAGACCCTGCTTTTGTTTTACAGTAGCCTTTTAGAAGTAGTTAATTAAAATTAAGTACCAATGTATCTGTATTTTGTGTACACCAATAGCTATCTTTGATTTCTCTTTTGACATAATGCCAAACTATTTGGGTAGGTCTTAAAGTATTACCTTGACTAAAACAATACCAAAAGAAATATGAGATATAAATAAATCCATATGATCCATCCAGATTTGTTAACAACTCATATTTTCATTCCTAAATGCACCTGCACTAAACATTCCCACTAGTGTTCCGAAGACCCTGTGTTTGATTGCTGAACTAGAGACAGTCCTTGGGTTTGGCAGTATTATAGTCTGTAGGATTTTAATGAATACTTAATTCCATTCCTTGTGCAGCTAGTTATTAAAACCAAAGTTCCTAATAAATGGTATCATTTGAGTGATGAAGGTTGAAAACTCAGACCCAGAGCCAAGTCCACCATTAACCATCGCCAGCAGCAATAGTGAAGCACAAACCAGAGATCATAAATGGAAATGTGTGAAAGTACATTAAAAACATGACAATCGGAGACCTGTGTTTACACAAAGGGTTGTGGGAGTATGTAGTCAAGTTGTTAAAGCCAAAACCCAGTTTTCCCCCAAGAAACAGCTGGATTAGATGCCAGGATCAATAAGCTACTAAATACCACATGGGTAAGATGGGCCAGATGGCCCCCTCTCGTAATATTCTTCATGATCTTATCTGATTATCGTATAAAGTGGCAGATTTTCCTTCACCTTACAGCATTTTTACTGGGCATTTCAGATGTCAAGGACAGTATGTTCATGAGACACAAGTGAAAATAACATGCCTTCCTAGCATGACGTATGGAAATACAGTAGCATGAAATTTCCTAATAAACTACACGGTATTCATAAGCTCTTCAAAAAACACTGTCCAGAAATAGCAATTAAATCTCCTGAAAAGATGTTTTAAAATGTATATTTTTATGCTCTTGTACAATTACTTGCTTAGTGATCTTGAAACTGTCAGTTCATGACAGACTGTTTCCCCAATTCAGGAAAAAAAATTTTTTGCTGTCAAGTTGTTTTTTAAATTAATTTCAAAGTTAGTTAGTTTAACATATTCAATCCAACACAATATGTGTTGATGAAGTAATATAATGCCCAAGATGGATACATCACAGCTCTGTAGAGGCAAAGGTCACCCAGGTCTCTGGTCTCTTTATTATGACAGTGTGTCGTTAATACTTTTCTTCCTGATGAAAATAGCAAACTGCCTCCCCATTCATACCACAGGATGGTATCTCTGTTAATGTTAACATAGGAGTGTTATCCAATCTCATGTGATGAAGGTGTGCTTAAATGTTATTGTTGCATTATAAAATGATGAAATACTTCAAATTAAAGCAGACACAGCTTTAGAGAGCTTGTCCTGGCACGTGGACTACTTTCCAATACAGGGACGCAAGGGGATACAGAGCCTATCCCAGCAAGCAGCAGTGGGTTTCCTCTGGACTCTTCCTCCCAGTCCAAAGACATACTGTGTCTGTGTGTGCCTTGCGATAAACTGGCATCCTATCCAGGGTATATCAAGCCTGCGCTCAGTGCTTCCTGGGGATATTTTTCAGACCACTGTGAACCTGAATTAAGCAGTTATTGAAAGTGATATGATGTGATATTCTTAATTGTCAAATTCTAAAAGCTACGTTTCATTAAAAGCTGTTCATTAATATATAATTTCTTGTAAATCTGATTAAATATAAATATTTCCACTGAGTTTCAGAATAACATAATGGACAAATGTATTGTGTTGGAAGTCCTATCGGCACCACAAGTACTGCATAGGCATGGTTGAATTGCAACTTGTAAGAGAGATGCCAGCTTGTTTCGATTTTAATAATGCATCACGTTTTATCGTTTTACTAGTAATCCACATCCTCAACAATTCTCTTCCAAGTGTGTCAACATGATGTAACATTTTTCTAGATAAACGTTCCAGAGTTTAAGGAAATATAATTTTTCTATTCTTTTCTTTTTTTGGTTATGACATCTTGATGCGAGATGATTTATCCTTTATAACAACATGCCAATTGCTGAAACTGCCCATAATTCCACATCTCCCCTATGGTAGGTCACAAAATTGTTTTGTAACACAGACATGTTGCTGCCTCCTCGTGTAAAGAAACGTGATCTGAGCTTCCACGATTCACGCTGAGTGTTGTTCTGTGTCCACGGCGAGCTCACACGAGACCACAAGAAGCGAAACCTCTGTGCACTTATTTTATCATCTCTTCTGATGTCGACCATACGCACTATCATCTGTCTACTAAGGAATGATCTACGTTTTCACGATAATGAGGTAAAGACGAGACTCACTCTCGTTACCATTACTATAAAAAGCTGGTCAGAAATAATTCTGTAAAAAAAAATATCGAAATCCGGACTCCGAATTTGGACTTTAGCAGTTTTGCGTGGTTGCATCCACGGCTTTATCGACACAATAACTGATTTTCAACACTTTCGTTTAAAACAGCGTTGTTTTTATAACATATTGCAAGTGACGTCATCAAGGTTTACGCAAGTGTACGCGCATGGTAGACGTCTCGAGTAATACGCTCTTTATTTTGGTTCGGTTTCCTAATTGATATTGAATTTGACATTATTGACACAAGTTCATTTGAAGCACAATAAATTGCATCAATATTATACAACATATTACTGAGCATTTGTGGTGACTTGAAATAAAGTAAACGTGCAAGTTTAAAACGCACTTAAAACAACTGCAGTCTGATTCTGAAAAATGCTACTGCAGTACGTGAACAGCCTGCGGTGTGCCTTGTTCTCAGCCAAAGATATTGTTTTTGATTTTTTTTTTCCTTAAGCTATTACATTGGGCTCAGGGGAATGCAGAGCAAATTGTTCCGCTGTATTGTTTTGATCCTCGACACTACCTCGGGACCCACTGTTACAACTTTCCAAAGACGGGCCCCTTCCGGCTCAGATTCTTGCTAGAAAGCGTGAAAGATCTGAGGGACACGTTGAAGACGAATGGCAGGTGAGAATAGCTTTTTGAGCCTACAGCCACTATGGCAGTTGTTCTACCATACAATGGTACGTTATGCCAGCAGCTATATTGCCCTGTTGCTCACAACTGACAACCCACTGAAGCTCAGCAGATGTGAGTCTGCCAAGTACCTGAATGGGAGACCTTCTGGAAAAGCTAAGGTTGCTGCTGGAAGAGGTGTTTGTGGGACCAGTAGGCAATGATAACACTGTGGTCTGTGTGGGTTCTAATGGCCCAGTATAGTGATGGGTACACTATACTGTAAGAAAGTGATGTCCTTTGGAAGACACATAAAACATAGGTCCTGACTCTCTGTGGTCATTAAAAATCCCATGGCATAACTCAGATAGAACAGGGGTGTTACCCCAGGGTCTTGTCTGAATTTCCTCTTGGCCGTTACCAATCATAGACTCCTCAATCTTAATCCTTAATCCCCATTAATGTATTGGCGTCATTACTCTTTTCTCCCTCCACCCTGATAGCTGATGTGTGTTGAGCATACAGGCACACTGTGGCCACTGTCATGTCATACAGGTGGGTGCTACACTTTGATGGCAGTAAACGTACTATATTATTATCATTTTTTCTTCTTATTATTAAACAATGTGGTATATCAGACTCATTCTCCTAACAAAGCAGAAAACATACATTTTCCTTTCACTAAATGATTTCATGCTTCCTAATTCCAAGCACACTGTTTGTTTCTCAATGAAATAAAAACTATCACCTTTACAGTGTGGTTGCTAATTCTGGCACGCAATGTTTAGAATTTCAATCAAAAATTTTAATAAATCTTAATTTCATTACAACTAAAATGAAGTGGTATTCCTGCTTCTTTTTTAAAAATGCAAGAGTACCATACGATCCTAAAATGACGGTAAATAAAATCCAGGTGCATTTGGGGAAAAATAAAAAAGTGGCACACAGACCAATGAGGGGTCACATTTTTTAATTGTCAGATACATAAGCCTTAAAAGGGACGTGTTAAGGAATTAACACAGAAAAAAATTGTGTTAAACTGAAAAAAGGCAGTGTCATTACTGCTGTTTTATGTAGTACATAAGTTGTGTAAAGTCATGGTCATGAATCTTAACTGAGAATTTCAAGAAAATTACCCATTACATTCAGGAAACAGCACAAATAACCAAGCATCCCTGTATCATTGCAGCAATCTGCTGGTGAAGAGGGGAAAGCCAGAGAACGTTGTCGGTGATCTCATCAAGCAGCTGGGATCAGTAACTGCTGTGGCTTTTCATGAGGAGGTGAGTAATAAAAAAGGGAGATGAAGCTATATACAGTACTGTTGGTCAGTCTTTGAGAGGTTTCTACAGAAATGTGACTCAAGTCCTTGCATGGCAAATTCATTTTATTTTTTCTTTTGGATGTGGCAAGGTTACAAAAGAGGAGCAAGATGTGGAGACTGAAGTGAGGCGTGTGTGTGCCCAGTTCAAGGTTAGAGTTCACACTTGCTGGGGATCGACACTTTATCACAAAGAAGATCTGCCCTTTAATCATATTGCCAGGTGAGTTGGGCAGTTCAGTGTGCAGAATCAGCGATGAAGCACATATTCGTGTTAAAGTGTAATGTGGAGAAATAAAACTAGGATAAGGGAAAAAGGAAACAGTAAACAGTAAAGAAAATGTGATGAATATCTTTTTTGTGTACCAGCAGAGTATTGTTTTTCCTCTTTCCTACAAGTATGGTGATCTTAAAGAGCAGGAATAAAGTTATTTTTCTCCCATGGAATTTTAAATAGCCTATTTAAGGACACCAGTATTCTTCCCATTTAACTGGGGAAGACTGTATTTGCAGTAGAACACAATGAAATAATCAGTTCTTTCCTCCATGATTAAAAAAAAACTGTAGGTATGGCTAATGAAGGAGCTATAATATACAGTATGATACATGGACAGTGGATTTTAGAGGGATGATTCAGGATCACCGAAATGTGACACTGATCTACCCTGAAGATGCTGTGATATCAATCGTCTGAAGTTTCATGAAGGTGGCATACTTGCTTAATCAGATCAGAAAAATGTGAGAACTTGCTAGTGTTGTAACAGAAGAAATAAGGTTCTTGATCCCGAGATGAAGTAAAACAGATGAGTTTATTGCATGCAAGGAACAATAAAGCCGAAGTCTTGTTTCCCGCAAGAAACAACAAAACCGAAGTATTGTTCCCCGTACTGTTACAAACTTTTGGGTTATATACAGTTTTCTTCTCCGTTTCTGACGTCACTCGGTCTGATGGTAAAGAGGGGGGTTCATGGTATTTGGCCAGTTTACGATGTTCTGGGCAAATGGTCAGTTTAACATTACACCCAGGGGGGTTCTTAGCTTGCATCTGCAATCCTTATCAGTTAACCCCCTTTCCTGCCATAAACCCCAGCTTGTGACTTAGAAGTCTAAACCCCCTACAGAAAGGATTAAATTCAAACCCCCGTCTTCACATCTTTCTTCATTCCCCCCTTATAAAATATGGCATACGTCAGTGTAGCCTATTTTTATACATACAATGTCAGGGCAGATCTTTCTTGGCGAACAGGTATGTATTGCCATGTCATTGTACGTTCCACGGTTATAGCAAGATGTGATACATGTTTTTGTGAATGTGATTACAATTATACATATAAACAATACTACTCCTACAGATAAACACTATAAAAAGGTTCCACCCCAGGCCCCAAACACAGACTTTACCCAAGGCCCAATTCCCCAATTTTCAGTATAATAGTCCTGATATTTCTGTCCCTCATTGTAAATGTGTTGGGCCAGATCTGAGATGTGCTCAGAATTATCAGGAATATACGTGCAGCATTCAGTGCCAATTACTGCACAAGTTCCTCCTTGGGCCGCCAGTACATAATCTAAAGCTAGTCGGGCCTGCATGGCCACTGTTCTGAGGCTACCATCTCATCATTAACAGCCTTCAGACTAGATGAGGTAGACTTTGCTAATTCTTCTAAAGTCGAGGCCATTTGAATTAACTCTCGACTCAGAAAGTTCATGCCGGCTTGTGGAAATATTATACCTAAATAATATTCCCAATCAGCCAATTTTCTTTGTGGTCTGTGGTTAGGTCCGAAGGGGCTGTGGATTTGAACATGGATATGAGGAACCACATATCCTAAATAACATGAGCCAGACCACTGGGCTGGCAACCATGGGTAGGCTCGTTTTCCACAAATGAAAGATGTTCCGTTTGGCGCTCCCCATGCCTCTGAAAATAAGAAGCTTATACCGAATTGTGGGGTGTGCCGATCCCATCCTGGAATTTGGAAGGTAGAGGTGGATATATTTGCAGCGATGGTAAGGTTGCACCAATTAGTGTGCTGAAAACATACGTTTCCCCTCACGTTCCTTATTGAGAGTCAGGTATGGTGGTGTATGGCTTCTGTTATATTTAGGAGCGTAAGAGCCTGTGAAACTCGTGGGCTCTAAGCCTCGCTCCTGTAGATATTGTAATGTTGTGCAGGTTAAAGTCGTGTTATGGCAACCCCCATAGTTTGTCATATTAAAATCTCCCAAATTATCCCTCCAAATGATCATGCCTATGACTTCCTCGAGACGCCAAGGAATGGCTCCCATAGGAAGTCCTCCCTGTACATATTTGGGTAATGCGGCACACACCCAGCAGGCACTTTGGTTGGTTTTCTTAGCTGTCAGATAGGAGAGGCCTAAAAAGGAATTAATTCCATGTTCTCCTTTGTGGGAGAGATGATCATTAATTCCTGCGGAACATAGTCCTACAGCAACAATTATTGTTATAAACAGAAATGATTTCATTCTGAGTCTGTAAATGGGGATGAGGCTCGTCGGCAGTGTGGCGCGTGGATCCAGCGATCTTTTCCTTCCACTCGAACCGCAGACTCGGTTGTCAACAGGATCTGGTAGGGTCCGTCCCACCTGGGCTGGAGAACCTGTGAAGGAAATTTCCTGATCCACACCCACTCTCCTGGGATGAGGTTGTGCCCTCCTTCAGGTGGTGGTCCCCACGCCTCCAGGACCTGCTCGCGGGCTCCTTGGGTGGCCTCTGTCAGCTACTTGCAATAATACAAAGGAATGGTTGATCCATCTGAGGAAACCCCAGTCTCAGCACCTGTAAGAGAACTTGTTTCAAATTATTACAGGTGGCTTTTGCTGCGGGAACCAAGGCAATCTTGTCCTTGTACTGCACTCCCCCCTTAAGCAGATCTGTTAAGAGTTGTGCTCACCCTGTAAAAACATTGCACACAGGCCCTGTTAAAATTTCACAATGCTAGACACAAAAGGGCCTTATCATAACTGCTTCTATTAGACACTCTAAAGCTGAAGCAACTCAGACTTGTGGGTTTCCTCGTCAGGGGAAGCACTCAGAATACCATCAACATACTGAGTGATCACAGCCAGTTGAAGCTACGTGATACCCTGTTCTGCATAGTCATTCTTTGTAATGCATAATATTCCAACCCAATAGATCTGGAATAAAACCACCCATTAAAATCTGGTACTCGGCAAGTAAAACTTGCTGTCCCAATACTCCTGTGGCCTCCTGCCATCTTCCCCTATACATTGCTCTATAGTACACTGTTGAACAGAGGAGTGAAACAAGCAGGACAGTAGTGCTCCAGTATTCCCTAACAGAGAAACCAACACTCCATTAACAGTACATTTTTATCCACTGGACTGGGACAGACTTAGGGAGGCTACAAGGGATTTACAGGATCTAATCGTTAGGTAAACAGATTTTCTCACAAGACGTTATTCTCCCCAGTCTCGATTCTAAACCTACAGCGTTTCAGCATGTCTGGTTTCGAGACATTCGAATAAAACCAAATTGTTTCCATTATTGCAACTAATTGTATAAATTACAATTTATAATAATTTATAATAATACAAAAACTGTTTAACTACTTTTACGTCCACCTGTACTGTACTTATACGTTTCAGACGCTCTTATATTTTCCAATCTCCTTAAGTTGATTTTCGTCAAGTCTCTGTAGTTACGTCTCTAGCCAGTCCCGCTGGCTAAACACACTCACACCGTCATTTAGTAGACCAAAACTCACAGTTACACACATACATGCCGGCACACAAATTCATAAAACACACATACACATCGAGAATATATTTTTCTCTTCGTAATACAATGTGCTGTATTCTTGTTTTACTTCTACATGAATCCTTTTAATTCCTGAAGCGCACTCCAGGTTCGCTGCATTTCTAATTTCGGGTGCGGTACTTTAGCCCACCGGTCAATATCTTACGGTTTTGAATATGATCGTATGGGGGAATCAGGGAAGGTAGGTGCGATTGCAGACCCCCTCGACGGGGTGCGAGACAGTGTTAGAGTGGCACTGTCATCAACGGCGCCAGCCCCTGCTACATCAAGTCCTTTCCCACTTCGAGTGAGAGTACAGATCTGCGGGCGCCCTCCCTCTAACAGGGGAGACCCTGATCCGTCTTTATCACACTCATACCAAGTGTTATCCCAATCAGACCCCCCTTCTCCATATGGCCACTGAGGGAATTGATCCCAATTATTTTCGTTTCCTGCCTGTTTGTTCCCCTGTGGGAGAGCAGGATATAACTTAGTCGCTGGCTGCAGCACATTAACCAGTGCAGCGTGACCAGGAGTTAATTCCTAATTCGTTTCTCATTCTCCTGTACTGCCTGTTTTAGCTTTTTTTTCCTATACTCTTTCGTAGCGAGTAAAGTATATTTTCTTCCGGGTTTTATTTTCCCCGTAAACACACTTTTAAGTCACATCCCAATTTCTTTTTTTTTTTTCTCATGTATCTGCCACCACTGGTGCCGGCCGTGCACCAGGGTGGGAGCTACATGCTTGTGCTTTTGCCAATCAATACTCATATATGCTTTCTTTACAGGCGTCTTCGCCCCAAATTCCCTCTGACAAACTCAGCTTTTTCCATATTTTTCTCCTTCTTTTCCTTCAACTTACACTTTTCCGATATTTAAACGGACCCTTCCACCACTTTCTCAAAACATCAGTTAGCGCACATGTTCGGTCTCTTTAAGATTTACTTTTGTCGTGTGTGAGGTAACAGCTCATTCAGTAGGGGGATGTTTTCACTTGGAAAAACCTGTTCATTACTGCACTCATTCAGCCAAGGGCGTCTGTTACCTCCGGATCTAAATACCTCTCAGAGACTTTAGAGAGGATTTACACCGCACTGTTCACAGGTAAGAAACGAGACCTCGAAAACCCCCTTTCCTGATCAGTAATTCACCATCCCCAGAACGCCAGCATCGCTGCTTTTGCCCCGGGGTGGACTTACGCACTGAGCTCAATCAGGGCGATTCTCGGGTCTCAACGTCCTTTAAATCCTGCTACTTAATGCTTTGCTCTTTTATTATGAGGTGTGTTCATGTTAGTGTCGTGCGTGTGTATATGTATTTCACAAACAAGGAAAACACCAAAAACATACATACATATATCTCTTCTACTCCTGTTTCCTTTAAAACAAAAAAAAAAAACCACGCCACGCCAGAACCCACGCCACTCCAATCTGTGCACGATCAAGGCGTAGCTAATCTCAGGACCCCGGGCGTAATTAAAGCCCACACCAATCCTGGATTATACGTGCATTTAATGCACCACTCAGCTCCAGAACCCCGGGCGCAATTAAGGCCCACACCGATCCCGAGCCACAGAACTCCGGGTGCAATTAAGACCCAAACCAGTTCTGACCTTCAGAACTCCGGGTGCAATTAAGACCCACACCAGTCCTGGATTATACGTGCATTTAATGCACCACTCAGCTCCAGAACCCCGGGCGCAATTAAGGCCCACACCGATTCTGAGCCTCAGAACTCCGGGTGCAATTAAGACCCAAACCAGTTCTGACCTTCAGAACTCCGGGTGCAATTAAGACCCACACCAGTCCTGAACTTCACGGTAAGGGTCCAAAACCCGTTCAAAACTCCACGCGCAATTAAGGCATACACCAGCTTCGAACGCCTGTACACAATACCGCGGAACCCCTGCCAGACCAAATTCTGGGCTTACAGCAACCAACCCATTACATACACCGGTGCCTTCCCCGGGCCAGAGGAATTCAGAAACTCACGTTTACTCCGTCATCTCGGGCGATTCTCGCAGGGAGCAGAGATTTCCCAATCGGTCAGAGAGAGTCGGGACTTTTAAATAAAAGAGGAGTCCTTACCTCTTAGTTATGTGTGCGCTGACCGTCTCTCCTGCCGATGGGAAGTTCTGCGCCTTCTGGAGCATCCTGCCGACTACGCAAAATTTGTTGTAACAGAAGAAATAAGGTTCTTGATCCCGAGATGAAGTAAAACAGATGAGTTTATTGCATGCAAGGAACAATAAAGCCGAAGTCTTGTTTCCCGCAAGAAACAACAAAACCGAAGTATTGTTCCCCGTACTGTTACAAACTTTTGGGTTATATACAGTTTTCTTCTCCGTTTCTGACGTCACTCGGTCTGATGGTAAAGAGGGGGGTTCATGGTATTTGGCCAGTTTACGATGTTCTGGGCAAATGGTCAGTTTAACATTAGACCCAGGGGGGTTCCTAGCTTGCATCTGCAATCCTTATCAGTTAACCCCCTTTCCTGCCATAAACCCCAGCTTGTGACTTAGAAGTCTAAACCCCCTACAGAAAGGATTAAATTCAAACCCCCGTCTTCACATCTTTCTTCACTAGCAATAGAAAATTTCATATAATTTGAACAGTTATCATGATAAGTGTAAATAAAATATGACCTTTTAAAATGTTTTTCTAGTACCGCATACTGGCAGCAACCTTACTTACATGCAGTACTGTAATGTACCAACTTTCTTTAACTTCTGCAATGACTTCTTATCGTGGTTTCTTTACTCAGACAACCATACTAGGAAGAGTAAAGGTAATGAGAAACGTTGTGGAAAATATTTGGTTTCTAGTAGCTAAAGAGAGTGATAACGTGGTAGATTTCGGGAAGGCCTATTGATGTTACCAACTAAGTGTTGTCCCCTGGTTTATCTTTTTGAAATATATAGTGACATACCGTAATAAAATTCCTTGGATGGGCATAATGTCTTGATGTCATGCTTTCACACATACTGTAGTACAGATATACATTTTCCCTTCGGGATCAGTAAAGTCTTATCTATCGTTCTGTTCCCTGTAGGCTTCCTACTGCATGTTGTCACAGTCATAGAAATGTAAAAAGAATCCTTCAGATCTTGTAAGCAGAACACGATGATTCGGTCAGATATGGAACAGTGGAGCCCTCCTCTTGCTATTCGTCTTCTAAATTGTCATCCTACTAATTGTCTTCTACCAATTGATCAGGTGACTGAGAACAGGAGTTCATATCCCGTTTCCCTTTTGGGGACTATGGTTCCAACATGGATCTCCATTTTGACTCACTTAACCCTCCAACAATATTGAAACGCTATTAACATCTTCTTGACAATATGGGGAAGAAATAGAAAAAGAAAACAACATAATAGTATTTATAAATACAACGTTAGAATTTAAATCAAGGGATGTTATGGGAATATTGTACTAAGCAGCAATAAAACTAGATTAAAATGAAACAAAATTGCAATGGGTAATATAAACATATTACAGGAAAAAGTTCTCAAAAAGCCCCCCCACTATCTCCCAAGTGGCAACACCTCCCAACACATTATGTTGAAGAGCCCTTATCTAAGAATATTATGTACAATTTTAGTTACCATGTTACAAAAGAGATATTGTAACAGATCCATACTGTCCAGAAAGTCTCTCTCTGAGTAACTCTGGCCATGTGGAGGAATCCTAAACAGACTAAATAGACCTGTGTGCTTTGGTTTGATACTGCTTGAAAACATCCTACCATGTATTCATTTCTACTTTGAGTTTCTCGTGGCAAGATCACTGTGTGTTATGCTGAGGGAAGCGTGATTTGTTCCATCACAGAGGTGCCTGCACCCTCAAGCACATATACTGTACAGTATGTCTCCTTTCAGTTGCTTAACATTTTCTTGCCTCTGGAAAAAGAGTCAGTTTCCACCTGGTATGATGTCCCCTCAAATATTTTGTAATATCTTTGGAAGTTTATACAGCAGAAGCCTAATTCATGGCTTAAATTAAAGTGAAGAGCCAACTGCTTTGTTTCTTCTAGTGGGGATTAAAGGGCACTGTAGGCCTGCAGAATGTCTGTTCTGAATTTCAGTCTTTAAGAACATGTGTAGATAAGGCCTTTATACGTTATTACAAAAAGAATGAGGAGATTTGGCTATGTGTGCTTTTACATTCAGGTTTCATTGCGTGTGCCTCCTTTGCAGACTTCCTGATGTGTACACTCAGTTCCGGAAAGCAGTGGAAACTCAGAGCCATGTGCGGCCAACCATTCGAATGCCTGAGCAGCTGAAGCCCTTCCCACACAAACTGGAGGAAGGTCCAATCCCAACACCTGAAGACCTGGGGCAACCCAGTAAGAAACTGATTACCGAGCTCCCATCTTTTAACATATACAGTATAGTATTTAAATACATACTCACTATACACAACAAATTAATTGTGATGCATTTTTTCGTGGTATGTTTTAGATTGAATATAAGAAATTAATATTTAGTGCGCTATCTCTAAGTAAATAATTACAAGTCTTTGGTAATGGTATTTTATATGAATCAATTCATAAAATAGATACACCAGAAATGTTTTATCCAAATCCTTGCTTTTGACATGAATAATAATAACTTTTATTTATAAAGCACTTTCCAAATCCAAGGACACTGTACATCATGAATAAAGAAAAAAGACCAAAAAATGTGAATTAAAAGTAAATGACAAAAAAACAAGAGCATACAAGTTTTTACAGATTGACTGTAGGCAATTAGACGTGGATCATGGTAAAAAGGTAAGTTTTCAGTTTAGATTTGAAGAGAGTTGAAGTTGTCTCTTGTAAAGTCTAACGAAGGTCATTCCACAACACTGGAGTAGTGACAGAGAAGGCACAGTTCCCAAAATCTGTGATTTAGTCCTGGGTACAGTGAATAGAGGACCAGCAAACATGAAGGAGTTCAGAGATGTGTGATGAAGCCAGATTGTTTAGAGCCTTGAAAGTCAGCAACAAGATCTTATATTGAATACGTGATTTTATAGACAACCAAAGTAGAGACTTTATTGCAAGAGGGATATGCTTCCAATGTCTGGTGTAAGTAGTTTAGCTGCAGAGTTTTGAACACGTTTCAACTTGTTGAGAAGAGAGTTACGGAGCCCATAGTGTAAAGAGTTGGAGAAATCAGGGCTTTAAATGGATGAATCAGACACTCTGCATTGGGCATTGATAAAAATTGCCTAATACGGGTGAAAGAAAGAAGTCTTAATCAAATTTTTCACATGTGGCTTGAAAGACAGGAGAGGATCAAGAGTGACTCCCAGATTTCTGACTATGGCTGACGTGTGAATGGGGAAGCCATCCACCATTACTGTGAAATCCTTAAGTTTATTGAGCTGTGATTTGCTGCCAACCAGTAAAGCTCAATCAGGGCGATTCTCGGGTCTCAACGTCCTTTAAATCCTGCTACTTAATGCTTTGCTCTTTTATTATGAGGTGTGTTCATGTTAGTGTCGTGCGTGTGTATATGTATTTCACAAACAAGGAAAACACCAAAAACATACATACATATATCTCTTCTACTCCTGTTTCCTTTAAAACAAAAAAAAAAAACCACGCCACGCCAGAACCCACGCCACTCCAATCTGTGCACGATCAAGGCGTAGCTAATCTCAGGACCCCGGGCGTAATTAAAGCCCACACCAATCCTGGATTATACGTGCATTTAATGCACCACTCAGCTCCAGAACCCCGGGCGCAATTAAGGCCCACACCGATCCCGAGCCACAGAACTCCGGGTGCAATTAAGACCCAAACCAGTTCTGACCTTCAGAACTCCGGGTGCAATTAAGACCCACACCAGTCCTGGATTATACGTGCATTTAATGCACCACTCAGCTCCAGAACCCCGGGCGCAATTAAGGCCCACACCGATTCTGAGCCTCAGAACTCCGGGTGCAAACATGAAGGAGTTCAGAGATGTGTGATGAAGCCAGATTGTTTAGAGCCTTGAAAGTCAGCAACAAGATCTTATATTGAATACGTGATTTTATAGACAACCAAAGTAGAGACTTTATTGCAAGAGGGATATGCTTCCAATGTCTGGTGTAAGTAGTTTAGCTGCAGAGTTTTGAACACGTTTCAACTTGTTGAGAAGAGAGTTACGGAGCCCATAGTGTAAAGAGTTGGAGAAATCAGGGCTTTAAATGGATGAATCAGACACTCTGCATTGGGCATTGATAAAAATTGCCTAATACGGGTGAAAGAAAGAAGTCTTAATCAAATTTTTCACATGTGGCTTGAAAGACAGGAGAGGATCAAGAGTGACTCCCAGATTTCTGACTATGGCTGACGTGTGAATGGGGAAGCCATCCACCATTACTGTGAAATCCTTAAGTTTATTGAGCTGTGATTTGCTGCCAACCAGTAAAGTTTCTGTTTTGTAACTATTTAGCTTCAGGGAATTTGATGTCAACCAGAGTTTGATGTCAAACAAACAAGAGATAAGTGACAGAGGGGGAAGATTTTTTAACATAGATCTGAGTGAAACTGAAGACCATGTTTGCGTATAAATTTGGTCAATCGGTAGCATACTGTATGAATAATAAAAAGTATAGTTCCCAAGACTGATCCCTGAGGCACACCATGATCGAGTGGGGCCATGAGGAATTTATGAGAACCAAGGGAGACTAAATTGCTTAACCACACGTACTATTATACTGACTTTCACTTTAGTATGGTGGAGATAAGAAATGTTAATCAGCCTAATAAAACAGACAAAAAATATTTTCCTGAAAACTTGGTTTATTTGTAGCAGGTGTAAGTGATAGTTATTTTGATGCTCCAAATATTTTGAGTCTAAACACAGATTTTCAGCTATCCTTCTTTAGTTATATGAATGCCATATTCATATATGAAGGGCAGAATCTTTTAAATTCTGTTGGATTCTGTTGTGAACCTATTCACAGACTACATATATGACTGAAGTTCTTTTTTTTAATCTGTTGTACAGTACCCTTGTGATCTTTCATTAAGAATCTAATTTGAAAATGTTATGCTGCATTGCAGTCTACTCCTGTTTTCAGTACACATCCTCCGCCTATTTGCCAATGAACATCCACAAGAGATCTGTACCATGATGGTAAAATTTTAATACTTTGGATTGTAAGTTGAACAGCATGATTAAGGAACAAAAAGAATTACAATATGAAATCGAAATTAAGAAAGATGCCTCCAGATTGGTCCCTTACATAATTTGAATATAAAAGTCAGCGTTGTGGTTTCCTTTTGGTGGCAGATGCTGTGTCAGACCCACGTTCAGCTTTCCCTTGTATTGGAGGAGAGACCCAAGCCTTAGCTAGGCTGAAGCATTATTTCTGGGACACGGTGAGTAAACATGGCAAACAGCAACAAGATTAGACCTGGCTTTCAAAAACTGTTTGGGGGTGGCACAAAAAACTGTGACTGAAACACCAATGAATCCTTAATGAAACTACTTCTAAATATTTTAGCAAGCAATTTTAAATTTCATTAGTTTAGCATAAGTATTGTCCCATAATAGAGCAGCTTAAAATGTGTTCAGTGAACACAGACCTGTGACAGTTTGCCTTTGATCCAATCTCCAGAAGATGCCAGAATCATCAGCATCTCTCTATGGCTGGAAAACACCGTTGCATAACTTTCATATTTAAAGAAGATGGCTTTTTAATTGAGATCCAGGTCAATGAAGGATTTTTTTAAATATTAAAAAAAACATAGTTGTACTTTTGAATCTTTAGCGGTTTGTCTGTTTCTGTGCAAAGGGGTTCAATAAGATAAATCAGCTAAATGAATTTGCGTGCTGAGGAAATATTTTCTCTTTAAATGCTTTAAATGTTATTGGAGTTGGAGATGTGCCATCACAGGTAGGGTAAAAATAAATGGACTCTTTGTGTTTCATTAGAAAACAGTGGATTGAAGAAGAAAATAATCACGTTTTTGTTGCAGAATCTAGTGGCGTCCTATAAGGAGACTCGCAATGGGTTGATTGGAATGGATTATTCAACTAAATTTGCCCCATGGTGAGTTATGTACTGTAGAAAAATATAAAATGCAAGTTGTATTTGTTCAGCCATTTCCATTTATGCATTAATGAGCTTAGATTTAGCTATGATGTCAAAAAAAGGCTTCTCCTGATTTTATTAGATTGTATCTATTAATATAATGTACAATTGTAAATTCAGAAGCAGTTTTACTAAGTGACACTTTTTCAGTTGGTTCTGTGAGAGTTCTGTGAAGTATCTCCCCCAAGCATTTAATAGGAATATGAAACACTGGTCTTGGGAGGGCAGTTTTTTTTTCTTAACTACCTAATTGAACTTGTTATTTGCTTAATTGGACAAACTGAAGCCTACCCTCGTTCTCAAGAAGCTGGAGATTTAAACAGTAAAAACCTACTGAATATCAGCCCTTGAGGACTGGAACTGGCCAGCCCCACTATACAATTTTCTGTTAATTAAAACACTCTTCCTGTAACCATGGAATCCATGCAGAACACAAATGTGTTGTTTGTTGCTTGGTCTGGCAGTGAGAGACATGTTTGAGCTATATATTACCATAGCATTTGTTCATATATTTATTGGCTGAGTTTACGTTCAGTTTATTGAATATTTGGGAGTTCACTGTTGTATTTTGGGGAAAGTGAACATATTTTGATTTTTACATTTTTATATATTGTTTTCTGCAGGCTACTAGATACATTTCTCCCATTCGTACTGTAATAGTTGGATTTTTTGTGCTTATTATGTTCAAGTCTTCCGTTGTGCTTTCAAAGAACAGAATGGTTTTTGATGGCTTTTAAAGACATACTTAGGGATGAATAAGTGTGACTTGTCTTTTTTCTCGAACTGACAAAAAAATATTTGCAGTGCTAATATATAATTACAGTATAACATTTACATTTTTTAAACAGATGCATTAATCCATAGTTCAATGTGTTATATGATACCGTTACCGTTTCATCAAGGATACTATATGAATAAGCCTGGAGGGCATTGGGTTTACTTCCATTTCTTCCGTTTCCTGTTTCTTTCGGTTTCCCTTTTTGTGTTGCTGTTTTTAATGTTTCTTAGGTTTTCTTCTCTATTTTTATCCTGGTTTATCTTTTACAGGTTAGCTTTAGGCTGCATATCACCCAGGTATATTTATGAACAAATCAAGCAGTATGAGAAGGAAAGAACTGCCAATCAGAGCACATACTGGTGAGCATGATACATTACACTTGAATGTAAACCACTCTTTGGAGTACAGATGGGGTTAGTTATGTAACAGTGGATTGTAACAGAGTCCATTACACAGGAAATGTTAGGGATAACAATGTAGTCCAAGTCATTCATTAAATGTGAAAACTTTAAAATGAATTAAGATATAAAAACGTTCCTAGCTTTCATATCCTTGTGAATCATTAATTGAAGTAGTGTGATTAATTATATTGCAGTATTATAATAAGAAAAGTGTAAAACTGAAACTAAAAAATCACTGGGCACTATCAGGTGGGACTTGCTATGATAAGATTTCCATTTCTAATTTCTATTTTATTATTCCTTCATATCCATACATTTACGGAACTCTACAGGTCAGTAAAATACTTGCAAAGGAGCAAGTAAAGGTTTATTCCATGCTGAAACAAGAAGAAAAGAAACACAACATTTCCGCTGTGATGCCTTCTTTGGGTGTCAAAAGAAGAAGCTGAAACGTTTCTTTTCTTCTCTTTTCAGCATAGAATAAACCTTTACTTGTTCCTTTTTAGCCTACGCATGCTGACGCAGCTCCCTACATGAACTACTTCAGTAAATTACTTGTGTATTTTTTTTACATTTGACCTAATTGCACTATAATTAAATCCCCTTATAATTAAATATTTCTGTGGAGAATAATCTTTATACAGTAACTCTTTCATGGTTCAGGTAATTTAGTGGTTTTGTAACAGTCAAAAGTCATTTGAGCATTTTGCAGTCACTCATGAAAGATCAATTAATCAAAATGACTCAAAATCTGTATGCTTTATTCTTCAAAAGTATAAATTCATAATGATATGTTTGTCTTTCATGTGTACAGTGATTACATTATATAACATATAAGTGTGATTTAATTTATTAATATATTCTGTATAATTCAATGTGTATGTAATGTATTGTACAGCATGTGTATGTATTTCTTTATTTCTTCTATAAAATGTGAGATCAAATTGTTGCACAGGATCTCTTTATTGTATTTTGCACATACAGTGAAGTAAAACCATTAACTAATACAGAAACAGAGTTTACCCAAATTGTGAGATTTACAGTTACTCTTCTAACATTTCTAATGTGAAACCATGCTGCTATTGTCTTAACTATGAATGAGGAAATTAAATCTCAGTTTTGTTTCTCAAATCATAATTGTTAGTAATGAATTTTAAAACTTTACTTTAGGATAATAGTATGCATGTACAGTATGCATTTTTCCGTGTTTATTTCATAGTGTGTTTGTCTTGTGCTTAATTTCAATTTGGGATCTGTCATGCTTACATTCAGCAGTAATAACAGAAGTGGTGAGAATTTATGTACAGTAAATAGGTCTGCAGCTCATGTCATCGGGGCTTGATCATAATGTGGATAGTTCTTTTCACACTAGTATACTCATATATTAAAGAAATGTATCATTTGTAATGCTGGAGTGGAGGAGCCCAAGCTTTAATTAGCTGTCGGCAAAGAAGGATTGAGGGAAATAATTACAGAAACAATTATTAAAAATTAAAACCCACAAAGAAATCTACTCAGACAAATCTAAACCCAACTTCATATTTCATGTGAGATTAATTATTTTTTCATATTAATATTAAGCCTACAGATTACACTTGCAAGAATATTTGAGATTCTGACTCAAATGTGTGTGGCTTCCATGTTTTGTCGATACTGATAAACGTAATTAATTTGTGGTTAAATCATTTAAAATTATTTAAATTGTCATAATCATAATCAGCTCTAATTCATAGTGATAACTTTTTTTGTTTCTTTCAGGGTCATTTTTGAGTTACTCTGGAGGGATTACTTCAGATTTGTGGCTGTGAAGTATGGGAACAGAATTTTCTCTGTAAAAGGTGGGATATGTTATGAGAAAATGATAAGTCACGTCATTGTAGCCTTCAGCCAGGTGACTCTTTTTGTTTTGAATTATTATCTCATTTTCCTGTCCCTTTTCTGTGATACTTCTGTGCCATTTTTAGACATTATATTCAAGGGATCAGGTAGCCAACATGAAATAATGTGGTTTCCTTCACTCATAATTGTATCTAAACATAAAAAAGAAACCACAGAACCTAAACCAAAGTACCAAAAGAGCACTATAGTAGATAACAGGACAATTGGCATTATTTGACATTTGACATGTGACATTAGACTTCTTTTTTTTGCCTCTTATTTCCTTTGAATTTGTTTTTCAAAGCTCAATAACCTTAATTAATAAAAGACCCCTGTTGACGCTTCAGGTTTCTGCTTTTCAAACACTCTCAGAAGTTGGATTTCTACGGTGAATTAAGTAATGTACTGTACCTTCGAAAAGTGTGCTCTATTTAAAGCAGTTTCCCCATTCTGGTTCTAGTTTCCGTTTTTTGTTGCAGCTGAGCTCTTGATTAATTTAGGCTCTTAATTTGTTAAAGCATATTGAAACTTTGCTTTTTAAATAGTTTTTAGCCTATGAGTCAGACTAGAAATGAGCATTAATCAGGTAAGAAATTAGAATTAACCCTGTGCCAGAACCCATATTTCTGACTTTAGGTTTATTGTTTCAAGGTATAGTTTAATCAAGGGGCCTGTACACAAAAGTGTTATAATCCTAAGTGTCTGATGCAATGCCAATCCCAGAGAGTGACCAAGCAGTTGCTTTTATACCAAGCTCAAATAGTAATCTGTTTACTACATTTCTTGAAAATAATACACATAAAGTATATTATTTCTGAAACTGAAGCCAGTAAATGGTAAAAAATAAAACATTTGGATCAATTAAGGGTTCAGTAAGAATAAATAATCAATGCTGTGCAATATTTTCATTGCAAATATTCAGAAGCTGAAGAAGCATAATGATGGCAGGTGGTATGTTGTAACATATCTATGAAAGGATCTGTTGTTTATTTCCGTGTGATAAAATTCTTATTTCTTTCCCGCTTAGGTCTTCAACAGAAGTCTGTATCTTGGAAGAAGGATGTTAAACTTTTTGATGCCTGGAAAGGTACTTTATATACATTTAAAATTGTCTGTATCCTTTTTTGCTGTAAATTGAAAATTGATCTTGTTTTGCTGGTCATCCCCTTACCTCTGTTAGAAAAAAAACCAAGCAACTATTCTATAAAAGGGAATGTGTTACCTTAGTGTTTGATCAGTACAGTACGTATATATTAACATTATATTAACATATAATGAACTTGTTATTCCCAATGTTTTCCAGAAGGAAAAACAGGTGTTCCATTTGTAGATGCGAACATGCGGGAGCTGGCACTGACAGGCTTCATGTCCAATAGGGGACGACAGAATGTTGCCAGCTTCCTCACCAAGGACCTGGGGATAGACTGGAGGATGGGTGCTGAGTGGTTTGAGTTTCTCCTGGTAAGAGTGAATAGTTTTTTTTTTTCTGTGATCAATTTTAAATAAATACAATTGTATTAGTAGTATTGATTCATTCCTAAAACAGCTAATATGCTTTACTCAGTAACTCACGCTAGGATTTCTGAAAAGCTGCCAAAACATTCCCCTATGTGTCTCCAGCAGATGTTAAGGAATTTAATGTAAAAACCTGCTCAAACTGCGCGCTCTCAGTAAATGGTATCTGTGGAGAATGACACTCGTACAATTCAGTCAGGATATATTACGTATGCGTATTACGCCAGCAGCCATATCACTCTGCAACTCACAACTGGCAACCCACTGAAGCTACAGTAAGCAGAAGCAAACTAAGGTTGCTGCTGGAAGAGGTGTTAGTGGGGCCAGCAGGGGGCGCTCACCCTGTGGTCCATGTGGGTCCTAATGCCTTCAGATGAGATGTAAAACTGAGGTCCTGACTCTCTGTGGTTATAAAAAATTCCCAGGGCGTTTCTCAAAAAGAGTAGGGGTGTAATTAGTCATGGCCTCCTAATGATCCCCATCTATGAATTGGCTTGATTATTCTCCTCTTCTTCCCACTGATAGCTGATGTGTGGTGAGCGTTCTGGCACACTATGGCTGCCGTCGCATGATACAGGTGGATGCTGCACTTTGGTGGTGGTGGAGGGGAGTCCCCATTACATGTAAAGCGCTTTGAGTGGAGTGTCCAGAAGAGAGCTATATAACTGTATTATTATTATTATAAAGAAGAAAAAGACCTTCTGCAAGCTCAGATGTACTGTATGATGGTACCAGAAGAAAATTCTGTATCTTTCAAAACGATGTTGTTGCATGTTTGAAGATTTGCTGAATGCTCGTACTTCACAGATGAATTACTCAGTTTTGCAGGTTCGATACAGTGGTCATTGTCTTAAGTGTTTATGCAGCTGTTCTTGATCCCTGTGGCATGGCCAAAGATCTTGATGATCAAAAGAATGATACTAAATGTTAACTGATGCTAAAAGAATTCTCTTTTAAATAATTAAATCAGCCATATTAAAACATAAATATTTATCAATGACCAGACTGTTCCTACTTAGGTCATTATCCTAGTTTTCATGGGAAAAGGACATAGGAAATGAGCCTTAAAAGAGGATAAATACAGCAAGACAGTTAGCACAGGAGAGTAGAGGAGAGAGGGAGGAAATATCGTCATCATTATCAGAGGGAACAAAAAAGATTTGTTAATGACAGTGTTTACTTCTTTCAAGCAGTTGGGAAAACAGATACTGTCCAGGTAATCAGAACAGGCTTGCTGTCTGATTTATTTGTGGAAATTCTGATTTCCTGTACAGTATTACAAAATCCACTGGCCGAGAAACATCTCTCATTGGTTAGTGATGCATTGTTTGGAATAGGGAAATAGGTATCCATTCATTGTATTTAGAGAGAGCAAATTGGTCTTGGGGAGGATCCTTCCTTTTGTTTAACAGTACTCAGGTTACCTCACTGCCTTTCTAGATGTTTTTGTTTTATAGCTGTGGGGATAGAATGTTGTGTGTTCTAGAGCTGCTGAAGGCAGGGCTCTGGTACTCACAGAATCTGAAATATTTCTGTAATCAAAGTTATAGATAAGCATTGAATGTTGTATGTGTGTAACTTATTTCTGAAGCTTGATCCCCGATCATCACTCCATTCCATTCCATCAGCTATGCTGGAGAACAAACAAAATCAAGTGCTGTAATATGTGTATTCCCCGACTTTAGGGGACTAAATTATAATCAATCTTTCTAATTTGCTTACATAGCAATCCGTTGTGAGCACTTGATTTTGTCCCTCCCCTTTTAACAGTATTTTAACATTGCATATGTCCTCTGTAAACATATGGTATATACATACAGTAATGTAGTAAACTTTAATGAATACATTTTTATTATGTGTTGCCTGCTACTTCAAACGTATCCAAATGTCACCTTGTGGTTTAAGCTCCTCTTTTGTTTAAACAGAACAAATACTGCAACTGATTACACACCATTTTTCTGATGCAGGTAGACTATGATGTGTGCAGTAACTATGGAAACTGGCTGTACAGTGCTGGCATAGGAAATGACCCCCGGGAGAACAGGAAATTCAACATGATCAAACAAGGGCTGGACTATGACAACAACGTAAGTTCTGATTGCGCTCCTATTGGGAAGCAAACAGTCTGTTCGGCCTTTTTGTCAGTATGGAGAAAAAGTGATTGAAGATTGAAGTGTCTCTACAGTTATTTTCAATTTCAGTTAGAATGGTAAAGCTATAGAAAAGCTGCAATCAAAAACGAGATGTTCCTGCTTTGCTTATTGTATCACAAGAAAGATGAATTCCTACTGTGAAAAATTCATCTTTTTAACCCCTCATCTACAAACGCTCTTGTGTTTTCCCTTTTCCCTGGCTGTTCTGCTGTGTTTCTTCAGGGAGACTATGTGCGGTTATGGGTCCCAGAGCTGCGTGGCTTGAAGGGAGGAGATGTGCATGCTCCCTGGGTCCTCAGCAGCGCCTCACTGGCCAACGCCGAGGTCTCTCTGAACCAGACATACCCCGTGCCCATGGTCATTGCTCCTGAGTGGAGCCGGCACACCACCAGCAAGGCAGTGAGTGTGCACTTTAATCCTCTTCCCGTTGCATAGTGAGGAACCAGAATATCATCCTCTGTTGGTAATCAATAGGATTATTTTATGGCATTCTTCTGTTTTTAAGCAATGCTTCTAACAGTTTGTGTATGAGTTTAAGCATGTACATGTAATTGGGAGAGTTCAAGTATGGAGCTGCATCAGCATGGATAGGCTGCAAAGGAGCAGGTAGCGGTTTATTCCATCCTAAAAAGGAAAGTGACACAACGTTGCTTCTCTTTCTTTTCACCATGGTATAAACCTTAAGCGGGTTTTTTTGGACTGTTATTTTTAGATTTCCCTATTGGTATTGAAAATCCCTCTTCTAACTTTAATGCTGATACCGAAGCCATTCACCCAAGTACAATACTCCTTTACACCTAATCAAACTAATCTTAAGTGTATTGTTCAGAATTTAACTCATCTTAAATCTATTTTGTTATTTGATATTATTGTCAGGTTTGTTCCACGTATCCAATACTTTACAATTAGTGTACTATTTTGATTTTTACAACACCCCTTTATAATTCTCCTTTAGTATAATTGAATGAATTTTAAATAATCTAAATTTAATTTTAAATTAGACTTTTTATCTAATTGTATCATTCGACAACACTTTTTTTGATGTGTAGATTTCCCTGCTATTACACCACGAATCGTCTATCATGCTTCTTCTCTTTTTTTTTGTTCTAGAGTGGCGGAGGACTGAGTCAGAAGGGGAAAAGGGGCCCATCTCACACCCCAAAACAACACAAAGACCGAGGAATCGACTTTTACTTCTCAAGGAATAATAAAAAACTGCAGTGAGGGAACATTTTGCCTGTGAAAACACTGTTGGACTTTATGCTTATATTCCTTTTAGACAGGCAAACAGCATCTGCAAGAAAAGTGGAATAAAGCACTGAGGCCGAAACTACAGGCACTAGAGGAAGTGGGGGACTCAGGGCAGCCACAGAGAAAACCAGTACCAATATATTTTTTTACTGAAGTGGGATTAACAGAGCTACCTTTATTGCAAATATGTTACATTACATGGGAGTGCTATGAGGATTTCTTTCTCAATCAAAAGGATTATATACCCATCAGGGAGATTAGGCAGATAGTCATTTCTGTGATTTAGCCATTAACATGTTTTGGATTACTGCACAAAGGAAAAGAAATCAGGGTATGTTTTGTTGTATAAAACAATAATAGATGCACGCATAATATAAAATGGGTGAGAAAAAAAAGCAAAATGGGTTGCATGCATATTAATCACTCTTCACACACCTGTACAAACCCCATTGTGTAATTCAGTAGGTTTTCCTCCACTTTGACCAGGATTTGGTTGACACCCCTATCCTCAATATAGGTGATCCACATCTGTGTTGCGGGGGTGTTCTCCCAAAAGTGGGTGTTGTCAAGCCAAGAAACATAAAATGGGTTATTTTAACAGTGTAAGGATGGATCAGCTTTCAAATTAGCCGTGAATGGGAATGCAGCTAGCAACCTAAATACATTGTTCTATGAACTCAATGACCTACCCTTACAAAAGATAAAAATGACCATTGTTCTCAGTAAGTGTAAGTGTTCTCCGTAGATCACAGAATCATCTTCCCTGTGAAGTAGCAGCAGTTTCCTGTCATATCTGTAGTTTCTCTTTTCTCTTTTCTTACACAACACAGTGTAATCAAAGGTCAAGTTTGTTTTTCGTTTTACAAGATTTTGAGAAATTAAATAGCTTAATTAAACCATAATTTGGTTTGTTGTTATTGTTTGTAATAAGTACATCGGAAATATATACACTGCATACTGTTATATACAGTAATAATTAAATTTCATACCTTATGTTGTTGGTTTTGGTTCCAGTAGGTTTTTTTATTCTTATATGGGACTCAAGGCAGAATATGTCTATAAGTGTCTGTTACAGTAATGAAAAAGTTGTTTAAGTATGGTGAAATGGCTTTTTTGCTGATGGCACTTGTGGAAGACCAGTGGCTGTATTAAGTTAGGATATTCATAAAAATGTGTTTGCTGAACTTAGAAACTTAGTTTTGAAATAGAATGACTTTGAAAGAGCAGGATATATATTGTGAATGTCTATGGATGTTTGAAAACAGATCTGGCTGTACACACAGAGACACATGGTTATTTAAGGAGCATTTATGACAGAAACCGGAAGACGCTTCTTTACACAGAGGACTATGAATATCTGAAACCATACTCCTAACCAAGCCACATTGTTGAAACTCTGTGGGAAGTTTCGTTCATTAATTCAATAAGATGCTAATAATAAACAAGCCTCCACTCTTTTGCAACCTTGCTTGTGTTCTCCTGTTAAGGCAGGGATAACACAAACGCATCTTCTGTCCTATAATTTCAGAATCATTATTGTCTAGTTTATCCACACCCAGTTTGGAATTGCAAATTGTTTTTCACTTGATTATATAACTAGGAGCTCTGAACTGAGAGAAAGACAGTGATGCTCTCCGTTTACGTACTTTCAGTTTGCAGGTTTGGAGTGCCCGTCAGATCCTGTGAGCTGCTGCTGTTCTGAAAGTTAAAAAAACCCTGATCAATGAAATCCACCGAACACATATAATGTCATGCCGAATTCTGCTCCCCCCACATAAGCCACACAGGAAAAAAGTCATGAAATTATGTTGTGATGTGTATTATACCTCTGGTGACCTGTCAGTGTCACTTCACTGTTAAGTCAGTGATGATCTGTGTTGTTTGAATAGATGGACCTGAACTTTACTGAGCATAATTAGAATTTCTCATTTGATATTGGAAGGCATTCTAATTTGAATATCACAGAGGTAAAACTACATACATCATCACAATTAAAAGGTTTATTCCATACTGAAAAGAGCAGAAAGAAAACCCAATGTTTCGGCTGTGGAGCCGCCTTCAGGTGTGAGACACACCTGAAGAAGGCTCCACAGGCAAAATGTTGGGTTTTCTTCTCTTTTCAGCATGGAATAAACCTATTGTTCCTTTGCAGCCGACTTATGCTGACCCAGCTACCCACCTGAACTACATGAACTAACATATACTCCCTTTTCTGGCACATCTTAGGTTTAATACGCCACTATATTTTCTATAAAACCAAAGACATAAAGTAATGTGCAATTGTAAGTTACTGTACATTGTATCGATATCTTCATCCTGCTTATGCAAAAAATACAGGATAAGTACAGGATACATAAGTGATGAAGAAAATGAATGACTAAATGTAGAAAGATTTGTGATTTAATATCATTGGGTGGAATAAAATTTGCCATCACCTTGAGCCAGTTGGAAGTGATCACCTTGGAAATCTCAGTTATTGTCAGCACAGAATCACAACACCTGAAACGCAGATACCAACCTGTGTTCTGTGTAAATGTCTTTAATGGATGAGCCGTGTGTAAAGTAAATTTTTATTAAATGCTTTGTCTCTGATCACCACCTATATCGAAACTTGTTCAAGATTGTTACAAACGAGGGGATTCAGGAAAATAGAGCACTAAAGTAAAATCTATAATTAGTTAAAAAAGTGGTAGGTTACAATTTGAGGCCTATAAGTTCTTGATGTGCAATTTATGGCACAGCTCTGCTGACAGAGTAGTGACACTACAGTGAAAATGTGATAGACAAATATTTCTTAACAAATTAAATAATTACACAACAACATTAAACATTAAACTATACTGTATATACAAAATATAAGGGGCAGCCTAGACAGCTATAGGGAACAGGGGAATGTGCAGGTAACAACAGACAGATGCTAAACAACACTAATATACTAAATCCTTAAAGTCCAGGAAGAGGCCAAATTCAGGAACCATCAAGGCAATCCAATGAGAAATAAAACACGAGGACTGAAATAGAACAGGGATTATATGAGACATAGGATAAATTCAGGGGAAAAAAAGCAGGCAAGTGATGCCCAAAGCTCTACCCAGACACATACCAAACTAAGCTCTAAAGGAAATGAGAGCTCAGTTTAAATAGAGCTGAGGAAGGGAGGCATTGAGACCTTGGTACACCTGTCAATTCGTGATTGGTTACAGCCATCTGCGTGGTCTGTGCCTCTGCTGCGCAGCCAGACCTGCAGCCAGTGCCTCAGAAGATGAATCCATAACACAAAACTATGTACATCTCTGTGATTCAGAGGCCTACATCCTACAGACAGAATTATACCCCTTTAATATGAAACACCATGCAATACTTGACAGGCCTAAAAGAGAAATGCCCTGTGTCCTAAATGAAAGGATATAATATTATACTACACAAGACCCAGGACTACAAGATGGATGCACAAAGACAAATGGGAATTTGTTTTCCTACTCTAAAGATCTGTCGTCAAACTAGGAAAAACGTATTTACTCTGAGGATTCCACAAAACAGAAAATCAGAACTTCCTAAAATAAATAGGACAGCAAGCTCTGTATCACAAGGTTCACATTACTTGGGCACAATCACTTTGTTTCTCTGTCTTTTCCTCGGTTTCACTCCCTCCTTGCTTTTTCATCCTGTGTTCCAGTGTGTTGAAACTTCTAATGATTTACCAAGAAGTTAATTTAATTACATCTCCTTTGATCATCTATTGTATGTTTACCCGCCTCTCAGGCTGCCTGCAGCTAGATAAACACCTCAAGGGCCTTGGAAAGTGCATCCATCCAACCATTTTTTAACTGCTTTATCCAGAGCCCATCCCAGCAAGAAACAGACACAAGACAGGATGCGTCCTGAATTGCAGGGCACACACAAACACCAACATGCACACACTCACACCAGGGACAATTTTCTCAGAAGCCAATTAACCAATCAGTATGTCCCTGGAACGGTGGAAGGGAACAGGGGAATCTGGAGGAAACCTATGAGAACACAGACAGAACAAACAAATTCCACACAGCTATCAACCCAGGAATTAAATCCAGGGCCGCAGCGCTACAAGGCAGCAATGCTAAACACTGGGCCACACTAAGATGCAAGCAACAAATGACACACTCCACCCCCTGTCTGCAAGAATACCTTCACTTCTCCCTTTAACTCATCACAACCACTGCCGGCTTACCACTTTCAGGGGCCTTTGTGCCTTTTTTCAGCACATCCTTTTTTCAGATCCCTTTTCTCTGCCTCCTGTAACAACATGAACTCTGTATTTGTTTCTATACATTTTGCAGCACACCAGAGCTGTGATATTTTATGTGTACCGATACTAACAATGGCTCCAAAGATACGTGGAAAGGTCAGTACGTTCCTAGAAAAGGGAATTTTGCGTCATATTATCAATTTGGTGTATGGCTCGATTAAACATTTTCTTTAGTAACATTGGAAAGAGAAGTTTTTTTTGTTGATTCTAAAGGACTGATAATTGCGCTTCGCATCATGAAAGGATATAACAAAAACTGTATTTGATATAAAAGCAAACAAGAAGATTTTGAAATAAGTTATAATTACATGTTTTTGCCCACAGCTGAAGAGCAGTCTTTGCTTTGTATACTGATACGAGCAACAGACAGTAGTTGCTGCTTGTGACATTTCACTAGTGTTAGAAATATGCCGAGGTAGCAATCTGGAGTGGCATAAGGACAATGTTCTAAAACCTTTGGAATCACAACTGTTTAATTCTAGTACTAAAGTATGCTTTAACCTAAAAGATACTCGCCTAACACTTTGCAAAAGAGAACACCCAAATCAAACAAAATTTTGTACTTACTTAATGTGACACTGAAGGTTAGCATTGCAGCCTCACATCAGTTCCCAGAGTCTGTGTAGAGTTTGTATGTTCTCCCCATGTGCATGTGGGTTTCCTCTGGGTGCTGGATTCTCTTTCAGTCCAAAGACATATTGGTAGGTTCATTGGCTTCAGGGAGAAATTGGCCATGGTGTGAGTCTGTGTGTGTGTTTGTCTGTGTGTGCCCTGCAATTCCTCCCAAGATGCTTTCTGCCTTGCGCCCATTGCTGCTGGGTTAGGCTCTGGTGTCTCCCATGACCCTGTACTGGACAAAGTGGTTAGAAAATGGTTGGATGGATGGAATATAACACAGCTATTTTGATCATTGAGGGCACTTCACATTAAGGGCATTGAAGGAACACTGCAGAGGTACAAGTGAGCTGTGTCAGTGTGCGTTGGCTGTAAAGGAACAAGTAAAAGGACACACTGAAATGTAGAAAGAAAAGGCACAATGGCTTGGTTGTTAAGACATCTTCAGGTGTAAAGCAGAGAGAGGAAGACAGCAGGAGTATAAACCATGTGAAACAAAGGACAGAGCAGGTGAGAATCGGCACAGAGCAGAAGAGAAAGTGTATCCAGATGAAGGGATATCTGGTGTAGAGGTTTGTAAAGCTGAAATCTGCAAACAAATGAAGAGGCTCTAAAAAGCAATGAATCCATCTACGACAGAAGGTGGAACATGTGATCCACGTTTAAGGATAATCTTTGCTGCTAATATCTTGCTGGAGTAGGAGTCCTGAAATCCCTGGTCAGTGAGAGGTGAAATGATGAACCATCTGGCTGAAAGAGATCTTTGATCCTCATTGCTCTGACATGTTTCCTGAAACAATCAAGAAAGTCCTCTTCCTCCGGATTTTCTGTGAGAGATTTTAGGTGATCTTTAAAATGGCCAAAGGGGCAGTGTGTATGCACTGGAGACATTGGAGACATATTTGCAGGTGATGCAGTGGTTTAAGTTACTTCAAAAGATGTCTGACATGAATGGTGGCTATGGGCGGTTAAGGGAACTGTGGCCAAGAAGGTTGTGCAGGTTAGGTGGTCGGTGGTATGAGATGCTAGTTGGTTGAGCAAGAGTCACCTACGCAGAAAACATCCCCCAGAAAATCAGCCTGACAAGGAATCCCCAGACGCAGAACTGTATTCCACTGATGCTTCCCTTCCACCTTATCACTGATATCATCCCATATCTCCATACACCTTTGTCTTCCTAGTGATAGCAGCTGGTTGCCTAGATGCTTGTCCATTTCCACACAGTCAGGGTTAGCTCTGGAGTGTGGACCAGACCTGGAAATGAGGGGCAGAGATAAATCAAAGAAAGATAAGAAAATTAAAACAGCCCATCCCAATACTTCCCAGTTATAACACACAATTAGTCCTTCGGCTGATACCTGTTACATTGCATGCCTCCGAAATACCTCTAAAAGGACTTGAAGGATGCAGCAAATGATAGTTGCCAGGCAGTGCTTCAGCAGTACTTTAGCAGTGAGGAAGAGTATGATTGTACCGGTGGGAGACAGAAGGCTCTGGCAGACTGGGGGCAAGATGCATGTCTGTGTTACAGCCAGCTCCAAGTACAGCTGTGGCAGCACATTACACTCTTGTGAGCTAGGCCAGGCCTTTAGGCAGCTCAATAATGACCTGGCCTACAGTATCGGCAGTCTGGATTCAAATCCAAGCCTGGACCGTTAGTCCTCCAGTGCTGCATAGATATGAATTGGTCATTGTAATTAGGTAAAATTGTTTTGCTTTGGGAGCTTCAAAATGTGAATTAAATCTTGCTGAGTCATTGGTTGTCTTGTTAAGTTTAATACTTTCATTTCATTTGAGAAAATTCAGTTAAACCACTTTAGGAAATATGCAAAGTATTGAGCCTCTCTTGATGTGTTCTACCTTGCTAGATGCTCTAACTTATCATTAGACGAGCTCACGCTGAGCTGAGGTGCTCAAAATAGACTGTTGTTCATAATCGACAAAATGCACCGGTTAGTTATCTGTTCTTGGTGTTTCGACTATGTTATTGCTAACCTTCAAGGCTGGCTGAACTGTATGATGTGGCTGGGTTTTCTACTGCCTTTTTGCCATATAATTTCAGAAAATGTACTGTGCCTAGAGCAGGCTTACTGTATATTGTACCAGCAAGAAATCACTTAATAATAATAATAATTGCTTACACTTATATAGCGCTTTTCTGGGCTTTCTACCCAAAGCGCTTTACAGGTAATGGGGATCCCCTCCACCACCACCCATGTGCAGCATCCACCTGGACAATGCGACAGCAGCCATAGTGCGCCAAAACGTTCACCACACATCAGCTATCAGTGGGAAGGAGAGCAGAGTACTGAAGCCAATTGATAGAGGGGGATTATTAGGAGGCCATGATTGGTAAGGGCCAATGGGAAATCTGGCCAGGACACCAGGGTTACACCCCTACTCTTTTCAAGGAACGCCCTGGGATTTTTAATGACCACAGAGAGTCAGGACCTTGGTTTTACGTCTCATCCGAAGGACGGCGCCTGTTTACAGTATAGTGTCCCCGTCACTATACTGGGGCATCAGGACCCACATGGACCTCAGGGTGAGCGCCCCCAGCTGGCCCCACTAACACCTCTTCCAGTAGCAACCTTAGTTTTTCCCAGGAGGTCTCAGATCCAGGTACTGACCAGGCTCACACCTGCTTAGCTTCAGTGGGTTGCCAGTTGTGAGTTGCAGGGTGATACTGTATGGCTGCTGGCAAATAAGTTCTTGATAATGCAATCATTGTTAAATTAGTGAGTAGTTTTAAATTAGGAAATCACTCAACTACTCAGATTGTACATGCAATATACCTTATATAGTAAAGAAGAACTCCATTTCCTGGAGGCCACCGTTATTTTATAATTTGTAACTTCCTTTTTACTATTGGACTGAAGAGCTGTCACTCCTCCAACATGACGCCCCTCTCATTTTGTTCCTCATTCTTATCTTGAGAAGGAACATTTCCTGTAAAGGGCGTCACTGGTTTGAGTGACGTGAATTGCTTGAAGTCCGGTGTTATGTCGGACTTTCTTACTTTGTGCAAACGCACTTTTTTTTAAATTGTGTAATCGGTTTTTAGAAATTCTTGTAACTTTTTGTGGGCAAGAGGAAGACCTGTGAACGGCAGTTTTTGAATACTGTTTCGGAAATTTGAAAATAAGTACAGAAATGAACAACTCATGAAGTGAACAAAACAGAAGACGTACAAAAATCAAGCTATTACAATTTTGTTTTTTAAGTACTGGTGCACAGCTTTAGTTACCTGCGGTATTTGCGTGCGATTGAGCAAATATGTCTGAAACCGATTATTATGGTATTCCTTTAACAGCGCTAAATGTTACTGTTAGAAAAAAACTTAGTCTTTACTTAAATCCGAAAACAACGGTAGCTGCCGACTGGACGACTCTGGCTGAAACGATGGGTTTCGATTATCTGGAAATTAAGAACTTTGATCAGTACCAGGACCCCACCAAGAAGATATTGGATGAGTGGATGTCCAGATGCCCAGAAGCGACGGTAGGAAAGCTAATACAAATGCTTAACGAAGCAGGAAGGGAAGATGTGATTACAGATCTTAAACCTATTATAGGTGAGTCTTCGTATATTATCCTGGAATTTATAGGTATAAAAAGTTTTTAAAGAATTGTTAGGTTGTTATTTTTTACGTCAGTTACAGGACAGTATAGTAGGATACAGGATAGTAATTATATTACTATGACGCCTTGGAAGATGTTTTCTTTTTAATATTTACCTTGCTTGTAATAGAGCAACTTTAGTATTGTTTTACCATTATGTTTTATGGGGCCACGGGCTTTCTTTACAGGTCCAGCTAGAATACATTACATCTCAATGTTGATCCTCAGTCCTGGGTTTAAAATCTCTCAGGACTGCACCAGATCTGGGCTTTTATCTGCAAACAAGTGTGCAACCAGGAAGGCATAAATGAAAATACAAAGCAAGCAAAGGCATACGATACACAGGGCTCGTATGGTGTCACACCAAGGTGAAAACTACAAATTGCACTTGTTTATTAGTGGACTGTATGCAGTGCCCTATACAAAGTATTTAGACCCATTATTAAAAGATACAAAATGATGATACACATTTTTTAGACTTAATATTTTATTCAAAATCGAAATGCTCAAACGGAAGACTTCTGAGGATAAGTTAAACTACAGTAAATGTCAACAAACACCAAAGTGAAAAACAAACCGAAAAATTACATGTACAGTATGTTCAGACCTATTAAATAAATATTTGGCGGAAGCACTTACAGCCACAGTTTTTGGGTATGACTACCAACTTTCTACACCAGCTTGGTACACTTTTTGCTCATTCTTATTGGAGGAATGGTAAAGCTCTCTCAAGTTGCCTAGGAATCTCTTACAGGTAGAGGAATCATTCCACAGATTCTCAATAGGATTCAAGTCAGGACTTTTACTGGGCCACTCAGAATAATTCCTTCTGATTCTTCAGGCATTCCAGTATAACCTTGGCCTTGTGCTTTTGCTCATTGTCCTGATGAAAGATTAATTTATCCTGCTGTTTTAGATCTGAAGCACGTTTTCTTCTATGAATACTTTGCTCCATCTATGTTCCCATCAGTCTTGGCATGCTTTCTGCTCCCTGCTGATTAGAAGCAGAACTATATTTGAACTATATCATAAGCAGAACATTCTTGACAGATGGATGGTATTATAGACTGAGTGTTGGGTTTGCTTCAGATGTAACACTTTGCATTCAGACCAGACGTTTCTAGTTTTGCCATGTGTGACCACAATTACATGTTTGTGGTATTGTTTAGGTGCTTTGTTGAAAGCTCCATGCAGTACATGTGATTTTTTTTTTCAGTTCCAAATAGTTTCCTTTGTGGTGTGACCTAGATGTATTCTTTCATCTCAGCTACTAGACTCTGTGAGTCTTTTAAGGTCCCCTTAGGCTTCACAGTTACATCCCTTAAACCGTTTCCTCCTTGCCCGGATGCACTGTTTTAGGCACACAGCCTGGTATAGGCAGTGCCTGGGTGCCTTCTGTAAGGAAGTGTGGTTCAGCACCCTATCCAGACGGTATAATCTGGAAGTAAGTGGAGAAGGACATCAGGGGAAGGTACAGCAGGAAAAGATGGGTTGACAGACATGGGGTGGTGATGGCGGTGATCCGGTGCTCGGGGGGCGTGACGAAGGCAACTAGTCCAGGGAAGTCCAAAACGAGAAATCCGGGGTGCAGTCCAAAGTCCAAAAACCAGGTGATCCATCCAAGACAAGACAGGGTTAAATTCCGGAACAGGATCCAGAACCGGAACAAGAAGTTAAAAGAAAGTAATGAGGCCAGGCGCTCCGAGGTCTCTCCTGGACCCGCTGGTAGGTGGGATTCCGGGCGTCCATCTCCCAATACTGAGCCAGGAATAGTGAGAGCGCCAGGTTTAAATAATGAATCACAAAACAGGTGGCAACAGCACATAATCATCTAAAATACGAGTGTCTGAGCGCCCTTAAGAGGAGGGATCCCAATTGTGTCCCCTTCGTCTTCTTATCCATTTCACAAGGTTCATGTCACGCCCTCTGTAGCCAGAGGGTGCTCCTACTCTGTCCTGTCTCTAGTTTCCTGTGCTTTGCTCTCCTTCCGGTGTCTCTCTCTCTGGGGCTATATATTTCGGGGTCTTTCATTCACCTTTGCTCAGCATTGACGTTCTGATGTTCTGAGACCCGCCTAGCACCAGGTTGTTCGTGGCCTGAGGGCTTAGGTTTCTATATGACAATTCCAGAACCCTTTGCACTGCTGAGCCTGGGCTATCTCCCCGTTCCTCTGCTTCGCATAGGGTCTTTTTTCGCTCCCCTGCCTCTCCACGGTTTGTCCCTTCCGACATCCATGACAGTTCAAAGATATATTAAGGGTCTTTAAAATGTTTTTACACCTCTCTCCTGATCTGTGCCTTTATACAACTTTGTCCCCGAGTTGTTTTCAAAGCTCTGTTTCGCCAAGGATGACCTGACTGCTGACCTTGGGTCAACATACAGTACCTAAGGTCTATGATGAACATGGGAGAGAATCCTTTAAGATGTCATTAGTATCCTGGTGCAAAGTATGAAATGCAGATGTACAGCTTGTATTGCTTCCAGCAGTGACCACTCACACTGCTAACCTGTGACAGGAGATGTCTGTTGATCAGCCCTGTCACTGTCATTCTTACATTGTGTTCTTCTTGCACCTATAAATGATCTGTTTGTCTTGATGCACAGTATATGCATATTCATTTCTCACTGATAAAGACATGGTGTTGCAGCTGTGATATGGCAATCCCTATGTTAATAGAATGGTTAATAGAAAAGGTATATTATATGAAAATAACCTTCAGTAATATCACGTACCCTTCTTACCAATGTTAAATTACTTAAAAGGGGAACTGCAGTCCCAATTTCTCAGACTAGTTATTAAATCTTGGTCACAAAATAAATTCATTGATGGAATAGAAAAATTTTAAGCACAAAAACGTGAACTTTGTGAAAGTATTTGAAGTCGCTGCGTTGCCGCAGACCTCTAGTCTTGCCACAGGCAGGAGTGAGAGTTCCCACAGATTGTGACATGAAGTCAGCCCTCCCTGCTCACTAGTCACTGTAATCACTAGTGTAATGCGATTTACAGATGACTAGGTACAGGTTGTGTGGCAGATATTTGTAGATATTTGTGATCTGCATGCAGAGTTAACTGGTAAATTCTATTTGTTGGCAAAACCGTCTCGAAGTCGAGAGCAATGTTCCTACTGGAGTAAAAGAAATGTATTCACAAGCCTGTTTGATTACAATGCAAGAAGGCCGCTTCACGTCACCAGTAGTTTTGTTGTCTCGTTCAGAATTGCAAAATACGGCACTGCGCATACTTGGAAACAGCATCTATTTTGTGAAGGAAAATGTTAGGTTTTACCAGATACTGTGTAGACCTTAGTTTTATTGTGGTTTAAAATGCACTCATCAATACTGATTCCTTCTAACCCCGAAATATAAAAATAGCATTGCACTTCCCCTTTAATTGAATAATAAAATGGGTGGCGCAATGGCACAGGGGTTAGCATTGCTGCCTCGCAGTGCTGAGGCCCTGGGTTAAATTCCTGAAGTGTTGTCTGTATGGAGTTTGCATGTTCTCCCCAAAGTTCACTTGGATTTATTCCTACCACAGTCCAAAACCATACTAGTAGATCAACTGGCTTCTAGAAAAATGTGTCTGATACAAATAAAGTTCAAGAACACATCCAAAATGATATTTCAAAACTACTACGTGGTGAGGAATTGATAGAGAGCCCAAGATGCCATCAAAATCAGAGCTTACCACTACTGGGGGAGGTTTAGGTACAGAACTGGTTCAGAGCGAAGTTATTTATTGATTTTCAGTTTTATATGGGGTTTTGTATGGATATAATAATTACTAAAAAGGCTTTTTCTATGTATTCTCTGTGAAATATAATTACATTATTAAATATTGTATAATATCATTTTCTTTCACTGAAATATTTTCGTGTCATATAAGTTAAATGCAAAAACGTTTGTCGTAGGCTTTTTTTCACATGGATTCCTGAATACCCTCAGACGACCCCTTGAAGCATGTTTACCTAATTACTGCAGTCTCCTCTAATCTCCAAATTCTATGTTTGTAGACAAGGATTGTAAGGATTACCTGAGGAAGAAACAGATGAAGGAACCCCCAGTGCAGGTTCCGGAGGTGACTAGTTGTGGGCCCAGGACGCAGGAGATCAATGGCATAACAGTTCTTGATGACCCGATGGGTGAGTACAGACAATAGTCTGCTAGTCAAGAACTTCAACCACAGCCTGAGTGACCTTACCAGCTGTATGAACGGAGCCAAACCACCCGATCCTCTCCTGAATGTTTTATTTCAAGCATGTACAGATTGATTGTCAAGGAAATTGTGATCTGAAAGAGACTTCAAATATGTAAATACCCTCAAACCTTTCAATTATAAGCAATTCAATTATTTGAATTATGACTGAGAGGTCTCCTTTTGCTTTTAGAGTGATGGAGATGTTCATATGAAACCTCTGAAATTGTTTTATCTTATCTTTCCGCTGTAACCCAAGCCTTTTTCACATATTAAATGGGGCAGTTGTGTAATGTGCTAATCAGCCATCTGACACTTAAATGTCAGTGGACTTTGTGTGTTTTGAAATAGATAAGGCAGTCTGTTGAGAAAAAAACAACTGCGACTAGTGTTCATTCTGACTCGGATATTCTGGTGTGTTTTAATTTAAGGGAGATGCTTTCTCCTTTGTCATTGATGATCCTGTGGTTTCAGGTCACATGCCTGAAATGTTTGACGCCTTCATCTGTTACTGTCAGAATGACATTGGGTTTGTCCACGAGATGATCAGGCAGCTGGAGCAGACGGAGTACAAGCTGAAGCTCTGTGTCTTTGATCGGGATGTCCTTCCAGGCACTTGTGTGTGGACCATCACCAGTGAGCTCATTGAGAAAAGGTGAATAGCCAGTATTCAGGCACCTCTCAACCCCTTTAATGCATTTTAGGCAGAAGCTTTTTAACAGGTGGGAGATACCCTGTGCTGTTTTTACTGTGTTCTGGCTGCGGCAAAGAGTCCTTAGGAATGAGTAAAAGTGTAGGTGATCCAGGACAAAAATGATGGGATTCTAGACAATGAAAGGGACATGTCTGATGTACTTAACATGTACAGTATTTCACTCAGCTATTCACTGAGGAAGAAGCCAACAATATACCTCAGGCACAGAAAGACGTTACATAGAAGCATAGCATAGAACAGGGAACATTTTCAGGTAATATAGTTAATATATTTTTTATTTTTTATTCATACACAATCACATACAAGCAATACTCTGATAACAGGTCTAGACACAATGCACATCTAACTCTTTCCTTAAGGAAACAATCAGTAAAGCGTCACCAAAGACAAACTGCTACACAAACATGGTAACTCTTTATTAACTAAGCCAAGCCTCATGCAGTGAAAGTAGATCGACAAGATAAAAATGCTGCTGGAAGTAAGTGCCCCTGTATACAATCCTTCTGTGCAGCCTGTTTGTAGCCAAATGTAATCCAGTAATAATCATAATAAATAATAATGCACAAATAAGCAAAATTGTGACTATTGAACTTGCTGTATATTATATCATCATATAACTTTATATTACATACATTTCTTATATTTTTGGGGGTGTGTCTGTTAAGCAAAATTAATTGATGTTTGTTTTCTTGAAGGTGTAAGAGGATGGTGGTGGTAATTTCAGATGATTATTTAGACAGTGAGTGCTGTGACTTTCAGACCAAGTTTGCTCTGAGCCTCTCTCCAGGTAAGGGTTCATGCTGTATGTCTTTGTGGTTGCCACCCTGGCATTCAGTGCAATGCTAAAATTCCTTAATTTATTCCTTGAGTGCATATGGTGTAAATGGTATATAGTTTAAAGTTTGCATTGATGCAGAGATCTCCATCTCTGGTGTTGGAGAGCCCTAATCCATCAGGTTTTGTAGGTCGCCATTTAATCACCCATTTCTAAATATGTGGAACAATTTCATTGTGATCCATTAAAGAGGTGATTGCTTAATTTAAGCCCTTTAGAGATCACTTAGAACTGCAATCTAAGTATCTTTCAGCCCTTAAGGACCAGAGTTTTCTTAATTGAACAGATACTGTGCTTGAGTGATTAATTTAATCATCTTACTAACTGGATAGAGTCTCTCCAGAGACCCTTGTAATAAAGTGTCACAACAGCTGTAGAAGGCTCTATCCCTAAGTATGTTTTTTTTTACCTTTAGAATGGGTTTTGATCATTTTCTTACTGGAATTTTTTTTTTATAGATGTACTAGCAGTAATTCTTTGTACAGTATGCCTTAATTACATGTTTCTCAACATAGTCATCTAGATGCTTATGTTGATTTAAGGCATGTTTTATATTAATAAGATTAGGTCATGGTGGTAAAACATCAAAAATTATATATTGTTGTTGAGAAATGCACATTCATATTGTTTCATACTACGTGATAAAATTCGAAAATAAGCAATGTCAAATCAATATCACAATCAGATCCTGACTCCAACTAATAAAATTAACAATAATTGCACCCGGTAAAACCAGGGAACACTAAAAGGAAAATTGCACTTTTTGTTGGTTTCTGCAGCACAGCTTGCTAATAAAGTAATAACCAGGTTGGCATGCTTAAACTGGACATACAAATTACAACTACAGAACACAAGGTTTACAGCTATATACAGACATTAGAGTCCTGTGAGTACCAGAACCCTGCAGTCTACAGTAACAGAAAACACAAAACTCTCCCTGTAATTGAGACTTAAATATATTATGGAAAGGGGGGAACCTCTTGGTGCTTATGAGTATGTTACTGTTTTAGAAGTACCATCAATACATATACTGTACTTCAAAGCTAGGCTCTTAGCAAAATACAAGTATAGGTTTGAAGACTCTTGTCAGAGTCCTCTATACAGCTCATTCTGAAACACGGATCTGAGCTGCAAAATATTGTAAAAAGTAGCTTTTGCTAGCTAAGATGGCCTAGAATTTTGTAGTCATTTTATGGACGTTTGACTGGCTTGCATGACAGGCAATAATAGTGTACTATCTCAACTCACATGACTGGTGTTTTGTTTGTGCACCACCCACTTGGGTGATGAGTGGTAATCATTAAGATAAGATCACTTTATTGGCCATATACAATTTCTTGTATTAAGAATTTGTCTTTTTACATATCCCAACTTGCTCTCCATGAGACACAAAGACAGGGAGAGAAGCTTGGGGTGAGAACGCAGGGTCAGCCATTTATACGGCGCCCCTGGAGCAGTTGGGATTTAGGGCTTTCCTTAGGGGCCCAACGGAGTAGGATTCCTCCGCCAGCCACGGGATAGGAGCTGGCAACCCTGCAGCCACAGGCGCAGATCCTTAGCCACTGCACCGCCACTATATGTACCACTATAAAGCAGGACAGGCTAATAAGTGAAAAAATCACTTATTTAAGGAAGGGGAAGGTTTACGTTGCTCACATTGTGCAAGCCAGTAGTGTAATTTAGCCAGGACATCAAAGTTAACATGGCACTTCTGAGCAGTGTCATGGAATCTTAAATATCCAGATTAGCAGGGTCTTAGTTTAACATCTCATCCAAAAGGTGGTACCTTCTACAGCACGGTATTTGTGGATCATTATACTGGGAGATTGGTATTGGAAAATATGGTTTTAAGGGCAGTGGAGGGAGGAGAGGGAAGGGAGCTACATGCTGTTCTGCTATAATTATAGCAGAAGCTTGATTTTCTGGAGGACTCCCATTTCTTCCTTGATTAACTTGTGATATCTCATGAGATCAGGCTGGAAGGTAGCAATGCTATTTTGGTGCAAGATGGGATTCAGTCTCTTGCTAGATGTATTTTGTATTCTTTTGTATTTCATCCTGCTTTGTATTTTATGTAAGTTGAAATTTGCTTCTTCCCCTGCTTCCAGGTGCTCGTTCGAAACGTCTCATTCCAGTTGTGTACAAGACCATGAAGAAACAGTTTCCTAGTATTTTACGATTCCTGACACTCTGTGACTATACCAAGCCCTGCACAAAATCTTGGTTCTGGATCCGACTGGCCAAGGCTCTAGCTCTCCCTTAAGGTTATGGATGACGATGCCAAGCCTGCAGAGGAATGTTGTTCAATACAGGACCTCGGTGCCAACAGAGAAATGGTACATACAGAGGAATGTTTCACATCCCTACAGAATCTTTGGTACAAAACGGTTTGGATTTACCATACTTGCATATAAGCAAGCTCTAGTGGTAGACGACACTGAATGGAGCAGACTACAAATACTGATGCATATAGCCAAATTGAATTTGAGGAATTTCCAATAAAACACACCATATTCCTATAAATGTGTTACATAAATGTTACTTTTTGCTTTATGGCACCGACCTGTGTATCAGTTTTCCTAACTCTGGAAGATCTACTGTACGCAGTAAAACAGTGAAGACAGTGTTTATAAAAAACTTGCTGAAGAGAATGGATAACATTCACTCAGTGCCATTGCTAAAGGATATGATCTTTTGTATCACATCAAGTCATTAGTATTGACCTTTTCCTTAAAAAACATTTTGTTACAAGGTGTAAATATTTTCTCAGTTCTTCAGACAAAAGTTTCTTGTCTTGTTGAAATGTTGCATCATCATTCTGTACATGATCTGTTTACTGGGACCACAAGACTTTGGTCACATGCTTTTTATTTTACAAGTGTAGACAAACATCAAAATAAATGTTGTGAAATTGTGCATTAATGTTCTGTATTTCCATTTATATTCTTTAGACTTTTAGATGGGCCAAATCAGCTTAATCCAACCATGTTTACCACCATTAATCCAGTTTGAGTGACTTCTATACAGTTTTGATTTTTACCATGCTTATTTACTGTAGTTTTGGTCCATCCTCCAACCTGTCTAGAAAATTGCCCCCACCCCCCCACCATGCTGTCCTCCCCAAATATTAGTGTTGTCTGTGAGAAAACACACAGATCCCAGAGTTTTAGAGGGTTAATTTGCCAGTTTACTTAATATAACCAAAGCGTAAAAACAAAGAGTACTGAATCTTTTATCTTAATCATCTTGTGACGATGAAAATAATGTTTTTCATGCAGTTTACAGGATTAGGTAATGATATGAAAACAGTGTCAGGCACAGTAATATCATGAGTCTGTACTGGCAGGTGATTTTCTAATCTTAGTCTGTGTTCAGATAGCAATAAAACAGTGCTTCAAGCTTGTATGATGGAAACTCCTTTTTAACAGAAATAAAACAAAACAGTAATAATGCGCAGCTAACTAAAAACCCTGGATCCAATCTTAAATGCAAGTTATCCTAACATGTACACAAAAACAACTGCAAGCTGGCACATGAGAAACAAATATGCTTAATTAGTCCATGCTAGATTTTTGTCCTTTTTGTGTATATACAGTATATGTGAAATGTTGATGAAGCCATAAAATGTTCTACAATTCTAATTGTGTTATTTTTGTTGTTACTTTTTCACAGATTTATGTTAAAACAAATGGTCAAGTATTATTTCCTATTAAAACATACTTTGCAAAATAAGGCAGATTTTTCTGTTTTGTGTTTTTTTCTGTGCATTATATACCTAGTGTTTATCATGTTGGACATAGAGCAAAAGCCACGAGACATGTGCGGTTTTGTCCAGTAAAAATGTTTGACTTGTAGTGATAAAAATGTAGTGATTGCAGTGCACGAGTTATAGGTTGTGTTTAACAGGAGATAGGTTTTTAAGTAGTTCTACAAAAAAAAAGGAAATAGAAAACCTATTTTACCATACTTCCCCCATTGTTTAAATAAGTATTCATTTTGAGATAAAAATGTAAAACATTTGTGAACATATACTGTACACACATATGCACTCAATATGTTTATATGAGTAAGGAGGGCAGGGGTGATTTTTATGACGGGTTTGTTGAGTTCAAAATGCATTCAATCAAATAAAAAAATGGCCACGGATTTCAGTGATTGTTCCTGCCTGCTTGATTTTCAATGGCACTCGAGCTGGATATTCTTTATGATATAACGATCTTACTATTCTAGCATAATTGTTTCTAATGAATTACAGGACCTGCGAGAAGAATTCATACTTAAATGCTCTGGTCTTTTGTTAACCAGGGTGAGACCGTGCACTTCAGTCTTGTTTCCTTTGGTGGTGAAAGAGAAAAATTGACTGGTATTACCACTATTGACTGGTAATAATTATTCTCCTTTCTGCACTCACTGGCTTCATATGTTAGCAGGATGCTGTTTGATGAAGCCTCTGTTCAGCCTCTTAACCTAAAATGTAAGGTTTGATAATAAACTAACATGACTTTGAAGACTTGTTGACCTAATAAGGAGTGACGTGAGTATCAGTTTAAGAATAACATTCAATTTTTCACTTCCCTTTCTTAATCCTTGTTAAATACTTTAAACATTGAATGTTGAATGACAGTACTCAATTTATTATAACATTCAAAACATTCCGTTTTTAACAAGTCAAAGATCAGTTTACTTCAAACCTCTGTCCCAAAGCTGTGAGGTGTCTTAATAATTTTCCCACTCATTCAAGACACTCTCATTGCCAGAGAGTGATGATCAGTAAAATGTTACAGTATGAAAAAGTGGTTTCATATTTGTTGAAAGTTGTTTTAAGATCACAAGTTATTTGAAACTTTCAATAGCATACACAATATATGATAGGTAAAAGCAACTATAAATAAGTTACTGCATTTATTTTAATAGACTGCCTTGCTTGAATGCTGCTGTTGAGTTCCTAAATCTTAATTTTATTAATGCCATCATATGCAAAAGTCAGCAGAATGATCTTAGAATGACAAACTTGCTAACTAGATATGGCTCTCACTAACAGAATACATCCCACTGAATTTAACATTTTTAAATTAAGGATTATCAGATTAAAATATGATAAAGGGTTTATTCATCTCCTTCACTGGCAGGGTTCAAATAAATAGTAATACTATTTTTTTAGGTGGGTAGCTGCGTCAGCATGCATAGGCTGCAAGAAGAAAGAGAACACAACGTTTCGGCCGTGGAGCCTTCTTCAGGTGTGTCACACCTGACACACCTGAAGAAGGCTCCACGGCCGAAACGTTGTGTTCTCTTTCTTCTTTTTTTTCAGCATGGAATAAACCTATTACTTGTTCCTTTGCATACTATTTTTTTTCATGTACACTGGAATTTCTAACACGTTGCCTATGAAATAACTAAATGCAAAAGAAGAAATTAAATTTAACTTAGAATACTTTTTTATACTATATGTATAGAAATTTGCATAGAAATAATGTTGTGACTACATTCCTAAGTTGTTGCAGACAGTACAAAGTCTTTAGAATGAATCCATGTTACAAGTTTGAAAAATATTGTAATGATGTCACAGATGTTATATCTGGTTTTGATTTGGCAACTTGTCTTTATACAGTATGTCCATCTTAAAATGACTTGGGATCAAATATGTTATATATAAGAATGGTTTGTAGTTCAGAATTTTTAATGAACTTTCCATCTTAATTGCTACATTGAATCATCAAAGTATTTTAGACGTTTTATCAGATCCTGTTAAAGCAAATGATTCCACACAAAATTGTTAACTGGTTGATTTGATTGTACTGTAATAACAACTGGATTTAGTCAAAACCTCGGACCAATTAGCATAATTGCAAATGAATAAATCGTTATAAGGTTATTGCCTCTCATCGGCTTCTTGCGTTGGTTCAATAGAAACTCAGATCTTTACTGCAATCTACACATCAGTTGTTTAAATCTAATCTGTGCTTATAGTCAAAAACTAAAAAAGTACATAAAAGTTACAAGATCATATAAAAGTTACCGTGGTTAACTGGCAATAAAAACCTTAAACATTTGATCATCTGAGCTGTGCTATAGCTGCAAAGGAACAGGTAAAGGTTTATTCCATGCTGAAAAGAAAGAAAACACAATGTTTCGGCTGTGGAGCCTTCTTCAGGTGTGAGGTGTTCCTTTGTAGCCAACGCAGGCTGACGGAGCTACCTACTTGTGCTATAGCTGTACTACTGCAAACTACCACTACAGGGCAGCAGACAACAGGTGGTTTGTGAAAGACCTTTGGTACCTCCAAGATGTGCATTCTATAGGTGATCTTTATTTGAGCATTATGGTTATTCAGGTCAGTCAAGAATTACATTTCCTCTTATCTTTAAGTAGTAAGCATACATCATGGCTTGTACAGTATATTATGTTTTCTGATTGTATCAACAATGAAGAGGTTTCCCATCGTCTTGTTTTCTAGAGCTTAGAGAAGCAACTTTCCAAGACTGTCTTTAATTTGAGGAGCAGTCTTTCATGTGACATTTTATCTGAAAATCCAAATACACCATACCATACTGTATATCTTCAAATCTCACTGCTACAGTTCATGGCCAGATGCTAATAGTCTCCTTTTCTTAGTCTAGGTAGTAAATTGGAAAGGATCATCCTGTTCTACTGTAAATCCATGCTGATTACTGAAGTAAGAGACAAGATGTAAAAAGGGTTAATAACTTAAGTCAGTTCTGCCTGAAAATTAGACTTCTAAGCAACAGGGGTTTATGGCAGGAAAGGGGGTTAACTGATAAAGATTCCAGAGCAAGGAACCCCCTGGGGGCATAATCTTAAACTGACCATTTGGCCAGGGCCTCTTAACTGGCCAAATACCATGACCCCCCCCCCCCTTACCATAACATCGAATGACGTCCGAAGCAGCAAGGAAGGACAATATAACCTAAAAGTTTGTACCGGCACATCGAACAATACTTCGGTTTTGTTGTTTCTTGTGGGAAACAAGACTTCGGCTTTATTGTTCCTTGCATGCAATAAACTCATCTGTTTTACTTCATCTCGGGATCCAGAACCTTATTCTTTCTGTTACAACATTACCTTAATCAATACAATTTTCATTTTAATATAAATTTATACTTTTTGCTTTTATATTTTTTCATCACATTTTACAACTCATTAAGGTAAATCTTATTGGCCTGCAGATGGTTCAATGGTTGTACTTTTTTTACGAAAGGGTACTACACAAGCAATTTTCCAATTAGTGAGTTCCATTTCTGCCCTAAGAGTCAATTAATTGTGCTAATAACTTCACTCATATCTCTGAATGATAGTGGAAGAATACTATTTGGGCCAGACATTTTAACTCTATTTAAATTTATGATAAAATGTGTGATTGCCTTTTAATTTATGGCACTTAAGCTACAGTATCTGTCCTATGTGATAATCTGAATAAAATTATCATTTAGAACCTTAGCCATTCCCTGCTTGTCTTCTATAATTCATATCTGTATGTCATCTTACTCACTTTACTTCTTTCTTTACTAATGTGCATTTAATTTGAGTTACTTTTAGCTTTGCTACATGTCTATCTTTCACTTGGTTCTTCTGATGTTATTTGTGACTTAAGTGTCTGTTTCAATTGTTTTACTTGGCCTTGATACCACCAACATGGCCAGAAAGTATTCTGTATTTTTTTTCTTAATCCATTTAAGATAGATAGATACTTTATTGATCCAGTGAGGGAAATTGCAGTGCAACAGCAGCTTAACATAGACAACACAGCAACAGTGTAACGAATGATACAATAATAATAATAAAATACAATCAGTACAGTGAGAAGTGCACTAAGAAGAGTTACTCACAGTCCAGAACACACAAAGAACAAACCAGAACAGAACAGTACACAAAAAAGTTGTATTGCACAATATAAATATAAATAAAATGTATTGCACAGGTCCCTGGCATACTGTATGTTGCACAAAAACAGTTGTAAACGGGAAAAAGAAAAAGAATGGATGTAGAAGTTTACTGTTCAATCCAGAAACAGGTCACTGTCAATGTTGCTTCTGCCCAGACGCAAGGTGGATGCGTTGTACAGTCTTATGGCAGAAGGCAAGAATGACCTCCTGTAGTGCTCCCTGTCGCACCGTGGATGAATCAGTCTATTGCTGAACGTGCTCTTCATTTCTACAACAATCTCATAGAGGGAATGGGAGATGTTGTCCATGATGGCCTCTAGTTTGGACACCATTCTCCTCTCAGCCACTACCTCCAGGGGGTCCAGGCCAGACCCAATGACAAAGCTTGCTCTTTTGATGAGCTTGTTCAGCCTGTTAGAATCCATTGCTCTAACCCCAGAGCCCCAGCATACCACCACGTAGTAAATGGCGCTCACCACAACCGACTGATAGAACATATGTAGCATCTTACTACATACATTGAAGGACCTGAGACTCCTCAAGAAGTAAAGTCGTCTCTGACCCTTCTTGTAAATGGCCTCGATGTTCTTAGATAATTCCAGTCTATCATCGATGTGCACTCCCAGGTACTGGGATGTCCATCTCCACGCCACTCCCATGGATGTAATAATAATAATAATAATTGCTTACACTTATATAGCGCTTCTCTGGACACTCCACTCAAAGCGCTTTACAGGTAATGGGGACTCCCCTCCACCACCACCAATGTGCAGCATCCACCTGGATGATGCGACGGCAGCCATAGTGCGCCAGAACGCTCACCACACATCAGCTATCAGTGGGGAGGAGAGCAGAGTAATGTAGCCAATTCATAGAGGGGGATTATTAGGAGGCCATGATTAGTAAGGGCCAATTGGAAATTTGGCCAGGACACCGGGGTTACACCCCTACTCTTTTCGAGAAGCGCACTGGGATTTTTAATGACCACAGAGAGTCAGGACCTCGGTTTTACGTCTCATCCGAAGGACGGCGCCTGTTTACAGTATAGTGTCCCCGTCACTATACTGGGGCATTAGGACCCACATGGACCGCAGGGTGAGCGCCCCCCGCTGGCCCCACTAACACCTCTTCCAGCAGCAACCTTAGTTTTTCCCAGGAGGTCTCCCATCCAGGTACTGACCAGGCTCACACCTGCTTAGCTTCAGTGGGTTGCCAGTTGTGAGTTGCAGGGTGATATGGCAGGATGTAGACAGGAGTAGGTTTGACCCTTTTCATCCTGAAATCTACCACCAGTTCCTTCGTCTTTGTTATTGCAGGTGGTTCTCCCCACACCACTCCCCAAAGCTGCTGACTAGTCCCCTGTACTCCTCCTCCCACCCACCCTTGATACATCCCACAATTGCAGAGTCATCTGAGAACTTCTGCAGGTGGCACGACTTTGAGTTGTATTTAAAGTCCGAAGTAAAGAGGGTGAACAGAAACGGAGAAAAAACTGTCCTCTGAGGAGCCTCTGTTTTACTCACTACCTGTTCAGACACACAGTTATTAAGTCTCACAGACTGTGGTCTGCCTGTCAGATAGTGATCCATGAGAACAATAAACCAATTAGAACAATGTTTTTGAGACTTTGTTAGATAAATACTGTCTGGTTATCTGTAGGATTATGTTAATGACATTTACTGTAGTTATAAATTCAATGCCTCTTTTCTAAATTATTAACCAATCCTTAAAACTTATAGTAATTTTGAAATATACTAAACAATAAAAATGGTTATACAGTCGTCACAATTTCCCCATTGTTCTTTTCTGTTGACAAACAGGTGTTTTTCAGGTACTTTACAGGCGACCAAATCCAGTATTGTGACTGATTATATGACAGTATGATGGTATTATGACTCGATTCCATGTTTATCAACAGTAACGATATTTTTATGCAATTAATTTTGCACTTTTTTTAAGCCTGCTTGCCATTGTTCATCTGTACTAAATTGCTATAAACACACAAATCCAAAATAAAAAACTCCAGTGACTGCTTCCCTGTGCACGGTTCAGGCCTGCACATGTTTAGAGTGAGTAAAAGCCACAAGGCCCACTGATACAAATCAGATCAAGGGGTCTCCACCCATACTCTGTTGCGTTCACACACTCGTGTACTGCCAATACTCCCATTCCCAGCAATTCACACCTGACACCTCCAAGCAAGATGACTCACCCCTTTACTCTGGGCGGAGGCTCCCACTACAATATTGCGTTTTTTCCGATACAGACGGGAAATACTGACTTCTGAATGTTTAATTGAAAATAGTGCAATATGCATTTAAAGATACAACAGTGAAATTTTTTTTGACTTTGTGTTTTCCCCGTTACCTATTTTCTTTTTCCGTTTCACATTCTATCATATAAGTACTTTGTTGCCAGAGTAACAAACCTGAATAAATTCCCCATAAGTACATTTCATGGAATCCTTCAAAAAAAGATAATATTCTCACCTCAATAAAATATCTATTTTTTTTTATTCTGGGATTTTTGTTTCCCAACAAAATACAGTACAGCCTCTAATGAGATGTCTCACAGCTAATTTTTAGTGATTGCTCGGGATTGTCAGCAATGTCAGCAAAGTGCATTGATCAGACACGATTCACTCACTGCTGAAACTTTTCCTCTGGCAGTTTGGGAAGTTTTGTGTTCAATGATTTCAGACAGTGTTTGTTCATCATTTGTGATGTTCAGCCTCATAAATAATGCTTTTCCACTCTTCAGTATGGCAAGAGTCAGAGATACTGTGCTGAAACTGACATCAATGGATTATTTTCCCAGTATACTGTGACATAAAATATGAAAGCCCTTGACAAAAGTACTCCTTTATATTTAGTGGATAGATTAAACAATACCTTTTATCTAGACTGAAATGTTTTAAAGGAGTACATGCTGTGCCTTGCAAAAGTATTCAGACCTTTTCAATGATGTTTCATTCTGTGAAAATACAAAATAAGGCACATAGTTTTTTGACAATCTTATTGAAAACCTGAATGCTCAAACTGATAAACAGGCGGGGCATCTGCAGTACGTTAGGATGTTGTATATATACAGTATTACAGCTTAGCCTTTGACACATTTTCTCCCAAAACTTAGGAATCCTGACTTATACAACTCTGTCTGCAACTGGATACTGGATTTCCTAACGAGCAGACCTCATGTGGTGAAAATTGCCAATAATATCTCCTCTTCAGTGATCCTAAACACTGGAGCTCCCCAAGGCTGCTGTCACGTAGCAGTTCTTTCTGGGCCCTATGCAGACGACACGATCCGGTTGGAAAAGACACAGTAGGAATAAAATCATGCAGGAGAAGGGATGGAGACAAGGGGGCGTGTCCAAGGAGTGCAGGTGTCCAGGGGAAGTGAGTCCGGGGCAAACAATCCATATAGGAAATCCAAATGGGTAATCAGAAACAAAGGCAGAAGTCCATGGCCAGGCAATCCATCCGGGGGGGGGGGGGGGGGGGGGACAGGAACCGGGTCAGAACCGGCGAGGGGAAACAGAAAGTTGAAAGCATAATGGAGTCAGACGCAGCAGGACCCCGGGCTCTCATGAAATGTGATTCAATGAGGAACCCCAGGAGACGTCTATGCCTAGCTTTTAAGGTGGAACTAAAGAGGGGCTGGAATAAGGGACATGTGTGGGGAATGAGGTAGAATGAGGAAGGGCTGGAGAGCTCTTAAGAGGAGGAGTAGCAATCATGATAGCTGCTGTCTCAGTCGTAGTCTGTACTCCTTGTTCACTTATGACTGTACAGCCACCACGTTATAAACGTTATTAAGTTTGCAGATGACACCACAATTATCAGGCTGATCAGTAAGATGAGTCCACATACAGGAGTGGAGCATCTTACAAGATGGTGCTTTGAAAACAATCTGGCCCTGAATGTTAACAAGACAAAATAACTCATGGTGGACTTCAGGAGACCCTGAGGGAGTCACGCCCCAATCAGCATTAATGGCACAGCAGAGGAAACCATCAGCTGTCTCGGGTTCCTTGGTCTACAGATCTGCACCAACGTGGCTCAATCTCACAGCACTGCAGCAAGTCAGAAAAAGGCACAATAGCGCTTGCGCTTTCCGCGATGCTTAAAGAAATGCGGCATGGGGAAGCGGCTACTCATGAACATTTACTGCAGTACCAAAGTGTCCTGTGTGATACAGCAGCACTACCATGCATGACGAAGACGCACTACAAAGGGTTGTGGCAATGGCACAGAAGATTATAGGATGAAATTTTACCATCACAGCATCCGCTGCCACAATAAAGCCAAATCCGTCATTCAGGATCCCAAATATCCCAACTATAAACTGTTCCCCCCTCCCCTCCGCACCCTGGCAACTAGGCTTAAGAACAGCTTCTCCCTAGTGCAGTGCGTATTAAGAGCTAACTGCAATGCCGCAGACTCAATGCACGTATTGAGGGCACTCCAGCTCTTTCACATTTCATTTGATCATGTGCACCTGCCTCCAATGCAGCCCCTGCTTAAAAGCCAGATGCTCACTCTGTTCCGCGCTCTTTGACCACCAGGTCGCCCTATGCTCGTGGCTTGAGGGCATAGGCCTCCTATTGGCGTCCCGACCCAGCTGAGTCCGGGGCTCAGAGCCCCTGGTCCCGTTATTCCCATTTTTATTCCCTCTCTCTGCACCGGATCCCATTCCGGCTTTTACCTTTGTCTTGTTGTCATCTCATCTGGATTTCACGGGTTTTGGACTTCGCCCCAGTTTTCCCCCCTGGACTCCCTTGGACTTGTTCGCCTTGACCACGCCCCCCCCCCCCCCCCCGAGCCCCACTGCACCGTCGTCACGCCCCCGTATTCGTCAACCTGCCCAGTTCCTCGTCGTCTCCTCCCCGAGTTTGTTGCACTCCCTTCTGGATTCTATCATCTGCATAGGGTCCTGAAAAACGCTTTGTAATAGTATGAAATTTTGCATAGACTACCATGTTTTTTTTTTCACTACTACATATTTATTGTTCTCCACAACATATTTGTTGTTCTGGTTGTTATTATTTATTATGTTTACAATGTACTGTTGCACATGTGCATGTTGCACATGTTGCACATGTTACAAAACCCATGCAGGATTTGAGATGGGTTTTTTTTCCCCGTTCCACACAAGCCTTCTTTGTGGAGTGACTTGGATATTGTTGATCCATTGACATTTTCTTCAATCTCAGCCTCTGAAATCTGTAACTTCCAGAGTTATAGTACCATAGGCCTCATGGTGTTATCCCTAACCAGTTTCCCAGTTCAGAGAAAGAGCCTAACTGAGCTAGTGTCTGTGTGCATTCTGCTTCTTAATGAGTGACTTCATTATGCTGAAAAGATATTATTGGTCTTTGAAATGTTTTATACCCTTCTCCTGATCTGAATCTCTGTACAGCTTTATCAGTTGTTCTATAATATTAATAATTATTGCTTACACTTATATACAGTTGCTTACATTTTTCTGGACACGCCACTTAAACCATTTTACAGGTAATGGGGACTCTCCTCCACCACCACCAATGTGCAGCCTCACCTGGATGATGCGACAGCAGCCATAGTGCACCAGTACTCTCACCACACACCAGCTATCAGTGAGGAGGAGAACAGAGTGATGAAACCGGTTCATAGAGGGGGATTATTAGGAGGCCATGATTGGTAAAGGTGTAGGTTGTGTATTTACAGTAACAATTATTCATTGCTCTTTCAAAGGATTTTGATTGCAGTCTTTATAGTAATAAAAGGAAATAATTCCTTACACTTACTGTATATACTGTAGCGCTTTTCTGGACATTCCACTCAAAGCACTTTACAGGTAATGGGGACATCCCTCCACCACCTCCAGTGTGTGGCTCCACCTGGATGATGCGACTGCAGCCAAAGTGTGCCAGTACGCTCACCTCACTATCAGTGGGGAGGAGAGTAATGAAGCTGGTTCATAGACGGGGATTAATAGGAGGACATGATTGGTAAAGGATTTTTTTACCAATACAGAGAGTATCATCCGAAGGATGGTGACTTTTAACAGTATTGTGTTCTCATCACTATACTGGGGCATTAGGACCCACATAGACAGCAGTTTGAGCGCCCCCTATTGGCCTCATTAAGGGTGGATTCACATAGTATCACAATGTGTCAACTGTGCAAGAGTCTGAATACTGTAGCAAGGCATTGTACATTAAAAAGCATCAGCTTGCAATCCTGAAGGTCCAAAACTGATCAAAGATAAATACACTCTGCTTTTTTGCCTTAGTAGTATGCTTAATAGAAAAATTTGAAGCACTACTGATGCATTATAAAATGAGGTTGAGTCTTGAATGGTTTCACCAAGAGTGTGAAACTGTAGTGGTATTACAGGAAAGTGAAAAGAATGTGAAATAGAATCTCTTCTTCGGGACAATTGCACTGAATTCCAGCTCCTTTTCCCTAGACCCTATTCCCAGCGGTATGGTGGCTGTTTGCCAATACTGTATTAGTATAGCAGAAATCTAGGAATGTTCTGCACATCATATTTCAATTTATGCCTGAGGCACCTAGATCCACATCTATTTGTTAGGAATTTCAATCATGTAACCTGCTTCCTCAAGAGAAAGGGAAAGCACTTTTTAACAGTTGATGGGTTAGTTATGGGTACATACTCCTGTAAATAAACCAAATAATTCATTTGCGTAGTTTAGAGATAATGGGTTGCATCAACAAATGCTTTTAAAGAGACAAAAACAACAGGATCTTTGTTATTGGCGGAGTTGGAGCTTGCAGGAAAAACCTCCTGTTGGTGAACTGTGTTAACTACAGAAAACTTAACTACAAAAACGTCTGTAAAGTCATGGACAGTGAACTGAGCAGCTGTACAAAGGCAAGTCAAAAAAGAACAAGGCTGAGAGAATTAGAAATTAATTTGGCAAAGGGGATCACATGAATACAAAACAGATTTTATAAGTACAGCATACATTAAAACTTGTAAAAAAAGAGCACCAAAAATGTGTAAAGGATACAGTAACAATACATTAATTGTAGAAAATTAGAAGATCAAAGGGAAAAATGTTGTCTGGATATTTTACACATGTATTCCCTAGAGAAACGACCAGCATCAATATCATGTGATTTTGCATGTTATACTGTAGTTCATTTATGCCACAACCATTTATGGCGCTTAGTCTTCTAAAATATAACCACCCCAAGACAATGCCAAAACATATGCAGAAAGGAGTCCATTGTGTCTCTTAGACAAAGTTTACACAAGGCACTAACTTCATATAATAGCATCACATGAGAGGTCAAGTATTCTCTGTGAGGAACATTTGCTATAAGTGAACAAGTGTACAGTGTCCCAGGAAATGTCTAGAACATTCAAATCACTATTCCAAACAGTAACATCTGGTAAGAGGTTATGTAAGAAGAAACAGATTAAGCCAATACTTCTGTTTCACCTCTAAAACGCCAGCAGATCATGCATTGGTTTTTCAGATAAACCAACCCCCATGAGGTACCACGGCACATGTTGAAGAAGTGAGACTCAAATAAAACAAGATGACCCATTAGTTTATAATGAGATTGCAAATCATGGACTGAGCAAAAGGCCATCTTAATTAAAAATATCTGCTGGAATGTGCAGTCCTGAATTTTAAGTGCGCAAGAGAAAGAGAATTATCTACTGTATACAGAATCTATTATAATAGAGTAACATTTTTTCTTCAGTTTCTGGGAATGAGAACAGAGATACTCTACCTAATTTTCTCATTCTACAGGTGCTGGTGCTGTGTAGGTTCACTGGTTTGTGATCAGACTAAACTGTCAGCATCTGAAAACAGTGTTTCCTAACAGACTTTATAGTGTTGCCAGTTTGACAGAATTAAGCACACCTGTTTTTTAGAAGTGTTACTTTCATGTGAGTGAGATTTGACAGGGAGCCCAGAGTGCTGGTTTTGTGATAAACGTTTTCAAATTCTGAAAATTTTTTTCCAGGAATAAATACCATGAAGGCAACACCCTATAAAGAAGAGGTGATTTGAAAATACATAACAGAAAAGTACAGAATGTTTTATTTTTTGTTTGGTTTTTAAATCACAAAAAACTGTAGACTTTAACATTACAGAGAGGAAAATAATACAAGTACTAGAGGAACTCAAATTTAACAAAACACAATGCTGATCTAATCACAACTTAGATTTAACAATGGCAAATTTTACTAAATGAACTAATGAAGTATTGAAGACTGTACTCGGGATTAAAAGATTATTAATATTGTAATATTATTATAAGGGGCAGAAACCTTTAAAAAAAGCTAATCAAACATTACTAAATCACTATATTCTCTGAACAATTATATGGTGAATTTACATTTCCTTAAAGCTTCCAGAATGTTCTACTTAAAAGATACAACTCTAAGGTGGTTTGTTGGAAATTAAAACATTTGGCTACGGTAAGCTTTTGTGTGTAATGGAACCCTTTTAAGGCTGTGTCTAAAAATTGGGTTTACATTTTATAAAACCAGATAAACCAGATTAAGAATGAATGAGGCAAAGCTTGCCGGCAGTGAATTGGAAACAGATGGATTGAGAGACAACAGAAAAAAGAGTGGGGAGCTGTATCAGTGTGTGAACTGTAAGGTTAATTCCATGTTGCAAATATATGGGAAGAAGATCAAACAAAACCGAAGAAAAACCCAAACTGTAGTTCTAACCTTGTTTTTCTTCTTTCAAACCTTTCAGTTTGAGAACCTGTACTTGTGCCTGCTATACAACGAGGATGGTCGTACTTCAAAAAGATAATGTAAAGTTTTTTTTTCAAATTCATCCCTAAAACTAATAATTGTAATTAAGCAGTGGCATATCACAGGGATCCATTTTAGACCATCTGTTCAGTTTTCAGATTAGAATGAGATATATAATGTGAAAAACTAGGACCCCTTAAGGTTTTATAAAATTACATAAGGTTTAATATATTTAGACATATTTGACCCTCACCTAGTCCTCACCAAATCCTAATAGCAAATAAAACGCACCTCAGCTGACAAATAGCACAAACAAATTCTACTTTGTCATTATTTATTTAAACAATGAAACAGCATTCAAAATGTTTGTGTGAAAATGTAAGTTCTACCACCGCAATAAAGAGGTGGAATAAAACATGTACGAATGATTAGTTGATCATAAGGATGCGATTTTGCCCATATAGAAAATCACACACATTCTCAGTTTAGTAGTAAGCACTCAGGTTAGTGGTAACACATTGTGCGCAGAACAAAATAAACCAGTGACAGTGTCTTAGAGAAAGAACTGTTGCTGCTTAACAGCCTGCGAAGGGTTACAATGCCATTTCCAAACACTGGGAAGTCCATCTTTCTAGAAAGATAATCCAGAAATTTAGAAAATTCAAGACTGATGCCAATCTACCCAGGAGTTGCTGCCCTGTCGAATTTTATTAAAGATCTGACCTACAGTATGATGCTCCCAAAAGTCTAAAAAGAACCCTAAGGTTTCATTCTACTGGCCTCTCTCGCTATGGTAAATGAGAGAGTTCATGAGTCCACCATTAGGACAAGACAGAATAACACTGGCTTACAGGGAAGGACCAAGAAAGTCAAGAGGAAACCCCTGCTCTCCAAGGAGAACACTGCCGCGTGGCCGAAGTTTGTGAAACAGCACCCGCCTGAATAACAAGACTTCTGGAACAAAGTGCTCAGGAAAGGTGAGTCAAAACTGGTTTAGTAGGTGGGTGAACACAGCGGCAGCAGTTAGGCAGAAGGCTGGGATTGTTTGAAGATTTTTGATTTTGAGAGCAAACTTTGGTTTCAAACAAAAGGAGGCCGGTCAGCCCATTTAGCTCATTTGGGAGTTAAGAACTGATTTATCCAAACATCTTATATAGCCATTCCTTGAAATAAAGATGGGAGTCAGCTACTTGTTCATATTTCTTGCAAATGATGAGACTCTGAACTGGTTACATTATTGACAGTCAAGATACATCATGGACTTGTAGATCAAAGCTGTGGAATGGTGTCTGATGTAAGGACCTCCCAGAGCTGTAAATTGTTACATTGTTGTTTGGTACTAGATATTAATAATATATTTGGAATCTATGTATTATGTTATACTATTGTGTAGTCCACATTCCTCCCACATGAGTCTGTAGATTTTATTCCCCAATCTCATAATGGACACAGACTTGATACATACTGTATGTGTACAACGAATGACAATTCACAAGACACCACAGTGCCCCACCCTCAGAAAACCCCCTTCCTCCATATTAATAGCAGTTAAACATCCCTGGAAGGCTAACTCCTTCTCTGGGAAAAGGTTGTCAAATTATCACATAAAAAACAGGGAAAATTACATGAATCCACTGAAAACATATTTAGCCTAGAACATTCTAAAATGTTCTGATAGAAAAAAGCTCCCAAGCATAAAGAAATGAAAACTAGTATACATTAGATTCAAACTTGTTTATACCAAACTGCTTTATACCATATGGTAATAATAATAATAATAATAATAATAATAATAATAATAATAATAATAATAATAATAATAATAATAGTTTGGCAATGGGTGGCACATTGACGCAGTGGGTGGCATTGTTGCCTCGCTATGCTTGGGCCCCTGGCTCACTTCCAGACCTTGGGTGCTATGAGTAGAGTTTATGTTTTACCCATGTTTGCGTGGGTTTCTTCTCATAGTCTAAAATGTAAACATACCTTTTAGGTTCATTGGCTTCTGGGAATCCGAAGCTGTGATTCTGTTTGTCTGTATTTGTGTGTCTGTTTGCCCTGTGATGGAGTGGTGTCTTGTTCAGGGGCTACCCAGCCTTGTGTCCAGTGCATGGTGGGATGGGTACCATCTCCCTTGCGACCCTACACTGGAAGAGGCAGTTAGAGAATGGATGGATGCTTGGGCAATTGTCATACATTAATATAAAATTCCGGTAAATTACTTATTCTGAGTATTTAAAGGAACAATCTATTCATTAAGGCGTATTCCTGTTAAATTACAGGTGACTCGCACATAACTTCGAGGAAAATTATTAATTCAGTCACATATAAATTCGCCTTGATTCCGCTTCATATAAGAAGCATTAAACATGTTTTGGCAAAACGCATTATGCCATACTTAATTGAACTTAATACTTTAATATTTAAATATTTCTGACAAGGAACTAAGCCTAATGTAAAATTCAAATTTTTAAAACAATTTAAAATCGTCCAAACACATGTATATTGTCTTCAAATGGGCCACACCTCCCTAAATTACGTACAGTATGGTGTACGGAGAACGAAGTAGCATGCACACGGCGCTGGCAAAGGTAGGATGATATTTGATTGCTGTGACTCAGTGATCACTCAACAACCGATGGCACTGCCGTCTTTCTAAATCACTGAATGAAGGAGGAAGTTTCAAAGCAAGGGGCGCACTCAGGATGTTTTGATTTGACTGACTGCAGCAGCGACCAATCAGCAAGGGTTCATTTTTAATTTTGCCCAATAGAAAACCACTATGTGCACAGACCAAAATAATACATTCGATTTCTTCGGGAGGATAGCTTCTACCATCAATGTTGTGGCTGGAAATAGCTCCTCATGGCCAGAGCATAGGTCGCAGATTGTTTAACGTTGGAAGTACCGGCTGTTAGAAACTAAAGGGTATAAAACGTACAGGGTGATTTGTTGTAATATTTTCATGCTAGGTATCCATCTGACAGCTTTCCTAGTTGAAAGGGTAGTAATAAGTTTGCATGCCTTGCGTTATTTGACATGAAGGAAAAATAATTCTGGACAATTTGGACCCTCCAAAAAAGCGATTCATTAACAATTGAACGAATTAGTGCTGCATTGTCATTCGCCTGTCATTTTGCCACACACAAGATGGCCGCCCTCCGGCTCTTCCTGTGAGCGCCGCCAGGAACGTGGTGGGCGGGGTGTGTGCAGCTAGTGGCAAAGTTTGGGAATGATAGTAGGACCTGTGAAAGATTGCAAGTGAGGGAAGTGGCGTTGCGGGTCTGCTTTGAAATTTGAACATTATTTTTTATTTCCAAGAATACTAAACATCACAGGCCTGAGGTTCGATACACTGTCTGCACAGCGCGGCCTTTTCAACAGCAGCTGTAGTCATGTCCGAGGACCTGAGCTCTCTACCTTGGTCCATCAACAAAGATGATTATGAGCTACAAGAGGTGATTGGTGAGTAAACCGTTAAAGCTAGTGCTGCCAGTGCCTTTCCTGCAATTATAGTGACGCGTCGAACAATTCATCTCTTTTGTTAACAGCTATTAGCAGCTCCCTAAGGAAACGATAATAGCGACTACCGATGGCTAACGTTGACAGACAGGGAAGGGCTGTATTTGCCGTGACTGTAACTAGGAAGTCTTTGCTGTATTGCAGTAAACAGTGCATCGCATTTGTGAGCTGCGTGGCCATTCATTGTGTTGCGTCGGAGAATGTGTTGAAGTTACACGCCTCCCCTCAGTGTGTTGCGGTGCGGCTCAGTTGCGCCCTCGCCGCCGCCGGCGGGGCTGAGCTGCGGGTCCAGCCGCAGGGTCGCGGGCTGTCACTGTGTCAAAGTGGGTGGTGCTCCGTGCAAACACGCCGCCGGAGCCCCAGGCCCCAGGCTCGACTATACATCGCCCGGGCGGCTGGAGTTGGTCGACTTCTCCTTGTCTTGTGACATTTCTATGTGAAAGGACATTATCGACGGAACTACGGGCATACACACCGAGACTGAACACGTTAAGACATAACCCCTCACGCATACTCGTCTGTCGCCTCTGTAGTTTTACGCTGTATTTTTGTGTCCTCGGCTTGTATCTTTTAAGATTGCGAAGATTTATTTTTAACCTGAGATAATTGTCATTGCTCATTTCTTCTTTTCGAAGTTGTGTCTGGCTTCCCAGTAAATGCGTCGATGGACAAATTATTTTTCGGCGGACAAGGATAGTTAAACAAGTTAAACAGTACTGCAACTTTTCCGCCTAGTATTTTAACACCAGTGTCATTTTCTATCCCTGAGTACTAACCTCGAGTGAGGGAGGATATTGTAAATGAAACATCAAGTGTATATTATAACATGTTGACAACTGTAGTTGGAATGTCAAGCTTTTTACTTCATAAACTGATCCTAACATTTAATTTGTACTCCCGTCTTTCAAATGCTGTTCATCCACTCACTACGATATGAAACCTCTCGTTTTCGTCTAATCGGAGATTTAGGGGGTATTCTTCTGGCATAATTGTGATTTTCATTAGAAAATGTCAAAGTGGTAATGCAGAAATTGAGCAACATGGCTTTTATGCAGTAGGTATTTCAATTGGCGATGTTTAATTAAAATTCATGCTTTTATTCAAAGCGGCTTCATTTGTGTCTACGTATACGTTTTGCTAAAGCAAGCTGCTTTTTGAAAGGTACAAAAACAATGCCACGCCTGCGATTTGAACCCACAACCTGCCAGTTAGGTGCACAGAATCAAGTTAAAATACCGGTCTAAATACGCATTCGGAGATCGCCGACTACAGATGTGTTTTCACTGTTTTCCCAACGTGCGCCTTGGATAGTGTTTGGGGTCTCCACCTCCTTTTCGGTTGACGGTGTTGTAGGCGACAGCTCATCTCCACACCCTTTTTTTGTATAGCACCATTACAAGGACGTTTGGTGTTAACCTGCAGGTTCGCTTACTGTACCTGCAAGTTCACATGGGGCATAGGGCACTAATGCATTTAACTACATTTTTGAGTTTTTTAAAACTTTTTCTTTGTTTTGAACTGGTTACTCCTTGCTTTTAAACAGCACATCTCAATGTTATGCTGTTCAGTCGTTCTGCTCTGTCACTGACAGTGTCTTGCAGTTCTTGAACCTTTACTGATTTTTCTTAAACGTACAGGCCCTGAACAAACCTGGCCCTTTGTAAAGAAGGGTGTTTTGTATTCTGTCCACTTCACCTCCAATGATATGATAAAAGGCTACAATTGTTTTGTTGAAACTGATCTTTGAGATTTGAATACCAAAATTGTGGCTGAAGCTTAAATAAAAAATGGGGTGCAAACAGAAGCTGAGAGAGAATTATTTAGCCCAATGGATGTTATGTTCAAAAGAATATGTAATTTATCTTGTAGATTTAGTGTTTGCAGTCTGTTTTCTTTGTTACATTCCCCTAACTTCCCCATTTTTCTCATTATATCATTCTATCAGCCTTCCTGTAGGTTAGTAGGTCTGCCAGTCTGTGGACGTCTTCTGATGCCCTTTTTGTCTTGCTTACCGTACCATCTCGGTCATGAACCCGATGAGCATATCTTGTCAAGAAATAAAATAAAGGAAATAGTTGTATCCCGATATTAAACTTTTTTGTTGATAAGAGACACCGTGCAAGAATATCTTGCACATGCTTCAAGTGCAGTGCCAAGAACACAGCAATATGTTTGAGTTCTGAATGGAGTACTGCTATTGTGACCTTCAGAAATGTACTTCATTCCTATTGCTTCACTACAATGCCCAGCTATATAAATGGGTACAAACAGGATTTTGGCTAAAAAGTAAGGCAAGTTATTAATGTTATTAAAAAAAATACTTTTAAAGTTTCTCTGTTGTAGTCTAAACAGTGATGTATGCTGTTCTCTGCTTTATTGTGGGTGTGCATTATCTAAAGAATGCACATATCCTCTAACAGTACAGTATAAGCTATATTATTGGTCAGATGGAAAATTATTCAAATATTTGTACGGTAAAAGTAGAATAGAGTATGTGGAAATTAACATTGACACATTTTTATGCTGCAAAGGAACAAGTAATTGGTTTATTCCATCTTTTTTTAGCATGGAATAAACCTATTACTTGTTCCTTTGCAGCTTACGCATGCTGACGCAGCTACTCACCTGAATTACATTTTTATTTTGGCAGTCTTGGCCAAAGACGATCTATTCATAGGTGTTTCTGACAAAAATAGGAGCTATCAAAGCGGCTAAAATAAGGAAACTACTGAATTGTCAGTTGGTAAATTACAAGAAATTTCTGAGTAAATGTGTGAGGTCACCTTGACCTTTGACCCAATATGGCTGACAAACTAAGATCTTCCGAAAGTGCTGGTTTTCAGTATATTGATAGCGTTGATCAATTTAATGAACATATCTTATTTGTTAGTCTGTGATGAGGTAACCTGTTTTGTAATAATTCATGTAAAAATAAGTGACGGCTAACCACTAGTTAAGTATATGTTTAATCTCATTTATAGCAAGTTTACTTTTTTAAATTTTAGATGAGCAAACTTCAGTGGTGAAACCAGTTAATTTCAAATTTACCAAGCTGGTGATTTCTTGCATTAAATAATGGATACCTTCACAATATCTAACAAATCTGTTTCCTTTAAAGGGCCATGTCAAAACAGGTTATTTGGAAAAAAATGTCATCTAACCTCAAGCATTGCGATAACACGGTTATGGTCCAATGATTGCAGATACGCTGTTTGTAATGTAAACTAAGTGGTGGTGTTTTAGTATTTCTGGCAGTTATTTCCATAATTTTGAAAACCGAAAACAAAATAACTATGCTTTTATAAAAAAAACTTGGTGAAGCCATTCCTGTGCTAGGAGGTAAAAAGCAGGAGCCATATTATTTATTTTTTTTACAAATTATAAAGAATCCATAATACTTAAATACTGTCATAACACAAAAACTCAGGTGACAGGTAATGAAGAATTCCCCCACCTTTTCAATTTTCTGAATGTTTGACTGTATCCAAGGAGCCATGAGGCACAGTTTTTGTTCCGTAAAGTAATTCACATCACTCTCTTTTGTATCTGTGAATACCTGTACAATTCATAGAAGGAATCTATGAATATCCCTAAACTTTGGACTGCAGTGTTTGCTTTTATGACTGAAGGATTGTATTCACCAGGGTAATCACTCTGGGAATCGCTCAGGAAGATCTGACTGGCCGTCGAAAGACTACAAGGCAGTGTGTTCCTTCTCTGTTCATTAAAAAGCTCTGCTTTATTCATCACTCCTGCTGAAACTGGTTTGGATTTATTTGTGACATTTCTTAGTAAATCTATGACTCGTATTTTGGTTTCTGTGGTTCTGTCTTAGTGGAATAGAAAGGGAAGCCAGAGGGAGCATTAGATGATTTATATTTAATTGGAACTTTAATAACTAAAGAAAGCGATGTGTGCGGTATAGTGCACCATTGAGAGATGGAGATAGAATCCTAGTGTTGATATGTGGCAGTATTCTTTATCGTATTAAGATGTCATATGAAACTTAATTTTCAGCATTTATGTAGGTTGGAAGCTTCAAATAAAATACCACAAAAGCAAATGATCTTTAGTGGTAAGACTTCCCTGTGAACTTCAGAGATTAGCTTCTTAAACACAAATTACTCCATTAGAAGGGGCTAGCACTATAGAAATACCTTGTTGTCCCTGATAAGAATGAAGCAGGCATCTGTTGACAGTGTACTGTATGTCCATCACTCAGCTCTTTCTGGGATTCTCAGGGAAACCAGGCTGATGTGAAGACTGACCTTGCTTCTTCTGACCTTCTCTTCTCTTACTTGAACTGGTGGGAGGTCAATTATTTTTTTTACTTTCACCAACACAGGTGTGTATATACATAATCTAATGAAAATCAATATAAAATGACCTGATTGTTTTCCCCCCCACTTTGTAGTTGCTGGATTGTATTTGATTTTTGTTTGCAGTACCAGGACACTTTTAATTTCCCTATGTGGATGGTTCTGTTCAGGAATCTAGGATTAATTAATAGCAGTCCTTCCCAGGAGTTGAAAATAGTAAGGAAAACCTGAACAGTTCATCCTGAGAGCAAGTCTAGAGTCTTGGTGATTAAAATACCATAGTGTTTCATGTTGCTGTGTGGAGGGTAGTGAGTTGGCCTTCTGGAAGGATCTAGATGTCACTGGAACAGAATTAAGGAGCAACAAAAGCCTTTATCTCACTGTAACACTGTATCTCTGTGTTTTGCTGCTCTGCACATTTCATGCATCACTTTAGTATTTCAAATACCTAAAATAACCATTGTTTTGGCAACTTGTCAGTTTATGGTTGTGATTTTACAGTGGTTTTTGTTTTCCATAGAGTATTTTGCTTTTTACAAAATTCTGTGGTCTGATTGCAATTTTGGATTATTTATATTTATTCTGTTGTGAGCTGTGTGTAAAAGTGCAGCATCACCACTGAACGTCACCAGTTAGACCAAAATAAAAACGTTTATCATTACTTTTCCTTTAATGTTCATCATTTTGAATTGCTTTCCCTTCTTTTCAACATAATCCTCCTTCAAAACCAGCCACACCTTAAATGGTTAAAATAATGCTTGATGGGTTTATTTAATTAGATTATCTTTTTTCTCTGTGAATGTACCTCTTGAATGTGGACAGGTAGAAGACCCTTTAGATGAGCATCGTAAGAACGCAAGAAGGGTTGTAATCAAGAGGTGGTCATTCTGCCCATTTAGACATTTTTATTTGCCAGTAGTTAGTGGGGATCTCACCCATATCATTTTCAACAACATGCTGTAGCTATTAAAGCCAACCACAGTCCTTTGTGTAAAGCTGTACCTCTTGTTGTTGGATTTTTTTATTTTAAAATTGCCACTTTTTTTTTTTGTTATCCCCACCTGATTTGGAATCGCCCCGTGGTGTGGTTTTCTCGGCCTGTGTCTTAGAATCCCGTAACTGCGCACACGGGAGAGAGAGGACCTGTTGCAAGGCTCCTCTGATCCCACAGGTAATGCTGCCCCTTACTGGGCTGGAGGTTCAGCCCCGACTGGAGGACAGGCGTGTCTCTCGCTGAGACTGCCTTGTGCCTGCAAGGCCCCGGAGAGTCGCAGCGATCGCGGAGAGTCAAGAGAGCACTGGCCAACTGATTGCCTTCTCAATTGTGCGCCGCCACTTGGGGAAACCTGGTCGCACCCAGCTGGTGACATGATCCAGGCTCGAACCTGTAATCGCTGTAATCTCCTGCAGTCAGGCGAGTGCCTGTACCTGTTGAGCCACTTGACCCCACTAACAGTAACAGTAACTTGCCGCTGTAGCAGTGGTCATTTGGAGGAGGTAAAGACCAGTTAAAGTTTTATCCTTCTTGAAAACAGTATTCATTCCCTCTGAACTCTTGTAATTGTTGTAATTTCTCTCTGAAGGCTTATGCTCATTTTGAGTGCCATTTTAAATAGATTTGGCTTTTTGAATTTCCGTTTGTCAGCATTAAGTCAGTTTAATTTTACTGTGTGCCTGTTATGTTCCTTAATTTGAATCTTACTGCAGTGGGAATATTTTCTCTGTCCTGAGGAAGTGTTTTTGGATAATGCAATGAAACACACATTTCGATGTTTTCTTTTCTCATTTCCTTTGCTGTTGTGATCTTGGTTATTTCAGAAGTGTATCCTTTTTTTTTTTTTTTTTTTAGATCAACAAGAAACACAAAAGTAAGTTTTATTTCTGTAGGGTTTGTTGTCTGCCAGAACAGCTAAAACCAAATGTGTTGATTGTCTTGGCAGCAGCGCTGGGAGCACTTGCATTTGGTAGCCTAGCCAGATCTGCATCTTCTTACACAGCAATGTTGCAAACTATGCTTTTGAGGTTAAAACAATCAATATTAAAATCCTTTTAATCCCATTTACAGTTCAGTGACTGATCAAAGAGATTTATCATTGAGATGGGCTATGACATATTTGATGCTTATCAGGGTCTCAGTTTTCATCTTTCAGGTCTCAAAGGTATTGAACTGTATGAATGAACTGTACACCTAAATAGCATCTTGCTTTAGAAACAAGTGATCTTTGTTCCAGTACTAATTCATTGTGTTTGTCATACAAAATCGAAAGAAATCCCTTGGGCTTCTCAGCTTTCAGAAAATCATGAATAAATTCCTTAGTTTGATTCTCTGTACCAGACTGTGAAGATGGTTATCTCTTGCATGAAGAACCTGAGGAAAATGTACTTTGTAAAGCACAGATTAAAAGGTGAGATTTGAACATGTATTTTATTCACTGTTGTTCTTGAGGGATGTTGGTGTGAAGTTGCAGCTGTTTTTTTTAATTTCCTAGATGGAATAAATTACAGTAACTGTAGAATGTTAAGCAGATATCATTGCAGTATACACCTTAATAAAACACAGTTGACAGAACGATTTCCATGACTAAACTTGACTTCAAAGCAAATATACTTTTGTTGGTGACCCCCATGACTGTCTGATGTATTCTAGCCTCTGACAGTGAGGAGTGTGTAACTACTGCCATGGGTGCGTACGCATTCAGGTCAGTTCTGCGTTAAGATAAAGGGAGTGTTCAGTAGCAAATATGCTGGTGTAAGGGAACTGATTTCTGCAGGAAACTGAAGCACTTAATTAAAATAATTCTGTACTAAAGACCTTTGTTAAAATAATCCCTATGTTTGTGAAAGGAATGTTGTAAAGGAATTTGTTAGGTCAATTAAATCACTTTTCACAACATCATTTACATTATGTACAATATATTTCAGACATCCAAAATAAAGAGCTTGTATATTTATGCTAAAAAAGGTACAGGGACAATTTCCGTTGACTGCGTTGATTCAGCAATTGTTAAAATGTAATATAATGTATGGTGTGTTGTAATAGTGACGGGTTCGAAAGGGTACTGCCTGAACACCGGCAGAGCGCTCCTTATCCTGAGCCTTATGTGCGGTACCTGCGCATTCCCAGGCGCCACAGAGTAGGGTGTGCAGTGGGAGGTGTACTCCCCTGTCACAGTGTGTATATATATATTTTCATATAATAGCATGTTTTTGAGCTGGAAAAAAACATAATTCGTGATTTGTTAGTCTGTGAAATGGGGGGTTAACTGTATTGGTGGCCAGATCACGGTGCCCATTTTCTAGAATTTAAAGGACATCGTCTGGATTCCAGAACTGCTGTTCATGGGTTCCTTTGCTTCACAACTGTCTCAGTGTTGTTGGCTGAAGCTCTGCCGTTTCTTAACACAAATGTTTGTGTGTGCACAAGTTGAGATCATGCCAGCTTTTGCGAAGGCAAGTTCAACCTGTTTAATGTCCACACTAGAAGCCATTACTGACCCTGAGTTGTTGCTGTCCATTTAAAGATCTGAGGCTGAGGTTTGTGTTTAGTAGTTTTCAGATGATGAAAGTGTGAAAGAAATCACCTAAGGTTGAGTATTGCATGAATTCTATGTTTTTGGCATAGACAGCTGGAAGGAGAAGTTGCCCAGATGTGTTACCATTAAAACCTTCTGTGCTGCAGTGTGATGAAGAAGCCTTATAACTATAAACTGTTTTAGAACTTTGTTCAGTGAGCTTGTTGTCCACAACAGTACAAGCAAACAGTGAAATGAATACTCTCTCACTGGCATGAGAGACATGATATCCCTTTCCTTGGCCACATCAATCCACAAGTCTCAATCCTGTTGAAAACTGGTCAGACCGGACGAACATGGATTCAGTCCTGCACACCACTGTAACTTGCCACAAGCTTCCAGCTGAGGCTCTGAATGTTTCAAAGCTCTGTGGGATTAATGATTAGTGTCTATTTTATAAGTGTTTGGTTCAGGAGGTTCCTCTTTCACAAAGAACATGTGGAGGTGACTTTGCAAAAGCAAAAGGTGCTCTGTCTACCTTTTGCAAATGTAGATACAGTAAATTCCCCCTTTATAACATAATTGGTAAGCGTGTTGAATTATTTTACACTACGTTTATGAATTGGGTGAAAACGTTATACTGACATGAAAGTTACCTTTTGATACTTGTACACATTTCAACTCATTTCAAGAATTTATCTTTGCACAATAGCTATGGGTTTTAATTCCATGTAATCCTGTAGAAGAATTTCCTTTTTTTCATGTTGTTGTGTCCAGTGTATGATTTGTCTGTTTGTGTTCTGATAAGAATAAAATTGTGTTTCATATAATCGGTTAGAATGCTATCTTTTGCATAAAATCCTTTTAATGGGGAACTAAATTTGCTTATGACCATTGAAAGGAGGTGTTTATATGATATTGATAGGCATTACACAACAGGTGTTCAGATGACCTTCACATAACAGGTGAAGGTCCATAGAATTTTGACACAAATTTAATAAGAAACTAAACCTACAGAGCAAGATGTGGGGAAGTTCTTTACAGATCTGTACTTTCAGTTTATGTACTGTAAATCATGTCACCTTTCCTCTGTATCATTTTTAATGAGATGGCGAGGTGCTTGTTTGTTTTTGGGTTTAGAACTACTTTAGAAAAATAAAGGACCTCTGTTAAATTTATTCTGTTGTGGCTTAACGAGGATTTGCTTATTCACTCATGCACTGGCTCATCTAGTGAGCTCATGTCAATAAGGCCTCTTTAAAGCTGTTAGCCCTACATCACTGGTGCCACTGGGCAGGTCAGCTAGGGTATTGACCATCTCCAAGAATGTCTTTTTTTTTATAGGCCGCGGAGCAGTTTGTCTGGGTGTTCTCTGCTTCTCCTGTCCCTGACCTCCGAGACCAACTTCTGTGCTCAGAGCTTGTTATCCCCTGCCACTTCTTTCCCAGTGGCAGAAGACAGTCTTGAGGGAGGCCAGACACTGTCGAAAGGCATTACTCCAGCTGTGACATAATTTTTCAGAGCCTCTATTAATAGTTGACATGTTGTCTTATGTGTCAAATGCACTAACATACAGATGAAGAAAAGTAATTTGCACATCTAATTAAGATATAAAATAAATTGGAGAGCAAAGCTTAAGGTGATTTTTCGATTTTTTCTTTCTGTGCTTTGTACTTATCCCTTTATCGTTCTCATGCCTTTTTTCCCTAATAAGGAATTTTTAATACAGTAAAAAATTAAAGTGCTTTGAAGAGTGAATAGAGTTAGTACTGTACCTTTATGTTTTGTAGATTTCAGAAGGTGTCTTTGATTTATTTTACTTTCTGGAGCTTGTCTTATAACTTTCCATGCCAGTTAAGTAAAGTATCAAGTATTTTAGTTATTAGAATGCTAGTACAGTACATTTTCAGCACAAACTTGTAGCACCAGGCAATTCTTAAGTTAAAGACTGAATCCTGTCTGGCATCAGTTAGTTTTTCTGTTTCAGAAAAAAACATGAATAGACCCTAACTCTGGACTGAACAATTGTCCTTACCTGTGCAGAAAGTGGGAATGATGAGAACTAAACACGAGGCACTTGATTTTGCTGACGCACATACTGAGCATTCAAGGCTTAATTATTTTGTACTGGGTTCTTCTTTTTTCCTATGTTTTGTGTTTTTTTTGTGAATTTGGGAGTGTGGTTATTGTAATTTAGACGTGACATTTGTGTTTCTTGCTGTTCTTTTTTTTACATCCTAAATAATAGGCTAATCAGTGGCATTTTTGAAAAGCATATACAAGAAATGTAAAAAAAAGGTTCCCTGAATCTCTGGAACTAGTATGATTTTAGTAAGGTGTATAAACAGAGACATAGGGACATGAATGCAAACATAGTAAATACTTAAGGAGATGACTGCACACAGTACTGTATCAAAAGGACCTTTTGCAGATTAATGGGGTTTATTAATAGAGTTATGTCTCCAAGCCCAAGTGTCAAGCATAGGGTTGGGGGCATCATGCTATGGAGATGCTTGTCATCAGAAGGGACAGGGAAGCTTCTTAGGATTATGGTGCAAAGTGCCAGCAAATCATAGTCACCAAAGAATCTAAAACTGTGTTGAAAATTCACTCAGGACAATGACCTGAAGCACAAGACTGAAGCCACACTCAAGTGGTTCTTCTTTGCATGTTTTAGTTGTTCAGCCTCCTTCACATATAACCGTGTTCAGTTTAATCTTGAATAAAAGTTAAGTTGTGAATAAAAGTTAAAGTGAAATGCATACATTACCTGTAATTGATCTATGATATTGATTGGGGGGGGAAATGACTTTTTCAAGGCCAGGAAATAAAAAAAAAAAACAGACAAACTACTGCATTGCAGTAGTTAGGCTGTCTAAGACTGAAGGTCTATTAAATGTTACAAAAACAAGACCACACTGCAGGAACTCCAAAATCCATCCAGCTATTTTCTAACCGCTTCTTCCAGTTCAGGGGACCTGCATGGGATGGGCGCAAGGCAGAAGGTAGGATACACCCTGGATGGGAGTCCGTCACAGTGTTGGCAAACAAACACAGACTCTCACAAAGCACACACTCACACCTATGGCCAGTAAGCCTACCAGCATGTCTTCAGATTGGGGGAGGACAGCGGAGCACCCAGAGGAAACCCACATTAACACAAAGAGATCATACGAACTCCCCATAGATAGCATCCCAGGTCTGGAAATGAACCCAGAGCTCCAGCACTGCGCCACCATGCTCCAATATCATTCCAGTAAAAATGAGCATGTTTTGTGCTGAATTTCAGAGAATATTTCTTATTCTGAATATGTATGTTGAATTCTGGGTGGACTGATTCAATGCCGGGTTCCGTAAATCACATTACGGTAAATTGCACATTACCTGCCGAGATATTTTTTTGCCCCGTTAGATGTACTACACCACAACTACAGCATCATTGTGGTTATTACTGACGACATACTCATAACAGGAGAGAAAGACGGCCTGATTATTGTCCTTGCGTCTGTGAATCTCTGATCCTCTGAGATCTTGCAAGAAACGGCTGAAGTAGATAAATCAATTGGACTTGTATTGACAACATTTAAGTCAGTTCCAGTCTTTCTAAAGCTGCATTATTTTCTGCTTTGAAGCTTGGTTTCCCACCAGTGCTCCCTGTAGAGTTACAGATAATTAGCACCTAGGACATGAATATGATTTGCATATTAATTCATTTTATTATTTTAACTTGTATTGTGCAATAACTTTTCTTAACCGGCAGCTTGCTTACTGCTCTTTGGCGGGGGGGGGAAACAGATAATATAATAATTTTCCAGTCTTTAACAAAAACAGGTTTTGGAACAGTTGTAATGGAACAAAGCAGCCTCTGGAACATTTTTCCCCAATACAGGTACCAGGTTATGGGAATAGAAAGTGTCGATCAGTTTATTTTGTTCACGCTATTGTTTGTACTGATGGTAGCAGCTTAATGTTTTCATTGTGGTTTTTGATTCTTGGCCTATAATTAAACCCCTGATTTAATCTTACATGTGATTATACTTTTACAAAAGATCCAGGCTATCTTGGGTGGACTTGAACAGCACGTGGTCTTTGGTCTGGTTTAAATGACTTCGTTGATCCGCCTGTCTTTCGTGAAAGATGCTTGTTTCTCTTGGAGACGCCTTCTGTTTTCAGCCTTTGGAGAAAGGAAAAAGGTGCTGTCAAGAATTGGATTTGGAATTTGCAATTATACTGCGGTTTAAAGTTAAGATATAATTAGGGCCTGTTTCCCTTCACTGGACTGCCAGAGCACTGGAGGAGAACTCTTGTTTGAAAATCACCTTAGTGTGAATCCCTGCATCGATTTTAAACTGACACTTGGCAGATTTGACCATAAGAATGGTCATCATATCATATGCTTTGTGTTTATCCATTACTGATGTTCCTTGTTTAAAAACAGGTTGGTTATACAAGCTCTACCTTTTTTACATCCATACTGAGAATTATTTCCATATACAGTAGATGATCCTTTAGTTCTTACGATAGTTTCCATTACTTACAGTACATGTAATAGAAGTCTGAATTATTGGTGTAAAAATCGTCTCAAATGATTTTTGAAAGTGCATTTACTTTATTACTGATAGTAATATATTCTTTCAAGATGTTTGGGAAAGGTCATCTCAGAATTTACATTGGACATCTGACCCTCGCATTCATGTGCCATGAATATGTGTGCATGCTTTCCTCGTTAGTTCCAGTTCCTTTTATATAAAATATGTGTGTATTATAGCTAGGGCATCTGGTTTTTGATATTTATTTTTGATGATGTGATGCCACTTTAGAATTACTATGAGCTAATTTGGCTTATTAAGATTCAAGTTAAAATTAAACAAGATTGGTTGTTCTTCATTTGATCTTCTGATTTGTTTTCCTTTTGTTTGTTATTGGAACTCAGTGGAGAGGTGATACTGGTCACTTATTTTCAGATCTTTCTCATGTTTCATTCCTGTAATAACCTAATTTATCCACTAGTGTGACTTTGTCCTTTTATTTTTTGCCATGTGTTGTACAGGAAGTCTTCTGAGAATTTATTTAATCATTAATTATCCATGTACTTCTTTCTAAAACACAAATTTGTAGCATTTTAATGGTTTGTAAAAATATCCACAATGCAGCTTTGTGTCCTCATTTAAGCTTAGTGGTTGCGTAAAATGCAGTAATTAGTTTAAAGGGAGGAATGTTAAACACAGAAAAGCAGAAGGTCTAATTAAAATATCCTCTAGTGGCTTTAGTGACTTTTACATTTTTGAACAACCTTTCGAGTTTTTAGTATTAACTCGATGCCTGTATTTCACAATGCAAAAGTAAGGTGTTTTGTCTTCGCTCAAGATGAGCTGCAGAATGGTTTGCATTACAGTATAGAATATGCTTAAAATGTCAGTTATTCCCAGTTATTTGTTTGTATAAAATGTTAACTTAATTAAAAAATATTTGAATGGCAGACCTTTTTGTTAAAAATGGCATTGTTTTCTATGTATGTACTCATACATTTTAATTTATACATTCGTTTTTATTTTGATACTGAATTTAAACATTCACTTTGCAAATCTAAACGTTCTCTTAGTGGGGAAAAAATACTACTATAAAAATAAAAGTAAAATTACTTATCTGTTGCAGTAATAATACTTTTCAACATCTTAGAAATGACAGACACAATTCTGTAACTGTACAGCATTATTAATAAATTGTGCTCAGTTTGCCCCATCAAAGGAAAACAATAATGTTTGTTTTTATGTAAGCAAAAGTCAGGAAGAAGATTAAATCAGAATCAAAGATTCAATCAAATGAGAAGTTTAAGACCAAAAATGACAGCACTATATCTTTAGCTGTTGGTAAAATGTGCACTGTCAGGTAATAGATTCGAGTCTGAGTTTGGGTTAGATTCTCTGGAGGGACGAAAAAAAGATTCAGATCCACGATTAAAGATAATATGAGATATAATGAAAGGTTAATCCTTAAAGCATTTCCTTTCGGTCTCCAGCCAAACAGATTAACACGCTACACTGCACTACTTACAGTGTTACAGTTGACATTATACTTCACTGTAATTATCCTTACAGGACATTATGGACTGATTCCATCTGCAATCTGCTTCAACTCTGTGGTCAGTAGAAATTATTAGTGCATTAGAGTGCAACATTACTGAAACGGATCTGAGAGGGATGAAAACGTCCGCTATCTTGAGAGATTGGGTGTGATCGGGAATTGTGGGTTAACCCAGGCCTGCTTTTGATTACTTAGCTGCTTTGGAAGAAAAAGTGTATTTTTCAGTTAATTTAAAATTAAATGCTGCTTACTGATATGATTAAGTGTGACAATTGGCTTCATAAACAGGCACAATGCCTTTAAACATCTGCCTTAACTGTAAGTGTTATTTTTGGATTGACGTTTGCAGTATAGTATGCAGTGTCTAGAATGTTTTGTTGTCAGAAGTTTACTTTGTGACATTAATAATTTTTTTGAACCTGTAAGATTTGGGTCGCTCAGAATATTGCCAGTCTTTGGTTATTTCTATTTTTGCTGTGTTTAGTGGAAATGGTGTTTCTGTACTGGTAAACTGCCTATTATTGGTTATGATTATTCATGGTCTTTTCCCCTTTTGCTGTCCTTGTATCCTGACTTACACTGGTACACAGACTAGACTATTAGTTTGTTTCTGGTTCTATAGCTGTTTTATGGAATTAGGTTTTTTTTTAAAGAAAATAACAAAAAACATTAAGGATGATAGAGAAAAGTCATGTTTTATCGATTAATAGTAAGAAAATGTTAATTGACATGGCTGTTTCATAGCAATATCATGTCAATTAAGGGTAGTAAAAGATAAAACAGAGGAAATGGATAAACTCAGATAATGGTGCAGCGTAGTGGCCTGAAAACAGAATCTTCTTTGAGTATAAGAGGCATCTTCCTTCTTGGAAGAGGTAAAGGTTCATTCCACGCTTAAAGGTAAAGAAAAGAACCAACACTTTTTGGCTGTGGAGCCTTCCTCAGGTGTGAGGGAGAGAGAAAAAGTAACAAATCAATAAGTCCTGCTGTAAGAGAACAAAAGACAGAGTCATAAGGAGATGCTGGGACCAGGGGGTACAGGGGCATGTAGCAGGGGAGAATGAGAATCTTCCCTTTTGGTCTTTTCATTCAAGCACTCTGCAGCAGCATGCTTCGCGCAGGAATCCTGACCCGCTTCTCCCTCCACTGCCCACAGAGAGAGGATCTGAGGGCAGGCTCTGAACCCCCGCAGTCAGACAGCCTCCCTGTCTGCGTGTGTCAGCTTCGATCACGGCCCGCAGCAGCACACAGCTCACAGCTCACAGGCTGAGGATCTGCCTTTCCTCTCTCTCTTTTGCACAGGCAGTCATGGAGCAGCAAATCAGCGTATCACTATTGTACGGCAGAAATGCCAGCCTAGCTGAGCCACTGAAATGTTACCTCAAAGAGCTGTGAGCCAGCTGATGTAGCTGTTCTTCTGCAGTGAAGTATCTTCTCATGGCAAAGCTCACCTCCTGTTAAATGTTACTTACTAAACCTAAGTACTCTGTGAGATTAGATTTTTTTTTTTAGCCCTGCAGAATAATTGTCTTCCTGCCTCACTGATCTGAAACAGTTCAGTTCCAGAGGGGTTTTGGTTACCCAGAGAGAGGTTCAGGAAGGTCACAGACAAACAGCAAGTTAGTGACTGCAGTCAGTGCCTGACTCGAGCTCTGTTCTGGCCGTTTGCCCTGACCACTGGGGCCACATGGCCTCTGTGTGTCTGTGTGTCTGCTGAGCTTCAGGGGTTTTTCTCAGGGGAGTTTGGGGAAACTCTGTTGTCCTATAATGCAGCCCTGTCTTCAGCATTTTTCCTCCCTTGTCACACCTCTTGCCCACATTTGTTTTCTTTCTAAATGTTCTTTTAAGAAAAAAAAACAAGCCTAAATATAAAGATGTTTTTAAAAAGCTTGTGAAAGCAGTGTACTGTTGGAATACAAAATGTGCCTTTTTTTCTAACACATGGGTAATAATAGTTCCCTGAAATCTTTTGGCTCCAATTGACAACAGTACTCCACAGACCTGTATTCCTGGCTGTCTGCTGCTGTGTTACCATGTGACCTGTAAGTACACACTGGGTCTTCCTGTGATGGCATCAAAACAAAGTAGAATTTGGCCTTTGGGGGGAAAAAAACAACTTATAATAAATGGAATAAGTCTGTTAAGAAGTAATTCTGAGACCCTTTTGTTACTTGTAATACGATTAGTAGTTTAGCATCTATTCTTTGCTCATACCTTAAGCTGAGAGTGCATTGTCTAAATAGTGGTTAGTGAGAAAAGAAAAGCAGGTGGACACCATGCCACCATGTATAATGAAAAGAGCAGGCGCAGAATTCTTTAGTGCAAAAAAACAGGGGGTACCTGATGGGGGGGGGGGAACAAAAGGTGAGGTGCAACAGACATTTATTTTGCGGTCTTGCCGATTTATTATAATAGATCGGATCTTTGCAGTTGTATAGCCCTTTCAATCTCAAAGCATCCCAGAGTGCCATGCATATAGGAATGGTGTATGAAGAACTATCCCGCTTATGAATAGTGCTATGGGATCTTTAAGGAACACGTCATCAGACCTTAAGTTAGGTCTCATGTGAAGGGTGGCGCCTGTCGCCATGGTGTGGCATTAGCAAGTCATTTCTTGTCCAGACACAAGTGTCATCTACCAACACCACCATTTACTGCTGCAATTTGATTTTAGTTAGATGTCTGCCATCCCAGTATAAAGCCAGAATTAGCCTTGCTTAGCTTCTGAGATCTGATGATGGGTAAAAAATAGTACTTCAGCACTGTAGCTTTTAATGTTTTTTTTAAAGATTTTTTTTTAAGCCTTGCACTTTCTTCACATCCAAAGCAATTCTGAAATGAGCATAATGTTTACAAATGTGTGGGTGGGCTGCCATTTGGCTCATCAAGCTGGTTTGACTTTTGCCAGCTGATTAAAATGATAATCTCATGTGAGTGTTTCTCGAAAGAAGCCAGGGTATCAGCTTCAATAACATGGCTGGGTAGCTTGCTTCAGACTCCCACAACCCTTTGTGTCATGAAGCGCCTCCTGTGCTAAGTTTTAAATGCCCTCCCCTGTAGTGTGCTTCCTCTCTTTCAGGGTATTTCTGTGCTTTGCCTTTAGTGATGAGAGAAAATTTCCAGATTCCAGCAAATCCAGTTACTGTATGTTAAAGTCTGCGTTGGGATGTTGGTGAACAATTTATAAATGTAAAAAGGGGTTTAGTATCAGTGCTGACGTGATTGTGCTGTTCAATATTGTAGAAAAAAGCTTTTAAGTATTTTTCTTAAATCCATGCATTTAAGTTTAAGTGAATGTATCATTTAGCTGCAGCAAAATTCGCTTCCAAATCACTGAGTTGTCAGGGATGGAATAACCCTTTATTGAAATGGCATAGTTCTCCAGGTTATGTTATTTGTATTTTTTACCTTTCAGCAACAAAGTTTTTTTTGTGCTTTTTCCTTTTCAGCTGATTGCTACTGCAGACGTTCCGTTCTCCCTTTATCAGGACTGTCGTGGAGATGCGGAAAATGGTGCCGACAGACAGTGTCTCTGTGCAGTCTTGCAATCCCTGCTGATCACTCTGCGTTTATTGATGGGACACGGAGAGGAGTGCGGCAGCCTCACCGCTCTCTTGCGTGTGTTACAGGGAGCGGAGCCACGGCGGTGGTGCAGGCAGCTTACTGCGTGCCCAGGAAGGAGAAGGTGGCCATCAAGCGGATCAACCTGGAGAAATGCCAGACCAGCATGGACGAGCTCCTGGTAATGTACTGTCTTAAATAAACAAGCACACTGGCTCAACACACTTACAAATACAATATGTACAGTTTAAGTAGACTTAAGATTTAAAGTAAACGCCACAGTCGGTTACCAGTGAGTGGTTAGAATTTGCGAAAGATGTCCAATAGACATGTTTCTCTTCTTCTGCTTAAAAACAAATGGTTGAAACATTTAACAGTGTAAAAAGTACTCTATTATTTTATATATAAAAACTGTATTCAGAACAACCCTTGTTTTCAAGTTTTAGGATGTTTTTTTTAAATTTAGCTTCTGCTTTTTACCAAGATTTTCCAAAATCAGACGGGTATCTTTCTTTTCTTTTGTGAAAAAACACCTTTGTGAAATCAGTGGTTTCTGAGTGATTAACTCTAAATGTGTAAGCAGAAGACCATGAATCATCCCCATGTGAGCGGTTTGCATTTGAATGGTTTAATAAAATTAGTTGATATTTCTGCTTGGGTATAGAGCTTTTGGAAATGTTTTGTAATAGTGTGTATTACCGTAATTAGAATTTTAAGTATTTCACATTTACATGAATCTCACTACGTATATCATGGGTGAGAGACATCAATAAACGTCTTCCAGAGTTGTTTGTATGCTATCTGAAACTAGGTAGTGCATGATGGGTAATGTGAGATAGGCTGACTTGGAAAGGTGCGCAATCAGATTTATCCTGCTATAAATTAAAGAGAAATGTAGAATGCTACCTAGTTCAGTAGCTTTATTTTTTTAGATCTCTGATTTCTGGACAGCTGGTTGATTAACTAGAAGGCTTGCCAAGGTTGTCTTGAGCTGTGTTAGTATATGGAAACCTGTTTTGTAATCGGTAACCCAATCTTGATGGTGATCTGTCAAACTGTATCGGAGATACTGAGCATAAAGCTGCTGGAAAATTGATTCGTTTGGGGTTGTCAAGTCCAATACTTTACCATAACTAGTTGCATTGAATTTGGTTTGGTGAGCTCATACAATTAGAAGACATGTAATACAAATATACAACATAAAGCCAAGATTGTGCTGATCAAGGGGACATGGTGTTTGCTCTTTGTGCTCTGTGGATTTGTTTACCAAGTTTATGTATGTTTAAGTACAAAAGACAGAGTTTATTGCAGTGTGCTTTATCAAACTGTGTGCAGAGGTTCCTAGTGTAGCCTTAGAACCTGAATTTTGTTTATCCTGAGAGAACACTGGAATTATGAAATTAGCAACAGCAGCTGTCCTGATGTTGTGATGGTGCATCTGTCCTTTATCTGTAGCTATGTATTCACTCATCTGGGAAATTACCTAACTCTGGACTGAATGGTTGTCCTCACCTATGCAGGAAGTGGGAGTGATAACGACGAGCATGAGGTACTTGCTGGGACATGTTCTGAGAACTCAAAACTCAGTCAAAATTTGGATCTGTCAAGGATGTGGAGCCGTTACCACTCAGGTGGAAATCAGCCCAGCTGAACAACTTAAATGTGGTAACATTCTTGTTCTGTAAAACACTGCCTCTGGGAGAGAATAAACTTGTGTTCATTGTTGTATATTTGCTTTATTTGCTATGTAGCATCTTTTTTTGTACTTAGTTGTCATCCGTGTGTGCTTGAGGAGATGCTTCATCCTGCTGATCATTCCAGAAGGAAAAGCTTTAATACTTTCCAAAACAATTTGACAGCAAAATGCAGTAAGGAATTAGTTTAGCATCATGACATGAAGCAAATTGCCATAACATCACTGAGACAGTGTGCCCTGAAGCCTGTGTAACGCTTCCAAATTTATTTCCTGATCTTCACCATTGAAAATTCCTTCAGAGGTCTTGGCATATAATTTTTTGTGTTACCTTAATTCCAAAACTATGTATGCGCAAGATAGTGCTGCTATTGAACATCCTTGTACAGCTCCACTTAATGTCTGAAGATCTCCTGCTGTTCAGTTATTTTAATGAATGCAATCTGCTTTTTTCATCTAGCCTTAGTGTCAATCACTTTGGTCTGGCTGTATTGCAGAGTAATTCTGATTAATAAGTATGCCTGAAAAGAGAGAGAGCACAAATGAAGTTAATTGCTTCAGTGCAGTGAAAATGGTAATGATTCTGCACCCCGGAATGTTTAATGATTTTAAACAGCCTAAATAGTATTTCATTAATTACGCAAGGATTTAATTTAGAAAATAATTTAAATTGTATGTGGTGTGGTTTCTATTTGCAATATAAAAACTCTTACTGTATGTTAATAGTGGGCAGACTCTTTTAGCCACAAATAGTCTTTAATGCTGGTGTGAGGATTTGGGTTGATATTAAGGCTTTATGATAGTTTGGTTTAGGGTAGTACTTAGAAATGTGTGTATGTACAGGTAAGCACTTACTGGAGAGTCTATTCAGCAAGTAAACAAATTAAAACTGTGCAGTCATGTAACAGCAGTACTTAAGGCGTTCCTTGGATCTTCCTAGCACTGCTAGAAAACTTGTTAGCAGTTCACCTCCCACAACAAATTAGATGAGCATTTTAGCCTTCAGAAATGTCCAGTTTAACTCATCTTGTGTTAGGTTGTTATTCATAATATTGTAATCCATTCCAGGACTGTATGTGTTAGTATGGCCCTCACTTGTTCAGTTGCTACAAAACTCTATGATACATTTGTCTGATACATACAGTAAGTGATTTGCTTATGCATTCCTTTAATTCAATTCCCTCATATTTTTTAGCTGCTCATTCTTAAAAATATTTGTCAAGATTTGAGTGTTCGGACTTTATTGAAACAATATAGCTGTAAAACTCAAAATTACAGCTCTTCTATGAAATTTATTGTAAAAGTTATAGAGAATCCTTAGCCAAAATAGCTACTGTGCCATTCATCATCTTAGGTCAGTCAAGCAACTTTGTCTTCATGATCCAAGGTTGCAACACTGACACATTGACTTGAGCACAGCATTTTCTGTGAACTGACCCATGCATAAATGTCTTAATTGAAGGATACTGCACAATTGCAAAGCCAAACCCTAAACCTAAAACACCTCAAGCTATTTTTAGCTCTGTAACTTTCAAAATATTTTTTTAATCGAATGTCTGGGCATTTTTCAGAAATGAGTAACCGTTTTATCACATCTTGGAGTGTGGGAAATTTAGAACTCAAGGAATCTAGACCCACAGATATATAGAATGAAACAGAATGTTAAAGACTTCCTTCTCCCAATAAAGGTGCTTTTTTACATATTTTTTCATGTTGTATAAACAGCATGACACATTCTTATAGGGAATGTGAATTTATTAATAATTTCATTAACAGCGCTTTTTCAATATCTTTGTAACCTTCATGATTCCTTGAACTTGAACTTGAACTTTATTGCCATATGTAACCGGTACTGGTACAATGGAATTCTTACTTACAGAAAGTCTCTCGATTATAAAACAAGTGTAAAAAACAAAACAAAGTGCAAACAGTGCATCAAGACAATGTACAAACAAACAATAGACAATGTGCAAGTAAACATGCAGACAGTTTGACTGTAAACAATACAGACGTGTAAACAATGACTGGAGACGTACAATTAATAAATTACAATGAGGTAGATGGTGATGGTGTAGGTGTGGTCCGAGGGGGATGGCTAAATGTGTTCGCCAGTCTCACTGCTTGTGGATAGAAGCTATTGAAGAATCTAGTGGTAAGTGTCCGTATGCTCTTATATCTCTTGCCTGAGGGCAGTGGGGTGAAGAGCTCATGCCCGGGGTGGTGACTGTCCTCTGTGATGGCCAGAATTCTACCACGGCAGCGGTCCTCATAGAGCTGTTTAATCTCGGTGAGACCGCAGCCGATGATCTTCTGGGCCATATTGACCATTCTCTGCAGTGCCTTTCTTTCTCGCGAAGAGGTGTTGCCATACCACACGGTGATCCCGTTGGTGAGGACGCTCTCGATAGTGCAGCGGTAGAAGTTCACCAACACATGTGTTGGCATCCCCCATCGCTTGAGGCACCTCAAGAAATAAAGGCGCTGCTGAGCCTTCTTCATGATAGAGTCAGTGTTCACAGTCCAGGTTAGATCTTTAGAGATGTGAATTCCCAAAAACCTAAAGCTGGTGACTGTTTCCACTTCCGTTCCATCAATACTGAGTGGGCTGTGAGTGTGTGGCCTGTGTCTCCGAAAGTCCACTATTAGCTCTTTCGTTTTCTTTATGTTCAAGTCCAGGTTATTGCTATGACACCACCTAAGCAGCTGTACAACTTCATCCCTGTAAGTGGACTCGTCATCATCACTGATCAGTCCTATTATAGTGGTGTCATCGGCAAACTTAATGATGCGGTTATTGCTGTGTCTTGCTGTGCAGTCGTGAGTAAATAGGGAGTACAACCTTGGACTCAGACAGCAGCCTTGTGGGGTTCCAGTGCTCAGGGTGAGTGGTGTTGATGTTTTATTGCCTATCCGCACCACCTGTGGTCTCTCGATAAGAAAGTCCAGCAGCCAGTTGCAGACAGAGTTGCACAGACCTAATCCCCTGAGCTTTGTCACCAGTTGACAGGGTATGATGGAATTAAATGCTGAACTGTAGTCCACAAACAGCACTCTCACATACGAGTTCTTAGTGTCCAGGTGTTCCAAGGCTGTATGCAGAGCCAGGGAGACAGCATCATCCACTGATCTGTTGTTCTGGTAGGCGAACTGCAGGGGGTCCAGGGACTCTGTGATGGAGGAGTTGATGTGTGACAACACCAGCTTCTCCAGGCATTTCATCACCACAGATGTTAATGCTACTGGGCGGTAATCATTCAGGCATGTCACTTTTGTCTTTTTGGGGGTTGGAACAATAGTGGTTTTTTTAAAGCAGGTGGGGACCATGGACTGTGACAGGGAGGAGTTAAAGATGTCTGTAAACACTGTGGTCAGCTGGGCTGCACATGTCCTCAGGACGCGAGGTGGTATCCCATCAGGCCCTGCAGCCTTACGGATTTTCACCCTGCTCAGAGTCTTCTGCACGTCCTGCTCTGAGAGTTTCAGAACAAACTCGCCCTGCACGCTTGGGGTCTTCTCGGCAGTGCCCGTGTTCAGAGCATCAAAGCGGGCATAGAAGTGGTTCAGCTCGTCAGGCAGGGATGTGTTGTTCGTGTCAATCTCCTGGCTGCAGCCCTTGTAGCCTGTGATTGACTGTAATCCCTGCCACAGCCTCCGGGTGTCAGCGCACTGCATTTCAAGCCGCACTCTAGCTCCGTTTGGCGCGTTTTATGGCTTCTTCTAATGCATACCGTGATTTCTTGTACAGCTCTTTGTCCCCCGATTTGAACGCGGTGGATCTATCTTTTATTTTATTGCGAATGTCGTGGTTGAACCACGGTTTCTGATTGGGAAATGACCTAATTTTCATTTCTGGTACACAAACGTCGGTGCAGTATTTAATATAGCTGGTGACCGCGTCCGTATACTCATTTAAATCTGTGTCGGGAGCTCTGAATGCGTCCCAGTCTGTACTATCAAAGCAGTCTATTAACTTGCTTTCCGCCTCCTCAGACCAACAACGCACTGACCTGTTCGCAATGGGGGAGGTCTTCAGCTTCTGTTTGTACTCAGGAAGCAACAGGAGAGCGATGTGGTCCGACTTACCGAAACTCGGTTTGGGAAGCGCTTTGTATGCCCCTTTTATTGTTGTGTAGCAGTGGTCTAAAATATTGCCTCCTCTTGTCGGTACAGTGACATGCTGAATGTATTTTTGCAGAACTTTCCTCAGATTGCAGTGGTTGAAGTCCCCAACTACAATTGAGACGGCTTCTGGGTGGGAGTTTTCGTGCTTGTTGATAATGTCGTGGAGTCCTTGTTAGGTTTAAAGGAGTTTAAAGTGCATTGGTTAGTGATGTATGCAGGTACCAACATGGATAGTGTGATTTAGGTTTGATGCTATTTTGGTGGAACGGTTATGCTTTTCCAGACTGTGCTGGACAGCAGTGCTGACATTGGGCAATGTGGCTTCTACTGTAGGGGAGCACAGTACACCTTTGTAGAGTTTATTAACAGAATTATTTTGCTGAACTGCTCGAATGTCAGGGAAAATGACATGCCATGTAAGCAATTGTAAGTCTCTTCAGTTATTACATTACTCCTATGGCACACAAACTTGTCATGTCACACTTTTTTCTTATTGTCTCCATTACAGATATTTAGTAAAACAATGTTTTCTTGTTATTTTTATCTGTAACAATTTCACAGATGAATTGAGGAGTTCATTTTCTAGTAGCATAATCACATTTTTTAATTGTTAGAATAGGCTAAGTGTAATTCTCGGTTTATTTTCCCTGTGTTATTTGCAATGCAAACAATTTGGGCAAGACTCTTGGGCAAGTCTCTTAATACTTTTTGAGAGCACATCCCTAGAAAAATTTAAAGGAGATGAAAATTAACATTGTAAAAGCTGAGGCTTCATTCTTCAATATTTGCTACTATCACTCATTTTTTATAATCTTTTGTTGTACTATTTTTTAAATTACAATTACCCATTACTGACGGTTATTTCCTTGCCCTCACCTAATTAACAATGGCCAAATATCTGGAAAAGCCGTGTTTTTAGCGTCTTGAATGACCACAGTGATGCTTGAAACCATGCCTCTGACCAACCTAGCTTGAGTCAGGCATTTTTTAACATGACAAACGGCAGAGCCCTGTACTGAGGCAGAGTGCCCTAATTGATGGCACGGCTTGCCTCCGAGTGCTTGAGAGGTGACGGGTCGCTGAAAGCTGGGAGAGCCCTGGCAAATTTATCCCAACCAACCCTCTGTGTCACTTGTCCACGTGGCAAGTGACACGACCCAGGCTCGAACCTGACTTTACTAGTTCAGCCTCTTGGGAGGCCCTAGGAATCCAATATTTTAATTGTATCCTGTAGTGATTTATATGCAGGAAGGGACCCACTTAATACATCAGTAAAGCATAGAACCCACCCATGGCAACTATTATGCAGTAGCTGCCCAACAGCACAGCAGATCAGGTGGAGAACTGCTCTATCGATTGAGCTCATGTGCAAATTTAGGAAAGGCAGATTGTACAAGCCCAGAGGGCAACGCAGCCAGGACACTGGGGTTAACACTCTTGCAGCATAACCACATAATAACTACAGTCCAACTCGCATACATCTCTGCAGGCAAACTGCCTTTTTTTGGAATCCTTTGAGAGGAAAAGCACTATAGAAATCCAAGGAATTGCTATGATTATTTTAGCCTGAATGTATTCTGCTGACGTATAACAGTTTGGAAATTAGAAGTGAATTCGAAGTCTTGGGCTCTTAGATTACTAGAGTGATCTAGTGAGTTAACTTAGTTTCAGAGAGCAGGAAAAGTAACTATTATTAGATCAGCACCTGGGAGTTGTCCAGGCATTTGTCTCAAAAAAAAAAAGTCATGTGAACTTTGATAGTTGGTAAAATATAAATGTGATTATATTTCCTCTTGTTTCAAGTGATTGAAAATGTGCAGTCATTATCTGACACTCCCAGCTTCCTAAACTCCCAGCCTCTCTCACTCTCACCTCACCTCTCACCTATGATCTGAACCTCACAGTGCCTTCTTTCTTTCTTACCAAAAACCCAAACACACATTGAAAATCTACCTCTACCGTACACGTCAAAAACTAATTCTATCCCTTTTATTTTATTCTGTTGATGCATATTTTTTCACATAACCTGTTACCTTTTTGTTGTTTTTGCACATTGCCTGTTGCTGTTTTTGCACACCGCCTGTTGTTTTTTGCACACTGCCTGTTGTCTCTGTCTTTCTTTTGTTATACAATTGTATTGTTGTTGTTGTTTTTTTCTTGTACTACTTATGTCCGAGAGCTAGCTAAATAGCATTTCGTTATACCACATACCCGTATATGAGTATAATGACAATAAACTTGAACTTGAACTTGACACTCAAACTTCTTCCAACATCTCTCATCAATAACAGCCTATGATTTAGTTTCTCAGAGCACTGGGAAGCCTGGAACAGTACTTCTTGAAGTGAAGTCATCGTAAATATAAACACTAGCCTGTAATCGAAACCTCATCCTGCTATTAATAGAATCAGTAATTAAAGTTTTAAAAAGTCCAGTAGCTGCTTTTCTTAACAATTGTATCTGCCTTACAGTTCATGGCACCTTCTACTTAGAGTGTTTTGGCTTGTCCTTCAACATTCACGAATAGGGGAAATTAAGCTGATGTGAGGCAGCCTCTTGTGTCACAATTCTTTAAGTGTTGCAGTAAGGTCAAGTACAAGAAGTGTGTGCCATGTTCTTATGTCGTTCAGTACGTACTGCATGTGGGCTGTGTAATGGTAGTGTGCTTGTCAGTGGTAAATCAATATTGTTTTTTCCAGGTTGATGCAGATATTTTCCAAATCAGGCAGCTGATAGTCATTGATATCTATTTCAACCTAACCCATTTTGTTAAACAGTATAAGAACACTGGAAACTTGTAACATATCTAATTACATAAACCTTAGATGCAATGATATTGTTAGTATATAGTTTATATAAAATTATTAATACTCAAATTTCAAATTAAGCATGTGCCACCAGTGCTTTCTAGTACATACAAATAATTAGGTTAATTTCTAACAATTTTGCAGGTTTTCAGCTTTTTCCATTCTGATCTCTTTATATTCTAACTAAAGAGAGGGGTGATGGCTCTCCTAGTGGACCTGTTTCAGTTGACCCTTTTCGGTTCTGAAGCTAACTTCTGCAGAACAGGTGTTGTGTTTTGCTGTTTCAGGGACAGTTTCAGAAGAGAAATAAATTGCTTTGCTTTTGCTTTGCTGACCTTCTGCCATCTGTAAGAATTTAAAAAATAACCATAAAAATTGGTGTTGCTGCAGTAAAAGCATACCAAGATAAAATGCTTGGAAAACAGCACCTCATTGCTATCCACACCCTTGTTTAAACCCTTTATTTTGGTGCTTTTACTTTACTTTTAAAATGTAGTCTTACTAAACATGGGAATATCGTTTTATTAAAATGTTTTTAAAGGTGTGCCAATTAATTATAGAAGTTATCCATTGTGTAACTTAATGAGCATGCATATAAATGATCTAACCATATCTGCCATCCAGCATTTAAATAAGGATTAACTTATGTTGCCTCTTACATCCACATTTGCCCACCACTTCTTATACTTGTATCTTAAATTAATGTCTTACAATGTATTGTTTAGTAAAATAACAAAAAGGTTAACGATTGAAATTGCAAATAAGCCACCATCAGCCTTGTAGTTTTATTCAGTTTCTGAGTTACTTGATCATAGTTCATACAGTAACTTCCCAGCAGGCATAAAAAGGTTTATTGACTTTGTGAAGTAATTTAGAATTGTCAGTTTTATGCTGAATCTGTGATTTTAAATATGAATAAAATAGTGATAAAAGAGAAATGATAATGAAACATGACGCAAGTGTTAGTGTATGTGCTTCAGGGTGGAGACTGGGTACTCTAAAGTCACATTTGTTTTATTCATGATCAAACTTGACCTCTTGTACAAAAGAAAGCTTATCCAATAATTAATAGTTTTTTGTAATAACAATATATTAAGTTTGTATTTGAGAACTTAATTATTTTCTTCCTTTTAAGAATCCAAGTCTGGCTAGTGTGGTATTTTTTTTACACGCTGTTTTGAAGCAGATAGAATTGTGCTATATACTGTAGGATTATGCAAGTGAGTCTTTAGTTTGATTTAGTCTCTAAGTTAATGTCACTCTGTATTCCTCTTGTCTTAAGGGTATGCTTGTAAAAATTAAATTAATGCTTTGTTAAGGTGGGAGGTAATCGGTAGAACATCATCTGCCGCTTGGGGAGATGGCTATAAAAAGGATGCAATTTCTCGCAAAACTGTTTTACAGCTCCTTTGTTCAGTATGCAATCTTGATTTTATATTGCATCTTTCAATGTTAAATATTTCAGACCGCTTCAGAGGTACAAATAGGTCAAAAAGCCAAATTAATTAATTCAGAGGTTTAATGGTTAGAACAAGAATTTTGCATTTGATTTTAAAATCCAATGGAAGTGAGTGCAGTGATGGCATTGTAGGATTTTCTTCTGTTTAACATTTTAATCATTTTGCTTCTTAGAAGGAAGAATTTACTATGCCACACTGAACTGAAGAAATGAATTCTGTCATTAGGCAGATTGGGAGATTATTCATTTGTTTTAGTTGTAAGAGTCAACATGTATTGACAATAGAGTCATTAGATGATTCACATTTATTATTTGTTCATTAATAAATTATTTTATTAGATGGTGAGAGAATCTCTTAGAAGAGCCACAGAAGGGGAAAAAACAGCATTCGTCAGAGAATTAAGCAATTAAGAAGATTTCCATTGCTCATGTATTTACTCAGGAGCAATTAACTAATTGAATCATGCCATTTGTGCATTATAAAAGAATCAATTCTGTGGATTAATGGTGCATTTTAAGCAGTTCTATTCCTATCCTACAAAGTAGCTTTCATGTTATACCTCACTGGTATATTCCACTTAATTTATGCATTGGAATTTCTATTCCAAACAGATGAAATGGGCATTTTTTATCCTTTCAGGGCAGTTGATTGTAACTCATCTCTGTGCTTGCAAACCAACCACCCCCAACCCCCCATTAAGTTCATTGTATATCTTTCCAATTCATTCCTTGCCACCTAGAGCTCAGCCTGATCCATCTCGGTTATTGAATGAGAACATTGATGCCATTGTTTAAAAGCCAGCTAGAAAATGTGACTATTTTTTTTCCCCCTCAAACAAAAGATTTTTAAACAAGCTGGATTCAACACGGGTTATAGCTTCTAGATTTTTTTTTGTTCATTCTTTGTTGCACTGGATTTCTTCAGTGTTCTTGTACTTCCAGGTTTTTTTTGACAGTTATCGTTCTTATTCTTTGAAAGTAGTGACCATTTTCAGAACACATATATAGGTACTTTACCTTTGGATCTTGTTACACAGTCATACCTTATTTCCATGTAGAAACAGAGACTAATAACAATGAAAAGTAGAGCAAATACAACATTTTGACTGTTCATCCCATTCAGGAACTGCTTTCTTAATCATTAAAAGCCTAAAAGTTTCTTTCTACTTTATAGCATGAAATTAACCCCTATTTGTTCCTTTGCAGCTCAAACACTGATGTTGCTCCCCATTGCTTGTACCTCATGTTAGGAATAAAAAACGCCTTAATTCAGTACTGCTGTGTAAGCAGTGCTAAAAATTTGTCAGTATATGCAATTCAATGCAATTCCCCTCAATAAATTTAATTTTAATTTTTTTAATTGTATATTTTCTTAATTTTTATTTAGGAATACAGTAGTTTTAAAAGGCATTTTTTTCTCATTTTTACCTGAGCTTTTTATTGATCCATTCCAATAATCTGTTCTGGCATTTAGTTACTTTTAAATTCATTTGCTATTAATAATATTCCGCACTATCTTAAATTATGTCTGTTAGTCTGGTTTGATTTACGTTACATGCATGTTACAAATGAGTGGAGGCCAGTTGGCCCATGTAGCTTGTTTAGTTTTGAACACTGAGCCATTTTGTATTTACAAAGTAGGACTACAAATGTGCTGTTCCCTGCAGATTTTTTCTTTTCCCCAATAAAATACAAACATAAAACATTAGAAAACTGGGTTGCAGATTTATTTATAAATATCTTATCGTTATGCTGTAAAACATAACAGCATTGCGTAGAGCAAAATACTGCTTGTTACAAATTGAATTCCAGAAATCAGGAGGTTCGAATAAACAATACTTCAACAAAAAACAGGTTTAAATAATATTCTGCTCTTTTGAAGTGCAATGAAATGAACTTCAAGCTGGGTTGCAAGAAAAATGTCTCTTTTGAGGGTGAACCAGAAAATGAGGTGGCTGAAACTTGCCAAATATCATTTGGATGATTGTTGAAACAGTGTTTTATGGTCAGTTGAAATGAAAATTGAACTTTTTGGACTTGCTCATCAGCCTTATCTTTGGGGTAAAAATGATAAAACTCACATTGAGAAAACATCTCACCAAATATTGTGGGAGAGTCTACTATATTTTGGGATAAGATAGTGCTGGCTTTCTTGTCGAAATAGAGGAGATCATGAACTCTAGCACATACCAGGACATTTTGGCCAGACACCTGGCTCCTTCTGCCAAAGCTTGGCTGTAATGGACATTCCTGTATGGCAGTGATTGAAAACATACATCCAAATTGACAAAGGAATGGTTAATTGCACAATAAATAAATGATCTTGACTGGCTATCTCAATCTCCAGAACCCAATCCTGTTGAACATTTGTGATTCTAAGTCAAGTTCATTAATGGAAACAAAAGGGTCTTGTAGCACTTAAAACACAGAGGAATTCTCATAAATTTCACTTCTGAACATACCAGAACCTCATAGCACACTACAGTGTGATCCCTGCCAGTGGAGAATGTACAAAATAATAATTGCAGGAGTGTGAATAAATGTAACCATTGTGTTTTCTATACCAAAGATATTTATGAGAAATGTGACTAATGTGGAGTGCGCAATGCTCCAAAGATGACTGTATAATATTTTTTTAGAAATTAAAAATGGCAAAGTAACTCATTTTCATTTGATATTTATTTTTTTTGTTTCATTGGGGTATTATTATAACATTTGGAGTGCATAGTACAGTATATACTGTTTGCATCCTATAATAGAGCCTCAGGAGTGTATTGCAGTCTGTTACTGTCCATTGGTTTCTTTGTGATTGTTCCATCAAGGACATTCAGCAGCTGTGTAGTAGAGTTAAGTTCAGGGGACTGACAAAACTAGATTATTGTTACTTTTTCTCGCTTAAGTAATTTAGGTTTAATCTGATAATGTATTTAGGTCGATATCATATGGAAAGTTGTTTCGAATGCATTGTGTGGTGCTGAGCCTTTAAGTTTAAATCTATATACAGTATTCATTAGCAGGACAAACATCTGCTTCAGTACTTTTATTTATTTACTGTCGGCATTGCACCTTTCTTGCAAATATGGTTTACTCTTGGCACCGAAAAAACTAGCATTGTTTGATTTTTCTGTGCATTTTAGCAATCTTCTCATTCATTTTGCATTTTATAAATCTCCCAAATCTTTTCCTCTTGGAGGTGGGAGGGAAGGTTTTCAGGATGCAACTCTTCAACTAAGATTGACTTGATGAAGATGTACTGTAACCACTTTCCAGGTGGGATTGGCATGGAATTGAAAGATGAGGGCCAGCTAAGAAAAAAATAGTCTCCGTCTTCTGAGTAATCAGGTTGTCTTTTCTTTTGTTCGATGGCGTTTTATAGAAACCAGTTTATTTTTTAGAGAATATTTTTAAAAGAGTTGGAAAAGATGTTGAAGGCATGACTAGCCTTCAGTTTTTCCCTATTTAACGGTCTTTGAGTGCAGTATAAGAGGTATTGCACAATTAATTAATATCCTAAATATTAGAAATGTAAAAACTCATATTGACCATCTTTCCACTACTTAGCACACTGGAGAGCAGTTTTACGTGTAATTGTGGTATATTATCACAGTGGCTTGTACTGACAGAAAAAACAATGCACTACCACCCAAAAGCCTAATGTACAGTAGGTATTTAGTCTTTTATATAAACACGTCTTCAGACGTTTGCAACCAGTTACCCAGTAACTAAAGTAATACTAATACTGGAAAATTATAGAACAGTTGAAAGCATTTTCTTAGCTGTACAAAGCTACATGGATGAATACTGTGATTCTGGGAAACTGTTACTGTATATCACATTAGCTTTTGAAATAATTTAGAAAGATGACAAAAAACACCCCATTTCATAACATCCATGACCCTAACATCAACAATGTATTTGAAATAATTGAAAATAATTAAAACCTTTGGAGAAATAATTTATTTTGCTAATACCTAGAGCAAAGAAAGCAGTTCAGAAATTTGAAATGAAATCCACGAGTTCTGTATTTGAAATTGTATTGCATATTTTTCTTCCTTTTACCCATAGTAACTCATTTCCAAGTTTAGTACAGATGACAGTTCCATAATATTTGAAACACAAGAAAAATGTGAAATGAGGAAAATGTGCAGCCCAACTAGAGGTTGCTTAGTAATTAAGTGGTTTCAGGATGTTATTAAGCCGCTTCTTCAAGACTCGACAACATGGCTGGGTAGCTTGTTTCATAATGCCACAACCCTTTTGTGTAAAAAAAGTGTGCCTTTGTTCTTAGTGTTAAATGAACTTTCACATAGTTTCCATGTGTGGTTGGTTTTTCACTGTTGATTCTGAAGAGGTCTAATGGGTTAATATTAGAAATGCCTTTTGGGATTTTGATTTCTTGAATCGGGTTCCCTTAAAGGCTTCTAAAAGTTCTTTTAGCCTGTGTCTATAAAACATTACCTTAAGTTGGTGAATATATCTGGTTGCTCTTCTGTGAATTGGTTCCAGAGCAGCTATATTTTTTGTAACATCATAATCAACATTGTACACTATTCTTAGTTTAGAAATACTTTGTACATTTTTAGCATAACATTTGGGAGGGAAAAAGGGTTCAGTAGTGATTTCAGTGCATAACTTTGTTTTTCCAAAGTAACAACCAGCACAAATTCAAAAATTGACTTTTAATTTAATTACACAATTTTCAAATGTGCATCTTTCTGGTGTGCATGGCAGAAATTTGAAAAATGTTACTGAGCTTGGCATTAAGACTAATACTTTGTTTGTGGGAGGGTAAGGGAATGGACTAGTAATGACTTAAGTACATTCTCAAATTAAAATTTATTTTAATGGCCTTCTTCATGGATTCAATTTAAGGGTACTACTCTTAGGCTAATTTGAAGCATTTGTCTTCATGAGGTATTTGTGCAAAAGAGTCATGCCTTTTTGAAAGATGTTATGGGTTCTATTGTTTTTTGGCTTTCTTGTGAAAAAATATTGACAAATGTTTACACTAGTGCAAGATGTACTGCATCCACATTAAGAAGACACAATCGGTTACATGCATCTCCAGAGGTGATTGTGAACTACTGTACTTACACTTTTTTTCCAAGGGAATTGCAGCTGCTTTTGACTGTGAAGCTTTTGAAATGACTGTTTCCATGGTCCTTGCTTTGTAGTGTATTACCATTTAATAGTATAGTACTTTTCTTGCTTGAGAAAAGCAGGCTTGTTAAGTTACAACCTCTTTACTCTAAGCGGTTTTCATCTCACAATAACTTGTGAACAGGCTGCATTTTTCTTTTTTATGCAACTGCTTATTAAGCTGAAGTGAACAGGAGAGGCAGCTGCCAAGAGCGCCTTTGTTGGGTGATGTCAGGGCATCATGCTGTGGGTGTGTGTGAGGCTGTGGTGGTGGCTGCGGGCGGGGGAGGGTGATAGGGGAATTTTAGGAAGTCACACAGGCACGACAGGGGGGAGAATTGGAATTTTCTGACTTGTCTTGTAGGCAGACTAATGCGAAGGTTGGTGAACGTGTGATATCAAATTCAGAACTCTTGACTGTTAGGAAGTAGTTTATTAATTCATGAAAGAATCTTATTTGGGGACTGTGGTCGTGTTGGGAGGGCAAGCTGCCACATGCATGTTTTTCTACATTTATTCAGGCTTCAATGTGAGGAAAGATCAGGAGTTGTAATTTGATGGTAGGAGTTGAATCCACAAAGCCTGTACATTTACGGCATATACTGTATCTGCATCGGCTTTCTTATTGAACCCCAACTGCATGTCACCTTGTAAGTCCCAAGTGGGCTGTAGTGACCTCTACAAAACTGTCAACTGGTGGCAACTCGAGTTAGGCCTTGATTTAACAACAGTTATCTGGTGGAATGTAATTTAATTATAAGTGGGGTTCTTGGTTAATTCTCTGACTAAGGTTCTTCTTGCTCCCTATACTGTTTTCTACCCCTTCCCAGTTCTGTGCCTCCTCACAGTTCTGTCATAGTGTTGTACAGACAGTTCCTCGGTTTTCATGGTAGAGTTTCTGCTCCTATATGCACTGCCAACTGAAGGACCTGACATAGTCGGGCGTATTCAATCTAAAAACCTTTTTTCATCAAACTGAACTGTATAGGTGGACTCAAAGCTGTACTGTAGGTGCATCTAATTTCACAAGGTAATTAAATGCAACTGGATTCAATGTGGAGTCATAGCAAAGGGTGTGAGTACTTATGAAATCAAGACATTTCCATATTTTCTTTTGAATTGTCTAGAAAGTCTAGAACATTTGTTCCAGTTTCACATTATAGAATAATTTGTGTAGCAAACTTAGCACAAAAAAGCAAGGTTTGTAAATATGAAACAATCTTTTTACTGTCTCAGTTCCATTATTTAGGGAAAATATATTGCATTTTATTAGGATCCTTTTAAATCTTGTGTATAACTTAGATAAAAGCATTACCAAAATGTAATAAATGACTTCCATAGTTGTTGCGTCTGTTGCAAACACACAATAAGCAATGCAAAGGAAGACAGGGACTCAACAAAGGAAATTCTTATGGTTTATTTTGTCATGATAAACGTTCTTTAGTAGCCAAGATAAGAGGAAGAGGATTGCATTAAATCTTTGAATGGTAACACCATTGAGCATTAACATAAAGTGTGAGAACATTCTAATTGAAATACAGCACGTGAGCATAAAAGCATGCATGAAAACACGTACCTCACGTTTACTGGAATTATACTGGAGCTGAGTGGAATGGTGGCATAGTGTTGAGCACTGCTGCCTCACAGCCCTCGATCCCTGGGTTCATTTCTGGACCTGGGGTGCTGTCTGTGGGGAGTTTGTGTGTTCTCCCTGTGTTTCTGTGGGTTTCCTCTGGATGCTCCAGTTCCTCCCCTCCCCCACAAAACAAAAACATACTGGTAGGTTAATAGGCTTCTGGGAAATTTGGCCCTAGGTGCGAGTGTGTGCTTGTCTGCATTTGTGTCGGTGTTTGGTCTGTGATGGCGTCCTGCCAGGGTGTATTCAGTCTTGTGCCCGTGGCTTGCCAGGATAGGCTCTGGCTCCCTCACGACACTGAACTGGAAGAAGCAGTTATAGAATGAATGGATGGATGATTGCTACTGACAATATTTTTACAAGGAGGCAGGAAAAGCTAACTCGCGTAGCTTCATCCAAAGGTCACTTCATCTTGGAGGACACTACAGTTGGGATGAAATCGTAGACCTGAACAACAGCAACTATCTAGTCTAATGTTGCTGTTTTGTAATTTTCTGGAAAGGCTGACTTTGCTTTAGGTCATGATGTGTGCTGTTACAATTTTCAGATGCTTAGAATATTTCTGTCTCCTAATGCATTACACATTACAGCAAGGGAAATTGCAGTCAGTGCTCCAAACATTAAGTTATGTGTATGAATAAAATAAAACATACATATGGGGTCACATTAATTGAAAACAGCAAAAACAACCAAAATAATATGCTCAGTTTTAACTGATTAAAACTGTACAGTTTTTACTGATCTTTCTTAAAAGACCACATTCATGTTGCATTTTTCATATGATGGGGGCACCATAGAGATTCTCCACAATCACCTTGTATTATCATATGCAGGTATGTAATCCAATACATACTGTATAGTATTGTGACTGTGTCAGTTCTTGTCAGTCCGTACATCAAGCTGTTGAGCTTTCAGCTTCTTCCGGTTGGAATTAGACTCAGAGCCTTTTCTTTTTCACTCTTACTCAATGATTTAAGGAAGTGCCCTTTGCCTGTGGTTAAACCATATTTTCTGATGCCTTTCTGCTAGTTTATTTCTTTTCACCCCATAACACTCAAATAAATTTATTTACCTGTGATACTAAACGACCAATGTCAAAAATGAAGTGTTTTTAGAGTTTGATATATGCAGATGAGTTTTTTCCATCTCCCTTACATTAGAGCAAACAAGTGCTGCTCCTTTGCTCACTTGAGGAAAATGAAAACTTGCAGCCAGCGCATCTTTTATTCACTCATATAAGTCAAATAGTACTTTTACTTTGCTTATTTGAACATTTGTTTTACGTGCTAGTCCCCTGTCAGATGAGAATGCATCCGTGGACTGAATTTGTGAAATGGTTTTAAACTATTTTTAAAGATAAAACTCCCCTTCGAGTAATGATATGCTGAGACACAAAATGCATAGTTGTCTGCTTTATTAGGCTGCTACGTATTTAAGCAGTCACAGAGGAGCCTCTTCAGTATGGTGCCGTGGAAGAAAATTTGACAATTCGAGGGGCACTTACTGTACATCAGGTTTCTAAATCACAAGGAACAAGAATAGGAATTTATTTGCTTCACTACACACATTACACATGCACAGTACTCAATTTGAACATTAGAAATATTTATACTTGTTTCTTAAGAATGAAAGGTCTTCTAGATTCAGCTAGAAAAAGGTGTGGTTTGGTGCTTCTTCTGTGAAGTACTTGAAATTCGTGAGGTATGGTATCGGTAAGATTTTGATTTATACAGTACCTGCAGTCTTAACCTGACCTTTCCGTAGTCTCTCCTTTATTTTTGGATGCGTCAGCGACAGTTTTCAGCAGCGGCAGCTGATCCAGCTATTCTTGCTTGTGTTCCATGGACTTCTCCAAGACACTTGTGGAAGAGGTTGCTGTTTTTTATATTTGTAGTGGTTTAATTCTTGTTGATTCCAGGTTTTGTTAAGGAACTTCAATTTAGTTCCAGATACTGTCACATTCACAGCACTGTAATTTTCTTATAGATCTGATGTTAATTAGCTTTAGAGCTTGAAATAAAACAATAACCATACAGTGTAAAACAACAGCTTCCACACAACTCTCCTCACACCAACTTAAGTGTTGTCTCTCAAAGGAGCACCAAACAGCGCTAGTTTATAATGGCAGAGACACTGCATTTTCCTTCCCCTCTGTCTAGCACCTTGGATCTGGGGTCCAATTAATGCTCCATTTAATATATATTGAGTACAATCAACTGATGCCAGTGCATTTTGCATTTTGTTTAGCCAAGGTGAAACTAACCAAAGGAATCTGTTTCTTTGAGAGGCCAAGGTCCAGGTTAACATCTAGTAATAGTACTAGTAAAAAAGCACAAGGATTATTTGTGTTCAGAATAGTGGATAAAGAAGTGGAAACCTTTCTCCAAAACATAACCACAACTAGGTATTCACAAAATGTGTAAAAGAGGTACCCAGTGGACAAAGTACATACGGGACTAGCTTCATATGACAGCATCTATGAGGGTCTCGTATGCATTGTGAAGGACATTCAGTTGAATCACTCAATGGGTTATTTGAAGGCTGAATTTTGTCTCTGTAAATTTCTTCCTTTATACTATTCCTTATTCCAAATGTGAAAGTTTTACAAGGTTTCTAGCTGTATGAAACTTCTAAAAGAAAAATGGTAGAAGGAAGTCTGGTTTGCCTCTGAAATCCAACAATAAAGGGGATTATATAGGTAAATATTACTGAATGGAGATCTAAGTAAAAAAAGCCCTTATTGGAAGCTCATTTTAAATTGCAAGCACTAGTAAAGCAAAATGCGTTCTCATTTTCTTCTGGAATGTGAATTTGTTTCAGGATCAGGTGTCGCATGAAATGGGAGTGTGGAAAAGATGGGAATTACTGCTAAGGAGTTTATGATTGTTAAAAAGACGAATGGGCATAGGATATCTTTTAAATTAACTGTAGAAACCCTCTACAAAATGCCAGGTTACAATTATGTAATTATAGGCTCAATATGTAATCTGCAGTGTCAAAGGGGAACATTTGTATAAGATAATTGTATACAGAGACCAAACTTTCAAGTTCATGCCAAGATACAGGAGTGTCCGAATTAAACCAGGCAGTGAGCACAAAAAGGAATAGAAATCCGGTTGAGTTTTCCAGAGCTGAATCCCCAGTGTGTTTGTCATACTGCAAAAACAGAACATTGAAAGTGTGGGCACTTCTATTGCTTCATGGACTTATAATCCATGCAGTCTATCCCTAAACTTTGTAGGAGGAGAAAGAAGGAAATCTTTAAAAACAGCAATAGTGACGTGCAGTGTTGAGTATTGTTGACAGAAATAGGTGTATACAGTAGATATACTGAGCTTTCAAAGAAACATCCCACTTTACTGCAGCAAATGAGCATTTAAATCTTCAGGTATTGCAGCAATCTGTGAGCTTACCACTGCAATCTCTTTTCACAGGAAGCACTTAAAATTCATATGAGTGCTGAATAGACTCTTCTTCAGCTTCTTCCCCTTACTAATAGCAAATTGAAAGCTCAGACTTTTGATGGAATGCATACACCAAAAAAATAGATGTGGGGATGACAAAATAGAAAAAAAAGAGCTGGTGGCAACAGGATCTCTAACTTATTTTGTGGATGCTCTGGCAGAATACTTTTTGTAAAGGGATTATACTGTATTATTGGTAGACTGTAGATATAAGATTGTTTCTCTTCAGTTCAGAAAGTTAGAGGGGTAAAGAGAGAAAAATGATGACAAAGATGCTTGTATTGTCTGTGAAAGGGAAGCCTTTTGGACTGATCGCTCACCCATGTATTTTTTAACTTTTTTTTAATGACTTCCCATCTTGTATTTATTAAGAAACACAAAGTAGTTTTAAAATGTTTCAAATTTAAAGGTATGCTATATATATATGCTGTGTGTAAGTTGATTATCTGTCTCACAGCAGATATATATGTTTGTGTGATACAGAGTGTAAAAGAACTGAGGAAAATGTGAGATGAAGGTTTGATAATTGACTTTTCGATCTCTGCTGTGAATTACATTGAGCTAATCAAATGAGTTTTTAGAAAAATGCACCGTTACCATGTGAAAGGGAGCTCATTTTTTCTATAATGGGGGGAAAAAAAAGCCTGGTGGTTGAATGGCCTCTTATTTGTGAAATTATGCAAGATTGAGGTCCCTTCCCTGTTTTAAACTCACAAGGCAGATAATGGAAATAGTGTAATGATTCTTTGTTTTATTTTAAAATACTGGCATTTCCCTGATGTATGTTCCCCAAGTTGGCAGTCATTCTGTTAAGTATGGTTATGTTTCTTGCTGTGCTCTTGAAGAGCATAAGATAAATTGACCAAATTACATTTGATGGGAAAACTATCGTATAGTACTGGCAGGCTGATAAGTCTGCCTATGTTTTTTGCAGTTTCTACAGGGTGATGAAAGTCACATGAACACCTTTTCATTGCATGTTGTAATTGTTTTCATATCACCCTGTATTTTACAAAAATTAGCAAAGCAACCACTTCAATTTAAAGCAAGATGCTTGCTGCTCAACTTTCCCATTGTTTTGGCATACTGTACATCAGTTTTAAATAGTGACAGATACTTCTATACTATAATGAGAAATACAAAAAAACTTACTGTACATCATTCTTTGTGGGTTTTTACACCTGTAGGTCAATTATATTTCTTTCTGAGTTTGCTCTGTCAATCTGTAGCTAATTCTATTAATTTGATTTTCAATAAAGTGCTGAGTTGTGTGAATAGGAGGTCTTGAGAAGGACATTCTATTTCAGCAAGACACCAATCTAATTACACAACTTAGATTGCATATAGTTCAGCTGAAGAATTTAACTCTGTAAATCTTTGGCCAAGACCTACTGTATTAGATAACAGCTGAAGCAGTTAGTTTCTCTTATGATTGAGGGTCTGCTCTCTTGTAGATTGCAGGTGTGTAGTTTTCTGCAGTTGATAAAAGATTGTTTCTTCAGCTTCAGGAAATCTCATGTTTCTCATCTTCACTACATTATAAACTGCTGTCATTAACATCTGAGGAACTATTTATTGCTTTAAAAGATGTGTTAAGTGTTAAATTTAATACTATATAAGCAGCCCCCACCTGCAACTCATGGACAGTTACCTTTAAATAATGTTTTACCACCACACTTCCTCCCTGCTTGCCTAGTTTTACTGGTTCCCTTCTCTCTGCTTGATGCTACACGCCTTAGTAAGTTGGTATAATGCATGAAATCCATCACCTGATACTATCCCCTGTGCTATATTTCAGTCCTGTTTCTCGACTCTCTACTCTCTGTCATCCTTAAGATAATAAATGAGTCCCTGAGTACTGGTGAGGTACCAGCGGCCTTTAAAAAAACTGCAGTTACCCTATGGATTAGGACAACCTAAACATTTTTTTTCCTATATCCAATCTACCCTAAAAAAATTTGGAACGTGCTGTTACAATTCAGTTAAGTATTTCATTGCAAATAACCTCTTTGAACCCTTCCAGGACAGTTTCAGACAACTACATAGTACCAAAACTGTCCTGGTTAAAGTCACTAATGATCTCCTTGACCTCAGTTTTGCTTTTGACACTGTTAACCTTGACGCATTGTTTTCTCATCTTGATACTGTGTTTGGAATTTAAGTTTGCTCTTAAATCTTACCTTACTGATCATCAAAATGTTCAGTTCTGATGTTGGACTCGTTAAGTCTGGTGTTCCTCAGGGCTCGATACTGGGACTCCTACTATTCAACATTTACATGTTCCCCTTTGCTCAGCTATTAAAATCACATGGTCTAAATGATCATTTCTATGCTGATGAAACTCAAATTGCACCTCTGACATAAAAACATGGATGACTCAGGATTTCATTAAACTGTTTTTTTTTTATTTAAATCATGCTGTTTGGCTTCTCCCATTAACTTTGTAAAGCCAATGTACTGTAGTAACTCTGTCTATGGATGGCACTATACTTGACTTTTAATCTAAAATTGAAGAACTTGGGGGTGACATTTGATCTAGGCTTGATGTTTGACCCACATGTGCAACATACTGTAAAACCATCATTCCTCCACCTTAGAAATATTGCCAGGCTACGTTCTACTGTATGTTGTCGCCAACTGCTGCTGAAAAACTGTTCAACACTTTTGTCTTTTCTCAAATTGATTTCTGTAACACCCTGCTTGCTGGGGTATCTGAATCCACACTAAGCAAACTTCAGTATGTCTAGATTTCAGTTTCTAGAATCCTGACCTGGTCTTGTACAAGGGATCACATTTTTCCTGTCCTGGGATTCTTGCACTGACTTCCTTTCAGGTTTCTAGTCAGCTTCAAAATCCTCATGCTCACCTACAGATGCAGCCATTCAAAATGGGTGAGGTATTTCGTGGCATACCCCGGTGGGCGTGTCACAGTATCACGCGGTTTCACGTGTGTCACGTGACTAACTATCCGCCAGGGGGAGCTTAACCTCTCATGTACAGCATTTGAGCCTTTAATTTTGAACTGTGTATTACAGCGTGTTAATCATCAGTCATTAAAATGTTGGTATATTTTATGAAAGCAAGATTGCTCAGTTGGACAAAAGTACACAACCTACCTTTATCAGAAATATTTATGCATCAAAGCCTTTACTGAAGATATTACTAATAGTATTAATAATGGATGACTTTGGACAAGCTGTATACTCAAAGTATAATTTCTTTAGCACATTTGTACAAGCACTTGGAATCTGTCCAAGCCATACTTTGTCAGGCATTTTGTTTTACTTCAACGGGGCATAAAAACTTCCTTGCTTTTAACAGGGCGTTTCATAATTTCTAGCTACGAAAATGATTTAAAATGCGACACCTATCATTCAACTAGAGCTTAAAATATCACAAGGAAAAATACACACCGGTATTCCATTTCTCCCTAAACATTGTAAGCTTCGAAGTCTTTAACTAACGTGATACCGGAGTCAACAAGCATACTTTTAGAATTTGATTAAAAGGGAATAGAATATGGAATCGCGTATCTAAAGAATTTAATAACGGTATGATTATATCCGTGTACTGGCAGGACTGTGTAGAGCTGTTTCGCCTACCTGATCATGCGAGCTGTCTTGTAGCCTACTGGTCTAGGTGCGTGACTACCAACTGGCAGGTTGTGTGTTCGAATCCAGCTGGTGCTGGACTTTTATTTTAACAAACATTTCTTCCAAAAAATAGGTAAGCGATATTATGGACAATCAATTGACTTTTATATTTCAAAATATCGCAACATGATCGATATTTGCGATATTTTGAACATATCTTCCCTTCTGACAGCGGTTCCTGCTTCTATTGTGTGTGTGTGTGCAACAGTAAATTTTTATAGAGAAATGGAGGCTGGACAGTATGCGTTACAATATAAACATTTATATTGATTTAAATCGTGTTCTGATTTAAATCGCAAACGCGTGTTTAATTATGTGTTTTTTAATCATGATCAGGCTAATGCATTTCTACATTTTCTGTATGAACCAGCTTAGAGGTTCATACAGAAAGACAGCTTGTGTTTAAATTGAGTGTAAGGTAATTTATGCTTCTAAAGTCATGGTCAGTATTGTTGTACTGTGCTGTACTGTGTCACATTATTTTATAGCGTTTTTATTGCGTTATTAAATCCGGTGGCGCTGTGTTAGTTTCCTGACTCACATTATTTAAACTGCGACACTGATCATTCATCTCTAAATAAACTTTATTTTATATAGCGTTTTAAGCGAATAGGTAATTAGATTGCTCATAAACCTAATCACTTTTTCTACTTAAACACAGCGTGATTGCTCTCTGAAAATGCTTTTCCTTTATTTTTAAAGTAGGCTCAGATTTCAACTATAGATCGTATTATTATAAACTTTCTTGGAAAAATGTATTTTATGTAAACCATGTTTGCTATTAATTCATTTAGGGCTAAAATACGTTCATTGTCTTCTAATCGAGTCGAGTTGACATTGGAAGCCTGCCACACCCGGACCGTTAAACCAACGCATTAGCACGTCAAAGCCCATTGAGCCAGTATTGGCTTTAGTATCCCCCCCTTCTCCCCTCAATTCAATTCAATTCAAGGTGTTTTATTTGCATGAATGATGGGTACAAGCAGTGTTGGGTACTGTATGTATATTGTAACGCTTACGGCAGACAGGCACTGTGTAGGAGCCGACGCACCAGAGCAGCGCCTGCAATTTTTATATTTATAACTTAGTTTTTAAAATTAGTCAAGCAATACGAAGCATCTCCTTTTACTTAGTGCCTGAGCATACTGCAACGCGTGTGAAGCCCATAAACGATATTAATTTTGGAACTTAAACATACAGTATATGGCTGGTCTCGGTACTTTAAAGAAAACATACACACCAGTATTCCATTTCTCCCTAAACATTTTAAGCATCGAAGTCTTTAACTAACGCGATACCGGAGTCAACAAGCATACTTTTAGAATTTGATTAAAAGGGAATATAATATGGAATCGCGTATCTCCAGAATTTAAAGACCAGACAATCGCAAACTCGTTTTCAATAAAATTATTTTATTCATTCAGCAGTTTGTGAGAGGGACATCCAGCAGGGAGAGACACACACACCGGTTTTCATTGACAACATTGTTTTTTTTTCAATTCCTCTTGTCTAACAGGAATGTTTTGTTTGTGGACAGACTGTTAGACAAGAGGAAAAGACCGCCTCCTCCTACGAAGCATTTCGTTGATCCGATCACAAATTCTTTTCCAGTTGTACGCAGCAAGGGTTGAGAATCTCCGATTCACCATCGTACTAATGGTTTCCCGGAGATTGGGTTAAAAAAAAAAACATACTAACAACTGTGCCATCCTACTCCTTAGTTAATACATTTTATTATTCATAAACAGTTAACATTGTTAGCAAAATATTTTGAATTATATTTAACCCTATTTTTTCTTTAGTTTTGTATTTAACTTATTATATGATAGTCAGACTTAATGTATATTTGAACAATGAAAATATATTTTTACAAGATTTTACATTAAGCACTTAAAATTAATATGGTTAATAATAGTAAACTGTAACATGCTGTAACAAGATCGGTTAAACTGCGAAGAAAATGCTTTCAGAGAAAATGTTTCAACCAAACCTGTTCCCACACACCCCGCCCCCCACTACCATTAGAATATACACAAACATTTTAGCGTTTCATTCTGAGCAGAAGACCCTCACACCTGAAGAGTGCTGGCTGTGACGAATTAAACCGGTTTTACAGGTTTCAATCACAGACCATGTGACATGGGACTCGGTAAACTACAGTAACACCGTATTTGATAACGCTTTAAAAACGCTATAAAATAATGTGACTTGGCACAGAACAAGTTTACAGCACAGTACAAAGATAAATGCTGACCATGACTTTAGAAGCATAAATTGCCTTACACTCAATTTAAACACAAGCTGTCTTTAGCCCTCTAAGCTGGTTCATACAGAAATGTAGAGATCTAGGCTCAGAACACACAGCTTCATTAGCGAATACATATGCAGGACAACTAGAGAAGACGTTTTACAGAGGATGGATTTTTAGAAACATCCCATCAGACATCCCATCATATTCACAACGTGAAATCTAGAAAATAATGTTACGTAACCAAAATCCGCAATATGGAAACAGAACCTGTGTAATTGTTGATAGATGATGTACTCGTAACATTTTTTCAAGACGAACTACAACATTTAAAAAATGACTTGTATGTACTTGATATCTCTAATCAATCCACGGGTCCCAGCACAAAACGAAAGTAAAACGCATACCGTTTCTCGCTTCTTATTGCTCAAAAGTAATTTGACCGTATGAAATGCATAATATAAACCTAGAAACATATACGTGAGCAGTACTTAAGCACTGTAGTATCGGTGTTAAGACATACCTCTCAAATACTGTAAATCAAGTTAAAAATATCTCAAGACCGATTCTGGTCGTAATGAAACCATGCAAGGGAGTTTTTATGTCCGTTGCAGTTCTTTTGCAACATGAATATAATTATATCGTTATTAATTTCTTGAGATACGCGATTCCATATTATATTCCCTTTTAATCAAATTCTAAAAGTATGCTTGTTGACTCCGGTATCACGTTAGTTAAAGACTTCGAAGTGTAGCGGCGAGGCTTAATAATAAGGCAGAATTAAGTGTTTCTGAGCTTCCCAAATGAGGCCTCATTTCTCTGTTCATCTCTGTGGTGCAGCCACAGAGAAACCATTCATGCAAGGTGATTTAAGGTCCAAGGACAGCTCCCAAAGGGGGATGCACTTAGCTAAGCCTGGCTATCATGATCAATGGTCATCCATTGGTGCCTATCTGTCTAGGGAGTGCGAGTTGGACATCTGGATTGCATTCCTAAGTGTCAGGACTAAGTGACTCATATCTCACCTTGATCAACCAATCAGGGACTGGTAGGGCCGAGTAACCCACGTGGGACTCTGATGCCCATGGAACTTTCAGCCAATCAATGAGCTGAAGTTCCTCCAGGTAAAAACAGGCAACACAGAGAGCCTGGGAGATTCAACAAGATTCAGACAAGATTCAGAAGGAGAATCCCAAGGGCAGGACATTCTCGCAGCGCGCCTCCTGACCATCCTGAGACTCAGCCCGGACAACCACGGAACGGCCAGTGTGTCCGAGTGCCAGAACTTTCCTTTGTTCTAAGAGTCTAGAGTGGAGGTTGCCAGAGAGTAACCAGCAGCAGGCCTCGTGAACAGGTCGGAACTGTGGACAGCTGAATCACTATTCAGAACTAGCTATTCATTAGGAACGAACCGGTCCTCTTCCTGACTTGCTGGGACCCACAGTCATCTTTTCTCCTGTGCACAAACTTTGCTAGTTAAAGCCAACAGTGAGCATCAGCAGCGCACCGTCGCAAGCCGCACAGCACAGCCTGGCACCGAGCCAGACAGCGCGGATGGGACAGCAACAGCCTGCAACTGTTTCTTTGTGCCCGCAGGAGATCTGAATCCCCAAAGATTGGATGAGTATTCAACTTCAATGCATTACAGCTCGAGAATTCAATTGTTATCCCAACCAGTTGATATCAATTTAATTCGTAAGAGTTATGTACTTGTTTGAGTATCTAATGTAGAAGTTGTAACCAAGTTCACTTTACGAAACGGTCTTAATGAATGATATACTGAACGTATGTCCTCTTGATATGTATAACTCTTTGTAACTGATTGAATATATATCTTTTGTATTCTGATAACCCTCTCGATAAGATCTGTTAGGTTTATATGCATATTCTATGTATTAATAAATGTATCCTCGTGTATTAGTACCTGTGGGTGTGCGTTGTTTGAGTTATATCGCATGGTTGGATTCTAAAGCCACCAAAAGAATCAACTTTGTGATTTACTGCTACAATTAATAATTGTCTCAGTAAATGCCCAAACCCTACAGAACTGGTGCCTTCAGAGAGCCACTATGATTACATATTTGGCGTCCCTAAACGGCTATGAATCACTACATTTATTTGGCGTCCCTGGGTGGGCGTGGCAAGACTGAAATGAGTCAACCAAGCGGAATAATTCAATATAAAACGCCGCGGGTTTCATACACGACAATACAGTGTGCTGAAAGCCGAAAGGAAAAAAAGTTCCCCTTGCTCTTTAAGCAGTGCTTGATTGTTTTGTGATCTTTTGCAATCTACCGGGTTGATTGCATACTTGATCTTGTGGTTTTCTGTGGTAAAACTGTGATTTCGTACTTAAAAGTAATACTCTTTAAGTTTAACGATGGTTGCTAAAAGGTCTGAGTTCGAGTCGCTATTAAGCACTCTCTCTAGCAGCGACAGGTCTGACCACGATCTCTTCCATATCTCCGTCAGCGGAGAAGCTAGAAGGATAAATCTCCATTCTCTGAGAGAGCTAGCGAAGGACATAGAGAGATTTGACCCGGCAGTGTCAGAGAATAATATCGAGAGTTATATTCAGGACCTCAGGTATAACCTGCAGTACCTGCCAAACGCCACAGAACAGGAGAAAGTGTTTCTGGTCAGGAAAACTACCAGCAGAGCTGTACATGAGTGGATGGCTAGGCAGATGAAAGAAGTCTGTAATGACTTTGAGCAGCTATGTCAAGCACTTATCGAAGAATACAGTGCGTTTATTGACCCGACTGCTGCGATAGCCGCCGCTCTTAACATTAAGCACGAGAGAGCAGAGTCCCCTCGCGAATATTACGAGAGACTTAGACGAACTTATTTTGCAGGGCGAAATGATGAGGGTTGCGAAGAGAACACACATTTCAAGGGTTTATTCATTGCGAATCTCCACCCGTCAGTCAGAAAGATGATCTTAATGCATACAGATGCACAGACCATGAAAATGACTGATATTAAGAGATTCGTGCAGAAAGCCTGGGAGTATGATGTCCAAAGTCGCTCTGAGCAAAAAGTTGCTAAAGCGACTGCGTTCGCCGTCAGAGCCAGCAGGGTTAATTCCCCCCTGCTCGAAGGAGCACAGGCTCCTGAGCTGGCTAAGCCCCGTTCCAAAGCACTCACACAGGACCGCACCCAGCGTCCTAAGTGCCATGAGAACACCGGGGGAGGGAAAGGGCTAGAAAAGGCTGAACAAAAGGATTCAGTAGCCGCCCGCCTGGCCAGGCTGGAACAAGCTTTATTAGGACAGGGACAACCGCTCCCCAAGGCTGCCGGAAGCGTGAATGAGCTGATACTCTCCACTGGAGGAGGCGGAGACCCGCCCCCTCTCCCTCCCTCAGTCTATCTGATTGAGCGGAAGGGTTCCTGCCAGGATAAGGTCAGCCACTCCCAAGTGAGTGCTGACTCCACCCCTGAAGTCACAGAGCAGGCAGTAAAACGCAGAGGAAAAGCAAGAAGCTTTTACTTCAAGGCTGCCATGGGAGATGTCTTACCCAGTGAGACACTGATTGACACTGAGGTTGAAAGGTGTTTGAAGTCACACGGCAAGCTCAAACGGGTAGAAAAAGAAAAGGGCATGCGACTCAGAGAGGAACCTTTGGTGAATCACCAGAAAGGCAAGGTGTGGAAACAGGTCAAGGCTCCTAAGCCTTCTGTACAGAAGGAAAGGGGGGCCAAGAGGCAGACTGTGCTCACACAGTGCCCACCGAACACAGAAGCCTATGCGGAGATTCCTTCTGTTCCCTCTGGACAAGAAATAAAAATATTTCCTTGTTCCCCAGATATACAGGGAAGTCCTGTCCCGGCTGAGGTCCCAACAGCCTCCCTGCCACAGGAGCGCTGCTCCGAGCAGCCGCCTGATCCACCAGGTAAAGCACACACCTTTTACATCCCTAAAGAGGAGCAGATCTCCCCACCTGGCGATGAAAAGGAGCTTTCCCTGTACACCCTGGCACCCAAGAGGGGTCAGGACCACCACCCTGCAGTGGTGGAAGGGATCCAGATGGCAGGAGAGCAGGTTGGTGATGTAGCCCTCACCCTTAGCCCTGACAGGTCCTCTATTAGTGAGGATCTGCTTGAGCAGCTGTCACAGGGCCACCGCCAGGTGCCCCTAGTGCAACATTCACAGGTTAGACAGGAGGTCCAGCTGGACGCTGAGACTACTGCGCTGTGGACACACCTGATCCCAGATGCCGATTCCCTCTGCTTTGACCCAGGGAACCTGCAGTCAGGTAACATTATTTCTCACGACTACCAGGTAGTGAGTGAGACTGACCTGATTGTTCCTGCCTCAACGGCAGGGTTTCCAACACACCCAGTCCCCCAGAAGGGACAGGGAATGAAAGCCGAGCCGGTTTTCTTACAGCCACCAGCTCAGTCTGTCAGTCTGAGTCTGACCAACAGTGGTTCAGCCAGACTGGAGCTGGATGGTCAAGTCACCCGCCTGCCAGTGCAGGACATCGCAAAGAGAGGTGTCAGAATCCCCGCCTGCACTGACATGGGCCTGGTGAGTGATAGTAAGTTCAAAGACAGTGAACTAGCTATCTCACTGCTGGGGCAGCTCCCTGAAGCCCTAGCGAGGGAAGGGGGGAGCGAGCAGGTGTCCTACACCTACCCCCAGCGAACGATTGTAAACATGCCGATAGAGGGATTCCTCAATCAGGAAGTGTGCAGGGTGGAACTGAACAGTGAGAATGGGGTACCAATCCCAGATCACTCAGGTGCTCCAGATGACCACTCAGCCGAGGGTCAGGCATGCTCCACCGCTGCACCACTCCCTGCAGGGTTCCTAGAGCACAGGCATGAACAAATCGAAAAAGCAGATGCCCTGGAAACGGAGGAGCAGCATCAGCCGCTGCGTCAGATCTCCCCAGATTTTCAGGATGTTGGTGCCCAAGATGCCACAGGGCATACTGAGAAAGACACCATGTACACGCTGCGCCAGCTTAGAAAGGCAACAGTCACTCAGAAGGAGATGACTGGGATCAGCCACCCGAAAAGACTTTTGGGAGGACTGATTGCTGCCACCACTGTTGTGCATTTGCTATTTCTGGTAGGTTTGTGTGCTACTGGCACTCTCACCCTGACTGCCCCAAGAAGGCAGGGGTCAGAGATGCCAGAGGGTAGTGACAGACTGTATCGACAGCAGCAAAAGTTGGAAAGCTTAGGGAAAACCCTACAGGCAATTTCCTATGCAACAGGGTTAAATCTTATTCCCCAACCAGTGGACATGATTGTTGGTGTTATACAGTGGGTTTATGCTTGTGTGCAACAGGCCAGAATGTTGACACAAGACCTGTTAAGGGAGTTTAGTGCCACTGTAGCCAGTCTAACCACGGCACAAATTCCAACCCACTTGATTCCACTCTTCTCAGTAGAGGAGCATGTGACTTTAACCTCATCGTTCATAGCTCACCCAGAAGGCAATCCAAGATTGAATTTGGTTCCAAATCTTGAGATGGGTATGGCTACCAAAGCTATCCATTGGCTGTGTCTAAACAATTCACCAATGAAGGGTGTAAAGCTACAAATGGGCAGAGGGAGGTTAATGAACCCCATGAAGAGCAGGTGGGAAGTAAATGGCTGGTCAGCACACCACATTTAACTGACACTATGACTTGTGACGGGCAAGATACAGCTACCACAATGCAGCTACCTAATCAAACAGTTTTCCTGTAAGTTCCCGAGGAGGCCATAGTACAGCATGGTAACTTAACACTGTACGGTCTGGAACCAGACAATATAAGACCAAACTTGAGGTCATGGATGCCTTCAGGTGCCACACTAAGGAATTGGATAGAAATCCAAGAAACAGTAAGCCCTGAAGAGGTACAGGTAGTTAGTTTGCTTTAATGGAACAAACCTCCAAATCACCCTAGCAGATACCCAACACAGGTGTTGTGGTTTATCGGGGGGCTGGGAACAGGAACTGTTGTTATTGTAACACTACTGCCGGGAAGCTGGATCATGACTGACAGTGTACTCTGAATGCTGTACTCTCACATCAAGATGTACTCTGGGTAGCACGAATGAGTCAAAGGTAGCATGTCAAAAGAAAGGAAGTGACTTCTCCCCAAATATCTACCACAGAGGTATCAGATATTGACAGTGAACTTCCTGATGTGTAATTCCTAGACTGAGATAATGTCTCCTACCGTGTTTATACATACTCCAGATGTTATTCATCCTGTTTGTATCCAATGCTGGTTCCGGTATGAATTCTCGAGGAGTAATGTAGACATTTAAGGTTAATGTTCTAATGGCAAGGGACATCACTTAACTCTGTTTTGTTTTGAAGGCAACAATGCCTCGGGACCTCGTGGCCTTCAAAAAGGGGGGATATGTAGCGGCGAGGCTTAATAATAAGGCAGAATTAAGTGTTTCTGAGCTTCCCAAATGAGGCCTCATTTCTCTGTTCATCTCTGTGGTGCAGCCACAGAGAAACCATTCATGCAAGGTGATTTAAGGTCCAAGGACAGCTCCCAAAGGGGGATGCACTTAGCTAAGCCTGGCTATCATGATCAATGGTCATCCATTGGTGCCTATCTGTCTAGGGAGTGCGAGTTGGACATCTGGATTGCATTCCTAAGTGTCAGGACTAAGTGACTCATATCTCACCTTGATCAACCAATCAGGGACTGGTAGGGCCGAGTAACCCACGTGGGACTCTGATGCCCATGGAACTTTCAGCCAATCAATGAGCTGAAGTTCCTCCAGGTAAAAACAGGCAACACAGAGAGCCTGGGAGATTCAACAAGATTCAGACAAGATTCAGAAGGAGAATCCCAAGGGCAGGACATTCTCGCAGCGCGCCTCCTGACCATCCTGAGACTCAGCCCGGACAACCACGGAACGGCCAGTGTGTCCGAGTGCCAGAACTTTCCTTTGTTCTAAGAGTCTAGAGTGGAGGTTGCCAGAGAGTAACCAGCAGCAGGCCTCGTGAACAGGTCGGAACTGTGGACAGCTGAATCACTATTCAGAACTAGCTATTCATTAGGAACGAACCGGTCCTCTTCCTGACTTGCTGGGACCCACAGTCATCTTTTCTCCTGTGCACAAACTTTGCTAGTTAAAGCCAACAGTGAGCATCAGCAGCGCACCGTCGCAAGCCGCACAGCACAGCCTGGCACCAAGCCAGAGAGCGCGGATTGGACAGCAACAGCCTGCAACTGTTTCTTTGTGCCCGCAGGAGATCTGAATCCCCAAAGATTGGATGAGTATTCAACTTCAATGCATTACAGCTCGAGAATTCAATTGTTATCCCAACCAGTTGATATCAATTTAATTCGTAAGAGTTATGTACTTGTTTGAGTATCTAATGTAGAAGTTGTAACCAAGTTCACTTTACGAAACGGTCTTAATGAATGATATACTGAACGTATGTCCTCTTGATATGTATAACTCTTTGTAACTGATTGAATATATATCTTTTGTATTCTGATAACCCTCTCGATAAGATCTGTTAGGTTTATATGCATATTCTATGTATTAATAAATGTATCCTCGTGTATTAGTACCTGTGGGTGTGCGTTGTTTGAGTTATATCGCATGGTTGGATTCTAAAGCCACCAAAAGAATCAACTTTGTGATTTACTGCTACAATTAATAATTGTCTCAGTAAATGCCCAAACCCTACAGAACTGGTGCCTTCAGAGAGCCACTATGATTACATATTTGGCGTCCCTAAACGGCTATGAATCACTACAGAAGCTTACAATGTTTAGGGAGAAATGGAATACCGGTGTGTATTTTTTTCTTTAAAGTACCGAGACCAGCCATATACTGTATGTTTATGTTAAGATTTCCCTTCAGTGGTAAAATTAGATATGAATATTCAATACTTAAACGGGCACAGTTAAGACATTAAATATACATATACATATTGTATACAGTACAGTTTGCATACGGTAATATGTTTATGTTACGCGATTAAAAAATAAATAAATAAAACTGGAAGGTCCAGCACCACCATTATGTTTATATGGTTGTTTTTGTTGGTTGGTTGTTATTATGGTTATTAATAATATCTGTTATCTGTTTTTTAAAAATTGTAGAGTGGATAATTTGTCAATTTAGAAATCATTGGGTTAGTTTCATGATGTTGACATTTTCAGTTGGATAGATGTAATTTGACTGACATCTGCTCTTCTTTGTCTTTATTCAGATGGCATTAAAAGCACGCCATCCCCTCTCTCATTTGATTCCACAATTAGAGATAATGATTTTGGGTTTTTATAAAGATATGTAGTAAAGGTTTAAGCTGGTCTTTTTCAGCATTTTTTATCAACTGTTTTGAGGTTGAAAAACAACACATTTTATTTTGAATACGTTTTATATGTCTCAGTCCATCAAGAGCTCTGCGTTTGGATGAGCGAGGAACTTTAGTGTAGAAATTTGCTGTTTGGTTTTCCTTTTTTTTGCAGGATTTTGACAGCTTAGCTACTTTTGCAAGTTATTTGCTTCACAGTGTCATGTAGCCCACGTTTCAATTTAACTCATGTGAATGCCTGAGGAGAAGGGTCAAGGACAGGCTGTAGATCATTGGCAGTCCTGGCAAGGTTAGAATGGAACTAATACATTAATTTTTACAATGCAATATAGGGTGCTGTTTGTATAGTTGCTGTGAAACTGGAGAAAGGGGGGAAAACAACAAAAAAGTGAATGCTTGCAGTGCAGCATCCATGTAACTCTATTGTCTTTCAATAATGGAGGCTGAGTGACCCACCTCTTCTGCCATTATTGATACACAAAATTCTGAATGTGACACCATGGATATTTAACCCAGACATTGTTGTGAATGCTTTTTCTGGTCCAATTTCTCTGGTACAGCACGAGCTTCGCCAAGATGGCAGACTTAACAGACTGGAAGTAATTGAATTCTTCAATTATTAATAGGCCCTGCTTGTTCTTTGCTGGGGCAAGAAGACATCAAGAGTACATCACCGCACTTGTAGGAGGAATGTCTATCACAGCTAGGCTTTCATTTTTTCGTGTCGTGATCGGGAGAGAGCAGTCTATTGAAGAAGTGGTAGGCTTGCTTCATCATTACCAATCTCATGAATCAAGGAATTCTGTCTGCAGAATGCTGATAAAGCACAGGAGGTACTGTATAAAAGCATCCCTTAATTGCTGACTGATAAGTGGCGTAATCACCAGAGGGTCTGTGCTCACTTCTGTTCTGATACAGTAACTTACTGCATTCACTTTCTCCGACCACTCTTGACTCTTAAAGCTTTAAAACGTCAGCATGCTGCAATGAAATGCTGATTTAGCACTGATGAATGAAATATGGTTTAGTGCAAAACTGAATGCAGCAATTTCTGCCATAATCTGTATTTCATGGTACTGCTGAATTTAATCGGCTATAGCAGGTAGTGAACTACATACAGTAGCTGTAGTTCTAAATTTGTGATCTGCCGACAGTTGTTTCACCTGAGAAACCTAAATTCACACAAACCATTTACACCTTTACAAGTGAAATATTATTCAATATTTCTTTTATAATTGTAGGAAACAATTTTGTAGTTAGAATCACCAGTAAGTGTACGTTTCTTTCGGGAGGACATTTTTTAGATTGAACGGAATTAATCGCAGGACGGATGTACTGTATGTGGGCATCACTCTTCCTGGACACACCATTCAGTCATTCAGGCTCCCACATATCCTCATCAGGACCAGGGCCTCAGGAGTTATAACAATAATTGCTTACACTTATATAACACTTTTCTGGACACACCACTCTGCGTTTTACAGGTAATGGGGACTCCCCTCCTCCACCACCAATTTGCAGCCCCACCTGGATGATGTGATGGAAGCCATAGTGCGCCAGAGCGCTTATCACGCATCAGCTATCAGTGGGAAGGAGAACGTGATGAAGCCAGATCATAGAGGGGGATTATGAGGAGGCCATGATCGGTAAAGGCCAATGGAAATTTGGCCAGGATGCCGGGGTAACACCGCTACTCTTTTCGAGAAACGCCCTGGGATTTTTAATAATCACACAGTCAGGAACTTGTTTTTTTTGTCTTATCATATAACTTTTTACAGTATAGTGTCCCTGTTACTATACTGGGGCATTAGGACCCACTCAGGCAGTAGGGTGAGCGCCCCCTAGTGGTCCCACTAGCACTTCTTCCAGCAGCAACCTTATCTTTCACAGGAGGTCTCCCATCCAGGTAGTGATCAAGTTCACACCTGCTTCAGTGAGCTGCCAGATGTGAGTTACAGGGTGATGTGGCTACAGTTATGTTAGTGCCACTGAGCCTGTGGCACTCAAACCCGTGTGACTTCCAGGCTATAGTACTCATTCTGGATGAGTCACTTAAGAGGTCTAAGTGTATTGTGTGCGTGTATATATATAGTTTCTGTAAACATTCATCCATTTCCTAAGTGCTTCATCCAAGCAGGCGAGCTGGAGCTTGTCTCGGAAACAGGCAGCAAGGCAGGATGCACCCTGTACATGACACTAGTCATCGCAGAGTAGAGATGGAGATAAATATTCACACCATGGCCAGTTTTCCCAGAGGCCATTTAACCTACTAGTATGTCATTGGGCTGTGGGAGGAAACCCAAATGAATATGGGGTGAACATGCAAACCCCATGCAGATAGCAGCACAGGTCAAACTTTGACTCGGGGTCGCAGTGCTGCCTCACAGACAGAATAAGACAGAATTGTAGATAAAACAAAGTTTTGTAGGCGGCTTCAGAGTGTAGACACCGGCACTTGCTAGTGGAAACACTGCCATTATAACTGGTTGTGACCACGGGCAGCTCACAGAACAAGTGTGCTGCCAGTAGAAACAAGAAAAGCTATACGCTAAAATAAGATAATGTCCTCTAGATTAGGCATGCTTTCTAAAATTATACGGGCTGCTGCTTGTCCTGTTCAAAAATCAAGGGGAACATGCAGGAATTTTTGTACAGCATTTTTAACACAACTTAAAATTCTTAGTGCATGAGAGTGGGGGGAGTTGGAGTCTGCTGTGCACACAAATACTAGTTGAGGCCACATTTCAGAAATGCCAAGTTAAGAGAAGAGTAGAACCAATGGTAAGCAAATTTAGAGCGTCACTGTGTTTGTACAGTATGTTACCCATTGTCGTGTTTGTAGCTTAGGTGAACCTAAGGAACATTTAAAAATGTTTTCCTGTATTTGCCCTTTCACTCCGTACTTTCAATCTTAGTAACACTGAAAAACAATTATTCTTTGTTTTCCATAATGATTTGAAAGTATCATGTAGGAAAGAGTGAGGTTGAGATTTTGTAATAAAAGAGAGCTCTGGTACTATGGTAATGGGGCACAAATACACAGAACGGCTACTGTATATCTACCTTTTTATATCCTGTTGCCTTGTAATTTGTGTGATGAGGCTGATGAGCGCAGTTTGAATTTACTTAACTACCCTAAGATACTTATTGGCCATGATATTTAAAATATAAAAATATTTTTAAAAATAAATATAAAATATTATATTTAAAATTATTTTTAGCACCCTGTAAAGATTTAATAGTTTATAATTTACACATAGTGCTACGGCAACATTACAATGGATCTTTTTAAGAGAAAAATAAATACTTTGTTAGAAGAAAGGAAGAAATGTCCACACCAAAAAACATGTTTTAATGATTCCTAAGCCGAAAGGAATGTATAACTGTTCTTAAATCTTTGGTAACTGCAATAACAAGATTGCAGTAAGCGTCTTATGTCCCATTCACAGAATTCTAGCAACTTATGATAGCCATTTTAAACAAAACTATTAGATTTAATTTTTTTTGGCACTATCACTTAGCTGATTTCAGTGATTGCCCAAATTCATCTTCTCATTGTATACTTAGTGTTGTGTATACTGTATGTTTGTATGAGTGCACTTTCGCAGGTGTGATGTGTTAGTTTTTCACATTGCACTGCAAACAGCAGCATTGTAACCAGCTAGGGAGGACCCAGTTCTGAGCTAAAATGTGTCTACTTAGCAGCTGCTTTGTAGTTGTTGCTATTTCTGAAAGGTAAATCTACTGTGTCTGCACAAGATTGTGTGTGTTTCCTTTTAATGTTATTACTAGATGTGCAGTAGTACATAAGATTTTTTAAATTCTCTTTTCTTTATCAGTTCATTTAATTTTCTCTTAATAAAACAATACCGATGGAATATTAATGGGGTTCCCTTGTAAGGGTTCTGAATGGTCAACATACAGCTCTGATGTTGCTCTTTTTGGAGATACTGTAGTAGTTATTTTACCCCATCTGCTCCCCTAAAAAATCTGTCTGCAAAATGGAATACCAGTTGTCGCACACAAAAGCCACATCTAAGGAGGCTTCAGTGCTTCACTGTAAAACAAAAAAAAGACTAATGCTTGCTCTGAATGTATTATTTAAAAATCTTGTTTTTCATTGTTACCCTCTGTAACATTTTTGTTCCTTTAGAATGTTTTTAAATCTAGTACTGTATGATACTGATGGTTTCTTCATAGATTCTCTTTTCTTAGAGGGTTTAATATCTTGAATGCCATCAGTTGCAAGAACATCTTGCTTCAATGTCTTTAAATTTACTATGACCGCTCCGTTCTTGGTAGTGAGCAGTACTTCAGTAGTACGGTTTGAACTACTGTTTCACAGCTGTTTAGAATAATTTCTGCTGCTACGATACATCGGCGTTTAGACATATAATGTGTCCTTCCAAAAAGTGTCCTGTGTTCACTGAAACTGAAGGATCAAAAGAAAAAAATAGTGTACAGTTTTGGCCAGTATTCCTTGTTCTCCAATCGAGCCTGTATTAAAATTGTGCCTTTTTAATCATCTTTTTAGTCTGGTAATTTTGAAGTAGTCATGGTTCTAAGGGTTTATATCTACACTGTATATGCAGGGGACTAAGTAACAAAAACGGTGGCTTAGCCTGTGACAAGCTGTCATTTATCTCTGGAGCAAAACTGGAAAAAGCAGCTTTAGAGAAAAGAATGCCTCTCAGTTTAGAACAGTGTTCGTTACTCCTGGTTCTAGGGAGCAACAGCCCTACAGATATTGCAGGGAACTCTTCAAACTTAAAATCTGTGATAATTAAGAGCAATGAAGACAGTTTAGCTCGCATGAAGGAAAAAAGCAAACGAGAAGACACTGTGATCTCCCAGGATGAGAAGTAATGAGTATTAGTTTAGACCAACCTACTGTAAGTATTCCAGTACAAGATCTGAAATAAAATGGCTGGAGTTTCTATATTTACAGTATGTTGGGTCTAATCAGACAGCTCTGATTTGTTATAATTTTGACATCGCTTGCATTTTTCAACTGTAAATTGTTGTGGTTTTGCAAATTTATATGCAAACATGGTCATAATGGCTTCCCCATTCACACATCAGCCATAGTTAGGAAGCTGGGAGTCACTCTTGTTCCTCTCATTTCTTTCAAGCCACATAATTTGATTAAGATGTCTTTCTTTCACCTTAGAAATATTGCCTGCATTAGGCAATTTCTGTTAATGTCTGATGCCAGGTGTCTGATTCATGCATTCATACCATCAAGGCTTGAATTCTCCAACTCTTTACTCTATGGGCTCCCTAACTCTCTTCTCAAGTTCAAACATGTTCAGATCTCTGCAGCTAAACTGCTCACACCAGACTCTGGCAGCATATCACTCCTACACTTAAGTCTCTACATTGGTTGACTATAAAGTCACATATTGATCTTGTTACTGACTTTCAAGGCTCTAAATCAGGCTCCATCATTCATCTCCTAACTCCTTCATGTTTACACTCCCCCAATAGGCTCTGTTCAGTTGAGGCTAGTCCTCTACTCACTGTACCCAGGACTAAATCACAGATTCTGGTAACTGTGCCTTTTCTGTCATCGCTCCAGTGTTGGGGAATGACCTTCCTCAGACTTTGAGAAACAACTTCAACTCTCTAAAAATTTAAACTTAAAACTGACCTTTTTGCCAAGATCTACATCTGTTTGCCTACAGTCAATCTGTAAAAACCTGTGTGCTCTTGTTTTTTTTCTTCGTTTACTCTTTTGGAATTAGAAAATATGAAATTGGAATTTACTCTTTTTCTTTATTCACGATATACAGCGTCCCTGGGTTTTGGAAAGGTGCTTTATAAATAAGTTATTATTTTAGTAACTCAGTTTCCTGTTTGTGTTGCTGACAGGTGTCTTTAGCGATATTAGTGGAATAATTCACATTTAAAGCTTCTGTTTGTCAGATATGTAAAGGTGCCTTTCATGCCTGTTGTTAGACAGCCACATATAAAAGTAAAAGCATGAACAAGATTAATTCATGCTTTAGCAAGAGAATTCACAGGATTATACTGTGCTACAAAAATGCAGCAAAACAGTGTTAATTTATCTCACAATATGCCTCGAAAGATTGCCTGCATTAATAATGATTGGTTTTTAATCACCATGGAAGTCCTTTTTATTTGCTTTGAAAGACAAAGATTTTGTAGAATTATGTTCTTGCATGTAAAATATCCTATGTTTCTGATGTAACTAGGCTGTATAGAACGTGCCAGGAACTCACTAATGGAATCAGAGTGGGAGATGTTTTGATGTTCGCAACAGTTTCTAGTGGAATATTTGGAGACCCCAAAGCCAAGTAAAAGCCAATAAGGAACATTTCTTTACTTTAACAGACCTTTCTTTGTCTGTACAAAGATGCTCTGTTAAAGGATTCCCAGGAATCCGGAGAAATTCGAGGGGAGAATGGTGCTTTAATTAACAAGAGAAATGTGACCTAGAATTAAAATTTTGGGGGTGAGCTGGGCAGTGCAGCATATTTGCCTTTTGGAGTTCTTAATGTAGTGTCAAGATAAAAGCCATATGAGAATGAATTGCACCCTGTTGTACTGGATATACAGTATGTGTACTGCATGTATTGTATATTGGCTGTGTATTAGTCACTGAAGTTTAATGTGTCAATGGGGGGTATTTTTAGAAACAATGGTTCAGTTACCACCAAAATTTTAAGTCAATATAAAAATAATACCAAAATGAAATATAAAAAAAACTATTCTCTGTGGTTGAATATTGGAAGGAAGTAAATGCTCAATATGAATAAGTGGTAGGATTCTTATTAATGTAGCTTGTGATAAACGAGGAATACTTAATACTTGTGAAGGCAGATAAATGTCTCTGCCTTTCTATAGTCTCCAGGAGACTGGAAAGGTTACAGGAGGTCTGGAATGCGCAAATGTGAAATCGTGCTTGTTTAAAAAAGGTAAGGGGTTATATTTTTAATTGTGTAGCAATTAACATGATCTGAATAGTACTGCACTGTGCATTGATTGCTTTAATGCGTTTGTGGTTGTATTAGTGTTTAGGCTTCATAAAATTTAATCTTACAACACAATCTTCCTTCATCTACAGAAACAAATTGCTACGTGGGATTGCTGTTGTTGTCCTGGGTTTTTTTTAATTAAAATATACACATTTCTGCTTTTATTATTTATTTTCTTGGCATTAATGCTTAGAATTTGGACCAGTGTTCTCTCTTGGCAACATCAGTGTGTGCTTAAAACATAATCTTTCACAAAGGCTCCTTTCTAATATTTGTGAAATGTTTTGATTCAGCAGTGAAGAGTATGCTGCAATGCTGATGAAGCTCTGGAATTATTGTTCTCATTTGTTTTGTGGCCTCCACCCAGTCAGTAGCTACAGGCCAAACATCTCTGCTAGCAAGTTTATGATCAAAGCGACAGATTTTCTTTTTAGGAGTTTTTTATGTTATCCTGTTACTAATCAAGTGGTTGCATTGTGCAATTGCAGGACATGTCCTGTATATTGAAATTTACCTCTTAAGAAACTGAAAACCTCCCATTTTTTAAAAAGAAATATGCCTAATGTAAATTAAGTAACTAGTAGTTTAAGTTATTCTGCAGTGTTTAAGGTCCATCCTGTTTGTGATCTTGATCATGTGTGCATGTTAGCCCTGAACCCTTATCTTTGTTAAACACTTTCCTACGACTTGTCCATTTTAAAAGAGAAGTGAAAGGACAATTGTGCTGTACAAATGGCATTAAATGTCAGAGAACCCCCCCCCATGTAAATTCATTATAATGCTTAAGAAAATTTGAAACATTAGCTTATCAAGATCATTGACTATTGCCATTATGAAAATAGTATCAGTATCTGTTGTGGTGTTTGAAATTTCTTAACCATCAATATGGATCTTAATTAGGAGAAGTTAGGTTACAAATGATTCAGCACTATCTAGCGTGGTTGCATTGTTGTAATGATCTCATCTGGCTATTCACTGGTAGAAGTCAGGCTTCCTGGCTTGATTAGATCCTCGGATCAGACATCAACAACGTGGCTATTTAGATTTTTCCGGAATCCAGTAAACCTTTTTGCTTACTGTTTTCAATTTTAAATGCACAGCCACATAGTTTTCCCTTGTTATTCGGTTTATATTGTACTGCAGATCCAATGGGTTGACTTTCTCAATGTCTCTGAGGATTTTGAATACTTGAATTTGATCTTCCGTTCAAAGATTTAAAATATTCAGATTCAGACTGGAATGGCTCATTTAATTTTTTTTTCAAAAGGTACCAATCATCTGTGTCAGGGTTATTCAAGCCTCCCATATTCCTAGCGATGCATAATGATGAGCTAATTGCTGGCACAGTATATTATTTATCATCTCTAAGTAAGATTTGGATTCTTAGAAGGAAATATGTGAACTCAATAGGTTTGCCTTTCATATCAGATACATTTTCAGGCTGCCTGGATTCCGCTGTTTATCGTGATCCTGTGTTTTTGTACGTTTTCTCAAAATGCCAAAGGTTCCTGTAAATCAGGAGTTACCAGAAATGCAGTTGGTCTGTCATAAATAGTTTTTATATTGCTTGCAGATGAAACAGCACATGAACTATGTGGCCCTAGGGTTTCTGAAAATTACTAGTCAATCCCTTATTCGTCATAGGCTTGCTTTTTTTCCTTCAGATATCTAAACAGCAGACTCAGATCAGTTCCAGGAGGTTGCCCAGCATATATGGTGATACTTATTGTTTTCGTTTCAGGATTGCTTAATACCATCTGCACTAAAATGTCTTGATTGCAGCTTTTACAGTATACATTTTCATAATTCTTGCTTATAACGCCAAATGTTAATAAGTACAAATATCCTGTGGGGTACAGTTAAAAAAGTCCAAATAATATGCTTTATAGTTATTGTTTTGTATATTTTACTTCAATGCATTTTCTATCGTCTTTATACTCTCATGTTTCTAAATTTAATAAATTAGTGCTTCAATAATAGTCATCAGTGGTAAAGAAGAAGTTCTAGAAGAATAGATACATTTACAAAATAGCACAATTTGCAGTCTTTGCTCATGTATCCTTGGTTTTTTAAATTATTTTTGCTGTTCCATACATTTAATAACGGATTTTGTCTGGCACTGACCATCCCGTGATAAAACCAATGACTGGAAGCAAACCTAGACTGCATATTAGTTTTGTACAATGCTCAGATCCCATTTGTGAAGAATTGGGAGGTGCATAAAAGCATACACTTGTTTCACATTTTTATCATATTCTTTGTGTTGTCATTTTGTTTTTTCAGCCACATCATTGTCCAGTTGTTACACCAATGCTCATAGAGGTGTCATCTTACCATGTTTTAATATTGTTTGGTTAAAATGACCATTGTTGCTTATGCTATACAGTACATCGAAAAGGTTTCACACAGCCTACAAGCTATGGATAAATACAGTGTCTCTTGGTATGTCAACAGCACATTTTAACAGGGCAAGACAAACAGGATTAATCTTGTTGGGGCCTAATTCTTCTGTATTGACTGAGAAATGCCATTATGCTAATGAGCAAAAGGAACAATTAGGCATAATTCCTGCAGAACTACAGGTCTGTGTGCAAGACTTAGGTATCCTTAAAAAGTGCTTGGAGTATTGTCTTTTATTCTATATACTATTTTTGGAAATACTCTATATAGTTTTGTGAAGTACATGATGATATACATCATTCTGATGTTGAGAACAAACATGCTCAAAACTAAACATTGTGTTAGTGGCAATATTGTCCTTTACCAATTAAATCTAAAGCCATCAGAGCCTCCCCTCAGTGTACTTGAAGTGTAGTGGGAGCTGCACTTGGCATTGCTCAGCACCGTAAAGCTCATTTGTGAAGCTCTCTTCACTGAAGCCTAATGAGGAATTTCAGATCTGTGGGTCCTCAGTTATCTAAAAGGACCAGTCTGTGCTGAAATAATGGGCTTGCCTTGCTACACTACCAAGCAGAAGAACAACAAAAAAATCGCTCTAACATACGTCTGGATATTGTACAGAATACAAAGGAGTTTGAAAGGCTGGTGAAATAAACTAACACTTTAGGGATTTTCCAGTTAAGTTAACTGAAGTTATTTTTCCTGCTCTCTTTGTTAACATTGATTTGATTAAGTACAAGGGGACATGGTTTGCTCTGTGGTATTTGCGTCCTGAATTCACCTCCCCGTCTTAATTATCTAAAGAGAAGACAGTTCTAGCTCTCCAGCTCTTTTCCCCTTCACTGCTATCAGTGCTTATGGTCTTTATTCATAATTGAGTTTCATAAATATGTAATAAGTAATAAATAACAGCTCCTTTTCTGATTGATCTTACAGTAAGTCATTTTTAAGAACTGCTTGATAAATCATATTTTGGGAACAATGGCCAAAATGGGGCCATTAAACTGTAGAAAGTTCTACAACAGCCAAAAGTATACAAAAGAGGAAAGGCTTACCATCCAGAGGGTAAATCAGGCCCTCGCCCAACCTTAGCCTACCTTTTGGTCTGTACTGAAGATTTATCCTCTCTCTCTATCTGCAGAAGGAAATCCAGGCAATGAGTCAGTGTCATCACCCAAACATCGTCTCTTACTACACTTCATTTGTGGTGAAGGATGAGTTGTGGCTGGTGATGAAACTCCTCAGCGGTGGTAAGTGTCAGCCCTCTGAGTTCAGTTACTGCTTATACTTCATCTCTAATCAGTCATGTTTTTTCAACAATACAACTTTTTCTTCTTTCTATATCCTCTCCGTTTGTAAGGCTACATAGGTAATGAACTACTACTGGGTTCCAATTTGTAGCTTAATAGAAACTGAAGTGACTTGATCATTAAGTAAAACCACAAAGGAATTGCATTATTCTAGAAAATATAGGCTGGCATTATTCTATTAAGTGCATATTATCTTTGTTGTGCAACATGCGTAAAAAATAAAATATACAATACACAATACTTGCAAGTACCTATAATACTGTTATAAAAAGATTAAAAATGAAAATAATCCAGACACCAAATTAAAATGGCCCCTGTAGTTATGAATGAAAATGTTCCTAACTAAAAATGTTTTTTTTTTTTTTATTTCAATGGTCTGATCTGCCAAGCTGGTCTCACTGTGCTGGCCCTTCACCTCTTAGCTTTCTGCTCGGTTACCTTGTTTGGGCATCTTCCACAGAGGTCTCTCCCTGTCTGTACTCCCCCCTCCAAAAGAAGAGTTTGGATATATGTGGCTGGGGATTGTCAGCACCAATTGTCTGTTCCCGGCCCACTGCAGCTGATCTCTTAGGCCATTCCTTGTTCCAGGTCTGTCTTAGTGAGACTTGTGATTGGTGGATAGTTGCAGAGAACATGCTAAACAGCCCCCTTGGGGGTCTCCATCTTGCATAGCTCTGTCGACATAGTGGAGCCACTGAGCAGGTGGCCTGTGCGAGCCTTTTGTGTGCCCTCATTGTTAGACCCTGATTTCTGGCCTGGATAGGATACATGGTAGAGAATATTAAATGGCTTTGTCATAATCCTTGTGGTAATATTATGTACCACAGTACTATGTAGCAGTTAATTTGTGAATCCACTTAAACTAACCTCTTAATATACTCACAGTAGTTCACCTGTGTGGTTTCACTTTGTTGGTCATTTTGTCCAACCAATGTATACAATTGCCACTTTATAGTAGAATGAGTAAAACATTTAAAAGTTATTTACATTTTTTAAACCTAAATTTACCAATTATGTGAAATTATTTTTAATAAAAATTTTAGTGCTCAAAATGAAAATTTTAGTGGTTGAAGTTTAATATCAGCAAAAACGTCAAGAAAAATCAAATATAACATATGGTGGTCACATAAGTATTCACCTGCCCAAATCAATACCTGCTGGAAGCTTGGCTTTTTGGAAACTCTGGTTATAGTCCAAGGTAGGGCTATTAAAGTTATATTATGAAGATCCATGCATTTTCTAATTGCTTCATCTAGGGAGCTGGAGCCTATCCTAGCAAGCAATGGGCACACATCAGAATATACCCCGGACAACATGCCAGTGCAAGTCCAGGTCAATTTTCCAGAAGCCAGTTGACCTATCAGCAGGTTTTTGGATTGTGGTGGGGGGGCAGAGCACCTGGTGGAAATGCCAGGAGAAGATACAAACAGATGGACATCTCATTAAGTTTGCTGATGACGCAGCCCTGGTCAGTTTATTAAAGGACACAGAATACCATCATGAGCCCATTCTAAATGCTTTTATTACCTGGTGCAACAAGTTCTCCCTAAAGTTAAATGTTTAAAAAACATAGGAACTGGTTATTGATTTTTAGGAAAAATACCACACCCCCTCAACCCACTATAATTGATGGTCAGCCTTTTGAAATTGTCAATGATTATAAGTACTTGGGACTAGTCATTGACAAAAACCTAAAATGGGACAATTGTTGTGACACTATAAAAAAGGCCAACAGAGACTCCTTTCTTAGGAAACTCAGCTTGATAAAACTTTTCTTATACTTTTCTATAAAATAATTAATTGCAAGTGTGTTAAAATACAGTTCTGCTTCACTTGTTGGTTTGGCAACATACAGTAAGTACCGGTAATTGTAATAGGCTGGGTAAATTAGTGAATATAAGTGGCAAAATAATCAGGAATAATCAAATAAACTTAAGTATCCTTTTAAGCCAAAAGCATCATGGAGTGTGTGTCTCACTCCCTCCATTGTGAATTCACACTTCTCACATCTGTGAGACGCCTCTGTGCCCCCAGGTGTAAAACCAACAGACTCGGGAGATCTTTCATTCCCACTGCAATTACACTCTTAAACAATTCAAAGTAACTACCTTGTCTCTTGTTTCTTTTCTCCTGTAACACTACTGTATTCTCTTCCTTTTTGACGATGTTTATTTGTCATTGTGTTGTGTTTGATTGTGCTGTAAAACAATTTTTTCTTGGGGACAGTAAAGATTGAATTGAAAGTCCACTTATAGTACATACTGTACTGTAGCACCCCAGAGCTGGAACTGAACCCAGGACCCCAACGCTGCCATCTTGTTATAAAGATATTTTTCTCAAAGTTTCATTTCATGATTAGGAAGCAGTCTTTCTCTGTTAGGGTATGTTCAGCTATAGTTCTGTGCTAAACTCTGCTAAATACCAAATTCAATTGTAGGTTGTGGAGTAAGTTTAAAGAATAGCTGGAGTGGTGTAATGCTGTGGCTGGATATAGCCGTGTGGGTGGTGATTTGTCAGAACCCAAGTGCAGGAGACCGGAGACTGAAAAGTGAAAGAAGAGTGAAATGAGATGATGAATTACTGGCCAGCGGGGCTTAATCAGCCCAGGCCAGTCAGTAATGGGTAAAACAGCAAGTCCAGGAGAAGCCGGACCAACTACATGCCTGGCAGAAAGAGAGGTTGCTGAATACAGCCTGGCGGGAAAAAGGGAGTCTCGGGTGTATGGAAGGAACCTGAAAAGCGAGACCCCTCAAAGGAACCAAACGGGCTTGGAAGGGCAGCCCGCAGAAGTGTCAGGGATGAAGGTCAGAAAACGTGAGGGTTGATGCAGTGAAAAAGATAAGTATGGAAAGAAGTGCTGGCTTGAATTAGAGATGACTGCATCAGGTGATGCAGAGAGCAGGCTAGGAGCAAAGGCTAGGGCGACGAGCAATGCTGAGAGCCGGCTTGGAGCTGAGGCCGCCGCACCAGGTGACTCTGAGAGCTGTGGCCGCTTTGCAGAGCGGGGCTGAAAGCCGGGATTGCTGCCAAACAGAATCCTCCAGTGGGAAAGCAGGGAGTCTCGTGTATGGGAGAAACCGAGTTGCGAGCTTCCTGGGAAAAGAGCCAGAAGGCTTAGTAAGGGAGGCTTGAGGCCGCTGAGACTGCTGCGCAAAGCAAGGGCTGGCTTGGTGTACTGGGCCATGCTGAAACTGAAAATGGCTGCATAGCCCAAGGGTCCAAAAAAATAAAGGGAGGCTTGGGTCCAGAGAAACCGAATAATGAGTGTCATGAAAAAAGAGAAAAATAGAAGGGAGACTTAGGTACATAGAAACCAAATAGCGAGCCTCCAATAAAAAAAACACCAAATGGATTTCAGGGCGGTCTTGAGACTGCAACATGTGTGAGTAAAGACTGTCTAGTTAACAAAATAAATGTGAAAAGTGAGACAGAAGTGCTAGTGAAAATCAGGGAGCTGTGAAAAATGGCAAGGCGTCATCAAAACGGCGCCTTGTCTTTATATAGAAAAGCGGGAATTGAATAATAAGCTGATTAAAATGGATCACGAAAAGGTAGTACAGTAAGAGCAGCAAAACCCTGGAAAACCATGAGGCCTTGTAAGAATGTGACGGTTTTCCATGGCAACCGCTAGGTGAAGGACAAGGAAGGGTGGTTAATTTGAGATTTCTGTCCTACATAATCTAAAATCACTTTAACGCACACTAGCGTGTACGTCTGTGGTGCAGTTGCTGTAATCAATTTATTTTTGTTGTGGCTGGGAAGTAAATTTACAAAAGCACAATGTACATCGATTAGTGTCGGCTTTGTTTGTGTGTGCTATCATATTACATGTTTAAGGAAGCTTCCCTAAGGCTTCCATCGGAATGGAGCAATAGTATATGTTTTACATAGTGCTGTCTGAAAGTGTTGGCCATGAGGTATAGTCAAAATTGGGATTGGTATACTGGAGATTTGAGAAAGCAGTGTGAAAATTTGCCTTAAATACATCAAGACTGCTTAACTTAACATGATGGGTCACTACTGTGGAAAGTGTACTGCTATTATCCTGCCTATAAAGTACTCTCATGCATTGTGCCAACCCAGCCAATTGCAACATGGCACCACGCTAGGTAACATTTTACATTGTATCAGATTGTGTTTTCTCTTTGAATTCTGTTATTAGATTTAGTAGGATTTGTTTTCATTAATAGTTTTTCTTGCCTTCTTCCTTACTTTGTATCCTGTAGGTAATCTAAGACATTAGGCTACTTCAGCAGTTTACCTGATGGTAACTAATAAAGCCACATATAAATGAAATGTCTCAACTTCCATGAGTGATAATGTTTTTCATTAACAATAATGCTTTCAAAATTTGTATTTTTTAATCAGTTATCCTGCTTCCATTAAAAATATGAATATCTTTGTAAAATTGATAATGATAAAATGCTTGTCAATCATTATTCCCAAACTGCATTTCAAAAAGAGGTGTGTAATGGGATAATTTGTTACGTAAAACAGGCCATGGAAACTTGTGACTGTATGCCTATGAGATTACTTAGGAGGTGAGTCACCGATTTCCATTCAATACATAGTTTCCTTTGTATTTGGTATTTGGTAAGTAAATAGTGTTTAAAACTGCTTGTGCTGTAGATTTTTCTAGATCTCTCACCAGCTCATATCTGAACATTTCAGGCATATTGAAAAGTGAATATTTTTAATAAACTTATTCTCTCCCCAAACGCATGGGAGAATTAACTGGAGATGGTACTGTACTGTACTATGTGTGGCCAAGTAATGCCATAGATTTTCTCCTAAGGACTGGAAATGTCAACCTGTGAACTTCAAGCTTTTAGTGCTGCTTAGCTTGGAGGATTGCAATAGTACCACTTACTCCAGAACATCCTTTATCCCCACCAAACATTGTTCTGGTCTATTTATTCCTGTTTTAGCTTAATAAGAGCAAAAAAGCCTTTTTTAAAACTTTGACAAGCAAACTTAGAGACTCTTCTCATTGCTTACCATTAATTGTCAAATTACTGTATCTAAAGAAATGCTTACACACCCTTATATTAACAGAACTTGTGTGACTTTGATGTTTGTGCTTTTATGAAGGCCTGACTATTCATTTACTCAAAAAAAAAAAAAGACGAATTTCTTGCTTGGACTCTCATAAGAAAATAGAATGTGATATGAGCTAAATTTGTCAAAATATTATGTGTGGCTTGGTGGTGAAGTGGTAAGCATGCCTGCTTTGCAACGCTGGGAACGTGGGTTCAGTTCCTGGGGTGCTATCTGTCTGGAGGTTGTACGTTTTCCCCTTATTTGTTTCCTCTGGATGCTTCATTGACCTCTGGGAAAATTGGCCCTGATGTGAGTGTGTATGTTTGCATCTGTGCGTGCCCTGTGATGGACTGGTGTCCCATTCAGGGTGTTTCCCGCCTTGTGCCTGCTCCTTGCCGGGTTAGGCTTCCCTGTGATCCTATACTGGATAAAGCGGTTTAAAAAATGAATGGATGGAAAATCTTATGTGCACATATATGGATAGTCTTAAACACTGTACTATGTTGCAGTGTAACAAACTTAAATGAGGTTTTCAACAACTTTAGTATTTAACTTATATAGCTATGTTATATACAGCATAGTATATAATATGCGGTATAATAATTAATAATTACTTACACTTACAGTATATAGCACTTTCCTGGACACTCCACTCAAAGTGATTTACAGATAATGGGGACTCCCCTCCACCACCACCAATGTGCAGCCCCACCTCGATAATACAGCAGCAGCCATAAAGTGCTGCTATCAGTGAGGAGAACAGAGTGATGAAGCCAATTCATAGATGGGGATTATTAGGAGGCCAATATATAGGAGTATATATTACATATGCTATAGCATGCTATGCAATTATACTCTATGGTACCTATATTACAAATATTGGTAATATGTTTAAGTGCTGCCTTAAAAAGTTTACTATTTACTAAAATTCAGTTCATGAGTGTTCTCAATGTAATGCAGTTCATAAGTTCATGTAGATTTTAGGAAGCTATTGTAAAACAATAAAAATATTTTAATCGGCTTCAATACTGTAATGAATGGCCTATGAAGAAAAGAGGGATGCTCAGAAATAGAGTATATGGAAATTGCTTATGAATCAGTAGATGTTTGAATACCACTTCAGAAGACCATGGACTAAGTTTTTATTTTGGAAACCGTGCTCTCTTAGAACTTGTTTACTTACAGAAGCAGCCATGACTTAATAGTTTTATGCAAGTCATGTGGATTTTGTGCTCCCAACAGTTTGTACACGTCTAGGCTTGTTTATACTAAGCGGTTTAGCTGGATTCCGTTTATAAGAGATTGAGAAGAAATGGAATAGATGTGGTGGTTATTTATGGCTTTAGAAGAATATTATGGCATTTAGTTTCTGATCTGTCTTTCTTGGTAAGTTGCCAGTTTCACTGGGGTATGTTTCCATGATAACGGCGATTGCCTTCTGTACGTTTGATTTTTATCTTGAGAAATGTTTTACATTGGCCAGATAGTTTTAAGCTTTGCCAAAGCAGCATTTGCCATTCTGATTCTAGTTCTTATCTCACAGGAACTGGGACCATCTTGGCTGATGGCCCTGCCAAGATAAGGACATTTGTCAACTTCTCTCTGTCATGAAATAAGCCTACACAAAATGGTTGCGACTTATTCATCATGCCACTGAAGGCCTTAAATGCTTGTAGTCCAGTGAAGTAGGTTTTCCACCTGTCCTTGAGTGGGGTTAATGTGCCCGTTAAGACCTCATTGTCCAAGTGTCACAGGGGGCAACTTTAATGTGAACAGCTGATCTGTAAGGAACCTTCCTCTTGAACTGAATTTCGTATTTCCCAAATCAGGTCCCAGTTACCCTTAATGGATAACATGGGTTAGGAAGCACATATTTCAGTCCGTGCAAGATTTTTTTTTTCAGACAAGACAATGCAGTGTGAATTGTAGTTTCATCACTTCTCCAAGTCATTTTTTAGATCATGTATTACCTGTTCCTAACTTGATCTTTACGTGGGAAGAGATAGTGAGGAAGATTTCCCATTCTAGTGCTCACAATACTTTCCTTTGTTTGCAAACATTCACCCTGTAAAAGTATATGCAGATTCAATTCATCCAGAGCTGCAAAGACAAGCAACCTCTGTGGAGGAATTCTCATAAATATCATTGCAATTTCAGGGGCGCTGTACAATGGCTGACCCTGTGCTCTGACTCCAGGCTTCTCTCTCCCTATCTGTGTGTCTGTGTGTCTCATGGAGAGCAAGCTGGGGTATGCGAAAAGACGAATTCCTAATGCAAGAAATTGTATAGGGCTAATACAGTTATCTTATCTTTAATTTATTTTAGTTATCTAATATGTTCAACTAATTTGTGACAGGCCCAGTGTCAGAGTTTTTGCCACATTAGCATATTAATTTACTTTTTAACTCAGGATACAGTCTCCTCTGTGTTTTCGCTGGAATCATCCAAGAAACATCCAACTCCAAAAAATAGTTGAATTGCGTCTTACAAATTAAACGAAGTTCAATCGAGTACAAAAAGTAAAATTTTCTGTTAGCTTTCTTTAAAATGGGAAATGGGTACCCAAGAGAGTCTTAACTGTCTTAAACTATCAACATAAGAGTAGGTTAATGAATGATTTTCTTTTGAAAATAAAAGTTTATTACTTTAAGTGCGTTCTTGTTGTTTTACAGTCTCTTAAGTGTTGTTTTTTTTTTTAGTCTGGACATTAAAATCATGTGGCCTAAATGTATTCTTGGAAAAGTGAATCTTTTTTTTTACACACAAATAGTTTTTGCTGAATGGGATAATTTGTATTCCTGCTCTGGATCTTTTGATGAGATGATGTGCTGTAGCCCAGCAGTTATTCTTGCTGTCTCTAGTCTTTCCTTATTCCTGTACAAAATAAAGATGCATGCAGTGTGACCTTCATCAGTCAGCCAAGTTCTGAGTTTTTTTTTTTCCTCATCCTACCATCATCCCTTTGAATCCAGGGAGCTATGATGGTGCAGGAACTGTCTATCCTGTCAGCTTTATTTCTCCAGATGTCTCAAAGCAGGCAATTGCTGCTATATATAGTGTTTTCTGCAGTCAGCATTGTGTGTTTTGCCCACAAAAGACCAGTATGTGATATTTAGCACCAATTGATGGATAGGCCATGATTGTAACTTTGATTTTAAAGTAATACGTTGGCTCTACTTATGTAAATAGATAATAGCACTGATTTCAAAACTAGACATTTTCATCTTTAAATTCAGGTTCCTATTAATGATCCCCACAATTGTGAGAGTGTATTATTGTATAACATTCCAACCTCTTTGTGTCTTCAAGCTGATGAATAAGCTAAAAACCCATGGCATAATCTTTTGTTCTGTCTTACTAAATTTTACATTTTACTCAATATGTCTGTCACAAAATAAATAGGAACCGCATAGGACTCTAGGGTGTTCTCTGTTTCTCTCCTGTTATTATTAGGTTATTTATGAGCACATGTTCTTGATCTGTTCATCTTGTCACCTTCCACTAGCCATAGTGTGCCTTTTGCGTCCTGTGGTCCATAATTGAGAGTGATATTTGTCATGGGCCCAGTATGGCATGCCTGTTTTAGTGGTAATTTCAAAGCACCTTCATTACAGTGACCCTGAACTAGTGGAGAGGAAACATCTCAAATGATTCTATAGGCCAGGTTACAGTAACAGGAACAACCCTGCTCCACTGCCTATTGCATTTGAAATGGAGTTCGTTAATTTCTCTTTGGCCTGTTTACAATTTGATTATGCTCTATAGCATATTTATTGTTGCTTAGGCTGGCTTAATTATCAAGAAATCACAGTTTTACACAGTGTCTGCATGACTGGAGTATTCTAAAAGTGGTAATGGGCTGTGCAACATCATCAGCATCCAGAAGTGTTAAAAAAAGTACTCTGATTATACATTATGCGGTACATGATGTCAGCATCTATATCACCTTAGTTTGCCCCTTTATTTTGGTAATTTAATATCCTTCCCGATGCTTGTTATTCTATTACGTACGGTTGTCATTCATCCATCTGTTTTTTCTAACCGCTTCAACTAATTCAGGCTCACGGGGGAGCTGGAGCTTATCCTGGCCAGCAATGGGTGCAAGGCAGGATACATAGATGGGATGCTAGTCGATTCAGGCACACCCTCACAGCAGGGTTGATTTTCCCAGAAGCCAATTAACCTACCAGTATGTCTTTGAACTGTGGGAGCAATCCAGAGCACCCAGAGGAAGCAATCGCAGAGGAAGATCTGGAATTGAACCCAGGGCCCCAGACCTGCAAGACAGCAGTGCTAATCATCGTGCCACCTGAGTTGACACCTATTTGAAGCCAGCAGAATATCACACTTGAGCATAGTTTGCTACTTGATGTTTTCAAGTGGTTTTTATTCCCCATCTATATTATGAGTCTCCAAAGGCCTGTCTTCGCTTCTGACTACTCAAGTGACATTTTCATGTAAATGACATGTCTTGTGCTGTAATTGTATTAGATACAGTATTTTGTTATTTTCTAGTTTGAGAGAAATGCTGGGACTTTCTGTAGGATGCTTTCCTAATGGAGATTTAATTCTATACCATTTCTTACACCCCTTTCATCTTCTGATCTCACTGGTCTGTGAAATCTGTAATCCTACCATGAAAAGTAAATTTCTATAAATGTATTCAATAAGTAACTGATCTGATCACTGTTAATTAGTTTAACTTATTTTCTACTAATTTGATTATTAATTTCTAATCTTCCAGGCCAAACATTTGCCTCTTTTATTTCTGATTAGTGAATGTTTAAATTAACAGATGTTTTACAAATAATGAATCTAGGTAGTAGATCTTTAATCTAATTGCTAAACCCCTTCCCTTGAGGTCAGTGTTACCAATTAAATTAATCAAATCAGATGTGGTTGGGTCACTGTAATGCTGTTTTTCTTGTTTGTTTTTTTTTAGGATCAGTTCTGGACATCATAAAGCATATTATTTCCCGGGGCGAACACAAGACTGGAGTCCTGGATGAGCCCAGCATAGCCACTATTTTAAAAGAGGTGTTGGAAGGGCTGGAGTACTTGCACAAAAATGGCCAGATTCACAGGTATGGAAGGAAAGAAAGGGATGCTTTCAATGCAGTGTGGTCTCATTCTGGACATTGAACATCAAGCATGTTTCATTTTATTCTTGCTGCACAACATGTTGGTGGCTCACTACAAATGAGATTTCGTTTACTGTATTTTTTACTTGCTATAATATCTGAATGAGTTCACCGTCCTGCCTGACTTCCCATGCGTTGGAAATGCACACAGAACACTGGCTCTTGCATGCTTGAAAATTTTCCGAGAACCTTCAAGATATAAGTGGTGTTCATTTGTTTATCTACCAGGCTTCATACAAGCTTTTGCTTAGTCGTGTATGAAACAATAGTGTTCCAGCTTTGTCTGTATGAAACTTGTAGATAATTCTGGTCATAATCCTAGTTAATTACAGTATTAATAATTAATGAGGCATTCTTGACAATTTAAATTGTAAAAATGTTTTAAAAAGAGAGGAGGCTATTTTAGCCCTTCTGAAGTGTTGAGTAGTTAGTAGCTTATTCATTAAAAGATCTCATCTATTATTGGCTTCATCCACATTGCTGACTAGTTTTTTCCACACTCCTTCAGGCTTCTGGGTGGTAAAGAAGTGCCTCCTATACAAGGTTTGAAATACACTTCCACATAGTTTCCACTTCCACTGATGTTTCAGTGCAGTTGCTGTCCTTTCACATTGGGTGCTCTGCATCACTGCACAGGCAAACTGTTAAAGAATTTCTGCTTTACATCTCTGCTATAAAGCCTTTGAGTGGATGGAGGAGGGAGAGAGCAGAAAAACTTGGCAAAGGGGTGGGGCTGGTAAGACAAAAGACATGAGATGGGGAGGGAAGAGTGTAAAGACAGTGGAAGAGTCCTGGATAGCTAGACATTTTTTTCTGGGGAGGTATTGAACTCTGGCAGTCATACCAAATTAGCAGCATCTTGTAAGGTATTTAACACAGTTAAATCTGTTGATCTGTTTATTGCTGTTTGATTTTACAGGTTAAATTTGAGTGATGGCATTCATCTCATACAGTAGTCTATGTGTTAAAGGCTTGCTTATTAAATACAGTTCCTGTACTCTATTCGGATTATTCCTAATAGATGTCTCTGCCTCTTATCACCTTACGTACAGTGCCTTGCGAAAGTATTCGGCCCCCTTGAACTTTTCAACCTTTTGCCACATTTCAGGCTTCAAACATAAAGATATAAATTTTTTATTTTATGTGAAGAATCACCAACAAGTGGGACACAATTGTGAAGTGGAACGAAATCTATTGGATTTTTGAAACTTTTTTAACTAATAAAAAAATGAAAAGTGGGGCGTGCAAAATTATTCGGCCCCTTTACTTTCAGTGCAGCAAACTCACTCAAGAAGTTCAGCGAGGATCTCTGAATGATCCAATGTTGTCCTAAATGACTGATGGTGATAAATAGAATCCACCTGTGTGTAATCAAGTCTCTGTATAAATGCACCTGCTCTGCGATAGTCTCAAGGTTCTGTTGAAAGCGCAGAGAGCATCATGAAGACCAAGGAACACACCAGGCAGGTCCGTAATACTGTTGTGGAGAAGTTTAAAGCCGGATTTGGATACAAAAAGATTTCCCAAGCTTCAAACATCCCAAGGAGCACTGTGCAAGCGATCATCTTGAAATGGAAGGAGTATCAGACCACTGCAAATCTACCAAGACCTGGCCGTCCCTCTAAACTTTCAGCTCAGACAAGGAGAAGACTGATCAGAGATGCAGCCAAGAGGCCCATGATCACTCTGGATGAACTGCAGAGAACTACAGCTGAGGTGGGAGAGTCTGTCCATAGGACAACAATCAGTCTTACACTGCACAAATCTGGCCTTTATGGAAGAGTGGCAAGAAGAAAGCCATTTCTCAAAGATATCCATAAAAAGTCTCGTCTAAAGTTTGCCACAAGCCACCTGGGAGACACCCCAAACATGTGGAAGAAGGTGCTCTGGTCAGATGAAACCAAAATCGAACTTTTTGGCCACAATGCAAAACGATATGTTTGGCGTAAAAGCAACACAGCTCATTACCCTCAACACACCATCCCCACTGTCAAACATGGTGGTGGCAGCATCATGGTTTGGGCCTGCTTTTCTTCAGCAGGGACAGGGAAGATGGTTAAAATTGAGGGGAAGATGGATGCAGCCAAATACAGGACCATTCTGGATGAAAACCTGTTGGAGTCTGCAAAAGACCTGAAACTGGGACGGAGATTTATCTTCCAACAAGACAATGATCCCAAACATACAGCAAAATCTACAAAGGAATGGTTCACAAATAAACGTATCCAGGTGTTTGAATGGCCAAGTCAAAGTCCAGACCTGAATCCAATCGAGAATCTGTGGAAAGAGCTGAAAACTGCTGTTCACAAACGCTCTCCATCCAACCTCACTGAGCTCGAGCTGTTTTGCAAGGAAGAATGGGCAAGAATTTCAGTCTCTCGATGTGCAAAACTGATAGAGACATACCCCAAGCGACTTGCAGCTGTAATCGCAGCAAAAGGTGGCTCTACAAAGTATTAACGCAAGGGGGCCGAATAATTTTGCACGCCCCACTTTTCATTTTTTTATTAGTTAAAAAAGTTTCAAAAATCCAATAGATTTCGTTCCACTTCACAATTGTGTCCCACTTGTTGGTGATTCTTCACATAAAATAAAAAATTTATATCTTTATGTTTGAAGCCTGAAATGTGGCAAAAGGTTGAAAAGTTCAAGGGGGCCGAATACTTTCGCAAGGCACTGTATCTATCTTGACCACTTGACCAAACTAAGAATCCACTTCAGTATAGAGAAAAATGCATACGTTTAAAAAAGACGTGAAATGAATTCTTTAATTTAATACTTTTTATGAATTAAAAAAATATCTCCAATTATAAACAATTTATTTGAAATAGTTGACTGTTATAGCTGGGCTACCTCCATATTGATTTTTGTGTGTGAAATAAAACACTATACACCCTTTTATTCTATGTTTACAATATGATAGACATTAATTACAAATTGCAGCAATTGATTATGATACTTTTCAGCTGCTAAATACTGCATGTTGTACAGTAAGACTAAGGTAGAGTACATTAGATATGCATACTGAATTCACTATATTTATAAATCATTTCCTGTTTTTGTTTATTGTGAACATCCAGCAGGAGCTATATGACAGTAGTCACAGCTACATGTTTCACAGCAAATATTAGTACATTTAACCATTTTTGTTTTTGCAATTTGTTATTAACAGAATTGTTGAAGATCATAATGATAAAAAGGTTCGTACTTTAATGGAATGGAAAATCTGTACTCCTGAAGTACATACAGTATATTTTTATCTTTAAAGAATGTTATTTGTTCCACATTTTTTGTTTGGTAGCTGTATCAGTCAGGAGTTCACATAGGGCACAGTCTTGTCAGATCTTACAATAACTGCTTTTTATTTCTGAAATTGGCATTTTCTATTTCCATTCTGATTGTCTGAAATAATGCATGCTTTATTTTAATCTCTTCAGTGCCTTGCGTCAGAATGTGTATGGTCTCTGGTATAAGTAATTGAAGTGATCATATTTAGTCTCATTAAAAAATCATTCATCTCAGTTAAGAAATTTAAAAAAATACTGATGACTGTTATAGCTTTAAAAGCATAAAAGTTGAAAAAACGTTCTTGAGGGTAGGCTAATCTATAGAGATATCCAAATATTCATCTCTTTGAAACATGTTTTAGTTTGGCAAATATAACCTCTGCTAGGAAATCCTTTTAAGAGTTGAGATTCCTAGAGCCTAAGTACTTCATTTTCAATTTGTGAATTGCTTTCTTTACCAAACCAATAGGACAACTTGTCTTTTTTATGATCTGAAAAACTTTCCCTGCTATAATCAAAAACTGTTTTTGATTGATTAGTTATATGGTAATATATACTGTTTTGTAATCCAAACATCCAAAACTGAGAATGTGAATAACATTGCTCTAGGAAAGAGCTTAACTTCACAAAGCAACAGTGTGTTCTTCTCGAATGTGTGAGATGCAGTTACAATACACTGTATATATTTTCAACAACAAGTCGTCTGCCTCATAAAAAAACAATGCTAGTAAAAACGAAAGTAAATATCCGATTCTCCCTCATTCTAAGGATTTAGCATGATCCTTTTCGGCTTATTTTACTAGCATCTTGCGGTCTTGATCAGCATTAAGGCTTCTTCTACAGATATCCACAGAAGAAAGTCTTGCATTCAATCGGCTAGACAGTGGTTTTTCCAAGTATCAGTTAGTGGTGGTGGTAGTGGGGAGAGGGTACGTGACTGACAGTGAAGGAATAAAGTTCTGTGAATATCTTTCAATTAAGTTTTTCTTTCAGTGTTCTCTGGCTTCTGAGAGTTTAGAACATATTTAAAGGAAAAAATATTAAGAAATCCTTTCAAAATTGCATTAGCTTCTTCTCTTGACCCGCTACTGAAATATGCCATTGTTGTTTTCTAGGATGTTGGCTTATAGTAATTTTTCACATTATGAGAACACATTTCTAGCATTGTGGGAAGTTTATTACTCTAAGCGTGGAAAAGATTTGTAATCCTTTGCCACTGAAAGTCCATTTTCTGATTCTGGCTTACAAGGAGGTTGTATCTTGTAGCTTTTGCCATAGTGAAATATTTAATTTGTGCTAAGAAGAACAAAAGCCACAGCCCCAGCTACGCCATTGAAAAAAAACCCCAACAAAGTCACAACGCACAAACCTGTCAGTTTGTTTTTTTTCTTTTGCAGAAAGACGTCCATTTACTTTTGCGTGTTTCTCAGTTGTCATCACTTGTAAATAAGTTGGCAGAAAACATTAGAATGATATGACAAGTAAATTACAACTTACTAAGATTCAACATGATGACATACTGTACAAACGAGTGACAAATTCAGGTTTGAGAGTTAAGAGTATAGGAAACAGAAGGGAAAATAAAACAAGTTACAGTTTTACTTCAGATTTAGTATTGATGGGAATTACAATTTGTCAGTTTTGGGGTGTTTTTAGCATTGCATGGTATCATACTCACAAGCTTTGAGCAAAGTACTGCAGAGGGTGGTGAAGTCAGCGCAGCTCATTATCGGCTGTGAGCTGCCAAACATCCAGGATATCTACTCAGCTAGATGTCTTAAGAAGTCCGGGTCCATTCTCAGGGACCCCAGTTATCCCAGTCACAAACTTTTCCTTCCTACTGTCCGGTAAACGGTACCAAAGCATTCGGTCAAAGTCCAACACAACACAAAGTCCAATTACAGAACAGCTTCTACCTCCAGGCAAGAAGACTGCTAAATAGCCAACCTGGAGCTCCTTTAGCAAATCACCTGTAATGGCCACATGGACATACCGTTTGCATTGTATTCATCATACTGCACTACTTGGGCATAATATATTGCATACACCCTGGACACATAGCAACTCTATTTATATTAAGTATTGTCTGAGTTTATTTGATTCAATTTATATTGTACTATTATTTATTATTATGTAACCTTCTTTTAACTTTTGTAAATTTTGTGATTCCCCCCCCCCCCCCCCCCAGTGAGCTTGTAGAAAAGACATTTCATTGCCAGCAACTACTGCTGCACGCTGTATTGTTGTGCATTTGATAAATACATTTTTGTTTGAAATCCTGAAATCTTTTGTAATTAAAAGCATTACTGTATACTGTATAAATGGAAGAAATAATAATGATGATGTAAAAAATGGTAGTATGATTATACGTTTTTAAGACCTTGTGAATCCCACACAGCTGTACTGCTTATTTCAATTAACTGCTAAGAGTTAGTTATTCAAGTAACTTGAATAACTAGTAGAGATTTTAAGTGGTAGTAACCTTATTTTCTTGGTAAGATTGCCCTTTAAAGTAGAATCTTAAAAGTTCCAAACACATAGACTCAAAGTTCTACAGTATGTGCAGTAAATTATAGTTTGTGAAAAATCATATAATCAAAAAATAGTCAACTGTGATGGACAAAATGAATAGGTTTGATTTCTATTTTACCTTGTTTTGTATATGTAAGGAGTGAGTTCTTATTTGTGATTCTTATTTCATTAATACCTCTCTCTGGGATTTACTTTTAAAATTGCTTGCCTAATTATGTGAATATTCATGAATTCATTTTGGGATTTTTTCATTATTTGCTACATTTTCTCATCTTTATGAAGGATAAGTATGAATAATGCATGGCCTTTTAGCTTGGGTAACTACAGCGGAGAACCTGCAGAATCCTAATGAAGTGGAGTTTCATATTCTGCACTGTCAGTGAGATAAATCAGACTTGGAACTGAAGAAGGGCAATTTGTTTTGTATTTGAAAGTGGTATCTTTGTTAAAAGGAATACAAGCTAAGGCATTTTAATTCAAAGTTATTAACATTTATAAGGTAAGCTCTATGTCCTTATCAAAGAACATAGCTTTCCAAAAAATAGTATTCTTGATTGCAATCTACACTGAAGAATTAAGATATTCTGTCTTTTTAAAAGTGCCATTCTCTTTATAATGTGTTTACTTGCAATTTTCTCATGAATAACTTCTTTTCAGAAAGATCATACAAAATATAATTGATACGCAGTAATCTAATGATCTTCAAGACTTCTGTTTTCTGTGCTGCGAATGTCATTTGAAATCACATATATAAATGCGTTTCTGTAGAATTACTCTAACATCTTTGGGAGTGCTAGTCTTGAGTAAATCTCATTGAGAAGCCTCTATGCATGACTGAATTGTTAATTTATCTTTAGGAAATGTGGACGTACCAGTGAACTGAGCATACAGGAATGCTAGATGTCTCTTTATTATAGAATGCAGAATTCTAATTCTAATATGATTTTAACATTTGTGAAATATATATGAAAGTACTTACTGTACTGAAATGAATAAGGTATTTTTTAATAACAAAACGTGTTTTATCCAAACCAGACCTTCAACCAGAACTTGATGTCATTATATTCTTTGTTCCTTTGATGTGCTTACATTCTTCTAAATGCTACTGAAAAAAAAAACTATGGTGTTACATTTTTTAATCTTAAATGCACGTTAGATTAATGATAGATGAGGTTAAAGAACATGACTCCATGACTGTATGCATTTACCTCTGGAGTGAGATTTTCAAATGTAACTAAAATGTATTTGCAAGTATAAAATTACACTTTTTCTTAGATGGGCTGCTTATAGTCACGACTTTCAGAAGTAAATGTTAGCTGATGCATAAAGGCAGTGAAGCATGGTATTTGAGCTCACAGATGTCTGATGCACTGTTATCCAAGGTTACAAAATCAGTGGGATTTGCAGAATTACAGGCATTAGTCTGCTATCCGTGTAGGCAAATGTATGCAAATGATCAGGAGCCGATGCATTATTTCATTCTTAAATATAGGGTAGACACCTTGAAATTTGCAGTTATGCCATTGATAGAGGCCTTTTCAATTCTAAATGCATTATCTTGGATCACATATCTCTGAACAATACTCACAGGTTATTGAAACACTATTATTAGGTTTAAGTTATAGGCAATTACCCTATATTATTCCAAGCACCTAGTTGCATACAAATGGCCTTATGTCTTTTCTAACTTTATGTTCTTATGTATCGATCATTAGTAAACGCTGAACTCTTTCTACTGCAGGTATATGTGAGAGATTTACTGTACATTATCACATTTTTTTGCATTTGCCTTTTGGCAGCTTTTGTTATCCTTACAAATGGCAATTATCAGTTAACCTGTCTTAACTTTAAGGCGTTGACTTGGGGGAATCAAAAACAAAACTCAGTTTTCTTTCTTTAGTAAGTATGACCCTTGTTCCAAACTCCTGCAAATCTTTCTGTAAAAAATAATACATTCCTACTGCTCTCCATTTTGAATGCACTCCTTTGTAGTTTCTACTTGTGTCCTCTGTTTTGTGTTTGTGTTGGTTGTAAAGGCCATAAGTGACTTTGACAAAGCTTTTGAATACTGGAATCGGGTCTTCTTTTAGATGTCTGTGTTCAAGGCTAAAAAGATGGCCATGATGAATAGTCTGTCAGTATAAAACATTCCTTTAAGCTTTGTAATGTACCTGGTCTCTCTTCTCTGGACTGATTCCAGAAAAATAACTATATTCTTTTTATAATGTTGTGACCAAAAATGTGGTGCAAAAATCGAAAGCCTTACTAGAATATTGTACATTTTTAATATCCCTTGACTTTAATTGTACATTTTTTAATCTATACATATCCAGCCATTGTTTGTCTGTTGTTACTTCCCTAGATTTCATGAAAGATAAACATGTCAACATAAAACACCTGTCTCATTAGACATAGTTGCTTTAGGCTTAATGATTTCTTTTTTACCTACCTGCAAATTTCTTTACTTAATATGAAACATTAAATTGAATAATCTAGGTGTTTGACCTGTCTTTAATTGTCTAAAATTTTATAAAACAGGTTTATTAATCCTTTAGTTTGTGTCATCTGCAAACTATGTACAAAAACATACATTAGGTATATAATTACTTGGTTTGTTTTGATCACCTTTTTATGGATGGCAATATATTAGCAGCTTTCAAGTCAGTGTGATGTAAGGAATATTACTCTTGTCTGTTGATAATTTTGTCTTTGAGTAACATCTCTTAAATTACGGATTGGTTGAATACAAACATTTTCTGCAGATTTGTCTCTTAAGTGCCCCTAAAACTTTCTATACTCATGCTTCCTTTATGCCAGCATTGTCGGTTAACTTCCTTTGTTAACGTCTATGTATTTTTTTTTAAATTTAAAGCTGTTTCCTTTTTATAATTAAAAAGGTTCCCAATATCTCTGATACACTCCATTTCAATATTCTTTTATATCTCGTTTGTGCCTTTCTAATTTTTTTTGTTCTCTGTAATTGCTATTTATTGTAGTCTGTGTAGTACCTGCATAGTGTTTGTATTTAATTATTTTATAAAACTACACTTTTAATTTAAAAAAAACTGGGTTAATTTGCTTACTTAAAGAAATTATTGGTGTTCTTCCTTTAAAATGTGGCCATCCATTCTGCTGGGATTTTGCATCCATCTTATCCCTGTCAATTTCTTTTAAACTCTTGCATTGCTTCATTGCAAGAAAATTATTCATTTTTATTGAGAAGGAAATGGCTTATGGTTTTGTGGGTGTAAATCTTCTTGATACAGCTTTTACAACAGCAATTTTCAGCAGTTTATGCTCTGCTGTACCTTGGAGGAGCTGGAGGGAAACAGTCTTACAATGTTGAGTGAAGATACAAGTGTATTCATGAAGAAAGTTCAAATTATGCCATTAATATGACTTACTTTGGAAGGGTAGATATACTAAAAATCCATGAATGTTAGAAGTCAACCTTTTTCAAAATTTATTTTAAAGAAAATAGAAGTTATTAGATGGTTATGAATGTAAGATTGTTTAAGCAATGCTGTGGAAAACTGTTTTTATGCTATATGCCAGGCTAAACATTTAAAAAGTAAAGCAGACAAAGGGCTTTAAGTTACCTTTAAAAAGCTAGCACTTCACGAGTCTCGCCAATATATTGCAAGGGAATCCATTTTTGTTCTGTTATGTTATACATAAGTTTGTGACAACTAACTTGATCCTGAGATGGCAGCAAGACTTACAGAAAAGAAGTTCATTTAATTGTCTAAATACCAGTCCAATTTGTTCATAATCATGTTCTTTAAACCATGTCATATGAGACAAAGTGCTGGATGTGTCACATGGCACCTTGTTGAGCCCTTCGGAATGTAATTAGAAACTCAGTGTGTTTCACTAAAAGACATTTCCCACAAATGGTTGAATTCTCTTCTTGACACAACTGTGAGGAGGCAGGAGGCCTCAAAGGGAAATTTATTCTCAAAGTAAATTTGAAGGTCATTGCCCCTCAGCTGTTAGAATAATAAAGCTGTTAAGTAAAATACCAAACCAGACCCACAAATAGACCAGTATAGGTCTTATTAACCTGTACAGTATGTTCATGAGATCCCTTTTTAACATGAATTTGACTGCTCATAGTTTAGCCATTACTTGAGCTTCTCTATCCAGATATCCAAATTAAGATGCAATACGTTTTAGGGAGTTATGGAAAAGTTTGTTAAAATACTTAAAATAATTGTCAAACATGGTGATGAGACTAGCCTGCTCCAATGGAACAATATAGACCCACGCAGAGATCATGACAACCTTTCACCCAAATGTCCCAAAAAGATATGTGACATCTTCCGTAAAAAGCCAGTGATCTGTTGCAAACTTTGCTCTCTGGCTTTTCTTTGGGCTTTTGACCACCTTCCCGAGTGCACCACCTCACACTTGGGGCAATCTCCTTTTGAAATTTAAACATCGGCTCTTCAGAGTCTCTTTTATTTATACTTTGGGCAGCAAGCAGAGAGATCCAGAGCCAGAGGCCCATCAATGTTAAAAAGGTTTCTGCAACCAACTTGCTTAAAGACTTTTCTCTAGTGGCAACAGGTGATGGAATTTCCAACCCGTAATATGAATCTCTTTACAATATTTAAGTAGCTGCGGTGACTGAGATCTTATCAAGTACTGCAGCAAAAAAATCTAGAATAGACTACGCTTGCCAGCCTACGGCCCTCTTACAGTGCAAGGCATTGGAAGTTTGCATAGAAGATCAGGAAAATTGAAAGCCCATTGATCAACTGCTCATATAACAATGTCTGAGACCTGCCAATATTACGAATACAATGGATAAGTGTTCAGTATTTTCTATTTTCTTGGTCTCTAGTCTTAAGAGTTGAAAGAAGCCTGAAATTGTGTATCTAGCTGGTCAAATGTGCATTAATTATATCACTGTCTTAGACATATGGTCAATTTCACTACCAATAAGGTAGGTTCTCATTAGATAAGTAGTGATTTTAATCTACTGTATGTAGGTGGTAAATTTCAAATCTTAAATAGTAGCCCGATGAACAATGTGTTGAGTGAATTGTTGGTAAAATGTCAGAATCGAATCTTTTTAGACAGGGTAGATAAGGGTAAAGGCATATGTATTGATCTTTTATTACATGGACTTGCGAGAAAAAACATTAAAAGTTAGAAATTAACATTTTAAACCATAAAGTGCTGTTTAATACGATCAGAAAATACCTCTGTCAAATGTTTCACTTTCATGGATTTTTTGGCTAGAGGAGCCTTGTTAATTAATTTATCAAGTCTGCATTACTGACTTCACATTCTGATAATTCTGAATGTGCAGTCAGTAATTAATTCTGTGTTGAGGTTTATTCTTCTTTACATAATGGTACATTTTAAACTTTTTTTTTAATGGGCAGAAGCTACTTAAACTACCCTAATTGTTTTCAAAATAACATCATTTTAGTTCTGGATTAGATTGCATTTTAGAACTTTTCAATTTGTTGCTGTGCTTTTGTTTTTTAATTATCTGTTTTGGTGAATTCCTGTATCTTGGTGTCCACTTAAAGACTTGCCTTGCCATATAAACTTAAAGAGTTCTGATTATGCACCATATTTATAAATTTAACATTTAACATTCAGTAGTAAGACTTCAGAAAACATTGAAGGTTTGGCAATCCACTGGGGAGTAAGTGAGGACTTCCTGATTCTTAAGATTTTCTAATTATGATTTCCATGCCTGTTGTAGATGTAAAAAGAACGTTTTTCCAGTCCATAATTATTACCACTGTCTTGAGTGACATAAATAAAGAAAGTTAATACCTGTTTTTGCCTTTGTTAATCTGTAGATCCTCAGATCCAGTTATAGAACAGAGATGTAAATAAAAAAAGAAAGAAGATCCAGGCAGCTTGTTAAGGTTGCAAGTCCTGGAAAATCTAATTCTAGCATCTTTAACAAAGATGGTCTTTTTTTTCCATTATTTTTCCAAAGTAGAAATGGGAAAAGTATGTGAGTTTATGATTATTGAAAATAATGTCTTTTTTCTTCTGCGATTATCTAAATCTGTTAAATGCTGTGTAAAGTGCATAGTTATTGGGACAAAACACAATTTCCAATGTCTACAGTGAACAAAGGTATTAAATCTAATTAAGCCTTGAAGTCAATAGAAGAAGAAACACTTTTTTCAAGGACTATTAGGATTAAACCAAACTATGATTGCAAAACAATGTCGTGGAAATATCTTAGAATTTTGGCAAAGCTAATCCTCCTGCAACCTTTCAGGCTACATAATGGAGAGTTTAATACTGTTCCTATTTCTTTCCATATGAATTATAATATTTCAGTGGGAATTCCATGTAATAGCCACAGTGATTTCTTAGGATATAACAAAGACTTGGATGAAATGTGGAATGTCTAACCCCAGGATGATTGTCATGGAAAATAGATATTGAAATGAACCTCTTCCAAAAACAAATGGTTCTGGAGAGCTGAGTTCTGCAAATTCTGCAATGTGCATAGATTTTTGTGGTGAATGCAGGTACAGTAGGTTATAATATTACACAGACCAATGTCAAGAATCGCTGTTTGGGGACAGAAAACTGACTGTATATAAAGTCATTTATAATGTACGTACTGTACATTTCATAATATATACACATGTATTGTGTTGTAAAGTATTAGTTGGGGGGTGGTCATTGTATACACTGATGCTCAATTGAACTGCAGCTTGGCTCTGTGACTTCTCCACAGTGGCGATATGAATTACACAATGTTGAGGAATAAATCAGCCTGCTACTGACATTCCCTATTACAGCCGCAAAAGCGAGAAACATTTAAGAAGGTCAGCCAGTAGACTACCTTCGGTGCAAAATAATGAAGCAGTAAGACGTTATTGCAAACCCCTGGAAGGCAGAACAGACTAATAGACTTCTGTCATTGGAAAATATAAAGGACTGTTTCAGTACCTCTTAGGACAGCCTTTGCACGTGGGACATCTCCATGGCTCCTGGCCTTGCCGAGCATTTTCCTGTGAAAGCATAATAGCATCACATTTGTGTCCTGTGCTATGAAAACAAAAATTAAAAGCTTAAAAAAATATATAGTGCTCATAGCAGATGCGTGGTGCATCTGTTGTAATGTTTGTTTGATATTAAATAATGCAGCATTTTGAATTTGAAATTGGATGTTCATCACCAACATTGCAGATCTGGTGGATAAGGAAGTTCAAGTACTGAAAGTAAGCAGTTGCGTTTGTGTGTGTGCACTTAATCTAACTTAATAGCAACACAGTGAACTATTCTAATTATTTGATTTGATCACATTTCACATTTCACATTTCACATTTCAAGTTTCCAAAACTGACGGGGAAACCTCCTTTTTCACTGTACAGGATAATGTAATGCAAATTGCCTAAAATGCTAAAGTCTCCTACCTGATTCTGGATATACCTAATACAATTATCTGTTAGTAGTTAGATCATCTGTTTTAAAGCCTGACAGCACCTGTAAGCTGTTGTTGAATGAAAAACGTAATCTGTTCAGATCAAACAACTCTGGTCCCCCATTATAAGTCGCATATACATTGTTTCACACATTGTGTTAAATTGAGGAACTCGCCATTGAAATTCCCTGCACTGATGGCTTTTTATTGAAGATGCCAAACACTAACAATGTAGGTGATTCATATATTATTTTGTAATGAAAGAATATTGTGAAGAGCAAAATCTAACATTACTTATACCTCTTCTTGTAGACAATTGTGTTGCACATTAGATTAAACTTAGCTTATGAAATGTTATGACCCAACATTAAGGTTGAGTTGTTACCACTGTTCAAGCAATGGATCAACAATGTTAAATTCATGAACGGTGGAGAAAAAAAATATATTAGGAAGCAGTGAATGACATTGGTGGTTTTGATGAAACCACAATTCAAATGACCATGGTGATGCTATCAATTTTTGTTTGTTTTTTCTAGGTTATAGGTACCGTAAATATATATATGCCCATGTCTGAACTGTACGTTGGGAATGTATCTCAATCTAATTGCCTAGTTTATCATAGATTTTAATTATCCTAAGGTATTTAATTAGTGACGATGGATTTGTTGTTTCTTGTCTTTAGAAATTGATTTAATAGTGACCTACAGAACCTGATGGATTGGGGCTCTCTAGGACCAAGGTTTGGAGATATGTCCAAAAGTCCTTCTATTTTGTTTAGGACAAGGGGACTGAAAATGAATGAATGAATAGATTTTTGTAGAATGTGTTTGGCACCTCCTGGTGGTATGATTTTGTAAGGGTGCTGTTTAACATCATTTTTTTCAGAAATATTGTTTGATGCATATGTAATACCAGAAAGTCATTTTTGAATTAAATTAAAAATTGGAAAGACCAGAGACTAAACAGTCATCACATTAGCTTCATTTTACCATTGATAGGGAGTACTCCATGAAAAAGAATGAAGAAATTAGACAACATATTTCATGATTTGTTGCAACATGTAGATTTCAACTGCCCATCTTAAGTTGTTTTAATCATGGTAGTACTGATCTTAAGTTTTGATTTAACATTTTGTAATTTTTTGCATGTTTCAAGTGATTTTCTATAGTGAAAAATCAACATACTTTATTAATTTATATATATATTTGCATGCAGCAAATTTAATACCAAGATTAATTTTTAAGATTTTTGCAATATGTCAGTCTAATGGTCTTTTGTGCATTGTTTGATGTTTGCCTTTACATGTCACAGGAATTTAAAATGCCATGGTGTCAATAACATCTCAGTAAATTAAAACTCATGGTCAGACCATGAAGTGAACCATGAAGGTTAAGGGGCACTTGTCCAACTTGTCCACTACAGACACTGCTTAGAAGACAAATGTCAAACACTACATGTTCTGTTTTCTAAAGGGAATTCAGTTCTCTGTTCCTCAACAAACACAAACACTATATTGTGCAGTTATCAGGCTTAAATGTTCTTACATGTGCAACTAAGTGCTTTAGAAAAACACTGTAAATTACAGGACACCTATTGAAAGGCCTTACAGTATTCTACACTAGGGTCTCAAAGAATTAGTTTAAAACTTTTTTTGCAGCCTTCTGTTAAACATGAGTAAGTAGGAAAATGAACTGGGCATTTTTAACTACAAAGCAGTCTTATTTGACCTTATTTTACCATTGTCTTTCCACCTCTTATTAAAGGGAAATGGATTGTGGTCTTCCATAGACTGAATTTGGTGATTTCAAATATAGAGCATCAAAATACATGTTAATTCTCAACGCATAATTTCAACTTTCGCAGCGTTATAAGGAAAACGGTACACTGAAATGTTGTTGAACAGACATAATGTAGATAAATTCATTACGCTGATTAACATTTGTCTTCAACAGGGTTGATTAACAGCAGCCCTACTATGAAAGTCTTGTTAGTTGTCTGTGGCCACGATTGACAGCAATACAAGTTGTACATCTGCGACAGATGCTTTGCACCCAGTTGCTGATGCTTTCCTGTGGGATTCTATTTGATTCCTCTCGTAGGGCCTAGACAAATACCTGAAGATGTATGTTTTCCTGTTGGGGAAAATTGTTGCATTGGCTGAGCCCTCAGGATGGACAGCAAGTGAGGTCTCCACACTTGATCAATGTAGTGATGTAGAGTCAGGCTGTCATTAACTACTTCAAGTGGAGTTTTGCTGTCCAGACCTTTACACTTGGACCGCCCCAATAATTGTATCATTCTGTACATCTGTGCCACATTTGCTGTGACGCTATCAGTGTGAATTACACAAATCTTTACACAAAAGGACTTGGCTCCACTCCTGGAAAGTTTACCTGAGGTAACAGTCCAGACTGCAACACGATAAATTATCTCGATAAGCAAGACACTGTATATTAGTTCCTTCTTTGCTTATCATTAAGCTTGACATTCAACAGCTTAATCCTTGTGTTTTTAATCAATGTACAAAGTCTGCATAAGTATCTAATATCTTACGTGCATAGTGATGCTCAGTATAATTTGGTAGGGGAATTACAGAACAACTTAGTGCAGTTCAGTCTACCTACTTTGAGTATTGTATTGCAATTAAGAATAATTTACGACGTTATTGATTAGTATCCTTACATTTACTTTGCACATTCTTGACATGGTGCAGAAGTCATCTGCATTCTATGAAAACCGTACAACGATGACTTTAGCATTTCAGGAAGTACGTGCTGTGTCATTATTCATAGTTTTATGAACAATATTGTCTGTAATTTAGGACTCTTAAGCTTGTCAAGTCCTCCCCTTTTCCAGCCTTTTAAGGCAGAAAATACTGTAATTCTATACTCCTCTTTTTTCTTCTTTGTCACCCCAGCCTTCAGTTGAGTTGACTTTGTGTGACTGGTAAAGTAGATCAAATGAGATCTACTATCTGTCCTCTGCATCCCTGGTCAAAATTCAGTTTGGTCTTCCTCTGCTCTTTCTCTGGTTGTTACTTATCTTTAATGAATCCTTGAAATCATGTCTTGGACATTTTGGTATAATGTCTGCTTCTAACGAGCATGTGTTAAAAATAGGCAAAAATGCTTAATAACTATCTTATTTGCAATTTGTCATTAAAATAAATCACAAAGTGGCAGCTGAATTACGTCTGAGCTAAACTTTCCCATTTTGGGTTTAGACAAAGACAGTACTAAAACATTTTTTAAGTACAGTATGTAATGACTTTCTCTGATTAGTTTCTGACTTTTTCAATTTTCTGTTGTATTCGAATTTAAGTGCAGGTTTTGATACTGATAAAATTCTGGCATTCTGTGGAATTATATTCAAAATTGTTTATGGATTATTAGTAAGTATTCTTAATTGATTTGGCTTCTTTTTGGCTAAAGTATGCCAGTTTTTAAATTTTGTCTATTGTCCCATTGCTTAGGATTTTTAACAGTGTTCTATGTTGAGACTTTTTATGTTGTATTCTAATCTAATTATTTGCCACTATGACCGTAGGTTTAACTAATGCTGTTGCAGATTTATTTATCTACCTTTTGCCACAATAAAATATAGTAGTATAATATACTACTGTGTGTAATATTTTCTCCAAGTTTCTGAAAAGAGAATCAAAGCTGTTTTCTATGGTGAGTCTGTCTCCATAGAAACACTCAATTATCTGGCGAGTATGTGACCCTATTTACAAACATTTCTTGGCAACACAACAATAACCAGCAAAGTAGACCTTTACAAGAACTTATGCACAGCTCGGAGGGTTACACTAGCGTGTGTTCACCCACTAACTGTACCACAATTTTATCAGTAAATTACTGAACATGGAACGTGCAATCTGCTTTATTAAAAAAAGCAATCAGCTGAATGTTAAGAAATTATACAGCTTACTGTAAACTTAAAGTTTCTGACTTTAATACAGAAGTCTTATAAATGCCTTTTTATACCCTTAAAAACTGTGTGAGGACAAAATATCAGCAGAAGGAGAGGTGCACAATATCAGGAAATAAAGCTTCCTCCTGTGGTTGTGGAAGTGTGCTTCTGCTGGGCCTTACTGTCCCTTATTGTTTGCTTCTGAGATGTCTAAAATGGAGAGTCACGTTTTGCTTAATTTATGATAGTTTTGCTGTATGCAGTGATCATCACCTGGACTTAGTCTGAGACCCACAGATTAATTTAGCTCGTTTATACAGGATTGGAATTGTGCATTCTATTAAAAAGATCATGAGAGAAGATTTATTTCAAGCCATATTCTAACTCAACCACAAGCTTGGTAAACTAGATAGCGAGCGTGTGTTTACTTTTGTACTCTTAAGTAAAACCGTGCCTTTTTCTTAAAGCAAGCACATGTGATTAAGTAGAATGAAAGTAATTTAACAGTAAAATTTTCTTTAAGATTGGAGCAAAAGTTTATAAATAATTTTCTGAAACAAAAAGGAAATCCATTCATCATAAACTAATGGTAGTAAAGTAACCCACAGGTAATTTCAGATTAATTAAAATGCCATTTATGTTTTGAACTGCTGGCATTTCTGTATATTTTAATTTCTGGAAGTTAGTCGTTTTGAAGTCATTTCTTGCTCTTTCAAGTTAAGTAATCTTTTGCTTTATTTCCCTATAAGCAATTTGCATACTTGTATGTAAATATGGTACATGTTCCTTAGAAAGGTCTTGCCAATATACAGCTATTGGAAAACATGTAATTTAGTGGAGAATCCAGGGCTACATTTGTAACTAAATTTTATCATATCTATAATATCGATACACAAATGATAGATTTTTAATTAATCACAAAGTACTGCTTCTTCACACAAAACTGCGCTATGTCTGCGTCTGTGCTGTGTTTATCTACTGCACTGATATTTTAAATGAGCACTTGCTGGCTGGATTAAAAGTGCATGTTATCTGGAGGCACAAAATGAATGCGTGTACGATTTGTGTGAAAATTTTAACAAACCTTGTCCTTCCCCTGCAGTCCTGGAAATTTCTGGTAAGGACAATACCGTATTATCTGAAAAACATATATAGGTACAAAAGTGATTGCACCTTTAAATGTAGTATCTATATCTTGGAGGTGTTTTGTCACAAAAACAAAATGTTGCTGAAGACAGTGATGGCCTGACTGCTATTTATTTCCAAAACCAATAAACAGTAGCTATCTCTTAATAATAAAACTAAAAATAATAATTCTTCAATAGTAATACAGTCCATGTCATTCGGTGTGTCAAAGAAAAGCAGACAAAGTTCAGCACTTAATATCAATAGGGAGATATATTTGAGGAAGAGAACAAAACAGACATTTAAGAAAATGTAAACAAAAGCAAATTTCATTCTATATTAACTATATTAAGTTGAAGTGCACTTCAAATTTGTAATTTTTTTTCCAAGAAATGTCATTAACAATGTTCAAAGGCTACTGGAGAAAACATGAAACTTGATTTCCCTAGTCCACCTCCAATGAAAAAGTAGAAAAGCATGATAAGAGCACATTCACTGCTACCAGATTTGGCATGAAATGTCTAAATAATTAACAGTGAATTCTGACGATTGTGTCTCAGGTGTCACATACAGTAACTAAACAATTAAGGAGTGGTAGTCTTTCCTGTTTCTGTAGACTATTTCAGTTATAGCTGATGCTTTAATGGTACACGTGCAGTTTAAGCAACACATGAAAAGCCACAGGTATTCTAAAGATACATTTTTTTCTTTTCTCTGGTCTTGCACGGATAAATGTAAAATTATTTAAAGTTAATTAATTTAGCATGTGCGTATAATGATACAACAGTAGCAGTTTACAGTTAACAACCCATGGTAACGAGTAGTAACCAAGGGTACCCAGCAGTTACTATAGTAACAGATGCTTGTGGTCAGTGTTTTTTTTTGTATTCCTTCCATACAGTTCAGTAAAACAAAGTTTTCTTTCTCTGACTGGACTTTAAATATTTGATTTAAAGTGCTTTAAATCTAGAATTTAAATCATGACAGCACAGTGCTCAGTTAATCAGTTAATCAAATCAGTTAACCTCTGTGATGCACTTGAATGTTGAAGATTGTAAAACATACTACTTTTCCCCATTTGACATCTAAGAGACTGTTATTAGTAAAAATGCAAGGTAGTCAGGGATCACAGGATAAATTAGAATTTATCTTAGTTAACGAGTCTAGTTCTAGTGAGAGATTGTTAATGTACTTGTAAGACCTCATTTGAAAGAGTATTGTGCAAGAAAGAGAGCAGGGTATAGAGTAGAGAATTTTATTGCCTTATGTATATGTACATTGGAATTATTACTTGCGCTGATCTCTCGGGACACGCACAGTACAACAGACAACGTCACACAATGTAGATGTTACATACAAAAATAGTACATAATAAATGGTAACAACCAGAACAATAAAATACGTTATAGAGAGCAATAAATATGTGGTAGTGGAGAAAAAAGTTCATTGTAGTCAAAATTGCATAGTGCAGTGATGCGTTGAGTACTGGGGCATTGCACAGTTAGCTGTTAAGGTTGTGCACTACCACAAGATACAAAACTGTTCTTAACCCTAGTGGTGTGTGCTTTAATGGAGCGTTACCACTTGGAGAAGAAGAGATATTGCTTTTCTGGAATTAGTCCAAAGAACATCAATCGGGTACTTTCTTGGGTGCAGAGGAAAGACTACTTTGACTAACGATGTTTTTAGTCTCAGACGTGGAAAACTACATAGGGATCTGATTCAAGTGTTCACAATTTTCAAAGGCTTTGACATGTTCAACTCCATAGACTTCTTCAAAACCCAGAAGACAAGCTGAGACTTACGGTAGCTACCTAACCATGCTGCTAAAGCAGATTACAAAACGTCTTTCAAGTAGCAGCCTGGTGAGATCCTTGGACACTTAGCTCCTGGAAGATGGGCTGAATGACGTCCTCTTATATGGCATTATTTTTAGGTTCTTATTCAGTGTGAATTGAAATGTGGTCTTTGCTTTAAAACAGAAAAGATGGGACTGACGTTATTGTGGGCTAGTGCCTGACTTGACATGCAGTACTCTTCTCCAAGTGTGAGGAAGGTGCAAAGTTGACTAAACTGGAGGAACATGAAAAGATTCAGGTCGTTACATTAGATATACATCTCATTAACATTATTGCTGCACTCCAACAAATACTAAATGCACAGTGTCTCAATGTGTTATAATAAAAATATGTTACTGACCTTGGGAACTAAATCCCTATTTGTTAATTGCAAGCTAATCTATTTTTTTAATCAAGTTTCATATAAGATGGGTAATAAGAGATAATTGTGTGTACTGGCAACTGGAGTTAAGAAGGTCGGAAGTGGATAAGACCATAAGAACCTGATGTACCTACATTTCACTACTGCTTTCTTTTGTTAATATACAAATGGCTCATTTTTTTTAGACTCTCGTCAGAATGTAGAGATTTGAAAAGGTTACAAAATGAGAGGAGGCTATTAAGCCCATCTTGCTCATTTGGTTATACACTTCCATGACTCTGGGAAAGTAAGATTTCCATCAAACTGTGAAAAAAACGTTTACTGTTAAGAAGCAGCCAAGTGTATCCCTTTGTTTTTAGTCATGTTTCGTGAAGCCAAACTGTATAGTCATAAAGCTGTGAACCTGCACTTCAAATCAAGAAAGTCAAACGGTTTGGAAGTTCTTTATAAATTTTTGGCCATGTGAGGTTTTGCAAAATCCATACAAAATACAAAAAGTTTAATGCACTTTAAGCTTTTTAGGATACATAAAAAAGTATGCAGTTTGTGTAAGCTTGCCAACATTTCAAGCTTGTTTCAGGGAAATTTTAGGAGCAGTTAATGAATTCTTATGAAAGTGGTGCCAGCATTGCAATCCACATAGGAAGTGAAACTGAAGAGGTCAGGTTGTCATTGTTTTGGTCTGATCATACCACATCGAATCTCATAGCTCAGGAATCCAGGGAGAGGCAGTCTGGAAACAATGCAGTGATGTCATCTGATAAGAATTCAGTGCCATGATGCGAGTTTTCAAAATAGTTTAACTTTTCAGCAGTATTCACAGATGTATTTACATTTCTTTCATCTTTCATCATTCTTTTATCTATGCTTTTAAATCCTTTTATAGCTGTATCCAAACCCAGTGACATTTTCACAAATGTTTAAGCACTGGCTCAAGAAATGTTTAAATTCTGCTCTTAAATAAAATCATCTAATGTTGTTAACATTCCCTTAAGCCTGCTGGATCATTTCCCAGGGTACAAAAAGGTAGCATGAAGAGGGGTGTTGCTCAGAGGGGGTAAAATTACAAATACTAATACTATACTCTTTTTAAAAATAATGATTACACAAGTTGGAATTCAAATTGAGGAGGTTATTAACTTTTACCTTTCATTGGGCTACCTCATTTCCATTTGAGTTTAATTTATTGGACTGCATATAGTAAATATTCATTGTATTTGGTATCTGCAGTTTTGTGCCTTTTGCTTCTAGTAAGAAGCTACAACCATCATGTAATTCCAGTATCACAAGCCTGCTTTCTGTGTCACCGACCTCTTAATACAAATCTCTGAAGTTCATTAAGAAACATCTAAGGCTGGGTTTTAGGTGTAGTATTTTTGTAGAAAGAAAGATCTTTCTTGAGCAGCTTGAGATCTTTTGGTGGTACGGTAGGTTTAGTTTTGGCATTCTGTAATGGCCAAGGCAGAAGAAACAGTCAGCAAGAACAACTGATGTAGAATATGCATCTGACAAGATGTTACTTCCTTCTTTGGAATTAATCAAAGAATTAACAATAGCTGCTCCATTTGTAGAAGTACCTGAGTTTAATCTTTATACTGTATGTTAGATGGTTAAATTCTGTTGCTATAACAATGTGTTCTATGCTTCTCTTCTCTGCAGTTCACAATTAACTCATTTTATGCTTTAATGCTGTGAATAAAAATACTGTTTATTATTGCACCCTATTAAAAATAGCCAATTAAAGTTTAATTGTGGCAACTCAAAGCTGGGTGACCTTTGAAGACTGAGACTCGACTGAAATCTTTTGACCTTTGTCCTAAATTTTAGCTTATTGAGGAGGTTTTTACTTGTGGTAACTTGATTGAATCTTTCATGTTTTCAAAAACTGGGTCACTTAAAAGGACTTCACAATTACTCTTCAATCTCTTTCATAGAACTATCTGCAGAAAATAACCAGCATAGCTGGTGTTATTAACTTAAGCCCAGTGGTATTTAAACTGTATCCATCAAAAAGAGAGTGAAATTCTAAAATGGTAATTGCCCCTGAGTTTAGAATATTTTTTCATTCATTATACAGTAATTATCCATTTTGGGCCTAGTGACAAAAGACATTTAGCTTCCCAAGCAATATAAAAATGTTTTATCTTGGAAAATGTAGAGTATGGACAGTTTCAACTACAATCAGAGAACTAATTAAGTTAAAAAAAATGGAGGTAAAAACCAGCTTGAAAAGCTGGGAAAAAAAACTCTTCACATTGTTTGGAGGGAGGTACACAGACATATCTGCACAGCTTATTATGCCTTAGTGACATAAATGTTGACTTAGTGTGCTTGTGCACTTAGATTTAGGACAAAAGTGATGGAGAGAACCAGGTAAACTTTATTGAAATGTCTAATTGGTACTTTTGATACATCATATACTTAAAATAAAGCTTTTTAGGCCATTAAAAATGAGTCATTGATGCTAACATGAGTTCAAGTCACGTTCTCAATCTCCAAACACCAAACTGGAAATTACTTTTATATGTATATCTGGTAGAATATTTAAAAAATTTAAAAAATTTTTTTTTAATACACATCGCATTTGTGGGGAAAAGATAAGTTTCAGGTATTTAAAAAAAGTTGAAAGAAAACGTTTCGGCCGTGGAGCCTTCTTTAGGTGTGTCTCCACGGCTCCACCGCTGAAACGTTTTCTTTCTTCTCTTTTCAGCATGGAATAAACCAATTACCCGTTCCTTTGCAGCCTACGCATGCCAACGCAGCTACCCACCTGAACTTTTAAAAAAGATTGCTTGTTTTTAGTTGAGAACTGGGTGTTTTATGTCTCCAGTATACTGTAAATGGTCTTAACATTATCTCAGACATGTTTTGTGGCATTTGTGGTCTGATCCTTTAAAGGAACCGGCTTAGAAATTCCTTCCTAGAATTAGTGTTGATTCCATTAAAAGCACATTGCTGTCTATTACCTTGTCCCGCCACTCAATCTCATCACCTTACAAAATAGCACCTAATGTTTTATTCCAGAATGCAGTGAAGAGAAAGTTACAGTATGTATAGTGTTTAATGATTATATCATCTTAGCTGTTACAAATATAGAAATATGTATAGATTGTGTTTGTGAATGATGGTTTATAAAATGCATGTGTTAAAATGAATTGAAGATTTTGCTGAATCTCAGCAAATTGTAGATCTAGGTCTGTAGATTGTGTGCACTAATGCCCTTGGGACAATATGTTCTCTGCAGTAAAATGACAAAAAATGAATGATGTAGACAGCGCCACTTTATTATCTTAGTAACTCCTAAATATTTTGTGTATATTTTTAATTTAGTTTAATTTTAATTTAGTCTGGCTTTGATCAAATTGTTTGTGGGGGTGTAGCTTGATTGTTCTTTTCTGGGATTTAGTGGGGAAATAGTTCAGCTTCATTTAACTACCACTGCAAAGTATGCAGGAAAGCATTGTTCATAAATGTCATACCTGTGCTCCAAATGACACCTCTAGCGATGTAATTATAAGGCGATATCAGCAGAGAAATGTCACTGTGGGTGCTTGCAGAAAATGTGCACAATACGAGAATAGCCATTCTTTTATTCAAAAGACAAAAGCCGGAGACAGTTCTGAAAATGATTTGATTATTATCCACTGCCATATGCCTGCCAGAGAACAGTGTTCAAGCTGCTAAGCATTGTACCAGTGATCAGCAGGGCCTTTCATGCTGTGCCTGAGTATTGATGATTGAATGATTTATGATTTAATAAGCACTGGCACCCTACTTAACCAACTGTCTTCCTCACTGTAAAAGAAATGAAGATCTAGATCTAGATAGATTTAAGATTCTCGTGGCAGTTTGCAACCAGAGCATTTATCAGGTTTTTTTTTAATTCAGTTTATTGTCACAAAAAGGTGCAGCCCAAGTCTCTACTTTTTTACCATTTTGTTTGATCAGAGAGAAGCACAGTTGGGGGGAAAAAAAAAACGAGAGGTGAAGAACCATTAAATTTGAATGTAGGTATGGGAACCGCTATCCAGACATCAGAATAGCTGTGACAAATATAATAGTTAAGCTTTGTAAAGAGATCTTTATAATGTAACCCTTACAGGTATAGGAAGAGATCGGTTGTTGTCACTCTACATGCAGTCACATTTTCTCATTGGCACTGCACTGTTTTACTCAAGCTATTAATATGAAAAGCAAAGAGAAGCTGATAAAACGATGAAGTGGCTGACATTCCCAGTGAATTTGGATTCCACTGATAGGAATGGATAGCATTATGCTTTGAAGCAATGATCTTCAGGGTCAAACGGGAATTAAGGAAGCACCTCCCGAATGACACGTTAAATATGTGCAGGAACTGAATTGGTCTATCGGCTTTTCTTCACTAATCCAAAATAAAAGCTAACTAGCCAAGATTTATTTCACCCCTGTCAACAGGTAATTAGGGCTTGTGCAGTTCTCTAGGTTTTATATTTTTCTATTTTATCCAAGCTAACTCCTTCATTCAGGTGTAATTATGTTTCAGCAAACAAGAGATACATAAGGAATCATGCAGATTTTGTACCCAGTATTTTAATACTGTATGACCATCCAATTTATCTATAAATAACTACATTAGATAAGAAACATACAGTATAATGTTTCAGAACTAAAATACTTTATACTTCAATTATTCTCAACCATGTTCTAGATGAACTCCTTAATTTATGATGTACTCTGTGAATTACCATATTCTTGGGTGAATAATCCCAAAAAGGGTACTGAAGAAAACAGGTGTGATACTAGAAGAAAACAAAAGACCCCACATGATACCAGGGTGTTTAAATGTCGATTGTAGTCTATAACCTTTCTGTTTTAAATGCTACAAATGCTACTCACGTGTGACTCATGTATGTGTTTTCTTTGCCGTGCAGGGATGTGAAGGCAGGCAATATTCTGCTGGGAGAAGATGGCTCAGTACAAATTGCAGGTAATTCCAAATTGCATTTGATTGTCATTTTACTACAGTATTTTCAGGAATTTGGGGCCACTGTTTTATTTCGTTCCACTGGCAGAAATTCTGACAAAATATTCACAGATTATTTTAAAACAAGATAAAACCTCTCAGCAGAGGAAATTACAAAGGATTTTTTTCTTGATTTGAAAAAATAAATTATGTATTTTTTTATGGCATACATACAGTAGTTGCTCAGAAAACAATGTGCATAATAATCTTTAGAAGTATTATTTATACCAGTGGTTCTCAGTCCCAGTTGTGTGTCGGCATTTATGTTATAAATGGACCTTTGATCACTTTTTTGTGCACTGAGTCTTTGTTTTAAAGTAATCTTGTTAAAGATAATTGTCTCAAGCAACTAAAACCTATATAACTTTATGTAGTCTCTCCTCAATACTGTTAACATTGTACATACTGTACTGTAACTCCGACAGAGACTCAGTATTTTTCCTATTCCTTTGGTCAAATTGGTTATATTTCAATGAGCACACCTGAATAAGGTGAGAGGTGGAAGTAAATAAAAAAAAACTTTAATTGGAATTTTAAAATAAATTGGCCTGTAGTTAAGAGTAATTAGTACCAGGTTTCACTTATTTGAATTGTTTTTCTCACAACCTAATTTGATATTTTCAGCTGCTTTTAATGCAGCGCCGTTTGGATCTGTCTTTGACATTTAATTCCTATTTTGTGTATTTATGATCGTCCTCTTTATATGAATGTTTTATAATATGTAATGACAGTAATAGGTTTGCTGGTTAAGACATTATTAGTACTGGAGCTTATTATGTTTGCCTCCTCGTTTAGTTGTTTCCTCCATCTCTCCCACAGCCACCTTTGTATTAAAACATGCCATTTTTATGTATCTCTTAATTCTGGTCTGAATTCAATTCCTGCACTTTCAGAGGATATCTACTGAACAGATGCTAATCGCATATTGACTGTTTACTGGAAAGATGGCATCTCACATTTCTCAGACACCAATGTTTTGTCTAGAGTTCAATGTGGATGGTTCAAAATGAGTATTTAGGTTTGTTTATTTGAATCAGTTCCCCCCCATAGTCTCCTCTTTTAAGACCAAACAGGTTCAGTTCCATCAGCTTTTCAAAGTTTGACATTCTTTTATGTCCACAAAAGTATCTGGTTGTTCTTCTCCAGGTGGATTCCAAATAAATAGTATCTTATTTTGTAATAACTATATATGTGTCGGTCAAAAAAAATTTTAAAATCAGTTCTTATTGGTACATTTTACAACTTTAATATAAAATACCCTTATTTGAATGTCCACACTTTTAAACTTTGTCCTTATGTGCTTTTTATTTTTATTATCGCTTCTACACATTGTCTAGAAGATGCAGATGAATTATCGATGTAAACACAAAGTCTATTTCATACTTAGCTTCTTAAAACTACTGAGTGTCCCATTTTCGGTCTACACATGCGGATAGATATGTTGGGCATCTCTTGTGCTTGGGTAGTAAGATAAGTAGCTATGTAATGAATATATTTCTGTAGATACCACATGCTGTATGTCATCTTCAGCTTCTCAGGGAGTGTCTCTGCACCTGGTGAGGCAGCTGTAGATGCTCTTGATGCCCTCAGGCCCTTCACTGCTGTTTAATGTTGACTTTGGTGATAACGTGGTTCCCTGTAATGAAGATTAGATATTTTGGTAATTCTGTATATTTCTAATATGAATTTTAAAATTAATTGTAGGTTAAAACTGGTCAAAAGTTTGATCAGTGAAGACATTTCACAGTTAAAAGCTTATTTTTCATAATGTGGTAAGAACACATTGAGGTTGATTTGTAATTAATTGTCCTACTGTATTTTATGCAACCATAAACTAATTCCATAATGAAACCTGGGCAAGGAAACAGTATCGTTTTCTTGTTGTACCAACAAATGTAAAAAGTTATGTATTTTTTTGCAGAGGTTTTGTGTACAGTTTTTAGACATTTTTGTTTATTTCATGACTTGGTAAATCCAATGTAAGGCAAAATAAAACAATTGAAGTTTTTGTGGCTTGCTGCAATTTCTAATCGTCATGAAAGTCCAAGCTCAAAACCCAGTAAATATACAAAAATTTTATTATTTCGTATATTCAGTTTGAAATGTTTGATGTAAGAAAAGTTTGACTTGGTTTTATAGGATAGAAGGATAATTCAAGAGGCAATCCTGCGTGTTTTGTTAATATTATAGCGAAGTCTTCATATCCTGTTCAGCTTTCATGAAAATGTCTGTTGATACTTTGTGGGGTTACTGGAAATAATGATTCTTAAAGTCTCTCTCCTAAATAGACTGGAACTTTTGAAATATTCATTTGTTTTATTTATACTCTGTAGGCTATATACTGTACTTTACTGCAAAGGAACAAGTAATAGGTTTATTCCATGCTGAAAAAAAAAGAGGAAAGAAAACACAACGTTTCGGCCGTGGGGCCTTCTTCAGGTGTGAGGAAGGCCTGAAGAAGGCCCCACGGCCGAAACGTTGTTTTCTTTCTTCTTTTTTTCAGCATAGAATAAACCTATTACTTGTTCCTTTGCAACCTACGCATGCTGACGCAGCTACCCACCGGAACTATATACTTTACTGACTATTAGGTTGACCTGCATTCAAGCATAACAAAAGTCTTAAATTACAGAACAGTATGAAAGCTTTTTTTTTAACCTGGGTGTGTTTCCTTCTATGGAGGCTTGTTGTCCAGGCAAATGTATGAAGTACTGTACTGTATATTGTCTTGATGTGGAGAGTCACTGCTGTGTAGTGCATTAATTCTGGTTCATTGCAAGGGTCATTGGTTGAACTTTTATGCGGTACACATGAGAGTGTGAAGTAAGTGTCAGGCAAAGAAATAGTATGCATTTTAGTAGGCACATGTAAATAGGTTCACGCAGTGTGAAATTTGGAGCAGTGAGACTGGAATATCATTGCTGTCACTCGAGACATTCAGTTCTATAGAATGTGAAAGATGCTTCAGGCTTAATCTGTAGAATATAACATTTAAAAACAATGAGAGAGTTTGTCTCATTTCAGGGCATTCAATAAAGACAGTAAAGCACACAGTTGCCTAGCCAGGCAGGTGTTTTGAAGCCTGCGTTAACTTCCCTTGAGTTTGTAGTTTTTGGACTCTGTTAGTAAGTTCCTGAAACCTAATGTCAGTATATTAACACATGTTAAGAAGGTATTCTCCATGTTCATTTTTAGTTTTATGGATAAGTGATTCTCAAGAAATAAAAGCGGGACTCCACCGCGAGCATGTGCTTTCAAGATGTTTGATAATGACTGTAGTTGTATACTTCATTTCAGTGGACACCCTTGATGTCTGTTAAGCAGAAATCCTTTTAAGGCTTTTCCTCTGGATTTGGCCTTTTGTATTTACAGAGACTATACAGACTAATTGTTTCAGTTAAATAGGAACCTTTCATTTAATTAAAATGATGAAAAGTAGAACATTTGTATAAACATAATAATAGTTCAGTAGAATTTTTCCTCTTTATGGCTACATAGTCAGTTGTTTTAGTTGTCCAAAACTGTTGATGAAATTTTTTAAATTATAAGCAATTAAACATTGAGATAGTATGATAACCATTTTAAGTATTAAAAGCTTGGGCTACCGCCTTTTGGTATACAATTTATCTTTTCTTCCTTCATAGACATTTGCTGTAATAGGAACTGTAATAGAACTACTTTTGTCATGTGACTAAAATGCTTCCCTTTGTTTTCGTAAATCTTTGAGGTAGTTTAGATAGTTGGTCATCCCATCTTTGTATTAACTATGTTAAACTATTTGAGCTGTGTATATTGCAGTGCTCATACACAGTGATATGTTGTGACCTGCTTATTAAACAGCTAAGGTTGAACAAGTGAATCTTGTGAAACTGATTATTTATGGAGCCTGTGAATTCTTTACAGAAAGCATCGAAGTGCATAGCATTTGTCCTGTGGAATATCAAGACTAGTCTTAAGCTCTGGACAGTTGCATCGACCGTAGTTTAACTAAACAGTTGAATCATCAAGATTTCTAGGAAGACTTTGAACATGTGTAAACATGAAATTCTTCTTTTATCCATTTTTTTGTAGATTTTGGTGTTAGTGCCTTCCTAGCAACAGGTGGCGACATTACCAGGAATAAAGTTAGAAAAACCTTTGTTGGAACCCCATGCTGGATGGCTCCAGAGGTTATGGAACAGGTGAGTATTTTCAAGTCCCGTCACCCAGGCAGTGTCCTGACCCAGCAGCATGACTCATTGCCTTATTGTTTCTCTAAGGGATATGTTATAACAGTGGTGCAGCTATTTATTGAACCTTTTTTGCATGATCTATTGTGCCATGAAAAACAAGTGAGGCTTTTGAATGATTTGCCCACACAACAGCAAATGTTCTTGATGACAGTGCTGCAGAAGCCCTGATTCATTGCTTCATTTCATGTTGGCTGGATTACTATAGCCTATATAGTGGACACCCTGCCCCCTCCCTTAAAATTCAAATGGTTCTAAACCTACTGTAACTGCTCAACCTCTAACACCTTTAAGGCTCCTTGACCGCATAACCCAGTTCTGAAATGTGTTCACTGGCTTCCATTTACCAGTGCATTTAGTTTAAGACTTTACTCTTTAAGCTCCACGCGCCATATTCTTACAATATTAATATCTCTCATTACTCTATGTATAAAACGGGGTTTTATGCTCTAAGTGAGCCACACCTTTTAGTAGAACCTTCTTACACAGTAGGTATAAGAGGCTTTCAGCCTCCTTGCTCTATAACTATTAGCACTACACTTAGTGCCAATACAATTGAAAATAAATTATAATACTTTCTCCATACTGAGGGCACTTGATAGACTATAGGTATTCCCTAATTCAAAATAGACTGAGAAGCTGTGTCAGTAAGCATTTCATTTCAAGGTGTAATGTGTGCAATATACATCATAAGTAAATCCTCCATTTCTGATGTTCACTTGTAATTTTCTAATAATATTGCTAAGTAAGCTTTGAACTTTTGATTTTTCTTTGAATATGATGTCAGAAGAACTGCCATGAAGTAAGTGGTATGGAGAGGTTTTTATAAAATGTTAACTTTCTGCTTGGGTATCTTCTTTACTATCCTTTGCTTTTTGAGTATGGAAGCCTGAAATGTTAATGGTCTTAAATGTGTTTTTAACTGTAGGTCAGAGGTTATGATTTCAAAGCTGATATCTGGAGTTTTGGGATCACGGCTATCGAATTGGCAACAGGAGCAGCTCCTTACCACAAATATCCACCCATGAAGGTAAGTACAAATAACTAGAATAACTAAAAAGAGTTCATATGACTGTGTAAATACATATAGTGCCATGCAAAAGTGTTCAGACCCTTTAAAAGGATTTGTTGCTGGTTTACAGATGATACGTAGATGTTTTTGTTTTTATTTTTATTGCAAACTCACGTGCTTAAACAAAACATTTTTCAGCAGATATATTAAAGAAAATCAAAAACTGAAATTTGTTACTTGCTTAAGTACTCAGGCACCTGTGCTCTGGTAGCTTTAAGTCTGCAAAGATGAAAGAAATTGTTCTAAGAAGGGGATTTCTTTACCATTGGCTTCTGCCTGTGCACCATTGAAGTAACTGTTATGTTTAGTATAGAAACACTCCAGTATGTTTAGAGATTATTGGTCAGCCAGTGAATATGAATGAAAGGTATGAAAATGAAGAATTAAAAAGTTAGAGATGAAGTGATAAAAATGCATAGATTAGGAAAAAGGATGCAAAAAATGTCAAAGTGTTTGGCTATCCCACTGTTGGCTTATTAATCAAGTGGAAGCTGCCTCACACCACAGAGAAACTGCCTAGAAAAAGCTGTTACTCAAAACTCAGCATCTGAACAAGAAGGAGACTTGTGAGGAAAGCCACTGAGAGACCAAGAGTTCTGTGGCTGAGAGTGGAGTAGGAGAAAAGGTGTACTACAGTATATCAAGAGCTCTGCATTACACTGGCCTGTATGGGAAGTTACAACTGGAATATCATTGCTGTCACTCGAGACATTCAGTTCTATAGAATGTGAAAGATGCTTCAGGCTTAATCTGTAGAATATAACATTTAAAAACAATGAGAGAGTTTGTCTCATTTCAGGGCATTCAATAAAGACAGTAAAGCACACAGTTGCCTAGCCAGGCAGGTGTTTTGAAGCCTGCGTTAACTTCCCTTGAGTTTGTAGTTTTTGGACTCTGTTAGTAAGTTCCTGAAACCTAATGTCAGTATATTAACACATGTTAAGAAGGTATTCTCCATGTTCATTTTTAGTTTTATGGATAAGTGATTCTCAAGAAATAAAAGCGGGACTCCACCGCGAGCATGTGCTTTCAAGATGTTTGATAATGACTGTAGTTGTATACTTCATTTCAGTGGACACCCTTGATGTCTGTTAAGCAGAAATCCTTTTAAGGCTTTTCCTCTGGATTTGGCCTTTTGTATTTACAGAGACTATACAGACTAATTGTTTCAGTTAAATAGGAACCTTTCATTTAATTAAAATGATGAAAAGTAGAACATTTGTATAAACATAATAATAGTTCAGTAGAATTTTTCCTCTTTATGGCTACATAGTCAGTTGTTTTAGTTGTCCAAAACTGTTGATGAAATTTTTTAAATTATAAGCAATTAAACATTGAGATAGTATGATAACCATTTTAAGTATTAAAAGCTTGGGCTACCGCCTTTTGGTATACAATTTATCTTTTCTTCCTTCATAGACATTTGCTGTAATAGGAACTGTAATAGAACTACTTTTGTCATGTGACTAAAATGCTTCCCTTTGTTTTCGTAAATCTTTGAGGTAATCTTTGTATGAGCACTGCAATATACACAAGAAAGAAGCTTTTGCTAAAAAAAAACACCTCAAAGCCCATCTGGAGTTTACCAGACTGCACAATCCTGCTAAATTCTAGGAGATTATTTTGTGGTCAGATGAGACCAATATAGAGTTTTTTGGCCAGAATTCAAAGCACTATTTGTGGCACAAACCTAACACTGCTCTTGTCCCAGTAAATACTATCCCTAAACTGATGTATGATGGCAGTAGCATCATGCTATGAGGATGCTTCTCATCAGTAGGGACAAGGGATCTTATTAGAGTTGAAGGAAAATTAATGGAGAAATGTACAGGGAAATACTGTGAACTGGGAGCATGTTTCAGTCTGCTAAAAACCTGAAGCTTGGGCAAATATTTACCTTTCAGCGGGACGTTGATCCCAAACCCAGGATCAAAGCAACATTGAAGTTAGGCCAAGAATAAAAAGGTAAATGTCCTTGAGTGGCCCACTCAAAGTCCTGACCTCAACCCCATTGAGAATCTGTAGCAAGATTTAAAAATTGAGGTCCACGATTACTGTCCAAGAAACATGAATGAGCTGGAGCAAATCTGCCAAGAGGAATGGGCAAACATCACTCCAAACCAGTGTGCAGAGCAGGTGGACACCTATACCGAAAGACTTAAAGTTGTTATTGCATCAAAAGATGTCCCAGCTAAATACTAATGTGTGGGGTCTGAATACTTATACAAGCAGCCTATTTCAGTTTTTTAATTTCTTCAAAAGTTATTAGCTAAAAAATAGCTATTTTTTTCTAACATTTTCCATTTGACTATATGAGTTTGCAATACATTTACTAATGGAAAAAGCATGTGTTAGTATAATTTGTAATCGGCAACATTTGAAAACCTTTAAAGGGTCTGAATGCTTTTTGCACTGTACATAGTCCATACATTAATATGAATATATAATATTCAAAGTATATAAAGTTAGTAAAAAGAAGACAGTGTGGAAAGCATGTGATTGTTTGAGTCGTTTGGAGCTGAAGCCGTAAGCATTAAAGAAAAGAAAAAAATGCCTAACAGATTATAAGGGAACACATACAGTTCAAAATCCAAGGCTCGACAGTTCATCCTTCCTCTGGGAAAGCTAGTTACATGCCTTACCCCAGTATCAGAAGGTCTTACGCAAGAGCTCCTTTTTAAGCATTCAGGAGTCTCCTTCATCTTAATATGGTTAACAGTTCCTAAACTCACAGTATTTCCAGATCCCTTCATTTTAGATCCTTGTTTTGACCTGTGAAATTAGTGTGATTTTGTCCCTGTTTCAGTTCTAAGCCACACTGTTAAAACTGCCTTTAAGTCTTTCTTTCACAGCTACTGAACTTAAACTAGGCTCATTCTGTTGACTCTGTATTATCATCCAAGTCACTTATATAGATTAGAGATATCAGTCCCAATAGTTTTTCCTGAAGGCATTATTTAAGACAAAAGCATGAGGAAGCACTGTTTGAGATTTGTTTTGTATTTTGTTGTCTTGTTCTTTTTACATGGCAACATGCAAGCCTATATTGTTTTGGTAATTTCTTAGAACATATATTCTTTAAAATATTTAGAGCATACAGTTTTCTGTATTTGTTAAAAGCTAAATCTAATGTCAGAATCCTGGAGCTGTAATTCTTTGTCCATGATCATGGTATCCATCATTCGTATTCATGGATCTCAAAGCCAGTCAATAAAAAGGAGGAATGTGAATGTCTATGCTCTTCATTTAAGGCTAAAACTCATCCTGTGTGTTGGCGAGAAGCAGGAGGGTCTTTTCCTCATGAAATAAATAAATAGTATTGTTACAGTATGTACAAGCCCTTTATTTTGAATTGTTACATCTGATTATATAAGCATATCTTTTAAATGTTATAAACCATTTAACCCCATAGAATGATCTTCAATTTAGAAAATATGCTATCCCTAAGACAGCTTGACTTAAACTCACTAAGATTTTGTTATGTAAATTCATACCTTTTCTCAGTATTTTCTCGTTAAAGTGCATCAGAATTATTATAGATTCTATGTGTCAGATTAATCATGGAGTTCGTAAGGTTTAGCTGAAAATGAGACATAACATCCCAGGCTCTTCACAGATGGCTGCAAAATATTTGAGTCCACGACAAGAGATCACAATCGGAGAACATCTCCCTCAGAGATGTCAACTCCAAGCAAACCTTACATTCTTCACACCTCAGCTGCATCTTGATGAAGGCGTGGTTGGTGCTAGTCATGAATTAACACAACGTAATACCATGAATACCGACACAGCTTCCAGTCCATGAATACAGGACTGGATACCTTAAAGATGCACCATGCATTCTTCAGACTTCCCACATGATATAGTATCTTGTGAAACACAACCCTGTGCCTTCTCAAAGTCAGTCAGTGTTAACTGGTATGTCAAACGCCCTCAACCCTTTGTATCCATGAGAGAACAAAAGTCTGCATTGTTCCTTCTGAATGACATTCTGTCAACACCTAATAAGGCATCAAATAATTTTGTAGAACTTTTTATGGCCATATGATAGTCTGTCTATGTCAAATCCAAATTCCTGATATGCCTGGGCTTTTGCTTCAGTAACAACCAGAGCTGCAGATCTTAGGCCATCTGATAAATGTCTGCTTAATCAGACCAGTTCATGAACATTACTTGTAAGGTCTCTTTCTTCACCTTATTAGCAACTCTCACCATTGGTGAACCGCAGTGGGTCTTACAGCAGTTATGACAGACACACACTTCCTCTTTTTCAAGTCACGATGATGTTTGAGGCCCTGAGTCAAACTCAATGTCCAAGACCTCATCTGGGATAGAAATATTTTTTGTTGTGAGATGGGAATTGAAATCTTTCCGCATGGTCTCATCCACCTGGTATTCCCAGGCTACCTGGACTAATTGTTTGCATGTTATCTATTCATCTAGTTAAATGGGTCCAGCTTTACACCTGATAGTACTTAGTTTCCTCTCACCTCACTCATGAATGAGTACCCAGAACATAGAGATGTACTGTAAATGATATGACTGTAAAGTCAAAGTTCACCTTCATCCCAAGGTGCCGTAGTACGTGTACAGTATGAGTAACCATGGATTTGAACAGAGTTTGTTAGGGCAGTCCATGACTAGTACACAAATACACTAACTTACCTCTCAAGTTGACATCTGAGGGTCACTCTCTTCTGTGTATCTCCATTGTTCTCTGTGTGAATGTTAAAGTTACCCATTAGAAGTTGGTTGTGGGCCCTATCGAGCACTGAATCCACTGTCTCTGATAAGGCTCACTATTCTTAACAGCAGCTAGGTACAGATGCAGCCATTCAAAATGGGTGAGGTATTTCGCGGCATACCCCGGTGGGCGTGTCCCGGTATCACGTGGTGTCACGTGGTTAATCACGCGTCATTTGATGCTCTGCCGGAAACTATCCGGCGTCACCTTGTAAAACCGCCAGGGGGAGCTTAACCTCTCATTTACAGCATTTGAGCCTTTAATTTTGAACTGTGTATTACAGCATGTTAATCATCAGTCATTAAAATGTTGGTATATTTTATGAAAGCAAGATTGCTCAGTTGGACAAAAGTACACAACCTACCTTTATCAGAAATATTTATGCATCAAAGCCTTTACTGAAGATATTACTAATAGTATTAATAATGGATGGCTTTGGACAAGCTGTATACTCAAAGTATAATTTCTTTAGCACATTTGTACAAGCACTTGGAATCTGTCGAAGCCATACTTTGTCAGGCATTTTGTTTTACTTCAACGGGCATAAAAACTTCCTTGCTTTTAACAGGGCGTTTCATAATTTCTAACTACGAAAATGATTTAAAATGCGACACATCATTCAACTAGAGCTCAAAATATCACAAGGATCCTCAAGAGCACAGCAAAGAGTGTATTAAAAGACACTTGTATTTATCAACTCTTTCTTTTCCGTATACCAGATTTTTTGGAACCACTTCAGAAGGGTGTCAGCCAGTCAGATTCCAGGAATCGGTACTTTAAAGGAAAAATACACACCGGTATTCCATTTCTCCCTAACGATTTTAAGCATCGAAGTATTTAACTAGCATGTGAAATAGCGTGTGAAAAAGTGGTAGTTTTAAGCTTTTCTGCCAATATAATATGGAATCGCGTATCTAAAGAATTTAATAATGGTATGATTATATTCGTGTACTGCGACAGGGCTGTGTAGGGCTGTTTCGCCTCCCTGTTCATGCGAGTTGTCTTGTAGCCTACTGGTCTACGTGCCTGACTAATAACTGGCAGGTTGTGTGTTCTAATCCAGCTGGTGCTGGACTTTTCTTTTAACAAACATTTCTTCGAAAAAATAGAATAGCGATATTATGGACAATCAATTGACTTTTATATTTCAAAATATCACAACATGATCGATTTTAAGTCATTTTTGATAACAATGAATAGTCACCTTCTTCCCTTCTGACAGCGGTTCCTGCTTCTATTGTGTATGTGTTTGTGTGTGCAATAGAGTAAATTTTTATAGAGAAATGGAGGCTGATATATATATATATGCGTTACAATATAAACATTTATATTGATTTAAATCGTGTTCTGATTTAAATCACAAACGCGTGTTTTATTATGTGTTTTTTAATCATAATCAGGCTAATGCATTTCTACATTTCTGTATGAACCAGCTTAGAGGTTCATACAGAAAGACAGCTTGTGTTTAAATTGAGTGTAAGGTAATTTATGCTTCTAAAGTCATGGTCAGCATTTATTATTGTACTTTGCTGTAAACTTTTTCTGTGCCTAGTTACATTATTTTATAGCGTTTTTATTGCGTTATTAAATCCGGTGGCGCTGTGTGTTAGTTTCCTGACTCCCATGTCACATGGTCTGTGATTGAATCCCATGGAACTATGACTTTATTTTTTAACAAACATTTATTTTAAAAAATGAAACGTTTCCCTTGGTCAGAGATTAAATAAAACCTCACTCGCACCAAACAAATTTATATTTCTAAATATCACAACATGATCGAATTTAAGTCTTTTTAATAACAATGAATAGTCACCTATGCGTTACAAAATATACATTTATATTGATTTGAATAGCGTTTTGATTTAAATCGTAAACGCGTGTTTAAATATATGTGTTTAAAGGCGATATACTGTATAAAAGCGCTGATTCCTATGGAGTGTGTTCCACCGGGGATTCAAAAAATTAATTTTAAATAAGCTGATTAAGCTTAGACTAACTGTATTCTAGCCTTGGAAAAATGCACTTGGAATCTGTCCAAGCCCTCCTACAAAAATTATTTAAACTGCGACACTGATCATTCATCTCTAAATAAACTTTATTTTATATAGCGTTTTAAGCGAATAGGTAATTAGATTGCTCATAAACCTAATTGCTTTTTCTACATAAACACAGCAGGATTGCTCTCTGAAAATGCTTTTCCTTTATATTTAGGCTCAGATTTCAACTATAGATTGTATTATTATAAACTTTCTTGGAAAAATGTATTTTATGTAAACCATGTTTGCTATTAATTCATTTAGGGCTAAAATACGTTCATTGTCTTCCAATCGAGTCGAGTTGACATTGGAAGCTTGCCACACCCGGACTGTTAAACCAACGCATTAGCATGTCAAAGCCCATTGAGGGTATTGAGCCAGTATTGGCTTTAGTATTCCCCCCCTCTCCCCTCAATTCAATTCGATTCAAGGTGTTTTATTTGCATGACAGATGGGTACAAGCAGTGTTGGGTATGTATATTGTACACTTACAGCCGACAGGCACTGTGTAAGAGCCGGCGTACCAGAGCAGTTCACCGAGGGAGCGTCTGCATTTATAACTTAGTTTTTAAAATTAGTCAAGCAATATGAAGCATCTCCTTTTACTTTTAAGTCCCTTAAATACATTGAGCACAGCTTTCTCACCACTTAAGATTGCTTTTGATACCATCCTTACATAAAGCAGAAGGGAAATCTTAGTGCCTGAGCATAAAAAGAATAGGAGCATACTGCAACGCGTGTGAAGTCCATAAACGATATTAATTTTGGAACTTAAACATACAGTATATGGCTGGTCTCGGTACTTTAAAGAAAACATACACACCAGTATTCCATTTCTCCCTAAACATTTTAAGCATCGAAATCTTTAACTAATGTGATACCGGAGTCAACAAGCATACTTTTAGAATTTGATTAAAAGGGAATATAATATGGAATCGCGTATCTCAAGAAATTAATAACGATATAATTATATTCATGTTGCAAAAGAACTGCAACGGACATAAAAACTCCCTTGCTTTTAACAGAGCGTTCCATAATTTCTAACTACGAAAATGATTTAAACTGCGACACTTATCATTCAACCAGAGCTCGAAATATCACAAGGATGCTCTAGAGCACAGCAAAGACTGTATTAAAAGAATCGCGTATCTCAAGAAATTAATAAGATATAATTATATTCGTGTAATTCGTATAATTATATAATGCCAGCGAACTCTTGTTTTTATGTCCACTATAACTACGCTGGGCAAACGCCCAGTTCATCTGGCATTTTCTTTTACGCTGCGGGCATTCTCCTGGTCTGTGTCTTCTAGGATATAATGCCAGCGAACTCTTGTTTTTATGTCCACTATAACAGACAATCTCCTTTGCTTTTAACCGAGCGTTTAATAATTTCCTAAAATGAAAATGATTTACTTTATTTCCCTCACGGGATCAATAAAAGTATCTATCATCTGTCTAAACTATGGGACAGAATTCTGGGGTCTCCCCATACCAGAGATTATGGTAGGGCTTCAGAATGGTGATTGACTGACACCATCTGACACCCCTCTGATTGGAGAAAAAAGACGTGCTGGTTTGCTATACATACAGTACTGTACCAGGAAGAGGAATTATTTCTGTTCGAAACGTGTATTTTAAAAGTTTAAGAAGTAAAAACCTTACAGTGTACACAGATTTCGTTATCTTTGTCTTATGCATAATAATGTTCACCGCTCTGTCTAGCAAATTAATAATAAACTTTATTTTATATAGCACTTTAAACGAATAAGTAATTAGATTGCTCATAAACCTAATCACTTGCTTTTTCTTTTTATTTAGGCTCAGATTTCAACTATAGATCGTATTATTAATAACCATAATAACAACCAACCAACAAAAACAACCATATAAACATAATACCAACCAAAAACATAGATAACGACCACAATACAAAATCAAATATATCAAACCATTATACTCTCGCAAATTCCTCCAATTATCATAATCCCGCCCCTTATGCAAAACCAAACCCTCCTCCCATCCCAGTTTATCCTCTTTATCATCCTCAAAATCTACCTCGATTTTCAACTTAAAGCATTACTGCTTACTGGGTTTTTGAGGGGGGGGGAGGTGTCTTTTGCTGGAAATCTCGCCTGCTTCCACTTTACTCAACCCCCTCTCTGCCGGAGTGCTGGCTGTGACGAATTAAACCGGTTTTCAAAGTAGGAAGTACAGTGTTAAGTGGTAGCTGGGCTCCTCCCTCAATAGAATCGCTTTAACATGCTAATGCGTTGGTTTAACAGTCTGGGAGTGGCAAGCTTCCAATGTCAACTCGACTCGATTGGAAGACAATGAACGTATTTTAGCCCCAAATGAATTAATAGCAAACATGGTTTACATAAAATACATTTTTCCAAGAAAGTTTATAATAATACGATCTATAGTTGAAATCTGAGCCTAAATATAAAGGAAAAGCATTTTCAGAGAGCAATCCCGCTGTGTTTATGTAGAAAAAGCGATTAGGTTTATGAGCAATCTAATTACCTATTCGCTTAAAACGCTATATAAAATAAAGTTTATTTAGAGATGAATGATCAGTGTCGCAGTTTAAATAATTTTCGTAGGAGGGCTTGGACAGATTCCAAGTGCATTTTTGCAATTTACGTTGCAATTTAGAGCTTTCTGGCAAGAGGAGACACCCAAATTATAATGTAACATAACAACATAAAAACAATAACAACAAAAGTGGCTGGGCAAACGATTTTTTTTATCGAAATACAAAGTGAGATACTGTATAATGATGTGCATGAACAAAGGTATACTGCAGTTTTCCTTAGATACGCGATTAATGCTTCGTAGGAGGAGGCGCTCTTTTCCTCTAGTCTAACAGTCTGTCCACAAACAAAACATTCCTGTTAGACAAGAGGAATTGAAAAAAAAACAATTTTGTCAATGAAAACCGGTGTGTGTGTCTCTCTCTGCTGAATGAATAAAATAATTTTATTGAAAACGCGTTTGCGATTGTCTGGTATTTAATTTGGTCCCTTTTAACTGTTTTTCGATCTACTGTATTGCTTTGAGATGCCACTTTTAAAGGCGATATGTAAAATAAAGTTTTTTATTATTGTTATAGAGAAACATGATCAGATTTTCCCTGGTTCAGAAAAAAGATCTAAAGTGCTACACATAACTTTCTTAATTCGATGTATTTAAAGCAGTGAACTACTGTAGGTGTCACATAACATTCAGAAATACAATCACGTATTTGACAAATAAAAACGATTACAATCTAATCCTTCCACATTTGATCCCAAAATCCCAAGAAATATAAATCTTGACGGGTAGAAAGCTATGCTGAAAGTTTATTAAGATACTTAGAAGACAAAGATACTGTATCAATTTATGTTGCATTAGCCTGATTATGATTAAAAAACACATATAATTAAACACGCGTTTGTGATTTAAATCAGAACACGATTTAAATCAATATAAATGTTTATATTGTAACGCATACTGTCCAGCCTCCATTTCTCTAGAAAAATTTACTCTGTTGCACACACACACAATAGAAGCAGGAAGTAGAAGCAGGAACCGCTGTCAGAAGGGAAGAAGGTGACTATTCATTGTTATCAAAAATGACTTAAAATCGATCATGTTGTGATATTTTGAAATATAAAAGTCAATTGATTGTCCATAATATCGCTATTCTATTTTTTCGAAGAAATGTTTGTTAAAAGAAAAGTCCAGCACCAGCTGGATTCGAACACACAACCTGCCAGTTATTAGTCAGGCACGTAGACCAGTAGGCTACAAGACAACTTTCATGAACAGGGAGGCGAAACAGCCCTACACAGCCCTGTCGCAGTACACGAATATAATCATTCCGTTATTAAATTCTTTAGATACGCGATTCCATATTATATTCCCTATTAATCAAATTCTAAAAGTATGCTTGTTGACTCCGGTATCACGTTAGTTAAAGACTTCGAAGCTTAAAATGTTTAGGGAGAAATGGAATACTGGTGTGTATTTTTTTCTTTAAAGTACCAAGACCAGCTATATACTGTATGTTTATGTTCCAAAATTAATATCGTTTATGGCCTTCACACGCGTTACAGTATGCTCCTATTCTTTTTATGCTCAGCTACTAAGATTTCCCTTCAGTGGTAAAATTCAATATCTACAACGGGCACAGTAAAGACGTTTACAGTAAGTCTTTCTGCGACAGACCAACGGACCACGAGTGCCCCTGTCGGTCAACCAATCACGTACCGCGGTACCCAGGTCATCTTGCGTCATGATACGCGACACCGCAGCTAATTACCTGCGGTACGTGTCTGTACCGCGCACTTTGAATGGCTGCATCTGTACATAAGTGCAGACAGTCTTATGTATTCCATCATGAGATCCAAAGTGGCCTGCTTTTCCACCAGGACAAAAAAACATCTGTACAGCACATTACAGGTCCCAGGGGTGGGTGGTGATATACCTGATGCAGATGAGGTCCTCTTGTTCTTTTTAGCAGCCACCACGCAGATCTTGGGCAGGTCTTTTCATCTTGAACTTTAGCTATAACCATTGTAACAAAGGAGACCTTAACAAGTGCACAAGGACTCAGACTGCTTAGCTATGGGGTGCATCAGAATATATAAGCCGCTTCAGGGTGAAGTTCATCCGAGAAGAATAACATTTTCAACTTTTAAGACTCTCTTCTGTCATGAGAATATTTGACATCAAGTTTTCACAACATGGTTTACCACTATCATTAGGCAGATTTTTAACAAAGCAAATTTGTGAAGTCGAACGTCTTACAGTTAATTAAAATTTGAGTGTTATTCTGAGGCTTCCATTTTTTATTTTGACTTCTTCTCCTGTCACTTGTATGCACTGTTTTGCATTTTGTGCTGTGGTTTTGATCTATATACTTTTTTGGGGGAAATGACAGTTTTCACTGCTGTCCTAGCCTAAAGTGATGTCTGTTAGCCTTCCTCTAAACAAAATAAAGTTGGATGTTGATTCAGATATTTATAAATTATTCAGAACATGCACTCTGGGAAATGAAAAATTGCTAAGGCAATAGGGACTGCATAAACAAAGATCTGTATCTGAAGGCTGAATTTTAAGATAAACCCAGTGGCTGCCAAATAAAAACTTACACATGAAGATACTCATTTAAAACCAGTGTAATTCCCTGCTAATTAAATGTTACAGTAAAGTCTATTGCAAAACATTGAGTACAGTTACATGCAGTAAAATATGGTAATAGTGAAATTAATTTTTGCAGACTCATCTTATTAATCTTTTTGCAATCGATGGCTACATGTACTTTATGGGCATAAACACAACATAGTTAAGGCCCCATATATACAGTATGTTATCATTTAGGTCTGTACTTTCTTACTTATGTTTGTGGCATTATACAATTAATATATATTGATGTGACAGGGTGCTTGTTTTATTTATTTCTTTTACAATGTGAAATACTCCAATATTTCCCTCTACCCTTCTGGTATGTTTGAGAGTGTGTATGTGATACAAATGAAGTGTGAATGATACTTACCCTTTTTGTTGTTCCCCTAAAATCACTGCAGTGTTCCCCGTTGGAGTATTGTGTTGTGTAGGACAACATGGCCAACCGTCACATTCTCTTTGTAGTTTGTAGTTCCCCACACTGCCACATCAGCAGTACTAAAAACACTGTTGATCTTAAAGGGAAAGGTTACTAGTAGGCCATCTATAAATAACTAATGTATGATTATTTGTTTGTTTTAAATGTATAAAAGATGTTGCGTGACTTTGTTAAACTTTGCAGTTTACTCTGAATTTGAATTAAGTACTTTATTTGTTTAAAAATTGTCCACCAGATATGAGCAAGTCCCTTTAAGAGAAAAGGGCCCTGGGATAGGAGGGGCTATAAAAGGGACTGGTAGAGCTCAGTATGGAGGAGGGTGCCTTGGAGGAAAGGTGTGGAGAGTACTCCTGTGAGGGTTTTTTTTGTTAACCCTATTTTGTTTGGCAATAAATCCAGTTTTATTTGCATTTGAAGACTGCTTTGTGGGAGTTTCTTTTCTTTTGAGCCAAGCCTGGTCACTTGGCCGGTGACAATTGAATTTTCAAAGGTTTTCTTATTGTGTTTGATTACTTTTCTAATACATTACTGCACTGTTACAAGTTGATACATTTCCTTCAGAGGTTTATTTAAGTCTTTCAAATTTCTTTCAGTTCTTTGCCCTTATTTTAAAGGATATGATATATAGTGTTGCCATCAGTTAAACCCACCTAAAATACCTCATTTGTAATAACATTATTTAATCAGTTACAAATACAAAATGTTCTAATGATCACACTTCTCAAATATGAGGTACAGTATAGCACTTCCGGCCATTCTTGAAAAACAGAAATAAGACCTGTTTTACTAACTGAGTAAGGGAAACAAACTGCTGGTGTACCGTTGAACAAGTTACTTCATTAAGATTGCTCCAGTGAATGTCCTTCTCTATAAATGACCTCCAAATCATCGTTTGATTTGTGGTGTTTGAGAATTTGTTCTTATTGACTTATTGTACATAACAATAAAATGTTAACAAAGATATCAAGATAGACCTGGGTTTTCTGCCATAAACAGACATACTGTACTCTGCATGCTCCATGGTGCTGATTACTATTTATTCTCTCCAGGTGTTAATGCTAACCCTGCAGAACGACCCTCCTTGCTTGGAAACGGGTGTCATGGATAAAGAGACGGTAAAAAAATATGGCAAGTCTTTCAGGAAGATGATCTCCCTTTGTCTTCAAAAGGACCCAGAGAAAAGGTAATTCATTGGTATTCCTTCTCTAGGAAGAGATATCTGATCAATAAGAGTTTTATCGTACAAGAATATTTAAGCTGGAACGATGAATGTTTTTTTTAACGGTTGTCATCTGCCAGACTCTGCCTTTAGTCATTGTATTTATTTTTTGGGGTTTCTGAAACACAGTATTTTTACAAAAAAGAAATGTTATTATTGTAGACAAAGGCAAGACTCCCGTTCATCACATCAATATGCGTTGTACAGATGACAATGTGGTAGGTTGTCATTTATATATATATATGACATCGAACCTTCCATTAAACATTAATGTAGTGGTGCTAATTGTGCTTTGATATTATCATGGAAATTTTACCTCATTGTTATATCTCACAGATTGCCTAGCTAAACAATACATTTGAGCTCTGCTGAATGCAGCTTTTTTGTGGAAAGCTCTTTTCAAGTCTTTCCACTTAATTCCCAGGGCATACAGTAGGTCAAATATAGATGTTTCCGAGTAGCCCTTTTCATGACAAACCTATTCCAATTGAAAGACTCATGATCTAAGCCTACTACTCAAGGAACCCTCTGTCTTTTGGTGTAAGTTCGTAACTAAGTTCATAGGCTAATTGATTCCTTTAATTAATTGGACCTCTTGCTCAATTAGACATTTTAACCTGTTTAGCTTGCTTTAGCTTTGTAATCCAAAGAAACAGGAGCGCTCTTGCTAAGCAATTAACCATGCGGAACGTATCCCTCTAGCTTGTTTATAAAGGAGTTGCTGCCTTATTTCTGTAAAAACAGCTCTCAATAGCTGACCAATTTGTTGTTCAGGCCAATGGAAATGACACTATGTCAAACACTCTACTAGTTCAGTACAACATGTCTGAATTAGGGGAGACTGTTTTCTGAAAGCTTTTTAGAAAGCACCTTAATTACTTACTATATCCCACTTCTTAATCTCCATATAAAGGCTTGACTTAATGGGCTACAGATCGGTTGGTCTTTATTGATGAGTGCACAGTTAGAACCATGGATTAGGGATGAGAACCATGGCTCTAAATTTCACAGTTGATGTTGAAGCAGCTGTTATAATTGTTGTGATGTACTTTAATCTGTGTTGTAATGTGTTATGCTTTAAACAATAAAATTGACAAATCTGCAGTTATGTCACAGAGGAGGGTATTTTAAAAAAACGTTTTTGTAGAAAACATAAAACAGAAATTAAAGCTCTAGGACTGGAAAGTCTTCAAACAGTTGAACAGTTTGAGAATGCTTTGTAAACAAGCCATTGAGGTCATTATAGGACAAATTACAGTATAAGAAAAAATGTTTCTAAAATATTATAAAACTAATTCACTTGTATTAATTCTTCATAATGTAAACAGAGCATCTTTCAGAAGATTTGGACATCAGAGCATAAAATGAACAACATCAAAATAATCTGATAAAAACAGGATTCTGCCTTCTAACAGCCAGATAAAGCATAGAAAAGAAGCATGAGGTGAAAACCAATAAGAAAAACCACTGGGTTTACAAATAACCCTTATTTTAATAATCCAGAAAGTAAAGATTTCAGAAATATCCTTTATGTTGCAGTAAAATGCCTCGCTAGTGATTAATAAGTGGTAGAACACCAGAGTACTTTTCTTAACATACTGTAGGTTTGTTTCTGCTTTAAATGTACAGTCTAAAATACTTCCCTTGTTTTTTTTAAACTTGTAGTCATCATCCCAGGATTTGTTTTGAGCAGCTCATGAAACTATCTCCCATGTCAACTAGTAAAAAGGAAGGTGTTATTTTTATAGTAATAACTGCAACAGTAACCAGTGTAACTTCACCCACTGATGATGTTGTAAATCATTAGGATTCATCTCAAATCTCCATGATTCTAACAGTACCTGGCTTATTCCAGTGTCCTGTAAATTAAATTCAGCTATTAACAGTATGTCATCATACAGTACAATAACTGTATCTGAGTAGCAGAATGATGGTAGTGATGTTTCAGTAATTGGAGCAAATCCTTTTTTTAAGCTGCTTCTTTTGCATTTGAGAGATCCCAGTTGGGTGAAGTGATAACATCTCATACTTACAGTAACTACACAGCTGTTTTATTGGAGATCATGCTGTTCATACAGGCTAAGAATGTACAACTCATGTAACTGGCATAAAACTTTGTCAAAAATTTTCAACTTTGAAAATTGTCAAGAATGTGAAGTTAAAGATTAATGGAGGCCAGTGTTTCCTTTTTTATTTGTACTGTCAGCTTCTTAATAATATATACATTTTGAAGTGCCTTGTTAGATGCATTTTGCGTAAAAAAGGGTCTAAATATTGATTATTTTAACAAATTCAGACCTGTTTTAAATTGATTTTTGACCACTTTATGATAATTTTAGTTTGCTGATGATGTCCTTGATAAGCTCTCTAACAAAATCCCCCAAGAGCCAATATTGTTTCCCATTACATAATCCTTGTTTCTTTTCAGTTGACCATATTGGACATGTTTTGTCTCCTAATGTACTGTAAATAATAGCCATCATTTTAAGATGTGGATATTTCAGCAGTTTTACATTTAATGTAAAACTATGTACTGAAGCAGGAAACGGTGTATTAAACCCAAATAAAGCCCTACTTATTACTTATTACTTATTTCTGTTTCAGACCAACATCATTAGAGCTTCTAAAGCACAAATTCTTCCAGAAGGCAAAGGTAAATGTTCTTGCACTCTCGGGGTTCTGCTTCATGTCAATTTAGTTTTGAAACGGCGTCAGCAAACCGCATTCCTGCTGAAAGGGAAGGTTTAGCACTCTCTTCTGCCATACTGTTAAACAATGTCAATTTTTTATTTCTTTTGCAGCTATTAATCCCAATGTACTTTGTTTAGCTAATCAGAGGCATGCCAAAATTCCTTACATTGTTCAGCTGGAGCTGCTTTTGAATTGTCTTTTACTGTAACAAAAAGTGGGATTAACACCCCCAGCAGATGCTTCTCTCACTATCTGATGCAGTATGAGCCTGAACAACTGGACTGCAGGATAAGCGGTTTTAAGATTTAGGCCCTTAGCCATTAAACTTGCATCATGCATCACTGTCGATAAATCATTATGTGGACTTGCATTATTCTTAATTACTTCACCATTTGGATGTCGCAAATGCAAAATGTGCCTCCAATACAATCTGCATGTGGTTTCTGTACTGTGAAACATCAGTTACCCTGTAGTACACAGTACTCAAGAGATTTGGACGAGGACTACAAACTACAGTTCACAGTAAATATAAGGAAAAAAGTCCATAAGATGGTATCCAGCTACAGCACACAAGGATCGTGCTGACCTTGTCAAATATGTGCAACATCCTGCAATGGGGAAAAAATGTACATCTTAACACTTTAACGTAATCTATACAATGTAATATAATGATGACATATAAATCACTTGAGTGCTAGCAAAAGTAAGTGTTTGTATTTGTATTAAGACAGCAGCATCACCCCCTTCTATACCACATCACATCTGAGAGGTTAAGTAAGGCTGAGCCTTGTCAAGGCTACTGGGAAGGGAAGCCTCTAAAGAAATCCAGCTGCTACTGTAAGTGCTGTTGGTAGACTTCCCTCTGAACCTGGATTTCCAAATGTTAAAGGCGGTCTGAGGACATTGTCAAGAACCAGTAAGAGAGTCGTTAGTTTGAACACAGAATAAATAGATTTTAGTTGGGCTGCTCTTTTTGTTCAAATTGAAGTGTGAAATTTGGGCTGAAATTCTTACCCATCCCATTTTTGCTCTCACATGTAGAACAAAGAATATTTACAAGAAAAGCTACTACAACGGGCGCCTACAATCACAGAAAGATCCAAAAAGGTAAGGGATTCAACTAAAGTTGCTGACTACAGGAGAGATGAATATCATTTGATGTTTTCAGACACTTAAGTCTCAAAAAACAATTCATATCTGATATTTATATATTTGATCTGTAATTTATGCTGGAAGTAAAACCCACACAGGAAATTAGTTTTGTAGAAGTCTAAGGGTATCTTAAGTTAACTCCTTTTAAAGTTTGTAGTAGTGGTAGTGATAGAAGTAGTGTAGAACACAACACAGGTTAGTTGCAAGCACACTTGTTTCTTATGTATGCTCTACCTTAAGAAGCCCCATTTTTAACTCCAAAAGTCAGACAAACCTTAGTTTATGGCAGATTCATTTGAACAGGCGAAGCTAAAAACCACAAAATGCAAAGTTAACAGGGAGGCTACAGTACAGCAGTATGTCTTCATATCAGCAGACATGTCACATAGCTGCTTGAAATGTTAAGAAAGTTTTTACAGTGACTGCAGGATAGTCCACAGTGCCAGGATCCATTTTCTAATCGCTTTATCCAAATACAGGGTTATGGGGGAGCCAGAGGCTATCCTGGTAGGCAACAGGTGCAAGGCAGGTTACACCCTGAACAGGACACCAGTCCATCGCATGGCACACACAGACTCACATGCGCTCACACCAGGCCAAGTTTTCCCAGAAACCAATTAGCACAACAGTACGTTTTTGTACTGTGGAAGGAAATCGGACCACCCAGAGGAAACCCACCAGAAGCTGAACCCAGAGCAGTGTGAAAGAATGTTATTAAATTTTGTATCAACTTAATTAATTTAAAAAGAAAAAAAAAACAATTGAACGGTTAAAATGCTAGTCCCCAGCGTTTTTTTTTCTGTCACCCAAGGTCCGGCGTGTGCCGGGCTCCAGCGGGCGGCTCCATAAGACGGAGGACGGGGAGTGGGAGTGGAGCGACGACGAGCTGGACGAGGAAAGCGAAGAGGGCAAGGCCGCAGTGGCACAGTTAAGGGTGAGCAAGGGCACAGGCCACTGTGCTGTCATTCGGACGTGCTTCACAAATACAGAGCTCAGGCCTCATTCTGCAACTTCTTACAAGTGAAGAAAGCAAAGGAAGAAATGATGTGTTGATGCAAGGAAAGTCAGGTTTTGTTTACTGCAATTCTTGTTTCTGCATGTTTGACTGTCTTCATGGAAACAGTGAAAACTATTTTTCAACTTATGGGAAACGTTTTAGTGTTTCCTTTGAAACTCTATACAGAATACAAGTATGAAAACAATCCATTATTTATAAACTGGTCAAAATAGCATTGTGAAGTAAGACTTTATCATGGCACGTGTGCAATGTCATTTGTAGTCTACAGTATACACTGCCAGATTCAGTGTCATAATTCAACATATAGTTCTGAGTGTAGGATTTTGCGTACTACTGTATTCAGTAGTGTGTATTCAGTAGTGTGTATTCAGATTTTTTTTCTTATAAAAATTAGTAAAACCTTTCTTTTTCCTAGTGTTTTTGAAACTTATAGTTTTATAACATTTCTGAACACATTACTTATTTTGTGCAAAAGACAATATTAATGAGACTGGGCTGAAATTTGTCTTATTTATGTTCCTTCTTACAATGTACTTGTGGCTCTGGATGATGGTGGTTTTATTTGTGCGGAGCTATATAGTTTTGACAACTGTGATCTCAGGAAACAGTTTTTTTTATTTAGGTGCAGGGACTTTTGTCTTTAAACTTGATGTTTTAATGGAACAAAAATATTAGTTTACTAGTTACTAGTTACTAGTGAAACCATTTTAGAAACAGCTGAAAGATACAGTATGTCAGCACAGATTTGTTTGAAAGACCTTCGCTTTGAGGCTGATGTTGAATAGTGGTAATGATAATTACTTTATAAGACGTTAGTGTAGGAAATGGGAGTCTGAAAAGTGTTACATGCATAGATCAGCTCCTGTTAGTGTTAAGGTAAGGTTTTGCAATTCCAATTTCTGCTGTTCACCATTCAACCATTCAGACAGGTTTTGAATGTATCGATTGAGAAGTCCCGCATTGTATGAATTTCTCAGCTGCTTCCATAGACTGCTGTAGGGGTGTGTCTTCAAAGCTGCTGTCCGTCTGTTCCCATTTGCAGCAACTGCAGAAAGCTAGATTTGGCACATCTCTAGGTGTTTTGAGTTGAGTACAGCCAACAGCTGTAAAGATAAGGCTCCAGTCCACTGAACAGGACACTTTGGAACTGAGCGTAGTTGTTCACTTTTTAATTTAGATGTAATCTAAGCATGTTTGTAATGAACTATTTTGGAAATAGTTACTTCCATTTTATGATTTGTCATATACAAATAACAGTTACAGTACATTATTTATCATAAAACATGCATTTCATTGTACTCAGGTATATATGACAATAAACCTGAACAATCACTTTTCACTTGAATATTTGAATGAAACAAATGAATGAAAGTATGAAAGGCCAAGTTGAATATCCATTCAACTCTGAAGTGGTTTCCAGTTTTTGCCAAATTTCTTGAATGTATGTTCTAGAATACTGTAGTAGAATTTACAGTACACAGAAACTAGAGAAATGTTCTGTGTAATTTTTAAACTTTTTCTTCTTCTTCTTTTTCTTCTTCAATATGAAGGATCATCATCCAAAGGCAGTAAATGTCCCAAAGCGTCAAGTTCGGTTTTCCCTGCCACTTGAACAACCTTCGCACAGGGTTATTTTTTTTTGGAAAAATACAGATGGCATTCCTCAAACAAGGAATGGGTTCTAGGTAAAGGTAAATGAGCAGGTAGTAGTACAAGGGTAAAAAGACCAGATGTATCATTTGTCCATCATTAAAATTGTTTCTGGATTGTGTTAGCATTAAGAAATGTCCTAACATTTCTCATATGTGTCAGAAAGTGTTGATTAGTATATAATAGGGACGGAACCAACCAGGTTAAGAGTTCTGTGCTCTCTGATCTCTCCGTGTTAAATATTACCTTGAACTTCATCTAATCAGTGACCAGAAATCTGGTGATGGTGTCTATCAACTTCAGACTCCCACTGTTCATAACAGTTGTAGATGAAATACGAGGACAACAGCCTCCTTGTAACAAATTGTGTGGTGTATGTAATTTTTTGGTTAGCTTTTTTTACCTCCTGGCTTTTTGTACTTTTATATTTTAATATAGACCTTTTTCAGGTTTGATTCCATTTCTTTAAGCTTTTGGTTTTTCACTTGTTTTAAAACGTGTGACACTGGCTAAACACATTAGTTACAGTGATTTTTTTTCTCTATAATGTGACATCCAGCTATCAGTCAGAGGTACAAAAGGTACAATCATACAAACTTTAATTTTGAAAAAACAAATTTCTTTAAATTATGGGTCCAAGGTCTATTTCTTAATAATATTTACACAAAACACAGGAAAGTTGCAATACGAAATGGTGTTGGCCTGATAAAGGCCTGAAAATAATTTAGCAGTTTAGGGGAAATGCAGAAAGAAGAGAGGTACAGTATATTCAGTTAGATTCCCTGATGTTGCCTCACTGTCCATGTTTTCTGTCACCTTGGCAAGTTCAAGTTGCTTTCTACTGTTCAGATCACAACTCTTGCATTTGTTATTCTTTTGTAGATTGCGGGTGAATTTGTAAAACATTTCCTGTTTAAGATGTTGAATCCTGTAACCCAAGTGGTGTATGTTTCATGTTTCTTAGAAGGATCCTCTCTCCTTCTTGTACATTATAGCAAACATAAGAAGTAATCCTAAATCCAGCGAAGCATTTTTTCATTCAAGTACACCCTGCTGTGTTTAACACCCTATGTTGCTTTACATTTTCTGCACCCTTTGTAGTTGCTAACATTATGTTCCTTATTGGGATTGTATTTTTAGGGAGATTAGCTATTCTCTTTAAATTGGTTGTGTTTTTCTTTTTTCGTGTTGTGGTGGGCCCTAATTAGCAAACAAAAACATTTATGATGTACAGTGTACAGTTAGTATAGTAGAAAAGCTGGATACACATTCCATTGGAACTGAAGATTGTCCTTTCCTGGAAGCCATCTGTATTTAAAATTATTTTGTTTTACTACAACAGCACTATGAACTAACCAGCTGAACTGCAAAGCTTATCAAACAGTAATGTACTAAAATTACCTTGGCATCAGTAGTCTGCTTGTTGCAAATAAATCTTTTTAAGCATCATTTTTCAAAAAAATGATGGAAATATTTTGAATCTATTTTATCCTCTTCCTTATACAGTACATAAATCTTTAAAAATACAACAAAATCACTACAGTTTCAGAAAATGGTATGTACAATAATGTATTTCAGCATTTTCTTTATTTTAGTACCGAATTCAGCATTTAACATCTTTTATTAAAGTAACTATTGCTTGACCAGCTCTAGGCCTGTCACAAAAATATTTTTTGTGTTTTGCTCACTTTTTTTTTTGTTTTGTTTGATTTGAAGCCTTTTCGTGATTTTTTTGGCTATAGGTAATGTGCTTCAAAAATAATGGATAACGCACCAGAGGTTGATGAGTCAGGAGTTCCAGTGTAAATGTTAACTCCTTTCATTCCATATCATGCATCTTTCAGTTCTTGTGGTTGTAAGGAAGATTGTTGTTCTTTTGAAAAGCTAACCTTTTGGTACTTTCACCCTTTTAACCGTGCTTTAGAACCAAGAATCATTTATAGGCATTTCTTTCAAGGAAGAGCGAACATGGTTCGATTTTCCTCTGCACTTAAATTAACATCTCCTTTACTTTGAATAACAGAATCTCAACATCCCTTTAGGTGCTTTCAGCAAGCCAAGACATGGATTTCTACAGTCTGGGGCTGGCTGTAAGATCTGCACATAGTAGCAGGCTTTTTTATAGAAGGATGAAGACATTCTTTTGCATAATATACACTTCCAAGTACTGTATGTATTAATCTGTTTATCAGAAAGCCACTTATTCCTCGTAAGGGTAATGTCCTTCCAGAAACTATCTTGGAACGATAAGCTTTGGGATCATCACAGGGCACAAACTTGCACCCACACACACAGGGCCTACGCCTGTCCATCACAGGGCACAGACATGCACCCACACACACAGGACCCACGCCTGTCCATCACAGGGCACAGACATGCACCCACACACACAGGACCCACGCCTGTCCATCACAGGGCACAGACATGCACCCACACACACAGGACCCACGCCTGTCCATCACAGGGCACAGACATGCACCCACACACACAGGACCCACGCCTGTCCATCACAGGGCACAGACATGCACCCACACACACAGGACCCACGCCTGTCCATCACAGGGCACAGACATGCACCCACACACACAGGACCCACGCCTGTCCATCACAGGGCACAGACATGCACCCACACACACGGTCCACGCCTGTCCATCACAGGGCACAGACATGCACCCACACACACAGGACCCACGCCTGTCCATCACAGGGCACAGACATGCACCCACACACACGGTCCACGCCTGTCCATCACAGGAACACTGAAGTTACCACACGGCCTTGCCTAGCTCAATGATTTATGTTTAACTTTGCATATATACAGTATGTGTATTGTATGTTGAATATACACCACACATAGCCCAGCCTCAGTGCTTGTAGAAATTCATGCAAAATATCAGCTCAGCTTTTTCCTGTCATTTAGTAATTGTCTTTGTTTATTCTTTTCAGTCTCCTAGAGTGAAGGAAGCATCCCAAAATTCAGACGTAAGTTCTAAATCTGTTTGGGTGTAATATTTAAAAATATGTCTGGACTGATAGAATTATCATCACACAGTACGTTTGAGGGTGCTTCAATAAGTAAAGATGCTGTATTATTTTTTTATTTAGTGTTGCACAAAGTTAGACTCCTGTCGATTCATTTTAGATCTTGAAGTAATGGTAAAATCCTTATGAAATTAACAGATATCCCTCACAAAGGGCACTGGCTGAGCTCCGGACATTGTCAACTGTAGCAAACTGTAAAATAGAAGATCAACAGCAGGGGGATACATGAATGCTCACCAGAGACCTAACTGCAAACAGGGTGGAGATATGCACTGATTAGTCCTATACATTGCAGGTGGTGGGTGATGACTATTAATCTCTCTTAGTACCATTCAATAAACAGCAAAGCATGTGGAATGAAAGCATTCAGATTACAAAAAAAATCATATCAGAATCTTAAGTTGTAATGACCATATATCAATTCAGTTCTTGCTGGTAATAACCATCTTGCACAGCAAAGAAGATCTGTATTAACAGAAATAATCTCATTATCATGCAAGAAACATGATAGTTGCAGACGTTTGTGTCTCAACATGCGTCTCAACACTCTTATACTCAGAATCATCTAATATAGTGTAAGATCTTCATACTTATAATACTGTCTCTGTGTTCTAGTTCTAGCACAAAAGTCCTGTGTACTCGTAGTTGCTATGCTACAGTACCAACAACTACAGCTGAAATATTGGGCAAAGGCCACTCATTTTTTTCTATCTGTTGTCAATGATTGTTACAGTCATTTAATGTCTAGAAATTAGATTTTGCAGTAGGTGAAGGCAAACTCATTCAAAATTGCACTTTTACAAATCCATGTAGACCAAATGTGATGTAACATCTTATGTTTCCTGCACTTAAAATGCATCTATATACTGTATGTTTGTTTTCTAGAGAATATCAGTATTGGGAATGAACTACTATGACACAACTGTTTTGGTTTTTCAAATAAATGTACTGTAGTTAAAAGGCAATCAACAAATTAAGCCATTTGATATCAGTAACAGAACTAAACTTTTAATTGCACAGCATTACAAAAATACTGCTTTTAAAGTACTGTGTAAAATGTACAAAGACATCTCGTGGAATAAAAAAATAAGTTTTAAACTTTACACAACCCATTATGTTTGATGTGCTAAAACATTATAACTTGCTTATTGTTAGGTTGTTAATAGGATATTAACTTTTCTTGTTTTACCGTTTCCCTTTTTTATTAGGTTTTTCCACCAGCAGAACCTACAAGTACTCACCTCCAGCCTCCAGGCCCAGCTCAACTACCTCAACCAGCAGCCCAGGTTCCTGGACAGACTTCCCCACCTGTTGCTCCACCTGCTGCCCAGGCTTCTGCTCCTGCACAAGGCCATCCTGCTGCTGCTCAAGCTTCCCAGGTACAAACACGGCTCGTCTGACTTGTTCTTCCCCGAGACTCCATTAATTTCATTAATCTCAAATAGATGTATTTTAAAATATATAGTGGTGTAACACTGTACACTTACCATCTTTTCTTTATTACACCTGCAGAGATTTACAACAATAATTTAATAACTTGTGTTTCTTCACTGTTTGCTTCTCTACAGTATTGTCGGAAATAACAGGAAATATAGAGGAAAAGGCTGTAAAGCAACATTATACATTAATAGGTTACAGTGTAAAAGATGTTATTGCAAATGGAATTGTATTAGATACTATACTGTATGTTCTGTTGTACTGTATATAAGCTACAGTACCATGGTTGTTAGACAGCCAATCAGAAAGTACCACACCATGTCAAAACCTGTCTAAGTACAGACAGTGATATTATTTTGTGTTCTAAATGTGTTAAACACTATTGTTTTTATCAGTAATTGCAGCCTGTCCTCACATTTTAACCAGTTTTGCATGCAAACAGTGTTAACACCTTCTGGTGTGATCTCATCAGATCTCTGAAGCTTTGCAATACTGCATCTGATGGGTGCTGGGGTGGAAAAGCATAACAAAAAAGTTTCATGCTGTCAGCGGTGTTGGTGGACCATTAGATTTGTACTTTTACGTCTGGAGCAGAATTTCCAAAAAAGAGGATGGTGAACAGGTACACTGTTCTCTAGGAGAGGTCATGCTTGGGATAAGACTTTAAATTGAGGTCCTGCCTACTTTGTCGTTAAAAGGTTTGTAAGCGCTAACTTGGATGCCCTTGCAAAATTGTACTCTGGGCTTACACAATAGGCACTTTCCCAGATTTCTCTTTATTTCAATTAGTAAAACAATTTTTCAATTCTCTCATTGTCTGCTGTACAGTTTCTGCTGTGCCCCACCCAGTTGTGTGATGTACTCAAGTTCAGTCCCTCCTATGTGTAAAGACCAGTGGGATCCTTTCAGATGAAAAGTGCTATATAAATATAATTATGAAGATGACGTAGCAGACTTAATCAGTAAAACCCCTGAATAAGAAATACATGCTTGAGGCACAACCCGACTGTTTAGGGAGTCTATATGTGTTTAGGATATTGAAATAGGATTTGTGTATTTTCAATAGCTTATTTCTGTACTTCTTTAAACACTTTGAGGATCATTAGAAATGTTAAATGGCAGGTACCGTCTCAAAATATTTGCATCAAAGACACAGGCATGACATTTTGATTTTAAAAACGTAGGGTTATGGTTCAACTACAAATACTGCAATGTAAATGTGTGTTTGAAAGAGATTATTTTGGGAATCATAGCACTGTATGTACTTTTTGGAAAATTGGTTTGACAACCCTGCTATACATTTATCAATAAGTTATTTTCAGAAATGTCGAGCCAAATCTGCTTTCCCCTAAATGGCACAATTTCATCTTTATTTATAATTCATGTGATTAGACCTCTACTTGATTTCTTTTGTTCATTCAGCAGCAGGAATATCCATTGGGCTTTCTACAGTATATACTGTCAATTAAACATAAAAGCAGATACAACCGCTGCAAGGTCACAGATGAAAAGGGTTATTATTAGCTGTAATGCTTATTGAGAGGATGAATGTTACTTTTTTCAATGGATTCTAGCCAGTTAGCTCTCTCCCCAGAATTTAAATTGTCCTGTACAGTTTGTGTCTAGGTTATGTAGTGCATCGTCAATGTAATTAGTATGCAGGCAGTGCAGTCCTTTTGAGAGGATACTGTGATCTGAGAACATCTGTGATCCCTCTCTTTTTCCTGAATGGAGCCTGGAATTGCGTACAAGAGGGTGTTGCAGTTGAAAGCAAAAACATTCCAGGAAACCGGGTTAGCAGTCCTGTCTGTCACGCCTCGGGGAGTAAAATGGAATTAAAAAATTAAATTAAAAAGTGTTTTTTTTTCCAAAAATGTCTTTGATCGATGCTCATCTGAACAGAGCATTGTACCTGAGGTTAATGTAAATTAGTGTCTGTAGTCTTGCCAATGTTAGAACATTGGTACTTAGATCAGGCAGCACAGTGTTGTCTGCGTGCTGTGCAGGTCTAATGGGAGCTGAGGGCACAGGGCTATCTGTATGGAAATCAGTTCTGGTTTGATTTATAAAAGAATCGAGCAAAAAGGTGAATAACAAACATTAGAAATACAGCTACCTGAGTTAGTCTCAGAAGGCCTTCTTCTGGTAGTAATGCTTAGAGGGCCCATGGGTTAGTTTTATTTAATCCAAGTCTGCTCCTTTATGTCTCCTTGTGTGTACTGGAGTGCAGTGGGGGCTGCGCAATGAAAAATAAAAACCTTTGTTGCTGTTAAGAGTTATTTTTAAATTGCAGCCACATAGTACATTGAAATAAAAATAAAAGGGAAATGTCTTTCTTTTGCATAAATAAACTTTTATCCAAAACATAGATTGCAAGTCAGAGGAGGCTGTCTGGGCTTTAGGTTGCTAATAGCATAATAAAACTTGATGGCATATTGAATTTTCCTATCACAGAAATAAAATCAATGTTAAATTGTACCTCGGTCATGTCAATTAGATTTATCTGTTTTTTGAATGAACTAAACTCTATTAAGCTGGTGGATATAGTCAAGTCAGACATCTTTAGTATAATATGTAAATGTTCATTATAATGTAGTCTATTGCATCAGAGCTGTCTGAAGACTACAAAGAGTCAGAAGTGTGAACAGAAGTCCAATCTGACCATTATTAGGATCTAGAAAATGTAGTTAAAGTCAAAATAGATTTGTTTTTTAATCGAAGTGGTGAATGATGTTGGCCTGGGCAATTTTTAAGACTAAGACATCATTATTGTATTTCTTTTTTGAAGTCCTTAAGTCAGCATAAACCACCTAGAGCACAGAAGCCAATCAGTGAAGACTGATGCATTATACTAAAGGAGTTTAAACTACACTGAGCTGATAAATGTTACAATCAGTCTCCCATAAACTGTCAAAACAGTAAAGAAAAAAGCACTCCCTGATTTTATTATACAGAGCTTTAAAAGAAGTGTATTGCTTCTCAGAAAAATGACTTTTTGTTGCAGGTGCTACATACACTATAGTACATTCATTATGCTGAATAACATTTCTCCAGCAACGGGGTTAATGAACTGATGGTCTACTGTGTAAGTGTAGTTTGTTGGTTGACCACTTTTAAGAAGCAGTACAAGCTCTGCGGATGCGACACATGCTTTCCACTAGATTGCACATGCTGTCCTGTGGGATTCTCTCAGCCTGGACAAACATCCCTGTTCACGGGTCTCTGAGCCCTAGATGCCCCTGTTGTACATCCCCCATATATTCACCTGAGCTCAAAGTAGTGCATGTGGTGTCCATGGTACAGCTTACGTTCTCACCTTGCAGGAAAGCTTTTTGACACACGCAGCATGAAGACTTGTGTTGCATTGCTGGAATGTTGTCAGATCAGGATGAACACGCAGGAAGGGCAGCTGATGTGGTCATAGGATTTGAGCAATGTGGCTCTGTGCGATCAGGATACCTCCAGTCACTGTAAATGTAATTCTGTAGTGACTAGACACTCTTGCCTAGACCTCCTCACCGACTGGTGTGTTGTATATACAGAAAAGTGTAGCATTCTGCATGTCTATGCCACACTCACTGATACCTGTTATGGTGGGCTAAAGAAATCCTTTATTCATCACTAAAGAGACCTTAAATCGTAAGTTAATTCACCTGTCTCTAATCAACTTTCCCACTAATGAGGTGATTTAGTGCTTATGCAACAAAGTTTAGCCTTGATTAATTTCTTTCAATCGTATCCAAAATAATTATGCTTTATTTTTATAAAAGGTTTTATTCTAAAAGATTTTTAAACACACATTAAAATATATCCAAATATTTAAACATGAGAGACTTGAGATTTAGTCAATAATAATGATTTCAAATAGACTTTTAAAAAAGTAGTTTTTATTAATAACAGTAACATCTATAGAGAATACCTACAGAAATGTTACAAATGAGAGGGGGCAATTCCAAGCATCTTGACTGGCTAAATGTTAGTACCCTGTCGTTTTTAGTGGCAATGCTGAGAAAAGAAATGTTAGATCCCATTAATTGGGATCTATATCCAATTAATGTGAGGAAATGGCTTAATTGAAATGGCCAATTAATGTGAGAAAAAATCAAATGGGTAAGCAACTGGGTATTTAGACATGAACGTTTGAAAATGCTGATGTTATTGCTCATTTGCTTTTGCCCATCTAGTTGAAGTGTTGCAAGTGTCTTTTTTATTTTCTGCTATATCAAACATGAAGTGCAGATGAGGAAAGAAAAATCTGTTTTAAAGTACCATTCTCCTTGCAAACATGTTTTAAAGCAAATAACTATTGTGAGTGTTATATTGGGTTAATTTTAAAACCGTATGGAAACAAGGCTGTTGAGGTGTTGCCAATATTTGGTAGGTTGAAGTTTTCTTGTTTTGTGTAGTTGTTTGAAAGTCTATATTTACTTTCCTGGATAATCAGGATTTGTCCTTTAACCATCTGTAAAGTGTCCTTTTCTACTTTTCTCTCTTTTCCCATAAATTTCATAATTTTTTTTAAAATGAAAAATAATTATATAAATTAGGTAATTTTGCTTTAATGTGTTTATACATTTATTTGATGCTATGTATTTTAATTACAGGCCCCAGCTGCTGCACCTGCATTTGATGCCTCAAAGTCTCCAATTAGTTTGGTTTTAAGGTTGAGGTATGTTTCTTTAATTACTTTCTGCTTTCAACTAGCCCATTAGTGTAAATTGAAAAGTCAATCTTGCAAGATGGGGATAGCAAGCACCCTACATAGATTTGAAGGCATTTCCAGCCAAAGCCTCAAGAGGGGTTTTCCAATCTTCCTAAAATCCTTCCTAAAAGTGTCCTAAAATCAAACAGGCCAGGATATGGTTGGAAGGAGTAGGGTAGGGCAACTGAAGAACATATCTGGGCAGTGCTGAGGATCTTTCTCCATCTCCATGTGTTCTTGCTCCTTGTCTTCATCCTGGACTTGGTCTTTACATAACTCTAGGTCTTCATTATTGTTGAATTGCATTTTTTTGACTCAGAAGTTTTTCAAAGTGTTGTTTCTGATATTATGGCGGCAACAGGGTGAACAATATACTGTACTCCTTTCTTAGTACTAACACTGGCTCTTATACAGCAATCAATATTGACTCTCTTGCCCTGTTAATTAATCAAAATTCTGCCCTACTGCTTAAATTAACTAATTTAGTGATGCAATAATCACTAATTAGAATTTAATTATTGAAGGGATTTAATTATACCCTTCTTATTCAGACTACTGTAAACTATAATTAGCTATTAAAGTTCCATGTGATTAATAAACATTTCATTTTTGATAATTATGCATAATGTTACACTTTAGTATTTTGTTTTTACAGCATGCTTGTTATTGTCAATTGGTTTGTCTACTTACAGGGCAGTAATATTGTGTGAATGTACTGTTATTCTTGAAAGTGTTCTGAAGAAGAGATTTTTACTGCATACAAGATGTTTTAATGAGGACAAAAGTTGAATTATTTGAGTTTTTAATTTGATTTTGACCGCCTCACATTTCATTGAAATAATTTTAGTGCCAGATAGCCAGCAGCCATATCACTCTGCAACTCACAACTGGCAACCCACTGAAGCTAAGCATGTGTGAGCTTGGTCAGTACCTGGATAGGAGACTTCCTGGGAAAAACTAAGGTTGCTGTTGGAAGAGGTGTTAGTGGGGCCAGGTCCTGACTCTCTGTGGTCATTAAAAATCCCAGGGTGTTTCTCGAAAAGAGTAGGGGTGTAACCCCGACGTCCTGGCCAAATTTCCCATTGGCCCTTATCAATCATGGCCTCCTAATAATCCCCATCTATAAATTGGCTTCATTACTCTGCTCTCCTCCCCACTGATAGCTGATGTGTGGTGAGCGTTCTGGCGCACTATGGCTGCTGTCGCATTGTCCAGGTAGATGCTGCACATTGGTGGTGTTGGAGGGGAGTCCCCATTACCTGTAAAGCGCTTTGAGTGGAGTGTCCAGAAAAGCGCTATATAAGTGTAAGCAATTATTATTAGATAGTGAAGCCCCAGATATAAAGATAAATGTTATTCTTAATTGTACCCTTAATCAGGGTGGGATATAATTCTGAGTGGTTTAATGATTAAGAAAGTAAAATAATATTTTCTTGTTTTAAAGTACTGTCTAGTTTGTTTGCTCCTTGCTGAATTTAGCTCACTGTTCCATAAAATGACTCTGGTTATTTCGAGATATGAGGAGAAAATATCACAGGTCATTTTTGATAATTTTTCGATTGGTTTTATCTTTATTTTAACAATAAACTTCTTGAGAACGTAAATCATTGTATTAATTGTTTAAAATATCTAACACCTTTTTATAATAACATGCATAATACTGTGACTTTAATATTTGAACCTCAAGCATCCGCACAACTTATTAGAGCTGCTGTAGTGACGAAGGAAAACCAAAACGTTGGTTGCTAGGCCTGCTTTCATATTATTAGGGTTTTCATATTATAAATGATTTTCTTTTTTCCGTTTTTGCAGAAATTTAAAGAAGGAACTAAATGACATACGATTTGAGTTCATGCCTGGAAGAGGTAAGTTAATTGTAAATAATATCTGATACCAGTCTGGACAGGTTGTAAAGTATTTTGAGCTCTGTTAGAGAAGTAAACTGACCAGCATTCAATGCACAGCAGTCTGTTACTTTCCAGCCATGTAACTTAATGGAGTTCATAAATTGTTACAGGCCCTAATAAAGTTACCACACTGTGTTTGTGTAATAGCATTTCTTGAAATTCAATGAATCACACTCCACATGAAGCAATGAACATATTTTCCTTTGAATCGTTGTCTGAATCTATTCGACTTGCAAGCTTTGAGTTTAATGGTTGAATTATTCTTTTAAAACATTAGCAGTTGAATTACTAGGTTCAATTTGCATGGCAGTGGCTGTGTCATCAGTAGTTTTAGTTTTGCATATTTTGAGTGAACAGTCTGGTTCTTATTATTGTTGGTGTAGCAGTGACTGTTTTTTTTAGCATCGTGTAAAAGTTCGTTTTAATTTTATTATGTGTATGTTTTAATAAGTTATATGATATGCAGAGTGTTTTTGACATGAATCGTCAAAACCGAATTGCTTTATTAAGCAATAGGACTTCCTTTTACATGGTATCTTCTCGATATCTATAATGTTTTCAAATGAAATGAAGTGCTACTGAAGGCTTTTGTGTGCCAAAACATTGATGTTGTATTATAAATTATGGAATACAAAGTGTGCATTCTGCTCATCTTATACAGTACACCTCTAACATGATGCTGTCATATATACTGTATAATGCTCTTTCTGTTCACTACTTTGTATCGTTCTTAGGGTCCTCTACATTGCCAGTATGAATGGCTGTAAAAGTAAACAGATCAACAAATTTAGATGGTTATTAGGGGTAGATGACTTTTATACCATTGCTGTTTTCTTCTCCAGACACAGCTGATGGTGTTTCACAGGAGCTGGTTTCGGCAGGGTTGGTTGATGGGAGAGACTTAGTAATAGGTAAGTAAACAAAGAAAAATCTTCCGTCCAGAAGAAGTGGAGTGATATGTGTTGCAGCATTGGAAGCAAATGAGATATACAGTGCCTTGCGAAAGTATTCGGCCCCCTTGAACTTTTCAACCTTTTGCCACATTTCAGGCTTCAAACATAAAGATATAAATGTTTTATTTTATGTGAAGAATCACCAACAAGTGGGACACAATTGTGAAGTGGAACGAAATCTATTGGATTTTTGAAACTTTTTTAACTAATAAAAAAATGAAAAGTGGGGCGTGCAAAATTATTCGGCCCCTTTACTTTCAGTGCAGCAAACTCACTCCAGAAGTTCAGCGAGGATCTCTGAATGATCCAATGTTGTCCTAAATGACTGATGGTGATAAATAGAATCCACCTGTGTGTAATCAAGTCTCTGTATAAATGCACCTGCTCTGTGATAGTCTCAAGGTTCTGTTGAAAGCGCAGAGAGCATCATGAAGACCAAGGAACACACCAGGCAGGTCCGTAATACTGTTGTGGAGAAGTTTAAAGCCGGATTTGGATACAAAAAGATTTCCCAAGCTTCAAACATCCCAAGGAGCACTGTGCAAGCGATCATCTTGAAATGGAAGGAGTATCAGACCACTGCAAATCTACCAAGACCTGGCCGTCCCTCTAAACTTTCAGCTCAGACAAGGAGAAGACTGATCAGAGATGCAGCCAAGAGGCCCATGATCACTCTGGATGAACTGCAGAGAACTACAGCTGAGGTGGGAGAGTCTGTCCATAGGACAACAATCAGTCTTACACTGCACAAATCTGGCCTTTATGGAAGAGTGGCAAGAAGAAAGCCATTTCTCAAAGATATCCATAAAAAGTCTCGTCTAAAGTTTGCCACAAGCCACCTGGGAGACACCCCAAACATGTGGAAGAAGGTGCTCTGGTCAGATGAAACCAAAATCGAACTTTTTGGCCACAATGCAAAACGATATGTTTGGCGTAAAAGCAACACAGCTCATTACCCTCAACACACCATCCCCACTGTCAAACATGGTGGTGGCAGCATCATGGTTTGGGCCTGCTTTTCTTCAGCAGGGACAGGGAAGATGGTTAAAATTGAGGGGAAGATGGATGCAGCCAAATACAGGACCATTCTGGATGAAAACCTGTTGGAGTCTGCAAAAGACCTGAAACTGGGACGGAGATTTATCTTCCAACAAGACAATGATCCCAAACATACAGCAAAATCTACAAAGGAATGGTTCACAAATAAACGTATCCAGGTGTTTGAATGGCCAAGTCAAAGTCCAGACCTGAATCCAATCGAGAATCTGTGGAAAGAGCTGAAAACTGCTGTTCACAAACGCTCTCCATCCAACCTCACTGAGCTCGAGCTGTTTTGCAAGGAAGAATGGGCAAGAATTTCAGTCTCTCGATGTGCAAAACTGATAGAGACATACCCCAAGCGACTTGCAGCTGTAATCGCAGCAAAAGGTGGCTCTACAAAGTATTAATGCAAGGGGGCCGAATAATTTTGCACGCCCCACTTTTCATTTTTTTATTAGTTAAAAAAGTTTCAAAAATCCAATAGATTTCGTTCCACTTCACAATTGTGTCCCACTTGTTGGTGATTCTTCACATAAAATAAAAAATTTATATCTTTATGTTTGAAGCCTGAAATGTGGCAAAAGGTTGAAAAGTTCAAGGGGGCCGAATACTTTCGCAAGGCACTGTAATTCCTAGTTCTCTTTCTCCCTCTACCCCATCACTCCTGTTTGTACATTAACTACTGCTACTTGCATTTATTACAAATTATTTCTACTAAATCATAAGACATCATTTTTATGCTTTAATAATGGACTACACAGTGCTTATGTTGATCTTTCTTTATCATTATAATTCTACATTCTGGAGTTCTGATTTTCTCTTCTCTGTGAATGTTCTTCTGTTCACTCTGATGTGCTTGTACTGATGAATAATTTGTTGAAGTGCTCTGTTGCAAAAGGCACAATACCAAATAAACACTGAACTAAGTTTTGAACAACACTTTTTCATTCTAGTTGCTGCTAATTTGCAGAAGATCGTTGATGAGCCTCAAACTAATCGATCTGTCACTTTCAAACTGGTAAGTTCCTAAATATTAAAATATTAAGAATTTAAATTGAGAACCTTGGACATAAAACCATGGCAATAAACATTTGATCACAAACGATCCTTCAAATATAGTATATTAAGTATATATAAGTATAGAAAATTGTAAAGACTAAGCAAGCACCTAGGAAGAGTTTTCAATAAAACGTCTGGTTTTCATTTGAGACATTTAAATGTTTAGAACTGATAAAAGTGAATTTGTCTTTTCTCAACTAACTCATTTGCTTGTGTTGCATTATTGTGTAAAGTTCATCTGCGTTTGTGCTGGATAGCATGACTTTTTCTGCCTACCTCAGCTTGCTCGGTGTTACTGGTATATGGGTGTTTAATTATTGGTTTTACCTTTAGTGATTTTTTGTTTTCTGGTTTAGCATTAAAGAAAGTGCATAACCTTTTTTATGTATTCACAGGCTTCTGGAGTTGAAGGCTCCGAAATTCCTGATGACGTTAAACTTATGGGATTCGCACAGCTCAGCATTAGTTAAATTGCAGTACTACCAGAAACCTGACTTGCCTAAAATAGAAAAACAAATAGAATCGCACACCTGTGCATATTCTTTACTTTCATTGGCCTAATGAAACCACTACTGCCAAAGAAATATAAGATGCTGTTGCCCCCACTGGACTCAGAAACATGCTAACTTTCTAACTAGGAATATGTGTTTACAGTGTATGTATGTTTGGAATAACCCAGTCATCATCCACGCATAAAACCTTGTATTTGCACAATCTTAATTAAATCCTGCAAGTCCTGGTAATGTAACAATGCCTTATTTTAAACATTACTACTGAATAAATGGTGGGGGTGTCCCCGTGATGGTAATGAAGTTTAATTGTAGCATGAATGTGGTTTCAGTTACTAATATTAAACTTTACTTTAGGAAAGCATTGATGCACAGTACACACCTTTAGTTGTGTTATCGAGCTCTAATTGTATTTCATGAATCATCTTGAGCTTTTTAGAGTAGGATTACTTTTGAATTGAAGTGATGTTAGCATGTTGCACTGTGGGGCATCAATATTATTAAGATCACAAATAGTCATGTTGTTGACAAATGTGTCAGCACTTGAATTTTCTAGTGTCTTTTATGCTTGAAGATTTCTATGGACAATACTAATATCAGAGTATAAGGTAAGACAGGAAGGGCTTTTTAACATCACTTTAAAATTGGTTTTCGTTCACATCTCTGTAACACAGAGGATATGTGAGTTGTGTTTGTGATCCTTTGGGGATTCTGTATTTAAGGCAGTTCATTCTTAACTTAATTTGAGTATATATTAGGGGATTGCTTTACCTAGATTTAAAGATACAAATTCAACCTCCTCCTTTCAACTTTGTAACCATATTAGGCTTGATTAGTGCTGTATTAAAAATGTCCCCAGTCATTTGCTGAATAAGGGAAGTGTGCTTTGATATGGTGCATGTTGCAGTTCTGGGCTCTAACCACCACTCTTTATGAAGTACAGTATAAGGATTATGAAAATAAAGGTGCGATAGTGTGTTTCTATATTGACCAGAGGGCTTATGTTTACTGTAAAGCAGTGTAGGTGTATTGTTTTTGCTTTCACTTCCATGTCAGAACACTGGTTTCAAATTATTGTTAACGCTGGCTCTGAAGAAACTGTGGATTCTTCTGAACTGTGACAAGAATGGTCAAGATACGAGATTAATATATATTTGCATGGTGTTATATATTAGCAGGTGTAAATCTAAACCCAAGCTTTACTTGCAGTAGGTATAAATATTCTTGTGGCCTGGCCATTCAGAACCGGGACTTTATTAAAAAAAAATACACTTGGCACAAAAGCCCCTCAGATACTTTCTACATTTAAGTTTTACTTAACTAAGTGCATTCTCTGAAAAATCAGAAATGAGTCTGAGTAATTACCAAATCAGTTTATAATCATGTTCAGATTAGCAACAGAAGTGAAAATTACTTCTGAAAGGTTGTAATGAATTAAGACATTTAGTTTGGGAACTGATGCAAGCTAAAATTGCCCAATCGCAGTTACAGTATACGGTATTTCGAGAAAAGTTTAATTCTATAGTAACTGGAGCCACATGAGCCATCTCCTTTGTCTTTTTCATACATGGGTATTAGCCATGAAATCATTTTTTAAAAAACGACAAAATAAAATTAAAGTAATGCATATAATCTAATGAGGATAAAAAAACTGCAAAGTACTTGATCATTAACTTTATAGCTTGTAAATAATTAAATTTGGTGTTTTTTATACTGGGTGTTTCACAGTTGGCCTTTGTATCTTAAAGGGGAAGAAAAAAAATCAGTGCTGTTAAAGGAAGCAGGTAAATCAATGTTTTTTTTTCATTTTCTTCCATAGCAATCATAACAGGGTTTAATCTAGAAATAGCCGCTTCGTTTCTGCCACAAATTTGCTCTTAACTTAGAAATGAGTATTGAAAACCCTTATTTAATCTTATAGGCATGAATCACATGAACATAGCTGCTTAGGGAAAAATGAAATATGCCCTGTTAATTTCAAATGGTGGGCAGTAGTAAAAAATGTTTTTATAGTTATTGCTTTGTCTGTGTCATTTTTTATTTGTATGATACAGTAAATCTTGAAACAAGGATTTTAAAATTGACCACTCTCCCTTCTTCATAAATCTTGGAAAAAATGTCTAATTGTATAAATATGAAATTTATATTTTTTTGTAAAAACAAATACAGCTACTTACATAATCTGAGGGTAAGGTTGTCTATTTCTTCAAAGTCAGCAGGTTTAAACTCCTTTGGGAGTCTGCTACAATTTTTGTCCTGTTGACTGATATTTAATTAAGTATTGTTTGAGACAAGACAAAATTGGACTAGGTGTATTGTACTAGGACAGTGATCACAAGGAGTAAAAAGACTTTGAAGAATTCTTAACACTTCAGTGCACCTTGAGGTTCATATTGTAGATACTAGAAAGATCTGACCTCAGATCCAAGCTAGTAAGAGACTTAAAAACAATCTTTGAGTAACCACCTTAACATATGAGGACAAATGGACAATGGCAAGTTTACAGTATATACAACCATGTTTACATCTTTCAATGTCCTGGAATGTATGTGCACAACCTAAAAGGCTGAAGTAATTAGATCTGTTTTACATGTAGAGCATTTTACAGTATTCTGTACTCACACTGTTTAAATCAAATTTTAATTTCCTAAACTCTGGATGTCATTATGCATGTATTGCATACACCAATCTGTGTATTATAAAATAAAGTGCAGATCAGGAGCCAGATCATTGTACTAGAGCATGTCAGTCTTTAAAAGAGTGTTACGGGTTTTAAACTTAGAGGAAAACCACAGATTGGTTCCTTTCGTTCCCATTGGGTTGAATTTGAAGTCTTAACATTCCTGGCCTGCTTGGTCGAGCTAGCTCTCACCCATATGTGGTAAAGATGCTTTAAAAAAAATTTTCATTTTGTATTGCATTTTAACAACTACATCATGCTGTGGATTTAATACATTGTTACTAAACTGTTCTTTGTTGTAGCTAATATGATTTATGAAATAAAATATGGTATATGACACCATATCACATAGTGAATCCAGAGTCAACACTGTTGTCTTTACATTTGCTCCACACATTTCTACATTTAAACTCCAGTTCTTTACTCTGTAAATAAATATCATGATGCAAAAATCAGGAGTTTGGAGGTAGTACCTGAGTACACTGCAAGTGGTTCCTTTTTCAATAGAATAATAAAAAATGAAATAAATAAAAAATAAGGATTTTTGTATCTTTATTAGTAATCCACTCATCCATTTTCTAACCACTGTATTGGATAGTCTTGGGAAGCAATGGGCACAAGACATGATACACCCTGGATGGGACGCAAGTCCATCTCCGGGCATACACGGACACAAATCTAATCTAACATTAGGGCCAATTTTCCCAGATGCCAATTAGTCTACCAGTATGTCTTTGGACATTGGGAGGAAACTGGAGTACTCAGTGGAAACCCATGTGAACACAGGAGAACATACAAATTCCATGCAAAATTGAACCCAGGCCCCCTGAAATGCTGTCACTGAAAGACAGCATTGCTAACCACTGCACCATTGTGTATCTTTTAGTGATAGTCCTGTTTTAATATCTTTTACTGATTCTCTAGCAAGGTGCAAGTGAACTCTATTCTGTAAACCAGTCCTATGATTAAGGCCTATAACATTTCTTGGGATATTTTCCCCAGACAAGTAAATATTCAGTTTTATGATGGTCTTTTTAAAACGTTTCAGATTGCAAAATATTTTGCTAAATTATATCTTTAGAAGAGGAAATGCACCTTAAATATTTTTAATTCTGCAGAAAATTAACGTTTTTCAGTAAACTTCTGTGAACACCATTAGTAGCTTTCATCCTGAAACCCTTAATAAATAGGGAAAATGGCCTAGAATTACATTCGTATTCTTGATGTGGCTAACGTAAACCCACATATAAAGTATTAATATGTAAACCTGCAAGTATTTAGTGCCATTTCCCTGTGCTTTATTCCTGAAAATTGAACAGTTCTGATAACCCTGTTGTGAATTGTGGTGTATTCTGGATTGAACCCTGAATCCAACTGCATGATTTTTTTTTTGGTTTTAAAAATATATTTAGGTTTTTTTTTTCTTAATTGTAACAAATATTATGTAATTAATAGTAAAGTAGCAACGGGACATTACCTTTACACGGGACTTTGTGTGTTGTAGATTATAACACAAAGCTGTACAATATTTTTTTTAATGCATGTTCCCCTAATTATTTTTAATCAATAAAGAAGAAAGAACTTATCAGTTTCCTCTCACTGCTGTGTCTCATTCAGAGCCTGTTTGCTAATAACATCAATGATTTTCAACACAATTATTTGGAGAACATGAGATCTAAAAAGCAATTTTGGTGTGAAATTAAAAAAAAAACAATGAGATGGGCATGTTACTCTTTGGCTTCAAGGATTAAAGGGAATCCAGTGGAGTCAATTTCCCTCACATGTGAGACATATGTAGAGTTTCCTGTTCATAGTGAATGAGGTTTGTACTACAGATACAGTATAAGGCCAACAGACCTTTTAATACTTTAATTTATTCAAGACTTTTATCCAGATCCTCAAAGTGTTTGTGTGAAAGTTACAGTATATGCACCCCAGCTGACTGAAATCTACAAAGACCCGTGTGCAATATTTTGTCATGGAAATTTTGGTGCGTGTTTAAGAGCATCTGAAGCTAATTTCAGATAAGATGCGTTTTCAAGTGTTTGCCGGTTTAAATCTTGGATAAGTCTTTAAATAGACTGACACCAAGAAGAGGTACACAGTTGCCTGTGTGCTGGCGCAGATGAGATAGCCAAGTTATCCTCAGCTTCACGTGCAACAGTTATGCCTACGGCTAGCAGTGGGGTCAGTGACAGCTCAGCTGTGCTCACTGTAGGAGTCCTAGTGGAACTAATGGCTCATGCTTCTGGGACGTGTGCTGTACAAGTCTTCTCCTCTTGCTGGTGTGAGCATAATAAAAGGTGATAAAGCTGAGCCTGAATATTCCAGTTCGGTGGCCATTATAAAAACAACATTTCCAATTGGGGGGGGGACCCTGGAAACTTTAAATTATTTTTTAATTATTTTGCCCAGAATAAAGTATAATTGAAGTTTTTGGTTTCCAATTCATTAGAGGCAATGTATTCAAAATGTGTTGTGCAGTACACACAGTAGAAAGAATAATTGGCACTTAAAGTATCATTTGATAATATGAAAAGTGTAGTTACTTTTCATATTGGACTACTACTAAATGCATAAAAATGTAGTGATGTTTTCAACAACATCATGTATAACACTTATTTATGGCTTAATCAGTTTCCTATTATTTATTTCCTCAACTTTATTTACTGTAGAGTACTGCACAGGATGTGCATTTTAATGAGTGTGTCAACTAGCAGTAGTGTATGCTAAGTTACCTTTAAATTCTTCCTAAAATGTATGTCTGAGTTCTTCAATGCATAAAGAAAATACTGCATTGTAAATCCTGTCTTGTACTGAAGCATGTGTTGCATCATTGGGTTGATATTGGAGCTTTTTCTAATGATATCTGATGATCCATTGCCAATAAATTAAGTAGCAATGTTGCCAGCTGCTATAGGCCTTGTGCCATAGATCTTTGAAAGTAATCTATTTGTGTTTTTTGTCTTGTTGGTAGTCCAAAAAAAATTAACATTTAAAGTAAACTAATTTGTTAACTAATATCCTTTATAAAAAGTTTTAGAATGTATAACAGTATCAATAGTTTTTGTATCTCATTACCTTCCAAAACTACAAACTTGGTGTCACCTCTTTAATTCTACATCTGGGTATGATCACTATCCTGATTTGACTGGAGTCTGAAGGTCATGTGTCCTGTGCGATTGTGAACATCAAAGTCCTGAAAGTTGTGAAATCATGCTGAACTGCACAGAAAAGCAGGAGTAAATGAGTAAAAAATTGACCCCTGTTTTTAATGTAAAAACTTAATATCATTGCCTAATAATCAAAATATATTAGTAAGATTTACATTAAACTGGATACATGAAATACATCCTTCTTTTGAATTTTTTTAAATGCTTTTGAGTAACTACAGTATAAGTCTTAAGTGTGTAGTGCAGTTGTCAGGTTATCTGGGTAAGGTTCACAGATAAAACTCAGAGAATGGGTTGATTTGCAGGGCTGACAAGTGGCACAGTTTAAACATTAATCTGACATTACATATTAATTTGTGCTTAGTTGGAAGAGTGGGATCCCTGCCTTTGAAATACACTGCACTATGTATGCGCTACAGGTCTTCTAATCATCCAGCATGAGCTATTTTGGCCAGATTATTGGAGCTGTTGGGGAATTTGGTACATTTCAGAAAAGACTGCTTTTGGCAATATGTCTTCCAAACTTTTTTGTTGCCTTTCATATGTTTGGACAAGTGTTTACTGGTTTAAAAATTCAACACCATTGTAATACAGACTGGATCCTGAAACTCGACCGAAATTTGACCCAAGAAGAGCAGTGGAATCTAACCATTCCCAGAGACAAACATGGCAACTATGAGTCCTGTAAAATGTACACACCTGTGAACTGGGACATTGCGTTCATTAAGGCCAATGGAATTAACAGCACCACTCAGTGTACGAATGGATGGGTATATAATTCTTCCGGAGATACATCCACCCTAGTATCTGAGGTTTGTAATGTTTATAAAAACTGTATTTTTCTACCTTGTCAAACAAACAAGTGTTGCTTTCGATTAAATAAACAGCTATGTGGTTATGTTTTAGACACCTCTATGAATATGAAGTATTTGGAAAATAAAGCAGAGAGAAAAAAAGGATTATGCCCAAGACCTTTTCACCCTTAACTGCAGAGCATATCTGTAACTTCAGGCAGCCAGTGTGGTGTACGTCACTTGTAACCAATATTAAATCATTTTCCACCTTCCATCTCAGGAACAAGATCTTGGGAAAGAAAAATTGAAAGCATTAAAAAAAAATAATAACATTGTCTTTGATTACCTCCCCCAGTGACCCTGGCTTTCCTTTTTCTCTCCTTCAGTTTAATCTGGTTTGTGACAACAGTGGGCTGAATGAAATCTCTCAGTCTGTGTATATGGCTGGGCTCCTGATAGGAGCACTGGTGTTTGGGCCTCTTGCAGACAGGTATGAGTGTTTCTGGTCAGTAGGAATCCTATATTCTTTATAACTAACCTACAGTACCATGGAGAGTGGTAGGGAATTGTATCGTGGTTTGGAAAGGTTTTACTATGACACTTTATTATATCATGTGACTGTATATCATGTTATTCTGGCTTTACTAGTAATGAATACACTAATTTCATTATCTTTGCACTATAGGCAATGGTACTTGAAGGGAAACCACTGTGCTATTTTTATATTTCAGGGGTAGAAATGCATTGATGGGTGTCTTTCAAACCACAATGAAAGTAGAATATACACACTGTAACATGAAAAACCTCAAATTGACTGTACATAAAAAATCCAGTGATGTGAAAAGGCCCTATTACACTGCAAAAAAGCAGGCTTGAGTAAATCTATTTTGATCCAATAGAAATATCACACTCAACCTCCAGGTGTTTTTTGCTGACTAATACTGTTTGTTAATTCTGCATGCAGATCACGGTGAAACATGATGATGGTGAAATTTGGCTCCACAACCTGTACTTATTTACTCATACATCACATTGCATAAGTCATTACAGTGACTACTGAGCAGGAAGGGCTGCTTCACATCACAATTTGTGCAAACTCTCGCCTCTGGCCCATGGCAAGACCAGTGGTCTATGACAAAATGGAGACCATCCAGTACTTTCACAAAGTGCACAATTTTGTGCTTGATTCAGAATTTGTAAAATTGTGCAACGCTGTCAATTTATTTTGTTACCAAATTTTATAACCGGTCTGAGAAATTGGGACTAGTGAATTCATAGTAATGAAATGGATATATTTTCTACACTTTCAAAGTAAGATTGTTGGGCAGTCATACAGTATAAAGCAGAGTCCACATGCTTTTTTGTTTTCTCTTCAAATACAATATAATGTGATTGCTAAAAAGTAAAATTTGTAATATTATATAGTCAGTGCAGTAACTCCATAGACATGCCATGGCAAAATTTGATTAACACGGGATCATACTATCACAGGCTGGTGTTCCACAGTAAATGTCAAATGCTACATCCAGGTAGCAATTTCAAATAAATACCATGTTTCCCCCACATAACACTAGGATATATGGTAAATATTCTAATTCTATAATTATTATCATAGATATAGATGCATATATGAGAGATTTAGTTGAATTGTTGTACTCCATTAATGATCATTTAATCTACATAAACTATGCCTTGTCTGGTTTCAAACCTGTTTTGTATAAAATGTGTGATATGTGATTCAAAAGACATACACCTGAGATATTGTACATAACTATAAAACTGGCAAAGAAGGAAAATGTGCAGTATTTAAAAATAACATTGAAATGGCTTGGTTTGACTCTTGTATTATGACAAAGTTTGACTTCAAAACCTAAAGCTCAATAACACTTACTCACAAAAAATATCTTAAATAATAGTACTCTGCAGATACTCACTTGGTGTTATAATGGATATTTCAGGGTTCCTTATTTTTTTCTTATCAAAACTGGTTAATTTGCCTGGAGTACTACTAGAGCTGTCTAAGACATTTTTTACTTTTTCCTAGGTTTGGTCGTCGGTCAATTATTTTGGTCTCCTTACTCCTGCAACTTGGCTTTGGTGTTGGAACCGCCTTTTCACCCAGTATTTACGTCTATATTGTGCTCAGATTTGTGATCGGAATGACAATATCAGGGATAATAATAAACACATTTGTTTTAGGTACAGTTTCATATACATTTATTTCATTAGGAAGATGGTTTTACAATTTGGTGGGACTGTTAATTATGATTCCAGTCATATATTGATTCCAGTCCAGATAATTTCCCTTATTAAAAAATGGTTAAGGCTAAAGTAAATTATAATGTTTTTTATTCAAGATGTGGACTGTCACTGGGCTCTGTCTGAGCTACACCACTGCCAATAAGAAGGCTCTTTGGTGTAATGGTGATAAGCAGATTCTTTCAGCTGCAGACGACAAAACAAGTCACGAGGCTTGGTCTGGAACATTGTAAAACACAGTGAACCCTAAAAAGTCCTTTGTGAATCAAATTTTAAAATGTTGGCAACAGGGACCGTGCAATTTGATATAGTTTTATCTGAATGCTAGTGTTCTCTTCCGCTAGAAATTCTACCTAGTGCCATACAGGTAATGGACAAAAATATTGAAACACCTTGGTGAATGAGGGGCACTACAGTAAGTACAGTATATGAAAAACAAGGGCTTCCATATAGTTTTGGCTCAGTCAGTAAGCAAATAACATCCCAGTACGGTTAGGGTCATGTATAAAATACTGGACCAGCAGGCCTGGTTGCCTGAAATTATGGTTATCATGCCTGCAAATGGAGATCTTAGTGACTGTGAAAAAGGGGTGATTCTGGAAGTGCATTTGGCAGGGGTTGTAGTGACCAGCACAGCTCAACCTGTTGATGTTTCATGAGCAATGGTGTCTACTGTAAGTTGACATCAGCACGGAACTCCAAAGGAAAGACACCATAAGCAAAAGGCAGCAGTGAACAGAAGTACATACAGTAATCTACGATCATGATATCTGTGCATTACATTTGAAATGCAAAGCAAAACAGACGTACAACGGCCGATCTATCAATTATAAATCCACTCAGCAGCATACCATAATCAGGTTGCAGTACACAAACCACTTATCACACCCGGCTATGGACTACTGAGTCGTGCAGAAATGTGATCTGGTTGTTACGCCATGGCTGTACAGCAAAGGCAGCTGCAGAGGAGTTCTGGTTGGATTCCAAAAGCTAAGGCTCGGGGAATATTAGAGGTTTCCAGCACCGTCCGAAGGTGGAGGTCTGAGCTTAATGGAAAGGCCGGAATGCTGAGGGATTGGAGTTCGCCGGAGAAGCCTGAAGGTTAAGAGGTCAACCTAGAGAGTGGTAGAAGAGATTGCCATGGTAGTGGTGAACTGGAAGCAAACATTACAGTTGCCTCAGAAGGAGATCATCGACCTAACTCTATTTGGCAGAGCTGAAGCAGTCGGAGCAGTGATAGGCTACTGACTTGCTGTGGACCAGTGGAGCTTCGGCAGTCTTAACATAGAAAGGCTGACGACTGGTAATTGACAAGTGAAGCTATTGAGGTCTCTTTAGGCCTAGAGCAGAGACTAACCGCTGGTTTAAGCAACGGAGCTATAGAGTTCGACACAGTGTGATGCTGTGACAAGCTGCCAGCTTGTAGTAGGCAAGAGTGGTGTTTGAGGTTGCAGGAGAAGCTGTCTGCCAACTTGTAGCTGACCAGTGGCACTGCTGAAGCTGTGGCAGACTTGTGATGGTGAGGAGACAACGGTCAGCTGGTGTGGGGCTGCTGACTCACAGTGAACCGGTGGAGATGTGGAAGCTGTGGTAGACTGTGATGCTGAGGCAGGCCGGTGTGGGGACAGGCTGCAGGTGTATAACAGACTAGAGTTACCGTTGAAGTTGCAGTAGAGATGGGATGCCGACTCATAGCGCCATATGGTCGGTGGATGGAAGAGGCCGTAGCACACAGGTGAGGCTCATGAGATCACAGCAGGCCAGGTGCGGAAAATGACTGCTGGGTTGTAGCAGGCTGGTGAAGCTGTAGGAGCCATGAAAGGCTGAGAAGCTGAAGACATCGCAGAGGACTGGTGAAGTTGAGCAGACCACAACAGGCTGATTCGTGAACTGACTGTTGGGTCCAGGACTGGAGAGCCCGTAGCAGTCACAGTTGAAGCAGAGTTAACGGCTTTGGCAGTCATAGGAGAGGTTAGCTGCCAACTGGGGAAGCGGCTAGTGCAGTTGAAGCAGAGGCTGGCTGGGGTAGCAGCTGGTGCAGTGGCTAGCTGCCAACTGGGGTAGATGACACCAGGCAAGCGCCCATTGTACATCCAGTGGTGATTGTGCCAATACTGGTATCCTTCTAGAATGACAATGTCATTCACAAAGTATTTGTTGTCGTCCAGTGGTTTGATAAGCTGTACACTGGCTTATCTTATATCATGGCTTTCTCAATCACCAGATCTGAACCCAATAGAGCATCTATGGTATATTCTGTAATGACTTTGGGATATTATGTGATTGACTTATGGAAGAGTGGTGCTGCATCCCTCCTGCAGAATTCCAGTTTCTTGTAGACTGTATGCCACAGCGCATACAGGCCATGTCATCCACAAGTGGTGGCCCAACAACCTATTCAGTAACTCTGCATTGGTGTTTCCATTTTGTTGTCTACTACCTGTATGAAGTGAATCTCAATATTCCTAACTTGCACATCTTTTGCTGCATGTTTTGAGTTGTAAGTTAAACCATCAAATGTGGTGAAAAATCAATTGCCGTAATGGCCGTTCCACAGACTTCATTTATTTGATATGTAGCATATTATTTAGCAAAATAAAGAAACTTGCTTAAGGTTCTCACAATAATAAATGAGCCCACTTAATGTACTGTACGTGTTCTATTAACAAAACGAGTTATTCTCATTGTTCTAAGCGTTTTTTAAAGTCAAAATCTTACATGTCTCCTTATTTCTATTTTCTTTGGTCACGGAAAGGTACGGAATGGTCTGGAATATCCAAACGCTCTTTCATTACCATCCTTTCCCATGGATTTTTCTCAGTGGGGCTGATGCTTTTGGCTGGCATTGCATATGGTGTTAGAAACTGGAGGACTCTTCAGCTAGTGCTGTCTGCTCCTGCTGCAGTTCTCTGTGTCTACTTCTGGTGAGATTACTGCAATGACTGTTGTTCTCTGCACTCTGTGGAATACAGGCTAAAGGCTTGGTTTTCTGAAAGTCTGAAATTTATATAAACTGTGAAATGCATATAAAAAAATCAACATAGCCCCCTCACAGTCAATGTATCAACAGTGAATAGATTGACAGAAAAGCAAATAAATGCATTCTCCCTGAAGGGACTAGATTTGTTTGCATTTTAATACCTTCCAGTGGAATCTTGTTTTTGAACACGTCTTTTTAAATACAACTCCTGTTATCACTCATATTTTTGGTGTAAGATCAAAGCAGATGTGCATGTAATAAATGACCTGATATTAAATGGTTCTTTAGATGAATGTTCTCAAATACCTTTTCAAGATGTATTTTTTTCCAGATTTTATTATTTTATTTCTCATTTTAAAATGTTCTCCTCGAGGGAAAATTGTCAAGGCCATTGAGAAAAGCTTCTTCAAATTTGTATTTGTATTCTAAATCACTGTAATCTCTAAGGCCAACACAGTAGGTATGGAAAGACTTTTTTGATCAAGTGGTTTTGCAACTGTGTTTGGAAGGATACTCCCAGAGTCTGCCAGATGGCTTCTGACGCAAGGCAAAAAAGAAGAAGCCAAGAAACTAATCTTAGAGGCTGCCAGAATAAATAAGAGGAAGATCCCAGAAGCTCTGCTTGATAAGGTAATGTCCTACTATAAACCTCATTTAGGGTTTCATTCTGCTGCTGCCAGCTTTTATTACAGCATCACGCAGGTTGAGTGATCCAGTTCCAGAGGCAGCAGTGCATGGTCAATAGTGGTGTCCTCTGGGGCATCTACAGTCCCATTCTTTTTCCATACTTGATCCTCTCCATCACTAAAGGTTTATCATTTAAAAAAAAACATTTATCTTGGTCTCTGGCTCATCTGTGTACTTCCTAGCCAGTTCTGAGGGATGATCAGGTAAAATCATGGCCTGGGCATGCATAGCCATGTATAGAGCTGGCTCCCTCATCTTTATTGCCGATTTAACTAATAATGGATAGCGACAACATGAATTACAATGTTACTAGAAACATTTTGTCTGCTTATATGGAAGAAAATGCTTCCATATTAATTGGGCAGCGCTTTAACATGTAACATGAGAAGAACCCAAAACAAACAACCAATGCAAGCAGGGAGTTCATCAGGTGAAAAAAAAATGGTGGAAGTTCTTAGACTGGCCAAGTTAATATTTAGATATAGATATAACTGAGCACCCATTTTACAAGCTAAAGAAGAAAAAAATAAGTCTGAACACTATGAATAGACAAGAACTCCAAGTGGCTGCAGCAAAATATCTCAAATGAGTGAGCTCAGCTGGTCTTAAATTACTGCCTCAAAGAGATACAGTATGCGACCAAAGTTTTTTTTAATACAACATTATTGTTTGAAATGTACTTAAAATGAAGATGCTCCAATACTTAGTCTCTTAAACTCTTACATTAGTTTTAGTGCTACTGTTATCATATGTATGAATATTAATATTAATATTAATTTTATATTGTATTGTACTTATCTTTATTACAAAACTTATGATCACCAATATGAATTGCTTGACTGTCAAGCAAAAATACATTTTGACTTTGCTGTCCCAGTATTTTAGAGGGCACTGCATATTTCACCAAACTAAATCTAGACAGGGATTCTAGCAAAAGAACTGTAAGGGGAAATCACTTAGAATATTTAAAAGCAATTTTATCTGATATTAAGAAGTACTGAATATTACCAACCCATTTCTCTCTCGCCTAATGTTATTATGTTTTACATTGAAGGCAGAAAGTAAGTCCAATCATTAGGTACAGTGATTGGATGTATGACTCCAAATTGCTCATCATCTCTGTATATCTTTATTTTTAGATCTAATACTCAAAATGTAGTGTATTTTTATGTTTTAAAATGCATTAAAACACTATTATGAAGAACCAAAACAACTGCCTGGAAAAAATATATTTTCACTTAGCATTTGCCATGTTCCCTACTTAAATTGCCAAAAAGTAATATCTGGCAGTTATGTTAATTGCATATTTAGGGGAAATATTAGCACAGTTCAGCCTCAAACTCTGACTCAACAAATTAATGTTCAATAAGTTAATTTGAATTAATTGAATTTCTCTGAAGATGGAAGCTGAAACAACAGGCAAAACTGGCAGTATGCTGGACCTTTATAGAATTCCCTACCTAAGGAAAATCACAGTTGTGTTGAGCTATGTCTGGTAAGTTCAAGCAAAGATTAATTGTAAAGCAATGTACTGTAAGTATTCTTCGTTTGGTATGCAAGACACTACCTGGGCCTCACATCACATCAAGATACACATCAATATTCCACCTTAGGAAGAGCAGATCCTGTCACAATACTCTATGATCTCATGGTTATCCAGCTTGTGTATAACAGTGCTGGCTTGGCAGCTGAAAATGGCAGAAGTCAAAGGAACCCTGGAAGGATCTGGGAGGTTTCTGCTTTGGTGGAACTTTATAGTTATTAATTTCCTTCACAATGCCAGGAGCCTGCTCCGTGTTTTTCCTTTCTTTTTTGTCATCCCTGCATTGCAGGTCTCATTCACGGTTTTATGTTCTTGTTCATCAATACCTGACATTTTTATTTGGATAAAATAAGATTTGTTCCTTTGAACAAAACAATTAAGCCAGACTTCGATATTCTCCTGCCTTAGAGCAGCTGTGTTCTTTTATGGGGTTTTTTTCCAAATGTTTACAGTATACTGTACATTTCTAAGCAATCCATCAGAAGAAGCATACAATAAGATCTTATATTAAGCTCAGCTAATATTCCCAATGTGTTCCAAAGACCTTTGAATTTAAACTCACTATTCTTAATGATTACTTTTAGAACCAAATGCCGTAGTTTGGCTTTCAGTATTTTCGTAATTATTTTCTGGCTTGTTTCCCAACAGGTTCGTAAACAGCTTGGCATACTATGGACTGGGCTTGAATGTTGGAAATTTTGGCCTTGATATTTATTTAACACAAACTCTGTTTGGCCTTGTGGAACTGCCTGCACGTCTGGGAGCTATCCCAATGATTGAGAAGTTTGGAAGGAAGAAATGTCAAAGCTGTATTTTAGTGTTTGGTGGAATTGCTTGTCTATTTATTCTAGCTGTTCCTGAAGGTAATTTTATGAAAAGAGTAAAATGTCTATTTGATTCTGATTTGTATTCTTGAAATACCTGTAGTTCTGTAGACCTTAACAGAACCTGTGCTGGAGTTCAGGTTTCAAAACAACTGCCAAGTTGTTAGACAGTAAGTGTTTGTTCCAGATTTATGCAGTAAAGAGAAATCTAAAACAATTTCATCTTTAGTACTTCGGAATTGCTAGAATAACCATTCTATTTCTTTTCTTTATAGTTCTAAAGACAGTACTGGTTGTACCAGTAACAAGCTGTACAAACATCTAAACCTTTTAAAATGAACTATTTGGATTAGCCAATCAACCTGCAAGTTTTTAAAAAGTGGTGAAATCGAAACGAGTGCAGAACCTTGAGAGATGTCAGGCTATAGTATTCACCACTCTGATGTTGTATGATCAGTGCAGATCACTAATGTAGTGAATTCTTCAGGGTGTTTATATGGTCACTGTCTCTTGTCCTCCAGGCATGCCTGTTGCAGTTACTGTATTAGCTGTGCTGGGGAAGTTTGGCATCGCTTCCTCTTTCTCTATTAGCTATGTTTACACTGCTGAATTATTTCCAACTGTTTTGAGGTATGTTTCCACTCATTGCACCTCATTTAGAAAGTGCATTTTAGCAGAATAAGCATATTTAATTAGTGTTGGTTTAACTCTTATTAGAATTAATGACTCTCCTGTGCCATAAGTAGATTTTAACATTTTCACATTAAACATTGTGCTACATCCAGGAGAAACATGTGGATAATTCAGATGTTAGATTAAAGATTAGTCTACAAGCACCTTTATCAACACACATTTAAACTTTTCTCGACTCTCCTGTTCATGTCATACAGTATCTTATTTTGCATATTGTTAGTAGTATTTATGTGACCAAGTAGTCTGGACTGCTGTACTATGTGTTGTTTGTCTTGTGAATTTTCTGTTTTACACCTATTGTATCCATAGTGGTACAGCCCAAATCCCATTTAAAAGGTGTTGCAAGCACTGGGGTTTGTTGGGAGTGGTAAGTTAGGAGTCTGGAAATAAGAGCAAGTTTTTTCTACTAAAGGGTTTTTACTAGTAGGGTTTTTAGATCCTAGATCAGCCTCACACCAGCTTTCAGATAACCTACATGCTATAAATAAGCAAGAGAACAATCAGTGGCATTGCTGGGACATACAGCAGTAAACATATGACTTCTACCTGGACATTTCATTAACAAGGCGAGTTTGTATGGGAACAAATACAGTGCAACTGAATGAAATAAAATCAAGAATACTGCATTTTTTACCTAGGTGCTTCCATTGCAAATAAAGGCTTTTCAGTTTGGATTCTGGATGGTGGTTCATTAAAGAGGGATGTTTTCTCTCCTTTTCTTTCAGACAGAACGGTGTTGGCTTGACATCTATGTCTGCCCGTGCAGCTGGCATTGTTGCTCCTTTGGTTCGGCTCCTGGAGGTCTATCACAAAGCCATTCCCCTGGTAATATATGGAGTTGGACCATTAGTTGGAGGGGTGCTCTGCATCCTGTTGCCTGAAACCTTGAATACAGAGCTCCCAGATCACACACATCAATTAAAAACGAAGTGAGTTATTTCAATTTCTTTCCGCCAATATGTCCGTCTTGTATCTGCGCACCACAAATAACCAATAAGAGCAGTGTTATCTGACATTGACATGTATCTTCATTGCTCTCTTGGCTGTTGTAGGGGAAAATACTGTACATTGAGTTTGTTTCACAGAACTTCCAGTTCTAATATTGTTTCTTCCAGTTCTAAAACGTAATGCCCATGTGTTTCATTGTAGGTCGATTGAATGTGATGGTATTGAAACTGGAAAGCACCAGATGGAAGAAATTAAAACAAAAGTAAAAAGCACTAAGTTATAGCTGTTTAAAGATCACTGTTGTTTGCTTCAGTATTTACTGCCATACTGTCCTGGCTGTTCTAGACGAAGACTGCTCCATCTCAAACTTTGCCACAGTTAAACTTGGAGAATACTCACTGTCTAACCGCATGTTCTAGGTGTGTCCTGTGACCAATGTGCTTTCATATGAAACTAATAAGACTCTGCTGTTGAGCTTGCTCTGCTGCTTCTTCAACAATGATCAGTCTTCATACTTCAAAATAATAATAATAATAATAATAATAATAATAATAATACACTTTTAGTTAGAAAAATGTGCTTACAGATTCAGGAAATATATTTTGTGAATTTAAATGGAGTTTTTCCCATTGTGCTCCCTTTGTTTTGTGCTTTTTAATTGTTTCTAAAAATTTAATAAAAATGTTCCCAAAAATATCATTATTTCTGATAACTTTGTTTTACAGTTCTCTCTGTATCACACGAGGCTGTTACAGTACATGCCATCAGTTATTGTCCATTTTTAGGAAGCCTCAGCTGTAGGGAATTGATGTTTTGATGAGCTACAACTGTGAGCTGTCCTGTTTATGTGGCCTGTCTGACCTCTTTCAAGAGAGTGGGGCTGCATAGATTCTTTCAGACTACAGAAAGACTGCACTGGCTGTCTCCGAGAAAGTTAGAAGAAGACTTTTACTCTGAATGAGGTGACCGGGGAAGGTGGTATAGCTGAAAGACAGGGATGCTGTTAGCTGGAAAAGGCTGTAGATGTATTTGAGGGCAAAAGGAATGGAGTCTGGAATGCCTACCTGGGTTGTGAGAGAGAACCCGTCGAAAGCAATCTTATGTGCACCAGAAGCTGGCAATTGTGGATGCCAATGAGTGGTGAGTGTGACCATGGAGACACTGAAGAAGAATTGGGGCCTGGATATCCGAGGGCTGTCAGGCACAGATGCCAAGGAAGTGTCGTCTGTGTGTCCCCGAAGGGAGCCTGGAGGATTACTGAAGGAAGAGGGGTTTTAAAAACATCAATCATGTTCTCTTGTGCCTGGTCTCTTCTCCAGCTCTGAATCGCTTGATTCATGGTATTGGGTTTTTGAATGATTGAATGGTGGTCACTGAGCTAGAAGGTTGGGTCACAAGGATAATAGTCTGCCCTGGATTGTGAGAAAAGAGAACAGGAGATGCACCAGCGCTGATTTAGGTGGGAAGGTGGTGTGGGAAGGCTGAATATAATTGTTCTGGCTCTGTGAGGAAAGTGTGAGTGGTAGTTAGGGAACCAGAGAGCAGGAAATTGAGCTGGATTCTCGCAACCCTACTGGAAGAAGAGTGGGGGGTTGGGCTAATAGTTTCACTCCTGGTTCTGCTGGAGTAACTTGGTGAAATTCAGAGAGGAGGAAGCTTAGGCAAAAGGTACATGACTCTGTATAAGAAACAAAGACAGAAGCTGCCTGTCCAGAGCCTCTCTGGAAATTAGTGGCATCTGGCTTGTCTCCATTCCAGGGACAGAGAAAGACCTTGACAGAGGTGAGCATACACCAGACTGGTCTTGTTGAAGAAGAAGTGTGTATTAAAAAGGAAATAAAAAAATACAATGCAGTTTAAGTGGGAAAGTGAGTTAATCTAGTGGGGTGGAGGCTAACATCACACCTGCACTTAGACTGGCTTTGAAGATTTTGAGGGTAAAAGGATTGAAAAGAGAGTTTTCAACTGGCCACCTTAATAATAATAATAATAATAATAATAATAATAATTGCTTACACTTATATAGTGCTTTACTGGACACTCCACTCAAAGCGCTTTTACAGGTAATGGGGACTTCCCTCCTCCATCACCAATGTGCAGCCCCACCTGGATGATGCAACGGCAGCCATAGTGCGCCAGAACGCTCACCACACATCAGCTATCAGTGGGGAGGAGAACAGAGTAATGAAGCCAGTTCAGAGATGGGGATTATTAGGAGGCCATGATTAGTAAGGGCCAATGGGAAATTTGGCCAGGATGCTGGGGTTACACCCCTACTCTTTTCGAGAAACACCCTGGGATTTTTAATGACCACAGAGAGTCAGGACCTCGGTTTTATGTCTCATCCGAAGGGCAGCGCCTGTTTATAGTATAGTGTCCCCGTTGCTATACTGGGGCATTAGGACCCACATAGACCGCAGGGTGAGCGCCCCCTGCTGGCCCCACTAACACCTCTTCCAGCAGCAACCTTAGTTTTTCCCAGTTTAACAGCCACAAGAGCAGGGCGTGCATGAGGGGAGTGAAAGTATGGATAAATACTGCCGCCTGAATCAAGGCCCTGCATTTAACATGCAGCCTCTGTGATTGAATCATGTCTGCGTCCTGAGTCACTTTGTGAAGAACCAGTCACATAACAAAAAATGGAAAGCAGACCTTCACCAGCCACAGGCCTTGAGGTGAGTAACTGTGTTTTGAATAAATTTCTTGGCCTAGTGCTTAACATGGAAATTGAATAACACACTTGTCCCTGATGTATTTTCTCCTGTTCAATGTTTGGAAAATGATGTGTCAACACTGACTCGCACTACCTCGCTCTGTGATACAGAAGGAGACCGCTGTTCTTCAGACAGTGAGGAATGCAGCAATCATTCTGAATCTGCTACACCTCAGCCAACTGACAGACTGCAAATGGTAAACAAGTGTTTAGAGCAGATACCGTAATGTATTATTTTGTTAAGCTTCCTTTTTTTGCTGTGTTTCCAATCACTTTATAAAATGTATTTTAATGTATTAATGTTGTGCTGGTGTAACTATGCTTTTCTGAAATGTTAAGGAAAAAAAGGACCAATTTTATTTCTGTTGGCCTGAGAGTGTTCATTACCTCTGCTCCCAGAGTTTGTCCTTGAGTGTATGCGTGAGTGAATGGTTTCCCCAATTTCCCCCCCCCACACACTAAGCCTGGTTTTAGAGTGCAAAGTACTTCATACATTTTTTATCGCTGTTTGTAACTCTTCTCTGGTGCCTGAGATGCTACATATTAGATTTAAACATTTTGAGGCCAGGCCCGGTTTCCCCAAGCTGCTTTGTACACTTTGTACACTTTATAAAAGACCTGCATTGACTCACTTGCCCATGTATCTGGGCACATCTTCCATCCTGACGCCCTTCATACTTCAGCATCACATGCGCAGGCGGAGGAGGGGGGGGTTGGGCATTACCGAGCAGATTGGTTCTAGAAAAGGGGGTGTGGTACCGGTCAAAAAAAATTTTGACGATGAGTGAAAATTCAAGGAAAATTCATCCCTCTTGGGAGAATGGAATCCTGGAATCGTAGACAGCGGCAGGGACAGTTTATCACCAGGGATGTCAAAATTTATTTATGACTGGCTGGTTTGTGTTCAAATTTCACAGCTTCCTGCTTATCGGCGGATGGATTTAACAGAATTCCTAAGAAAATCACTCATGGGAGCCAAGCCACACCAGGTTCATTTACAATTCAAAGCAAGACTTCAGAAAAAAACTTTCTGAACACTCACGTGTATGCAGGACAAAGCCTTGCCACTAAAGTGTTAAGAAAAGATTTTACAGACCGTACTTAACGGTTCAAGCTTTCTAAATTGTAAAGACAGTTCTTGTGTATTTATTTAATAATGCAGGTGTGTGAAGCAGAACTCTGGTAAATGTAGTGTCAATACTGTAGAGATCAACTCCATTTTCCTCTCTCTGTATTGTCTTATATGGATGACCTCTTATGGACTGGAGTAATACAGCTCTTGTTTGTTGTATGAGCAGTTAGTGTGTTTTTAGGACTTCCAATGTTTCTCTGGATGCAGTAAGCTGCAGTATAGAAGAAGTGAATAAGAAACCTTTATTTGTTTTGTTTTTGGTGCGAGAGATGAAAATGAAAAACCTGCAGTTAGAAAGAGCTTTGAAAGTTCTTTGAACATATACCTGTAGATGTCATTTAAACAAAGTTAATTTCCAATCCTACCAACTCTATGAAATGCTTTGGGTTAAATATTTACTATAGTTTGGTACGTGCAAAATTATTTCCTATTAAGTGGTTCAGTATGTGAATGTCTTCCACTGCAACATAAACTTTTATATGCTCCTATTATATTTCAGTACACTCAGGTGTTTTATCTTCTCTTATCTGGCTATTGCTGTCACATCATGAGGTTTATAGTGCAAAATATTATATAAAAGACGTCACCATGAATGTCTCACATCGAGGCAATACATGCATGTATTTAAAGTAAGCTATTTAGAAATGGTTCTAAATGAGAACAGATAAATTTAATAATAACACATGCATGCCAAGACATTATCCCCAAGCACATCTGACAAACAAATTACCTTACTTGTTCACTAAATAAGTAAATGTCAGTTTTTTTATATTCATGTTCTGTGTCCAAACCAATGTATCAAAATAGCAAGAACATAAAAGGACTTATTCATTTTGCAGCAAGAAATTATAATATATTCAAAAACATTGGCACTGTTGTGTAAAAACAATGAAGTAATTTTTTAATTAATAATATCGCCACATGACATATTTATACGTATAATTTGAGCATTATGCCTGCCTCTCCTTTCCCTCAGCAGTCACACAATCCCATTAAGTTGAAACAAATGACACACTTGTACTGCTGTTTTGACTTTTTATGTACTGTATATTGCGATATGAACCCAGGGGGTCCATATTCATTATATGTATTTGAGTTCTTACTTTTTTGTTTCCTCAAGGAATTAACCTGGAAGCTCATTTGTTTTCCCAATTGCATTTGATTTTTCATAAAAAGCTAAAAATGTTATTTTTTAAAGCTACATGTATACTGTAGTACCACATTTTGTAGTATCACATTAACTCTGGATTCCCAGGAGTGAATAGCCTGCTAACTTTTGGAAATCCACAAAGATATAGCATACAGTGCAATCCAAAAATGTTGAGGCAGTGAAGTCAAAACTGTTAATTTTGTATTACAATGAAATGCAAAAATAACAGTTTGAGGTAAAGATTAACAAAGATCGTTTTACTTGATTTAAATTAGACCTTTTTTTGTCATGATATATTTTGTGTTATTTTTTGTTTGCAGTCAGTACGATCAAAAAAACAAACATACAAAAATAACACCCTCCCCCCCTTGGGAAGAAAACCCTTTTCCCTCTTCCCTAATCAGCCCTTGATCCTACCATCCTGCCCCATCCAGGAAAAACATTTTTCTCCTGTTTTCCCCCCAGAAACCACCTCATCCCAGATGATAATTCCCAGGGCAATTCCCATTTCTGCCAAACCAGCTCAGGACCAAAAAAAGATCTTATGTTTTCTACAATTATCTCCCAGTATCTCACAATTCCTTCCAGGGTGACAAGGAGCTGAGCGACCGAGAGCTCCACCACAACATTTGCTGCACTGCAAGGTGTAAACCTCTTATCAGCATCAGGAGCTGATAAACCACATTAGAATTTGCTCAGAAGTACAAAGACGAGCCAGCAATGTTTTCTAGCAACGTTTTAAAGAGAGATGAGACCAAGATAAAGGTTACTAACATGATGGAAAGGTTAAAGTGTAGCTGAAGAAAGGAACTTCAGATGCTCCAAACACCGCCACCTTGTCTGTGAGGCATGGTAGAAGGAAAATCATGACTGACTCTGGAATCAGCCTACTCTTATTTTTTGACGGCATAATTACAGAATGAATTCCGTGGCTTACAAAGACTTTTCCACCATCCACTGTGAAAACCAAAAAGCCTTCAGCTGCCATCATTGACTTAAATATAATTTTTTTTTTCTCTGACTCTTCTTCCCTCACATAGTCAAATCTTGCATAAGAATCTGTGTCATTTTCCTAATAAATTAGCTTTCAGATGGTGCTAATAAAAGCAGAATCATATGTTATGGTCAATTTGAAAAAGTATTTTAATTGCTGCAGTCTTCTCGTTAATCATTGCTGCATTCAAGGTCTTTCAGGATTTGCAGTTACTGTGGACCAATAATGGAAAAAAAAATCTGTGTTATCTTATGTTCAATGTGAAGTAAACACAAAAGAATAAAATAATAAAGAATCTTTGTGCAAAGTATTAATTAGATATGATACTGCATATATATATTTTAATAATAAAACTTTGGTTAATTTTATCCCTGTTTGGTTAAAGCTTGGTTAAATGCATTAAGCAGATGGTACATGTAGATTTTGTTCAATCAATACATCATATTTAGGTAAGAGCTGACATTTCCATTTACTGGATGGTGATTTCCGTTAAAGAAAGCTGGGTTTTTTTTATAAATCTGAATTGCAATAGCTTAAATATACACTATAATGCATGCTATAGTTAAGTACAAGAATGCTAAAAACCAGGATTGTGGACATCTTCATTTTAACTTATTATACTGTATAATATGCTTAACAACTTAACTCCTACCCCTGTTGTTTTATAGCCACAGGGATGGTTAAATGATCTTAGCCTTCTTCCTTAAAAGATTTGTCTTGCACATGGACAAGGGATTGCCTCCTTCATCTGCAACTAGTGAACTACGCAGTTTGTTTCCATTGGGCTTGTTGTTTTATAAATTGTATGGAATGTTACAGTTCTCTTTCCAAGTATTTTTTCTAGCTATAATTTTGAAATTATTTGAAGCAGTTTCAGCAACACAAAAAAGGAATAAACATTAGTGTCTGTTCTGCAGCTGTGATGGCAGTCCGTGAGGAAGACAAGTAATAAACAGTATTCGGTAGAAAATCTGTTCATAACTGTACTTATCTAGGAGTTACTGGGTTTAATGCAGAGCCATGGGTCTGCACACAGAGGAAAGGTAGAACAATATGGATTTCTCTATATGGAATTTGAACTTGTGAATATATTGCAAGTGCTTATGTTACAACCCCAGGTGTCTAGGGGTAAAGGGGTGTAACATTCAGGATGGGTTTGGATGCAGGGGGGGTTTCTGGTGAGGGACTTAGGAAGCGAGACACCATTTCAGTTACACCCCTACTCTTTTCGAAAGACACCCTGGGATTTTAATTGACCACAGAGAGTCAGGACCTCAGTTTTACATCTCATCCGAAAGACGGCACTTGTTTACAGTATAGTGTCCCCGTCACTATACTGGGGCATTAGGACCCACATGGACCGCAGGGTGAGCGCCCCCTCACTAACACCTCTTCCAGCAGCAACCTTAGTTTTTCCCAGGAGGTCTCCCATCCAGGTACTGACCAGGCTCACAGCTGCTTAGCTTCAGTGGGTTTCCAATTGTAAGTTGCAGGGTGACATGGCTGCTGGCTAAGCCTCTCAATTTAGATTTATTACACATTATGCAATATTTTTATTTCTGTCTAGTTTCTCAGTTAAGATTTTTTGCTGCAGCAGGGATGATGCCATTCACGTCTATGTTTATTTTCCAGTAGAAGCACAAATACAAGAATTCTCGCCTGTTTGTCTTTCATTATAAGCTTGATTAATTATAGATGTATTACCTTAGCATGACTGTTTAATCCATTAGAAAGTCTTCAAGAAATACGACAAAATACATCAATTCAATTTTAATTTAAATGATTTACTGTTTACATTATGTTATTTCTTGCAGGAAAATGTTCTGTTTTATTGAGACTCAATTTACCTCATCTGAATAATTTAGTGCATATAATTTTTTACAGTGCCTGGCACCTGATCCAATACCTGACCACATAACATTTAATTTCTTCTTACGTGTAAGTAGGTTCTTAGTTCACCTATTTTATAATCCTCTGTCATTGAAGTTTGGAATATCTGGCCTGGATGTCTGCTTAACTCAATTCCTCTTTGATGTGATTGAAATCCCACTATCATCATCTGCGTGTGTATGTCGTGTAAATCTTGGGATGAATAATTTCCCAGGGCTTACTATAATTTTAGGAGGATTTACAGTACTTGTTTGCCCATCGTGGATGTCCCACAAAGTGCAGATTCCTGCAAAGAAATAGTATTTCTATGTCCCACCAAACAGACAAATTGTAACAACAAATAAAATTATAAAAGACCGAGCCAATATAACAAAAGCACATGACTACTACTAACCATAACTGAGATTGTCTAAAATGTTTCATTTTGTATGACAGTAACAAAAAAGGACTATGTTCAAAAGTTGAATTTGTATATTAACTGTGCTATAGAGCTTACAACAATGTCAGCTCAAAATATATTAATACAGTACTTGTATTTAAAACATGCATGTAATGCAATCCATTGAGCTCACCAAAATATTTGTGTAAGCATTTGACATGCTTTGCCAAGCCTTTCGTGAAGCCACTTTGAGTTCATGACTATTTCCAGGGTGTTTTCTTTTTTTAACTGTATTTAAATCATGTAGATTGATCTGAAAGTGTACGCATTGTAAAGTTGACTGCATTGTGTGGACATCAAGGTGATCAAGGTTTATTTTGGTCTTATCCACCGATAAACTTTTTCCAAAACCCATCGGTATCATTGTTGTATTTCTGAGCAAATTCTAATTTCTGTTTAGTGTTTTTGATGATGATGAGAGTTTTGAATCCATTATAATTCTGCTGTCTCCGTCTTCTACATACAGCAGAAATCCATACCTTCACCCCTGCACTGTGGTGGTTATTAGTGTTTTCAATGTCAATAGTTTTAGGAGTTTTCTTGACTGCTTTGATAATTTTTCTGCCGTCTTCTGTAGATGTCTTTAATTATAATGTAATAAATTATTCGATTACAGTATATATACATCCGTGGATGTAATTATACCTGTGGTTTCTGTCTTCTTTAGTATTTTCTTTCAGGTTCAAAATTATTGAGTTTTATTATATTCAGTATATTCTTTCATTTTCATTTTGACTATGGAATCCAAAATACTATAATGAAAGTTGAACAGGTTAATAGGATGTTCTCCACTCTTTTATAAGAGCCTAATTATCCCACTGTCAACACCTGTCCAACAGGAAACTATTGTCTGCCAATTGTTTCAATATTTTTGCTCCTTAAAATAAAGTCAATCAAATCTAATCTATCAATTTGTTTAGAGGACAGAACTGAATTGACAGTATTAAACACAAAATATGAAGCGCTATATACTGTAAGTGTAAGCAATTATTATTATTATTATTATTATTATTATTATTATTATTATTATTTTTATTTTATTATTACTACTACTACTATTGAAGTATACGATTATGCATTTCAATTTAATGATGTGGCATCTTTTAAGCAATTCTGATTTTTATAGTATTACTATACTTTAGTATAGTAAAACTAATTACTAAACCATCAGTGGTTTTAGTTCATTAGCAAGTAGGCTCAGTGGAATACTTGCACGTCTGCTGGGTCTACTGGCATGTTATCAGCAGAATATTCCTTTTTTGATATGTGGCAGCCTTACACTGACTACTGACTGATGTGTCTTCTACTAGGGATGTTTTATAAGGAGCTACCTACTTATTCTGATTAAATTGATGGACAAAACGAGCAATTTTTATAATCATACAGACATTGCTGACAAATATTATTGCAGTGACATTATTAAAAAGGGAGAAGAAGATATACTGACCTCTAGCAGTAAAGAGGTGCAAGAGCTGGAAAATAATTTTACTGAAACCTGTCACCTCTGTCTTGTGGCTAAACATTAATTCAGACTCTTAATTTTTACATGTGTAAGTACTGTATGAGGTTGGGTCAATACATTTTCAGAATAGGGTGTTTAAATTGGTCATCGTAATTAAATTCTTGGGTGATTTGATAGCTTATTCCTTCACAATATTGAATAAGTTTTAAAAATGTTTTTTGGACATAGGTAATACTAGAGCAACCACCCTCTACAACCTTGTATCCAATAAAACTGAAGCCATGTGGTACTGTTAAGAAAATCCTATTTCCACCACTATTGAACACATTTGTTCTTCAGATGTTTTATTTAAATTTTATATAAAAAAAACATTTAATAATGTGTTGCTTTTATTAACTACATATACACATAGAAGTTGTCTGTGCCAGGGATCAGGGATATTTGTTCCAGATACATTAAATCCTTGTAACTGACTATGTAAAAAGTCCACACTTGATCACATGAAAAGCTGTTAAACTGAAGCAATTTAGCTAATGATTAGTGGAACTGGACAGGTATGTGCTGAGTTGGAATAAAAATGTGTAGATGTAGGATGCATCCAGGTCCAGGATTGGACAACTCTGGGCTAAACGTGTCTGAGTCTTGTCATTGAAACTTACTTTAGACAAACTAACTAAAAATGTTCAGTAGTTAACAACACCATGAACAGAAACAGTTTAATAACAACCAACTTGTAATCAGTAATTGTTTAACCAACAACAGTGCATAGAATACATTTTAAAACTGACTATAATCAGGGTAGTTTAATGTGGGCTTGTTTGACTTTTGATGAGAACACACTATTCTCTGCTGACAGATAATTTATGTAATATGTTTTGACTTTTCGTTCATCTATACTGTAGTATTTGAAGTGATAGTTTTCTTGTTAGTTTTGGCAAGTGATTATTCTGTGTGCGCTCAGTCTTTACATTTGTTTGAGTGATGAAATATTAGGATAAAGAAATAAAAGACAAACATTGCTGAAATATTAAACAGTTATAGTATATCTGATGACATTTTCGTACACACTGCAATAGAGTGGAATTCAGGCATAAACATATTTGGATTAAATGTTAATGCACACACTGTAATTCGCTTATATTCCATCTTGATCAAGAAATATACTGTAAACTATCAACAAACTTGAATAAATGAAAAAGTATTTACATTTGACAAACAAGCTGATTAGTGATACAGATGTTGGCAAGACATTGTTAAAGTACTGAGATTAGTATTGAGTATAGGAATTAAAAGTTTATACTGTAATAATAGTATATGAGCAAGAGGCATACACCAGAATATCATTCTGCCTCTTTTTGTTAGTTGGAGCAGCATTTTGACACTTTTCTACACCTTTTAAACTCTTTTTGTCAGTTTTGTCAAAATATTTTTACAACAATATTTCAACCTAAATCTAAATAACTGTTGTGATGTCGATGGTCGTTGTCAATCACAGTCAACCTCTTGATGTGATCTTGGAATAAGTGTCTTTCAAAAATGATTTTTTCTGCATTCAAACAAACATTTTTTCTGATAAGTTAAATTTCCAGATTGAAATCTATAGGGGTGTAGTGATGTCATGTCATGTCATTTGCCAAACCGCTTTATACCATATGGTATCGCAGGACACCGGAGCCTACCGGCAGGCAACAAGCGCAAGGCAGGGTACACCCTGGACAGGGCGTCAGTCCATTGCAGGGCTAGTGCAAACCAATCATACATGGGGACAATTTGGAGGCCACAGTAAAGGCCGAGGGGGGAAATTTGGTCCAGACACTGGGATAACTCCCTACTCTTATCGATAAATGGCTGGGGATCTTTAATGACCACTGAGAGTCAGGACCTCGGTTTAACGTCTCATCCGAAAACAGTGCCCACTACAGTATAGTGTCCCCGCCACTATACTGGGGCATTAGGACCCATACAAACCACAGGGTGAGAATCAATCAAACACAATAACAGGCAGTCTCACACAGAGATTCTAAATACACAATTCATTGATAAAGCAACAAAACATGCATAACAAACCAAAAAGAGTAAAAGGATATGTTTCTGAATAAATCTCCTGTGATATGAACATGTAATTGTTCACTCAGGGATTACAAAGATAAGAATTAATAATGTCAAAGTTAAAATCCTTTGACTATAATGTTTTATTGTCTACAGTACCTGGTAAGTTATATCAATATAATGTACTTTAGTTGGTCACATTCCTATTCCCAAAGACAGGTATGTATGCATTTACTATGGTGAATTTATTTTATCGGACATGTTTGAAGTAACAGTTTAACTCTTGAGAGTGGTAATATGATTATAAAGGTTTTATACTCAATTATTTGTTGGCCCAACTTTTCTTGATGAGTTTGAATTTTAAAGACAAAGTAGAGCAGGGTTCTTGCTTGCTCTGTGGGGAGCTTTGCCTAGCATTGGTGAGTAAAACTAGGAAATCACAGTTGGTAATTAGTCGGGATGTTATCAGGTATAATTTCAATATCCACCCCGCAGGTACATCATTGGTTGATCAATGGATCATCCATTGGTTAGTGACCACTGATCCATTGTCTCGGTTACCAGAATGAGATGAACCAAGCTGCACCAAATATCATTAGGAAGGTTCAGAATGAGCACAGCTTTGCAATATTCTTGTCTATGTTACAGACATGGGAATCAGAGAGGCTCCTTACAGCTAGATTTCTGCTTGGTTGAGGCAACAGAAAGATTATGAGAAATCTTTAATAACATTTAATTCTAAGTGTATAATTTTCCTTGCCACTACCTCCTTGCATTACCTCCGTTCTAAAATATTTAGTGCTCCTGGCAAGATGGAAATGCACTGCCTTTACTCATTCCCTTTACTGTGTACACTTCGAGATGGACAACATAACATTTTTTATTCCTCTGCCAAAACAATTGACTCATAAGCACTTAAGACGTATTTTTTTGTTTTCAGATTTGGAATTCTTAGCAATTTTTTTAGCAGAGCATTGCAGCAAGAATTTACATGACCCTGACTTAAAAAAAACTAAAAATTATATAGTTTTTTTGCCATTTTAAACTTAATGAAATAGTAAATTAGTTGTTTGGAGAATTGAGCTCTGATATGGACATAGCCTTCTAGCCTTCTCTTCATGATGTAGCTGATGTCAAGTTTTTAGTAGCTTCTTGTTCATAATTATAAATTGTGATGCTGTTAGCCTGAGTTACTGACCAGCTTTCCTCCTGTTGCCAACAATATTATTTTTGTTTTCTTAAGTGGTCTGTCAATTGGTTCAAACAAGCTCTGGAGTCCCAGATCTTTTATGCTATTTCCTTTTCTTTGTACTTGTCTTCCTCACACAAACACCCATCTGTTCAACATAATACACTATTCGATCCTTTGATAACTGTACATTCTATCTTTAACTGTACAAGACATTCCCATATTAAGCCATGGACCTTTCATACTAACACTTCTTTCAGTTAGACATTAAATACTGGAGCACCTTAAACCATACAGAGAGCATTTACTCCAATGTACTCTTTCTCTCATCACACACTAGAGGTAAACACTAATCCTTTTTCACTGATGCTTTTTCCTGGGTGATCCTGTTTGGCCAGGGATACTTCTCTACAACTGACACCGTAATCGTCAGTTCTCATACTACAGAAGTCTATCTGCACTTGTTCCAGCAAATTAACTATGAAAACCAAGGCAAGTAAGTGATAAAGTGGTAGGGTGGCATAGATAGTCTGACACAAATCCAGCCCTCCAGTCAGCACCATCCCAACAGTCAGGTATGGTGGTGGTAACATAAGGTTAAAGAATACTTCCCAACAGCAAGCTGGATAGCTTTTTAGGACCTGGGGGGTTGGCGGGTGCAAAATATAGGCAAATCCTAGAAGAAAACTTGTTTGACCAACCCAAGAATCTACTATAACTCTGGATTGAAAATTCAGATTTCACCAGCACAATGATCTGAAGCACAAGGCCACAAAGCACAACTTGTATCGAAGGGGATTTTTTTTTTCGGTATAGCTTTATGAGTGCAGTCTATAAACTATCCCCACATTCTGGAACATTTTTTCCTGGAAAAAAAATAGACAAAATTTATTATTATCCCAATGTGCAAAACTGGTAGTGATCCATCAAAAACACTAACGGCTCTAATTGTGCTTCCACTGAGTACTCAAAGGGTGCTTTAGATTTAGGTGTCAGCAAACGTATGCAACCAGAACATTTCCTTTTGTATATATTTGAAGGTTTTGCTGACATTCCACCTTCAATAACAATATAACATTGTTCAATTTGATTTTGAATGATTTTAACATTGGTTTTCATTTGTTCATTTGACATAAATTACTGTATATACATTACTTGCAATTCATCAAAATGTTTTTAGTGTCAGGGAGGGAATACTTTTGCAAGGTACTGTACCTGGTGCATCTCCCATGCTTGAAAAACATCTAATGAGACCAGTGCACCTGCTTTCTGGTTAGAATAACAACTTGGAAAACAAATGCCAGATGATATTTTTATCTTGTCTAGTTCAGCATTGTAAATGACCCCATTCACTCTATCCATTTAGTTCATGTTACTAGGGAACTCCAGTGCCTTTAACACCATCCATCCACCTTTACTGAGAGATAAGCTAAGGGCGGCGCAGGTGGACACTCCCCTGCTGTCCTGGATTATAGACTATCTGACCTGCAGGCCACAGTATGTATGGCTACAGAGCTGTGTGTCCGAACAGATTGTTAGCAGTACTGGGGCTCCACAGGGGACTGTCCTTGCTCCATTCCTGTTCACCTTTTACACCTCTGACTTCAGGTACAACTCTGAGACATGTCATCTGCAGAAGTTTTCAGATGGCTCTGCAATTGTGGGGTGTATTAGAGAGGGGAGGGAGGAGGAATGTAGGACCTTGATTACCAACTTTGTGGAGTGGTGTCATCTTAACCATCTCCAGCTTAACACCAGCAAGACCAAAGAAATGATCTTTGACTTTGGAAGGAATAAGTCTCCGCTGAACCCTGTTTCCATCCAGGGTGAGGACATAGAGGGCGTACATTCCTACAAGTACTTAGGGGTACACCTGGATGATAAGCTGGAGTGGTCTGGTAACACTGACGCCCTGTACAAGAAAGGTCAGAGCCAACTCTATTTTCTTAGGAGACTCAGGTCCTTTGGTGTGTGTGGAAAACTGCTACATATTTTTTATGAATCAGTGGTGGCGGCGGCCATCTTCTACACTGTTGTGTGCTGGGGCAGCAGCATCATGACAAAAGATGCAAATAGGCTCAATAAACATATCAAGAAGGCTGGCACTGTGTTGGGGATGAGCCTTGACCCCATGGAGGTGGTGGCTGAGAATGCTGACTAAGCTCACAGCCATCATGAACAACACCTCTCATCCGCTTCATGGGACTGTTACTGGGCAGCGGAGCACTTTTAGCAACAGACTGCTCCAGCTACGGTGTTCAAGGGAACGTTTCCGCTGGTCTTTCCTCCCGGCGGCTGTCAGGGTGTACTGTATAACGCTGCCCTGGGCTAGGACTGTTAGCCCTTCATTTGCTCGTCTATGGACAGCATGTTTGCTCCATTGTACTTTTTGGACAATCAGTCTGTATAAACCTATGCACATTTTGCACATATTTTATTGTTTTTATAGTGACTATGATCATCACATTTTGCACACACCTATGTATTTATTTATTTTTATTTTTTTTTTGTTGTCTTTTATTTTATAACTATTCTGATGTCTGTTTTTGCTTGTCTTGGGCTGGACTGCTGTAACACATCAATTTCCCAACGGGATTAATAAAGTATTATCTATCTGTCTACTAACAGTGTGGCCCTGGTTCCAACAGATTTAAGATGGTCATATCTTGGGTACTGAATACTACATTTTGTCTTGGAAGATCCACATCTTTTGGCTGGAATTGTGAATATCTTAATATGTATCAGCATTCTTATCTCTAAAAAACCATGTGGAAAAATGTATCTAATTTAGTCATGATGGAGCCTGCTAATGGCTTTTACATGCTGAACTGTAACCATCAAACCTGCTTGATCACAGAGGCTCTGTAACAATCACGCCTGCTTGATCACAGAGGCTTTCTCCCCCTGTACTTACCCCCAAATGGTGAATGTTTACCCAAATGGTAAATGTTTACACTAAACTTCTGATGACAAAGGAAGGTTTCTATTTCCTTCGGTTACATCAGAGACAGGAGGTGGGAGGAGGAGGAGGGGGGGGGGAATGTGTATATATAAGTTCTGTAGGACCATATCCACTTTGAGCTACGATAGGTACTATAACTATTATGGTGCTTATTGTGGTTCTTTGTATGCATACAATAAAGCTTGGCTGGATGAACGAACACTTCAGGCTCGAATTTCTTGGTTTCTACAGTCAGAATAGAAAGCATCTGTGCCTTAGCATCATTAATGGTCTTTGTTAAAAAGTACATTCACAACTGATGGACATTATTTAAAGAACACACATCCAGAATGCAGTAGATGAGATATATCTCATCCTGTGAAGAAGGAATGAAATGTTTGTTATGTAAAATACAAAGAAGTCGTAAACGGGTTTTGTCATGAGTAGATGATGCCTTTATTATATTATTATTTTACATTATAGTGAACTTTACATTCTGCTTAATGTTTTAAGTATACAGCACATTAATCTATTGCCTGCATTGTGATCCAAAGATAAAATTCAAATTCTGCAGTCATGAACATTTTTAATCATCTCATGTAAAACTGAAGTATGAAATAAATTGTAATTACATGTAAATCCAGCATTCTGTATTTTCATATGCATAAAATATTCCTGTATCAGGTTGTATGTGATGTTTTGATTCATGGTTTGATTGTGATTAACTAGAATTTAGGTTTAATATAGTTCTTAAATTTCTAAATTGAAATATTTCTGAACTATTTTTATAATATTTCATTTTACTATATTTCTGGACATCATAACCTTTGGGTAAAATGTAATCTATTAAATATTAATTACTGTAACTTTTGATTTACATTATGGATTATTAAAAAGTAACGGAATGCTCATTCATCTTTTACCACAGTCTTACAAATCACAGACATTAAACACAAATGGAAAACACTAAAAATACAAAGTGTGTCAAAGTAATTTACATAGTTTTCATTAGAAGGTACTGTAAGTACTGTATGGGTAGCTTGAACTTAACCAACATAATTTTTACTGTACATTACATTTCATACAGACTACAAAAAAACTCTCATGTAGCTGTTGAAATCATTCTTAAAAGGACAATATTCTGTTTAATAACATCACTACTAAAAACTGTATTTCCATCTGTTACAATATTGTCTTTTTTATATTTTGAAAAAAAGAAAATTAAAAATCACTGCTGCCAAGTGACATGCCTCTGTCAGAAAAAAATAGATTTTCATTTTGCCTAGGTTAAATAAAAAAAATATACCTATATTATGCAATCATAGTCTTTTGTGTAATCAATTTTAAAGCATTGAAGATATAAATTTGCTTTAGCACTACATTTTTCAGTTTCTATACTTTTCATGGATACTCAGTTTGAAATTAATGCTGTGTTTCTGGAAATACACAACACTAAGGAAATCTAAACTGCTGTAAATCTGTTAGGAAATTAACATACAGCTTAATTTACCAGTACAAAATTATATTTTTCATCTTGTGACTCCTTTTTCATTTAATTTTAGTGCACATTAATGTAAAATATTAAATGAATATCATTTTAACAGTAACAGATTAATTAATGTAGGATAGAAATAACCCAAATTATATTCTCACTAACCCAAGAAGTCATCAAACCACTTGTTGTCTGCTATTTTGTTGGCTGATGTTGCAGTGATATTTGAGTCTAAGCTGACTGGATCTAGAAAAATATCACTAGAAGCAGTAGCTGGTGGTTTAGGCACGAATGGCAGTAAAGACTCAAACCCAACTATGTCATCAGGAAAAATGTTTCCTTGAGTAGTTGGAACTGAACCACTGGAAACAGTTGTTTGCCCCAAACCAAATAAATCATCTAAATTGCCTGAATTTTGTTGAAGAGATGAAACTGTGGAGGAATCTACTGCAGCTGAAAAATCACCAGTCCCAAAGACATCTAGAAAGGTAGATGGAAGTGGGGCTGAAAAAGCATCTAATTTAGAAAAGTCATTATCAAACACATTGGTGGTCTGTGCTTGAGGAATGCTTTCAGTGTCAAGGTTATCTTCATTTATTTTTTCATTAACTATTACCTGAGATGACAGGTTCAAATCAAGTAGATCACTGATTTCATCTGATTGTTGTGTTTCCACACTGGAGACCATTACATTCACCATTTCACCTTCAGACAGCTGAAGAGGGTCTGGGCTAGAAATTGTAGGTTCACTGATCCCTAATATATCAAGTTGATCTTTGTCAGGGTTCATAGGATCATTCAGGTTCACTGAATCAAAGGGATTTTTTGAAGCTACAGTTTGATTGCAGGATGCAATGCAATTTTCAGAATCAAATAGTATATTCTCAGATTTATTAATAGCAATTTCTTCTTGTGGCTCAGGTGGACAAAATGGATTAATAATCTCTGTTGGAATGTCCTCTACCAGATTTGTGATTCTTTGTTGTGAGATTTGTATATGAAGGTCTATTTCTTGATTTGTTATCTTATTGGTAGAATCATTTACAGTATTCTTTTGTGTCAAACATGGTTCTGGTGAACTAAAAGGATTGATACTGTCTGTGGACAATTCTTGTGACATTTCATCTGTTTGCTTGAGATTGCTTTCACTAAAGGATGAAAGGGTAGATTCATTTTTGTCTGAGCATATTAATGTTCTCTCAGTGTCGTTCATAGTTATTGGGATTAGATATAATGAGTCTTGAGGTGATCCGTATGGATTTATAATTTCTGTGATATGTGGATCACCTTTGGGGGTTTCCATTAATTCTTTATTGGTGCTGTTAATCTTGTTTGTTTCATTCAGTTGTTTGGAATTAAGAATGTTTTCTTCATCACCCTCCTCTTTGCCACTGGTTGTCAGGACATTTTCATCCTTTTGTTCTTGAGGAATTTTGTCCCCGTCCTCTCCTGAGTCTTTTTCAAGAGTATCAGATTTACTTTCTTTTTCTTTCTTTAACTCTTTTCCCTTTTCTGATGTGGACTGCAAGAGTCTGCCTAGTATGGACCTAGGCTTTGCATCTGGTTTCTTGATCTCTTTCTTGTCTGTATTGTCTTTGCTACCTGAAGAGAAAAGCATGGACAGAGGACTTTTTCCCTGACCTGATACTTTGGACCATGAGTCTTTTCGAGTATGTGTCTTCCCATTCTGTTTATTCACATAGCCCTGGGAGTTTGGCTTTTCGGCTTTCTTTGGCTGATTTTCTGCAATCTCTACTTTTTTGTCTTGATTCAAACATTGATTTAATGTTTCATCCACTTTCTCCTCTGCATTTTTCACAATAACCTCTTTTATATTCAGCTTGGTATCCTCAGAGGATATTTTTGATTCTGAATCTAGTCTTTCTGTGTTACTTAGAGATGAGTATTTTTCTGTGGGCTCCTGGCTATTTGCTTTATTTTGTGTCTCAACGTTAACCAGACTATTTTCTTTGTATAAAGATTTTTCATTCACTTGAACACTGCAGGTTTCAAAGTCACCTTCATCAGTGTTGCTCAGTTTCTGGTTGGTTTGGTTTTCAATGGTACATTCTGCTCTAGTATTAGAAGTAAGGTCAGATTGTGAGTTTAGTTTAATAGCAGAAGAAATGTCATCCTTTGCATTTTTAGCTATATTTTCTTCTTGGGGTGTTTTATTAATATAATGTAATTCATTCTCATTTTTCAAAACACTTTCTGCCACTTCTGCTGACAATTCTTTCTTTGTGTCAGGAGAAGAAGCCCTGGGATGACTCCTGCTGTGTTCCTTTTTTATTCCAGGCTCAGAGAAGAGCTGAACTTCCCCCTTTGGCACAGATTCCAGCTCCTTACTGACATTTAGAGAAATTTGGCCAATAGCTAGGTTGTTTTTGCTGGCATTAGCTTTACTGTTATCATCTGCTAAATTACCCTCTGCATTATAAGTCATCTTTGTCACTTTACTAGGACTGTGTGTGAAATGATCATATTGATCTGTGTTTTCTGGAATTCTGGGTTGCTCATTAAAGACAGATTGATGTGAGCCTTTTGAGGCTGGTGTAAATGAATCCTGAAGCTCAGAAGATGGTTTTGTAATCAATGAGCTTTTTGGAGACACTTCTGTGACTTTATAAGCGGAAGAAAGATGCTTAACCTTTGCCTTTGTGTTCTCTTGGAACAAAGCGATTTTTGTGGACACTTTCCATGGATGTGATTCTTTAGACTGAGTTTTATCTGTTGTTTCTAGCGGTGCCTTTAGTTTACCATTAACAACATTGTTCTCTTTGTCTTGTTTCATGCACAAGGTGGAACTGGAACAAACACAACCCTTTTCCTTGTAGGTGTCTTTTTCAATGGAAGATTGGAAAACCCTACTGTTTACTTCGGGATTTCGGGATAATGGAATACATCTGTCTTTACCCTGTAAGCTATGTCTTACTACAGATTTACTTTGGTTTAACTCAGTTGTTGGTTTCTCAGTAATTGGCTCTTTGAATGTCATTTTCTCTATCTGTGCGAAATGTGTTGTTCCAAGGTTCTGTTTTGGAGGAGGCCAGCTAACTCTCAGCTTGTTTATGGGTTCTGAACTACTTTTGTTTTTTTCTTCCTGGTTATGGCTTGGTAATAATTGGTTTCTTGACCCAATAGTGAGTGGTTCTAAACTTCCATGGAATGTAAGTGACTCCTGTTTGGCCTTGTGAATCATTTTCTCATCATCTTTCTGATCTTTGGAACTCTTCTGAAGCCACTGATCTTTGTGCTGCCTCCGGCCAAACCCCTCATCATAGTTTCGCTTTTCTCTGAAAAGCTGTTGGTAGTGAAACATGCAGTAGAACTCGCCACAGAGAGCAGCATAATTCTGCAAGCTAGAGAAAAATAAAGAGAAATACATACTTTGGCTTAATTTGTATTTGAAATATAGTTATGAGATATCACAGTTGAATGGTTTGTTTTTCAGCTTATATAAATGAAAACCTATTTGTGTTTTTAATTAGAAGTTTTATCATTGCGATACCAGGCATTTCCCTTTATGTAAATCACTGAATACAAAGAATCTCTCAAAATAAATATAATATGTAATATTACCAGCAGATGGCACCAGAATGTAAACTACTTTCTGAGAGATTATTCTAAACATTCCATGTGCATTACCTGCTCAAAGCATTCACAGAGCAGCTGTTATGAATTGTTATGAATATGTGTTATAGTCTCTTGAAAAATGCTTAATAAGTCTCACCTCAGCTTCTTATGACAGTGTTTACAACAGAAGCAGTTGTTGTGAAGGACAGATTTTTCAGCAACCATTCTCTCCATTGGATACACTGGTTTCAGACAAGATGAGCACATTTCCTTGATGGGTGACTGAAACTATGACAACAATTTCATTGTTACTATAAGGACTATTATTCACAAATACAATGAGTATAAAAAAGAATTTTAGTTATAATCCTGAGACGCTTTACTTTTTATATCACAACCCATAAGGCATTAGGCTACAAAAGATGTGGTCTATTTGCTGTACATCAAAATTAGGTCATAGTCAGACATAATTTCATAATTTGTAAATAGAATTCTAACAATAAAGCTCAAAAGCAACTCACAAGTGTTCACAACTTGTATCAATAAAACATTTACATTGGATTAAGTTTACTGCTTGATTTTGAGAAAAGTAAAAACAAAACCCCAGTGGTACAAAATCAAAATGAAAAGTTTAACCATCTTTTGCACCTTAACCAAGAATCCTGAAAAAATGTGGCTATTAATTGTTTTAGTATGTTTTTTTTGGGTAAGTGTTTACTTAGTTCTGCCTAAAAGTTTAATGGATACGGTCAGTGTGTCTTAAATACTTAACTAGAGCTCACTATATGAATGAGAAGTCGATAAACTCTCAACTCCAGTAAAATTCTTACTGAGACACAGCAATATCAACCACTTAGTGAAAAAAAATAAACATTTTTTTACTTTTTTTATTTCCATATTTAAACTGTTCACAGTAAGACACTTGACACTGATACTGGGGCACATAACTGTATATACCCACTACATACAGTACAAGTATGTCTATAGATATCGTATATCCACAATGTACTGTACGCTTTCTTTAGGATAGATTGATATGTATATATGCTTACTAATTATATATATATATATGCTCTGCACAATGTTTCATGTTTTGACTCAGAATATTTATTTTATTTTATTTTTATTATGTATGTTTCAGAAAATTAGTCAAGATAAATAACAAATGATCTTTTTTGCCACTGCTATAGTATAAAACAATCCAAGCAATGAATACTGGAAAAAAAAAACAAAGCAGGACAGTATACAATTTTATATAAATAAAATAGTAGTAAAGATTGGTATAATAAAAAAAATAATTAAGAAGGAAAAATGACAGAAAACTCAAACATTTACAAAACATGAATAACTAAATAGGCAGTAAAAGAAACAATTTATTAAGGATAACATTAATATTAAAGGAATCATCTAGGAGTCTATACAGCTATATGCCTACATATTTAATGTTTTCCTCCTGTTTTTGGATGACCAAATGTGACAAAAACTGTACCACCTTCTTTGACTTTACAATTTGACTGAGGACCTTCTGAAAAATGGTGACCTGACCTTCTGACCTGTGGTGAGGTCATTACTTCATATTTAGTTGGACTGGCAACTACCTCATACGTCGATGAGGTTTTTGTTTCGGATTGTTTTGTGACAATAGTCGATGTCTTTGAAGTTACAAACTTGTTTCCAAAGCAATCAGTCTCTTCATATTTTTCCATAACCGTTTTTGTACCGACTATTCCAGCAGCTTCAGGAACTGTTTTGACCTCAAGCACGCTTTTCTGTCTTCTTGGGCTGAGAGGACTGTAAACATTGCTGAGTGCTTCTTGCTGTGATAAATCAGGGCATTTGTCTGGGTCACCATTCGTGCCATGGGTGTTTTTAGGTTCACATTCAGGCTTGGAGTTAATGCAATCGCTCTGTACCTTCTCAGCTGTAACTTGCTTTTCAGAAGGTATTGACATGGACTCCTCTGACTTAGGAGGCTCAGTAGGTTTTCTTGCAGCAGACTGAATTGAGATGTATGATGGAGATGAAGGGGAATTAGGTTTGATAACTGGAACCTCCAGTCCTGTTTTTTCCACTTTATCTGTCTTTTCTGACAGCAGTATGTTTTCATTTGTGTTGTTTCCAAAGGTCTCTTTTGAATGCTCTAATTTGGCTTTGCTGGAGACAATGCTAATTTTTCTTATGTTGTTGGGAGTGACAGAGTTTTGTTCAGTACCTAAAGATTCTTTAAACAACCCAGACAGCCCAGCAATGTCAGATTCTGATTTTAAATTGGAGACTGAATACAATGCCTTCTTTATTGCTTCTTCAATATCCATCAGTCTAGCCAGTGTCTGCTCTTTCAAATTAATTATTTCTACACTTGCTCTTTCTAGATCTCCAAACACAACCTCCACAGAGGACATACTTTCAGTATCATCTTTCAGTGTTTCAGTCTTTCCAACTTTCTGTTCCCCTTTAGGTTTATTATTCTTCAGGCTTTTACCAGGACCAACAACCCACTCAGGAACATTCTCAAATAAATTTTTCAGGTGTCTTACATCCACTTTACATGTCTCTCCTTCGATTTCTTCAACTTTGGAAAGAATTATTTTCAGCTCCTCTCGTTTCCTCAGATTTTCAAAAATTTCCATTGCTGCTTTTACATTGCCTCTCATTATTTCATCTTTGTGGACTGACAGTCTTTGCCTCCTTTCATCTTCTGTCTCTCTCCTGCCTTTCTTCTCTCTAAGAACAACTTTGCTCTCTGGTTGCTCCTGCTGCTCTTCAAGTCTGTGACTAAAAGTGACTTCTACTGATGGTCTATGATGTTCAGTTTGAGAATTCTGTTGTTTTCCATGCCTGTAAGTGCCATTTTGTTCAGAAACAGTAGTTCTTTGCCTCAAACAGGTATTAGTCTCAGATTTGGAAATTTCTTTTTTTTCTTCATTTTGAATTACTTTGGCCTTCTTTGGCAGTGGTGGAGCAGTCACAACCACACCCTTTTTTGTTATCACAGATGAACTTAATTGACCTGAAGATTTCTTCTTATCATCAAAGTTCTGAAGAGCTGTTTGAAAACCCTGATTCACTTCATTTTTAATTTCACTGTTCTCTGAATAGTACTGCATATATCCTCGAATCTCTTCTACAGCATTGATGCTTTGTGGAACACTCTTGTTTTTTTCTATCACTTCACAAGTTGGGATTTTAGTTTTAGCTGCTGACTGCAATTCTTCAACTGTCTCTTTCGTCTGAATTTTTTTCTTTTCTTTATTTAGATCCACAAATTGAAGTGTTTTATCAATTTCTGTCAGATTTTCCTTTTTGGTATCAATATACGCAGCATGAAATCCAGTGTTTTCACAGTCCATGTCTTGTTTTCTTGATAATGTTAATACTTCAGCAGGAAGATAATTTTTTGAAGGTTTGTCTGTAGATTTTGTGATAAATACATCTTGACTGTTTGACAAAGGCTCTGGAGTCATAGGTACTGGTGACGGTTTTGCTGGTAGCTGTTGTTTGACTTTAATCGGAATAACTGGAGTATGCTGTTTTTCTCTGAGATGCTGAGGTTTTGGTGGAGGAACAGGTCTACTTGCTGGTGCACCACAGGGGCCTTTACTCAGATGTTCTGGTTTTGGTGGAAGGGCTGGTTTCTGGGTTGTCAGCTTTTCACAAGTCTTGAGAGGAAGAGGGGGGGGGATCTCAGAATTGCTTATCAAATTAGAAGAATTAAATGGTTTATTTGCAGTTTCATCCTTGTTGGAGCTTGTTATTGTTGCTTTGCTCACTGTTGCGGGTGGCTGCTGTTCTCCATCAGTCACTGAAACTGGAGGAGATAATTCAGCATCAGATGGAGGTACAGAGATGAAAACAGACTGGTTGCAAACAGATGTGGTATCTTTTTTCTTTCTGCATTCTGAGTAAGACTGCCCTGCATTTCTGTATATCATAGCAGCTTTAAAGTCCCCTTTAGATATATTAATGTTAGACTTCTCCAGAGACTGAAGAGCTGCTTGCAAATTACCTCTTACAATGTCTTCCTTTTCTACTGGTTTCTGTTCTGTTGCAGCACTTTGCAGAGATTTAATAGCAGCCTTTACATCTCCTCTTACAACAGCTTCTGTTTCTGTCTTTTCCTGTGAACTTTGTGCATCATAATCTGAACTGAAAAAAGGATTTACTACGGAGACTACTGGCTGTGGACCTTCTTTATTAATGTTAATATCTGTACTCTGTGTAACTTTGCTTTCCTGGCAAGCTTCAAAGTTTTGACTGGTTCCCTGCATCTCCACGGAGTCACTGACCTTTAGGTATGCAGATGTGACTTTCTCCTCACTTCTTGTAGAGGTTGCTGATTCCTTCCTTGAACAACAAGTAGTTTCCTTCATTTGCACAGCTGTTTTCTGTAATTGTTTTGATGTCTGCATGGTCCTGGCTTGTTGGACACTGGCTGTTTTCTGCTTTTCCTGCTGGATGTTTCCTTGAGTAACTGTTTGCTGCTTTCCCTGGACAACATGTTGAAGTGTCTTTGCTTCAGCTGTAGCCTGCCTGAGGCTTTGCATCGCTGCTTGAAGATCTAAACTTTGTGTGTCTTCCATAACTACATGTCTTTCCACTTGATAGGTCTGTTTTGATTCCTGTTTTTGAGAGCTGACATCTTCAGTTATCCTAGGTTTTGCTTCACTGACATCAGCTGAGGACAATGTCTCTTGTAACTCAACATTTAAGTCATAAATCTTTCCTGGAACAACGGTTTCCCTTTCCAACCGCATGCTCTGATTCTTTGCTCGTTCAAGAGCTTGCAATGTTGCCTTAATGTCCCCCGACACTATCTCCTCTTTTTCCACAACAGTTGGATGATTACTTGCCTGTCCAAGAGACTGTTTAGCAGAGGAAACATCTCCACATATGATTTCTTCTTTCTGAATATTCCCTATTTCTGTACCTCTTTCAGAGGAGAATACTTTTTTAACGTTCTTCACATCTCCAGGTACAATGTCAACAACTGTTCGCTCAACTTGCTCATTTTGTTGATTGAGATGTTTTTTTGCACCTTTTACGTCTCCTTGTAAAATTTCAGTCTGTTCCCCAGAGCAAGAATCGGGCACATCTTCAGATGCATCTGTTTGAAGACTTTTTAAGTATTTAAGGTCTCCCTTCTCAATGCAGCTCCTGTATAAATTGACATTTCCTTTTTCATTTTCTTCCAATTTGAATGTGGCCAAGGATTTAGTTTCTTGAGCAGAAGCTAAAAGGCTGCCAATAGTGGACTTCACATCTCCTTTGATGATCTCCTGACTCAATGCCCCATTTTTATGGTTACTGTAAAGAGAATAAACTGTCATTTCAGCATGCCCCCTTTCAGTTTCTTGAATTAAGATTCCTTTTTTCAGAGACTTGTCCTGGTTGAGAAGACTTTCAACAGCATGAGCTACATCATCCTTCCCAAATTGTGCATCCAAAGTAATATTGGACAGCGGCTGGTTAACAGATAGTTCCAGTTTAGTGATTTGAACATTACCCTGTTCATCTTCTTTTAGGAGAACACCCTGGGGTTCAATATTTGTCTTCTGCAAGAGCTGCAGCATTATTCCCCTTATGTTCCCTTCAACGACTTCTTCCTTCTGAATTTCCGGACCTTCTTTATTTGTTAGCTGGTATTTTGCCATTTTTACACTTCTGGCTTCGTTGGCTTCAATAACAATTCCTTGGGAACGAACGGCATTAAAATGATAGAGACGGTGTAAAGTCTCCTTCACACTCTTCACCACTGTTTCCGTTTCCACTGTGTTTTGGAAACTGAGTCTATCGAGTGGTGTTGACTCAAACAGCCAGGTGGTGCTCTTCACATCTGTTAGTGGCACTTCCTCTTGAACCTTTATGTTAGCCTTTGGTTCAGAATCCTTGAGAGAGTCCAAGGGCTGTGTTTCAAATAGCCAAGTGCATCTCTTCACATCTCCTTTCTGATTGTCTTCTCTATGCACAGTTGGGACAGAGGCCTTTTCCTGCAGTTCCCCCTTCAAGGAGTCAATAGGCTGATTCTCGAAAAGCCAGGTGGAAGTCCTGACATCCCCGTGTTGAGCATCTGTAACACTTACCATCCTTACATACTTCTTCTGAGTCACCTCCTGAGATTCAAAGAGCTCTTTGTTGAACTTTACATCACCTTTTTGAACATCATCCACATTTCTTGTCCACGTCTTATCTTGGCTTGTAAGAGAACTGAGTGGCTGTGTTTCAAAACGCCATCGCGCTGTTTTCACATCACCCTTGAGAACATCCTCCTGGGTGACAGCACGAATCACAAAGATCTCATCCTGTGGCTTTATAGTGTCCAGGGGCTTTGTTTCAAACATCCATCTAGCACCTCTCACATCTCCACTTATGATTTCTTCTTTCTTGACAGTGGTGACTTCATGAAACTGCCCATCTTTGTCTGTGATGGCATATAAAGGTTGTGTTTCAAACAGCATTGTGCAAGACTTCACATCTCCTTTATTCAGGGGTTCTTTTACAGAAACAGATGTATGGTCCAATGTCTGATCTTCATCATGAATCTGGTCCAAAGAGAATGTTTCAAAAATAAACCTTTTGTTGCCAACATTACCACCTTCAACTTCGCTTATGGAGCACGGTTTTATATTTTTCTCTTCCTCTTTGGGTTCTTTAATAGCATCAATTGGACAATTTTCAAAAAGCCAGGTGAACTTGCGAACAGATCCTCTCTGAATATTTTCATTATCATCTAGCGCCTCTGAGATCTTTACAGATGCTGTTCCTATTTCATCAAGTGACTTTGTCTCAAAGATTTCTTTAACTCGAGAAACATCCCCTGACTGGACATCAACTTGACTAACATATTTGACTTCTTTCTCTCCATCTGTTCCTCCGGTGCTGTCTAAATCTTCTGTTTCAAACAAATGCCGTTCTGTTTTCACATCAGCAGCCTTCAGTCCATCCTGAGATGTGTTGCATAATTTCAGATGCCGTTCACTTAAATCGTTTAAAGTATCCAGGGGTTGTGTCTCAAATAGCCAAGTGTAAGATTTCACATCAGTCTTTGGTAATGTTTCTTCTTCTTGTTTTTTCTCAGATTTCTCATACAGAATATCCATAGGTTGTGTTTCAAACAGCCACCTGCATGTCTTTACATCCCCACTTTGTAAAGTCTCCCTTTGATTTGATAGAGGCTTCTCTGTCTGATTGACTTGTGAATGGATGCGATCTAGTGATTGTGTTTCAAAAAGCCATTTTGTTGTCTTGACATCACCTGTCTGATCTTCTTGCTTGGTGATGCCTCTGATGATCTCAACCTTTTCTTCCTCAAACTGGTCTAGAGGTCTGGTTTCAAACATCCATTTGTATTTCTGCACATTTCCATGGACAATCTGCTCTCTGCTTACCGTTGTCACCTCATAGTAATTTCCTGAGCAATCTTTAATTGCATACAAGGGCGTAGTCTGAAATAATGCCCTGCTACTTTTTACATTTCCAGCTATAACTTTATGGCACTTTTCAACTGACTCATCCTCATTTTGAGAAATGTTGCCCAGAGGAATTGTTTCAAAAAGGTGCTTGTAGGATTTAACATCACCTTTTTCTATCTCATAATTATCACCTTTCGTTTCTCCTTCAGTTAATTCCTTGTTAATGGTATCTAGAGTGCATGTTTCAAACACATGTTTTCTGTTCTGCACTGTTCCTCTTTCTTCATCAGTGACTGTGATTTTCTGTAAGCGACCAACTTCATAGCTGTCCTTCAAGTTTTCCATGGGCTGTGTTTCAAACAGCCACAAGGTGGATCTCACAGCACCACCAACTATCTCTTCCCTGCAGCGACTTTCATCTGAGAATTCTCCTTTCAGTGAAGCCAGGGGCTGTGTTTCAAATAGGTGCCACTTGTTTCCAACATCAGCTCCTTCCACCTGTTCAGTGGTAGCTTGGAACATAGGTTCTTGAATACTTTCATGTATGGTATCTAAAGGCTGAGTCTCAAACATCCATCTCATTCTTTCGACTCCACCCTTTTGATCTTCTTCCAAGGAGATACCCCGAATTATCTGAACCCCAGATTCCTTCCGGTTTATGACATCGAAAGGCTGGGTCTCAAATAGCCAGCGTGCGCTTCTGACACTGCTGCTTTGAATTTCTTCTCTGCATATGGATGTGACTTTATGGATGTTACCCGTGCTATCTCTGATAGCGCAGCATGGCTCCGTCTCAAAGAGTTTCACAGTTGTTTGAACATCTCCTTTTTGCTCATGAATTTCCGATTTCAGTTTCAGGAAGCTGTGATCTTCCACAGAGTTGCAACGACCCAGTGCATCTAACGGGTAGGATTCGAACAGTAGTTTGGCTCCTTTCACATCACCCCTTTGGACTGTTTCTTTTAGCACTGCCTCTACTATGTCTCCTTCCTCTGGGTGTATTTTGTTTAAGGAATCCAACGGCTGTGTCTCAAACAACCAAGCTGCTGCATGTACGTCCCCTCTGACTGGAACTTTTGCTCCCACGGAGCTGTATATTTGCGTGCTGTCTGAATCCTGGTGTTCAAACACAGAAGAGGTGCCTTTAACATTCCCACCCATCAAAGCTTCCTCTTCCAGCATCTTTTTAGTAGAGTGAGGATCTCCTATGGAATCCAGTGCCCAGTTCTCAAAAATCCAGCGCATGGACTGGACTTCTCCCTGATATCCAGCTTCCACAGATGCCTGTGTGTCTTCTGAGCTCAGCACTTCTACTAGCTCCTGGTTCACAACATCCTCTAAGTTTTTCCTAAGCTCCGGATGCATGTGTCTATAGAGCCTTTTCAGTTCGTTTTTCTGCCGCTGCTGGTAGAAAGTGGAAAAGGTTTCTTTCGGTGGAGGCACTGGCACAAATGTGACACTTTGCTCTTCAGCCGCTGGCAGTTCTTCCTGCTGAGGTCTGGGTGGTGGAGGGGGAGGCAGATCGTCTTCTACATGAGCCCCATTTGATGGTGCTGAGACCTTTATCTTTTTGGTCTTATCTGCCATCTTTAGAAAAAAAATAAAAAAGGAAATACATGTGAATTATTTGATCCTTTTTTTCTCAGTGGAAGTTAGTAATACAAAAAGTAACGGAGCCATGAGCATGAAAAGTTAAGGCCCATACCTTTTCCGAGTGGTGCAGAAGCCAGAAGAAATGTGCCACTGCAAATCATCTTCACGCATGCCAAAATTCAGCAGGTTAGATGAACTCCAAAACAGTTAGTACTGCAATCCTCTGCTTCCACGCCAGTGTACGTAACAGTTACTCTTTTTTGCAGACAAACACTGTAAGTAAAAGCTTTGCATTGCAAGAGTAACTATGTGGTCTTCCAATGTGTTCTAATACAATCCTATGTGACTGTGCTATTAAATTTTGTAATAGGATTAAATCTTAATCTGTAAAATTAAATTGTTAATTGTTAAATGGGAATTGTTTATTCCAGTATCATGTAGTGAAGCAGAATGGTAATTGGGCAGCTGAGAAATCTCTATATATTTTTTTTATAAATGCTTCTTTCTACACATGCATTTTCAAATATAATTTATGTAATACACCCAAAACCTGCACTAATAAGGGTGAACACATAAGGATGACTGTCCATCTGCCCAGAAGAGCTCATTAATATTTATTCCTATTATTTATAGCACTTTTATTATTAACCTTTATGTATTTCTTCATACAGTATTCTTGGTAATGTTTGTAAATGTTCAATTTTGATATATTAAGAATAATAAAACAAATAAATAATACTTAAAACAATCATGTAGTGAACTTTTCCTGACACAGCATTGTGCCTCACAGGGTAATGAAGGATCTTAGAAAAACAAGACCATCAAATTAATGTAAACACCAAGGAAATTTAACTTTCGTTTTTTGAAGAAAAAATGTTTTAAGTTCCTTCAAATAAAGTCCGTAAACTTTGATTTCCCAGTAATTGTACAGCGTTCACTGCTATGGAAATGTTCAGGAATCCAGTATTGGTTTTGTTAGTTTCACAGCATTTACACACTTGTTTCCAGTTAGTCAAAGAAAAGCTTCATCCAAATCTTACCTTACGTGTCTTTGGAGAGTTTCCAGTAATTATAACAGTCTGCTGTGCCAAATTATCCTGTTGATGTAGAAAAGGTTGTTGCAGTTTGTGTATTTTATTTTTTGATCACTGGATAAAACTGTTAGAAAGACTTGATTCTTACAGGACAACTCGTATTAGAATTCCAATTATAACAAGGGTGAGTTTAATCTTTTAGACTGTGGAATACAAAAACCTGTGTGCAAAATGCAATTAATGTAAGATAAAAAGAAAATAGTTAAAATTATATTACGGCTACTAATAAGTTACAAGTGAAAAGTGAAATAGACTGTTAGAATTGATTTAATGTTATTTAATGTTGTTTAAAATGAACAAAAACACATAAAAAATGAATGTCAAAATCAGAATTTTGACTGAAGAGTTAGTAACCAGGCTAGAGTTATTTTTAGACAAGTCATTTGGTTTTGTTTCTCAAAAGTGCTTCTTTTCCTGGTTGCCCCATGGACTGAGTATTTGATATTGTACTTAACATCATGCTCTTCTAGATTCTTTAATCTCCACAGAAGCCAGCGAACTTGAGAGCACTGCTTATTCTGAACTCCTGCCCACTGAGACATAAGAGCAGAGCAAAAGAATCCCAGGAATGACAAGTACTTACTGGTTTTATGGGGCTGCCTGGAAGGTCCACAGCTGTTACTTTGGGCAGATAGAGTGCGGATCTTTCTTTCACAGAATTCAAGGATTTCTCTCGTGTTTGGGTTTCAGCAGAGGGGGTCTCCTGGTGGTCTAACCGTGGCAACCTCTTTTCTTCTGCAACAGATTTAACAACAAAGAAAACAAATACAGTTTATTCTTTATAGTAATAAGAAACACTACTCCCGCTCCTAAGCAGTGAAGACACTGCAATAAGCAATGTTCACTACGAGCTTTATTGAAATGCAACATCATCATGTCCTTCTCATTCTTCTTTAGAAGGAGCTTAAGATCATTTATGTCCTACTCACAGGGACCATTTAACCATTTTCCAAAGTGTGCTTCACTCAATTAACAATTAGTGTCCCAACAACAGGAAATAATGGGGTGACTATATAGAGATCAAAATATATAAGGGAATGTATACAGGGATTTTCTTATCTGAGCAGAATCAAAGTCATACACTATAGGTCCATCAATCCATTTTCTAATCGTTTCATTCAATTCAGGATGGCAGGCAAGCTGGAGACTATCCTGGCAAGCAAAATGCACCAGGTGGGATACTGTACATCCTGGACAGGAAACTGGAGCACCCAGAGGAAACCCATGCAAACACAAGGAGAACATACAAACTCAAAACAGATAGCACCCCATGTCCAGCTCAAAATGCTAACCACTGCATTACCATGCTTCCCTATGAACCTACTTGAACTATACCATATATGTTCAGGTGCCTGAAGAAGGCTCCAAGGCCGAAACGTTGTGTTCTCTTTCTTCTTTTTTTCAGCATGGAATAAACCTATTACTTGTTCCTATACCATATATGTTGCTTTTAATATTTGCCTTACTCTAAATACATTTCTTATGTTGTACTCTAAAAAGGAATGTATTTAAATGCAAATCCTGAACTTGCGTATGGTCTTTCTTTGTAGCCTGTGTGATTAGACCACAGGTTGAAACTCTCATTGCAATAGCAGCCTCATCTCATATTATAAATGCAGATTGAAATTGAAATAACGTTTTAAAGTAAAAATATACAAATGTATATATTAAAGAAATGGACTTAATAGTAAATATCAGAAAATAATGGGCCATTTTCTTAATATTAAGAATAATAAATATTATTATTCTAGATTAAAGTAATTAAGAAGGCAGAATTTAATAATATTATGACGATTTAATTATTAGAATACACTAATAACAATAATAATAATAATAGAATATAGTTTTATTAGAATACAAAAAAAATTGCAATACAGATAGTAAAATACATATAAACAATTTCTGTTTAACAGTTTTAAAAGACCAAAGAATATTTTTTTTTCATATTCCTGTTTGTTACACAGTTAGAAAAGCAGTTATAGCATAAAGGAGTCATCTACTAGCACATTCTTCAGTTGAATGCCAGTCTTGGTTTTCTAACACAGCTAGTGAGGCATGTGCTCTGATAGCAAGGTATAAATAGAAGAATCCTGTATAAATATACCTTATCTGGTTCCTTTTGTTGTACCTCAAAACATGTGGAAAGTATGCTGCCTCAATTAATTCAGGGTGTGAAAACACTTAACATCTACTCTACAGAAAGTATTTTTCTACTGCCAGTACTTCTTGCTCCTGAGTTAATAATAACTTAAATGAAAAGTTGTCTGAAAATATGCCGAACATAATAAACAGGAAATATTGGAATAACACTATAATATAAGAGGCTTAGAAGCTTAGAAATCACATACTTTACATTGTAATGCTAATATATGTGTATTTAATTTATATAATTTATTACATTTTTATGTTAATAACATCCAGAAATAAGACAAGAACAACAAATAATGCAATATGAAGGTGCCTGGTCAACATTTAAAACCAGCAGCTTTTCTTGAGAAGTTTTATTAGCATCTAAAACTGGGAGTGGTCAGAGATAGGCCTTTGCACTGATTGAACAAAAGCTATCAATAGCAATGTTTTAAAATCAGAATTGAAAAAAATAACAGTTTCATTACAAAAACAAGTCTGCAGTGGTTAATATCCCAATTCTAACATTTGCCCATTTTCCAGTGAGCCTCAGCGAACGCAAGGTGGAGCCACTCACAGTCTTGTATTTGCATGATGACATTATAAAGTGTCATCACTTTGACAAGTCGGTCTCACCTGCTCCTTTCCCTCACTTTCTGGGTGCTCATCGAGGCAAATTAGAAATTGGACTTCAGTAGCAACCTATTGGCTGAGCAAATAACACCCGTAGAAAAAGGAGCTGCAAGCTCAGCTGTAACCCTGCCTCAATTGTCAGCCAACAATGTGTCCACAGCTTACCTCTGAATCCCTCAGCATTAAACCAAGGGCACCAGGCAAACATAATGCCCTATTCTGTCACCATAGGAATCTGACAAACGGGGGATTCTAATCTCGTCTGGAAATGCTTTTAGGACGTTATCTAGATTTGGAAGCGTGCATTAGTGGGCCTCAGAAAAACAGGTTTGTTTTCTAGGCTTGTGTAAACAGCAATTCCGAAAGTCTGTCTATGAAAGAAATTGGCTGTGGTGGGTGTGCAATATGCAGTTCATATTCAGTTTATTCAGAAACATGAGAATTTTGTGTTTTTTTAACACTGTAGCTACAGTATTTTGTTTTACTTTTTTGACAATGCTTTAGTAAAAAGATGTTGATTCTACGACAATCTTCCCTATTTGCAATGTAGGAATGTAGGAAACATTTAAAATAAATTACACGAAAGTACAGCTGTCTAAAAAAATACGAATTCATGAGACACAAAATTTTTCTAAAGTCAGTGTTATTTATTTATCGTAACTCAAAATTGATTTGACTATATTCCCATCATTGTACTGTTCAACTGTAGAAAATCTGTACACACCAGGGGAGACAGATGAAAACTAAGGATGAGTGCATTTAAAAATGATTCTAAGAGGCACTTCTGTGTACAAATGGCTATAGGAGTCAGGAAGAAGCTGCCCAGCCACAGCACATCGTCTTAACTGTTACCATCACTTATTTCGAGAAAAAACTGTGTGAACTCCTTGGCTTCTAGTATAATTAACTTCTAGTGTAATTCTCTCTTATACTCATAAATACTTTAATGTTCTTATTTTCTGATATCCATAACAATGAAACTGTTGTTACCATCATCCTTTTTAAATTAAGAATTAATGGAAGAGAAAACAGCTCTATCCTGTACAAAAGTCTGTCTGCAGAGTCATACAGTAATCTCTTAGTGGACAATAGATGGCTAACAATCTGGCGCCACTCACGAGTTCGCTCTTAATACATTTTCATAGATGGATGAACATAAAGACTAACTGGACATGACACCACCTAAGCTCCACAGAGCCTTAGTTCTGCAAGAATATGATTTCATATGCGTACCCTATTCCTCCATAAACACCAATGTGTATTTTTTATGAAGCTGATGTTTTGCTGACAACAAATATCAGTATTGTTGTGGGAAATTCTTCATCAGAGGAGCAGGACACAGTCTTGTGCAGATTCAGTTTTATTGAGCTCAATGAGTCAGACAAAGCGCTCTGGGTCTGCCCCACAGAACAGACAAACTGCAAGGGTTTCCCAGCTCTTATATACAGTCAGAAGAAAGTTTTTTTCACAATCTGAGTGCTTGTCCTGTTCTTTGATATGTAATTACTTCTTGTCCTACTCTGTCTTGCTCTAGGTTCTGTCCTTTGATATGTAGCAGACATTGGTCTGGTTTATCCTGTTTGTGGGTGTTGTTCCTGTCTTTTATTATGTAGCGCTAAGCCACTGGGCATCTTAGTGTAACTTTTGTTTGAGGCTTAACAGACCCCATCAACACCTCTCACAATATGCTAAAGTGGTGATACTGTGATGCTGGATAAGTGAGATATATAAATGTCCCACTTCAGTATGTTCAATATTTAAATCTCTGCCTGCTATTAGGAATAATCAACAATTATAAAAAAAAAAGAGAGCCATACATGCACCTCAGTATGCTAATCCAAGATGTACTAAACTCAGTAAAATATTTGTAAGCACTATAGCTCATATAATTCCGTGTACTGTGTGGAAAGCAATGTTTTCCACCATTATTGCAAACTGTAAGTCTGTATTGTACTACCCTGATGATTTAATTATTATTTGCCAATAACTTTATAATTCATTGGTTTTGGACAATTTATAGCTTGTACGTGTGTATTAGGACGATATGTATCCCTTTGCCTAAAAGCTTTACTTACATTTACTGTAAGCTTATTCTGGCCTTGAACCTCTGAATTAAATTTATTTTTTACGTGTTAATTTGTGCACATAATTGGCAACCTTCAGATATTGTACAATCTTTCTCAATCCCTCTGATTAACCCAAAATAAAGAAATATTACCTCCTGCCTGTTAGGACCTCTGGGTTTTACAGAACCAATTTAAGACAAAACTTTCAATTCATCTGATGGGAACTCATTTATTCACATCCGTGCTCTTAGTTGTTCTCTGCTATTGTCAGGTTGTATGGTATGTAGGAGTGCTATTACAAGCATAGCTAAGTAAAGAAGTTTCCCTCACCTAGCAGCTGTTCAAATGATTGCAATATGCAGCTCATACTTTAAAGGTTTCAGCTGCCTTTGGTGACAACTTCTCTACCATGGAATCTTTCTGCACAACATTATGAAAACAATTGGATTTTCTCTAGATTGTCACAATCTGCTCCATCTGTAAAACAAATGTCTAATGTTTTCATCAACCTTAACCATCCATGATCATAATTATGATGATGAGCTATTTGGGCACACAAAAATGAAAGATAAGTATAAATTCTGTTATAAAACAGTCGATCCAAATTCAACACAATATAACAAATGTTCTGCAAGAACACCTTTGTTGTTGAACCAGAATAATCCAGATGAATCAATATATGCTTTGTGAAGTCGGAAGATCCTGGCTATTAGCTAAAAGATTATTCTCCATCACATTGGCATGATACTAACTGGGTAAGGCTCTTGTGTGGTCTCTCATTCCACACATTCTTAGAGAATGTAGAGATAAGTCTATATTATTATGTAAGCCTATAAATAACTGAAATGTATAAAAAAGTCTTCCTTTTCCTTATGATCTTGTGAGAATGGTTGTGTTGTTCTTTGCATTTGTTTATTGATAACGTTAGGCAAACGGGAAAATAATTTGTGCCAAGTACTGAATACTTTGTGCAAATATTCCCTTCTGTGATTTGCTGAAATAAAACTAAATTAATTTACAATTTGACAGCACAGTATTTGAGGCCATGAAAATAAAGTTTAGCCAATTAAAAAAATCAGACTAGGATATTGTCAATTAAACCTTTTATTCATAGGTCCTCTAATTTGTAATTGATTTTTAAACAATAAATTAAACATCAATATTGTTTCCACTATATTTATGTACAGTATAGTGGTATTCTGTTTATTTTTACATGATTGACCGGAGCAATATAAAAGAGAATGTAATAGAGAAAATCTGGACAAATTACATCTGGAAAAAGAAAATTAAAACTACAATCTGATTTTAAAAAGTCAATTAAAACGTTTCTTCAAAAATGTTGCCGTCACATTTTATATAAAAATAAGGATACAAATGTTTAATCAAACTTTTTCTTGGGGAGTTTAAAATGAAGTTTAAAATGGTTAACAAACTCAAAATGTAATTCCATTTACATGACTCAGCTAGCTGATGTTCACAATAAACCGTAAACTCATATACATGAAGAATAACATTGAACCTTCTCTTGTGCATAAAAATCATAATAAACACAAATAACGCTCAAAATAGGCAAGATAACATTAGTGTAATGAATCTTGTAATTTAAAATAAGTTTACTGTTAAATTGGTAATGCTTATAAAATATATATAATGTCAAAAAGGTTCCTTGAAAGGCTTTTCTTCTTGCTACTCAGTCTGCAATTGGGAATACTGTATATTTATCATTCATAACTCTATAAAATATTTTATGACAAACATTAAAGACAAATACAAGATAGTAAACTTACGAATGTGAGAAAATCCTTGTTTTCTTCTGTTTGTCTGTCTCTGTGATTTCAACTCTCCTCTCAAAAGCTTTTTAAAGTCCCAGTGAATCTCAGCTGGTACTGGTGTTGTCTAATATGCAGGAGCGACGCTGTGCCTGCTGTGCTACTGTCCTTTGCGCTGCCGTGCGCTTGTGACAGCTGATTTTTATCTAGCTATGGTGGATGAAGCTAGCTGACTATTTTTGGATGGTAACTGCTGGTATTCCACCAGGCTGAGTCAATCACTGATTCTGGAAATCGTCATGGGAAGGGGGCAGCCCACTCACCCATCGTTCTTGTGCTTTTAGCACCTGACCATCCACGGCAGACCCACTCTGAGACAGTGACATCACCAGGTACTTGATTAAACAGGGGTACTGAGCCAACCTCTATACTATTCACATTCTGTTTTAGCTCTAGGGTCACGGTTATGGGAATTTCATTGCAAAGCCCCATGCGCTATTCCTATTAATACTTCTGTGTAATATCATTGAAAATATGACTGAGACATCAAAACGATGTAGTTGTCTGGAAAAGCAAAAATAAAGAACAATGAAGTTAGCTAAGGGCGGCATATGGAGGCACAGTAGATATCATTGCTGCCTCACAGTGCTGCAGCCCTGGGTTCAATTTGTCATGGTTTGTTTAATATTTCAGTGATTGACAATTTCCTTTAGTACCTCATAAGGCATGATCTATTTCCTTGTATCTGCTTGTATTTGCTGTTTCTTTAAAAAAATGAAGCTGTTAAGGCAGTGGGTTCTATCCGGATTTAACTCTCAATTTCACTGTTATTAATTATCATAGCCACGAATGTCAGCATTTGAATTATTTTTTTTTTCTGTTTTCCGGTTGAAAGTATAATCACAGACTGGAACTCCTGAAGTCCAAGAAACTTTATTGTAAGTAACTCTGATTGTCATTGCTTGCTCAGCATTGGAAGTACTTATTTCCAAAAAAGACATTAAAAGAGTAAAACCTGTGCTGGCAAAGTAAAGAAAATGCAATGCACATGTGATAATTTAAGAACCGTGATAGCCATTTAAACTAACTAACCATTCTGGTTATCCTGAGGGATCTGAGGCTGGTGACATACACAGCTATGGAGGTTGCATGGATATGACCTATTTCAGTCTGGGTCTGACTCATGTGCTGTTCCTTGACTGTGTCAGAAGAAAATCCTTGAATGATGTGTGTAAACTAAACCTGTTTACAGCACCATCCTCATGTCCTGGGTGTTTGTGTCTGTGTCACCTCCTTAAATTGGACCTGGCCCATTTTCTGACTGCATGAGTACAGAATGTATATATATATATGTTTTAATGAGTGTACACCCTGGCTTTAATGCTATTTTTAGTTGGCTTACATGACCTCTTTATCAGAATAGGAGCTGTTGTGGGTTTAATGGGTATACGGCTTACTCAAACACAGAAATGATCCATGTGTTACTTTGTAAATAAATTTGGAATTCATGCTGTGGAGGAAGTTAAATGTGTCCCTGTATTGGGACCTACACACCAAGTTCCTGAACATAATTCAAAGATTGTTTTGCATATGAATTAGAATTCAAGTTTATTCTGCACTGCTCTACACAGTATGCAGGGGTCTGGCAAGGAAAGCAGTTGTTAACTTTAGAATGTTGTTGAATGCCAGACTGCTCAGATGCAAGGTGTTTAAGATGCCAGTCACCAACTGTCGTGAAGCCCATTTCCCAATGTGGGGGGGAAATAAAGTATTATGTTTACACACCTTTGATCTCCACATTCTCTCTCAAAATATACAGGACAAGCCTGACATATATTACTGTACCTCTGTCAAGTTTGCAGTCAGACATTTTGAGTTTTATAAAATATGGTAGTATACCTACCTATAACATGCAAAGTTTTTAACATCACAAAACTCCGTTATTACTGAATGAGGTGAATTAGCTACCTGAACTGCGTAGGAAGTGTTTTTAAGTTGTTAGATAAAAAGAAATTAATTTAAACTCACACATACACACAAGTTTTGTTTCCTGTTATGGTGCACAGCACACCAGGAAGGGGGGACAGATTTTGTAGCACAAAAGAAGATACATTTCAAGGTTTAGAACTCACTTTTATCTTGCCATAAGGACAGGAAGTGGCTTAATGAGCACACACACTCTGCCCTTTCTGTTGTATTGCAGTAGTCAATAACATTCTGTTTTTCACGACCTTTTGTCTGATGTTTATATTCCCTGGTCTAGTTAATCCCCTTTGCCACCCGCCCTTTCCAATTCATGGTCAGGCCTCAGAGACAAGTAATGATTGGCCTGATGTAAAAATAACGCTTTACCAAACTGGTCTGAGCAGGTTTAGTTCCATAATAATCATGTTTAAACACAATGATAGGGAGAGCAAACAGATCTATTTTAAGTGCATATGTGTGACACCTTAGGGCCTTAGCTTAGAGATTAAAATATTTTTACTCATTTTTGGCATTCAATTGATTGTTCTTTATATTGATGCTGAAGATTATTGTCCACGTAGCACTAAGTTGATTCAACCTGTGCTCTAATATGCCTTTCGGCCAGACCCAGAACTGAATAGATATTGTACATATCTACCTCATTACTCTCGGTTTGGCCACGGAATTCCATAGAGGACTACAGTATATGGCAATTACATTTTAAGCAGAAATTCCATCTGACCCAGAAAAACTAGCATTTAAAAACTCTGTGAAGAATGTTCAAAACAAGAAGAAAGTAAAAGCTCTTCAGGGCTGTACAGCATATGTAGGAAAATGAAAGAACTGCCTCTCTTTACATGACAAAAAACTTACGTGCTTGACCCATCGTCTTGTCAAGAGGTGGAGACAATCCTCCTATCATTTCTCCTCTCAGAAATCTGTCTGGCCAGCCATGGGTCACATTCTGTAAGGGATAGGTGGTTAAAAACAAAGTTCTTTTTAGTCATTGTCATTGTCAACAACCTCACATAAGATTAATCTCCTTCTAGGCAAACTTTGCAAAGTAAGAAATGTGAGTTCGTGCAGTGAGAATAAACACAGCCACAGCACACAATTGCATTGCTCATAGCAACATAAAGACACACTTGAGTAAATGCACAAGTTTAGAGGTTCACGTCTAATGTGAGGGTGATGATATACCGAAAGCATTTACCCCGTAAACTCATCCTAGTTTGGAAAAATGACTAAAAATTATTAAGATTTGAAGAAAATTTGGGTAAAATATTCTTCTCCTTCTAGAGCTCTATTTTCGATGCACCTGAAATGGCAAAAGCTGTAAACAAGTCTGTGATGACCTGGATGAGTTTCGTTCATGCAAATATTCACCTTGATTAAAAAAGGAAGCAGATTTTGATTGAGAGCTACGGAGGTGCGGCAGGAAGAGCTGCTGCCTCCCAATTCTTGGTTCCTGGGTGCAGTTTGGGCCCAGGGATTCTTCTTTGTAGAGCTTGCACATTTTCCCCATGCCATAATGGACTTTCTCAAGGAGCTCCAAGCTTCCTCCCACTTCCCAAAGAAATCCTGGCCAGATTAGTTTGTGTCTCTAAATTTTCCCTGTGGGATTGTGTGTGTCCCATGCAATGACCTAGCATCTCTTCCAGAGAACGGCCATGCCTTGTGCTCTGAGCTTCCAGGACAGGCTTCAGGTTTCTATAACCCATAGGGGGGTATAAGTTGCTTTCTGATAATAAATGGAAGAATTATATTTTAATATTGAATGTATTTCTGGAAATGGCCAGAGGATAGCAGCAGTGATGACTAATTATGGTCTATAATTTCCAGTAAAACACATGGAAACAGAAAAAAAAACAGAAAGAAGAAAGGAAATTAAAACTAAAGGGGTTTTGATACAATAATAATAATAATGGCACAATGCATGTTAGAGCAAAAAAAACAACAACAAAAAATAACCTTATTCACAGCCTGCTCTTCTCTGGTTGGAATACTTTCAGTTTCCTTTACTTCTGCTGATGTTACTACCTTCTGCCAAATTCTTGTGACTGGTCTCTCCCTTTTAGATGGAACAAAGACAGACTTGTCAGCAGTCAGTCCCTGTTTCACTTGAGGGCTCCTCCATGTCTCTTTCAAGGGTGACGTGGATTCAAAGATGGCCAGCAGTGACGAGATACTTGTTTCCCCCTGACGAGGGAGGTGCTCCATGGATTTGCTCCTCAGTAGATTTCCATTGTCATAATGAGCAGATTTCTTTGGCTTCTGTCTCGACTCAAACATCTTCAAAAGAGCTTCAAATTTAGTGTCCGGTGGATCATCTCTGGCTAGGATCTAAACAGGGTAATTGAAGAAAGTTTTAGGATTGAAATAGGATATGAACATAATGAAGTGAATGAACATAGAGTATGCGTTGCCCCCCCAAAAAATGTATATTTCTTCCATGATTTTTGGACACAATGCGGGTTGTTTTCTTTGACACTAAATTGTTTGGAGTGATGTAAAAGTTTGTGGAGATTCAAAACATTGTTTTGAAAACCAAGCATTATGGTGTTCACCAACATAAATTGATAACGATTGCATATTTTGATATAGATCATTTACCAATATCATAAACTACAGTAGGTCAAACAATAACATTATTCTGATGTAAGCTAAGGTCTTAAGTGACTGTAAAATATTTTATTATTTAGTATCTTGCATTCAAGGTTAAATCATTCCAAGCATGTCAGTTGCTTTGTAATTCTTATACTGTTTCTCTATTATGTTTAAAAGGATCACTGCTATAAGGTGAAAACCATGAGTACAGAAAATCAATACTTTTCCCCACTGTAGACAATGTGATTTATGTAGAAACAATGCTTTAATTAATCTTAAAGGTATCATGCACTAAATACTGAACCTTTTGCTTCTGTTCTTCTGAATCTGCATTCTTTAAGTCCAGTGAGGTTTGGTACCTGTAAAAAATATTTATAAAATAGTGCAAAACTGAACCATGTTTTGTTCATGCATAGTCATCAAAATACAGTACTTCAGGTAAAATAAAAGGGATTTCAAGTCCCTTGAAATGCTTGTACTTGAAGCATGATATTACAGTCCTGACATATTGTAATAAGATCACAAACACAACTGAGAATATGTTAAATGTTTTAAAGGATTTGGTGCCGAAGCTGTAAATTCAAAACTGCTGTGAAAAAAACATGAATATTAGAATCATAGTGTCAAATTGTTAACATTTCAACAGACCATCAGTGACACACGTACTGTATTTAGCAGTTTGGTGCTGAAATTGTGTGCAATTATACAGTATATTAAAATGCAATAAGAACAATACAGGTTAAATCAGAACATCAGTCCATGCAGTGATTGTGAATTACAATAGAAAAGTAGAGGCTTTCCACGCACACAAGAAAGAAGCCTTGGCCAAATAGAAAGACGTGGCATGAGTGGAATTTGAAGTTGGTGGGTGGATCGAGCTATTCATTAAATATGGGCCTTAGCCACATAACAGTGTTGTTTTGCATTTCCTGGCTGGAGACCTCACCCTAGGAAGTACCACTGCTCTGAGGGTAGGCCATCAATGCCGATCATGCCTGTGCAGTAGCAGCAGGTGCAGATAAGGGAGGGGGAAAGTGCTTTTAAGTCCACATTACTTTCATGTTTTTTATCCATTCATCCATTTTCACAGGTTAGTCACAGGATAATCAGAGCCTAGCAACATGACCCAGGCAGGATAGACCCTGGAACAGGATGCTAAGGCATACACAGACACAAACACACGTTCATTTCAGGGCCGTTTTTCCCCAGAAGCCAATTAACCTACCGTCATGTCTTTGGGCTGTGGGGGGAAAGCAGAACACCCAGAGGAAACACACATGAACATGGGGAGAATGTACAAACTCCACCCGGAGAGTACCCCAGGTCTGGAATTTTGGAATTCTGGAAGTCTGGAAGAGTGTCACTGTGTTGCCCAATTGTGGTTTATCACTAACTGAAAGAATTTCTGTCTGCAAACAATTCCAAACATACTGTGGTCGCAACGTAACTTGTGCAGTATCTACAAAATGATATTTTAATCTGCTTTCCTGTGATTTTTGAATCGTAAAAATGGGTACGATTGGGCTAATTCCTTTGATTACTTTACAAATGGATAAATACTTATATCTAATAATAATGAGAGGAGACAGTAGGTCATGAGAGCAGCTTTGAATTTGAAAATGTTTCTCCAGAATGACGGAGATAACAAGAGTTACTGGACAAACAGCAACAACTAATAATGAAATAGTCTGACATCCTTTGTTCATTCCCACTTTCATTCCTGGTTAAAATGTCTCTGCATTCCCAAGTTGCATTTGTCCTTGTTCCAGCACTTGTGTGCTGTGCTATCACATGCTTTGAATGCCCGATTTAAACACCACAGTGGTGGTATCATTCCAGCCCAGCATTGGTAGTTGGGTAGCTAGAATGTTATGTTACAGTATTTTTACAAAGGAATTTTTACATTTCACAAAAGATGCCTTGCATTTTGAAAAGGAAAGCATACAGTAAAAGTTAATTCCACACAGATTAATAAAAAAATGTTTCCATGATCAATCAGCTGTGATGACCTCTTCATGTACAGTATATGTCACAGATAATTGTGTCTAATTCATTGTCTAATATCAGTAGTAATACATCCCTCCTACAATTCAACCATAGATTTTTATCACATGACATATTTGATCTCAGTTATGAAACTAAACTGGTTTCTCTTAAATACTTGCATTATTTGTTTGCACCATTAGAAGGAGAGAAAATATTTTACTTACTGGGCCACCAGCTGTGAGACAGACTTTCCCTTTTCCCGAAGCGCAGCATCTCTCCAAGACTGCTGGCTTTCGGTCGAGATGTGTTTTAGGGACTGGGCCCTCCTCAGACTGCTTTTCATTTCCATTTTGGATCTTTTCAGTTTGTCTTACACACTTCAATCTGCCAAAGATCTGGTGAAAGATCAATTTTGAACGAGCAACTATGTCAACAAACAATAGCATATAAGTGCTTGACTGATAGTTGATCAGCATTATACACTTTGACAGCATGTATTTAACTTTACAGAAAAAAGAAAAGGAGGATTTATGTGGCACAGACCACACTTATTACCATGTGACCCACACAGACAAAAACTGTGGCACCAAAGGGACACTGAAATTTGATAAATCATTATTTCTTGTGATGCTATAGTGGTTTGTAAGACAGTTTATTTAGAGTTGTTTCATTAGTCTGGCCAGTAAGCTTATGCTTTTCTATAAGTTACATAGAAGCTGCAATTATCATCGTAATTTAACCCATTCAGTCACATTAGCTAACTAGAACATTAATAAAGGAGTGCTTATTTCTGTGTCTGTAACACAACTTCTGACAGCCAGTGGTTTCATCTGTACAGTATGTACAATGATTTTGAGAAGTCAATAGTCAGTTGTTTGGTCAACATATTTGGTGTCCTTTGCCAAAAATAAACTGCTGGAACTTAGGATTGCTTATGGGATGCATTAACTGAGCATGTTTTAACTGTGAGGGAACTGTAAGGCAAAAAGGTCGTTATTACTGGTCTGTGGTTGATATCGTAAGTTTCTTTTTTCTAAAGCTGTACGTTGTTTACAGTATACACAAACCCTAATAATCCAGCTAATATTACCACCTTTATTAGGACATTCTTGAAGGAAATATACAGTACAGAATGCACTCCATTGTCAATATCCATGTTTTCCTTTAAAGACTGCGCTATACATATTTAAGGATATCAAAATAATTGCAACGTCCAACTTCCAAATAATGAACTCTCAAGAACCTTTATTCCTTTCTTTCATTGTTCAATGGGAACTTGATATTGACAATGACATCCACTGCTGGTGTAAGCTCTATATTCAGTCTAAGAGAAAAAGCAGCACTAGTCACTATTCTAAGCAATACGGGATCTCCAATTGGTGTTTAACCAGGTGTGTAATGCAACAGCTGTTTTTTGTGTGTGACTCTCATATGACACTGTTAATGTTTCATTTTTCCTCTGGACCTTAGAATACTCACGGCACATTTGCATTGCATTTTAATCAGAATTTTGTATTGAAACTGCAATTCTGCAGTTCTCATCATTGTTATATTTAGTAGAAATAGGAATTAGAAGTAGTTGTAATAAAAATGATCAACAACAATGAAAATTTAACAAATTGAAAATAATGTAAATAATTTAACAAAGTATTTTTTCCTTCCCATGGTTTCCAGCTTTATAATTGTTTGCATTTGCAGTGGTTTGAATTTGTTCATATTGTCAAATGAAAGCAAATCTGTTGAAACGGTTTTCTATTTCGCGTGACTGTCTCTTGGCTTAATGGAAAGCAGGCTAAAAATTGAAAATAATATTTCCTTGTGCATTTCCAACGCTAGTACCCTTTAGATAGGATTTAACAGCACAGTTCATGAAATAATAGCAAAACAAAAAAAACAAATACCTCATTAAAGTCCACTTCTTTCCATTCTCTTTTCAGAGATACTGAGGTGTTTCCGCAGTTACTCTCTCAAGACTGACTTGCAGGTTATTTCTATTGAGGAACAAGAGGAGCAAAGTCCGCATCTTAATTGCATTTGCCTCTCAGGAAGAGAATAGAGGGATGGATTAACAAGTTACTGTATGATGCATACTGTTATTGCATAAATTATATATACTGTACATTTCTTGGTCATGAAATAAATCTGCTGTATCTAACACTACTGATATTACTATTACTGCAATAAATACTAACAATGAAGAATTATAATTACTTCTAACAATAATATCCATCCTATTTCAGAACTTTGCTTTATTTTAGAAGGCCATGACGAGCCGCCAGGTCCTAACCTGAGTAAGACTCACGTAGTGAGGCATCAGGACGGAACACCAGAGCAGAGCACTTGAATACAAAATAAACAATATTGATAGCCTATAACCTTGACGTCGCTGGTTCGCTCCTCAGTGATCTTACATTGATCTAATCAAGAGATACCATTTACCTTATAAATGTAGTGTTGAGCAAGTTTTTTGGGGGAGTTTAAAATACCCTTCCATGTAACCCACCTGCCCCACTTTCTATTTACCTACTGTATGTTTACCCTCTTGTAAATTTGTATTCCAAACCATTTTGATATCCGACACTGGCATCACAATATGTAAATGCTGTCTGTAATGTGTAATACTAACCAATTGCATACTTATTGCAAAGATGATCCAGAAACATATTTTTGTCAATAATTTGAGGTAACTACCTTTGAGATGCCAAGAGGCTATGTGATGACAAACATCTCATATTGGCTGGATTGCTTACAGGATATTGGCACAACAGGCTTTGTCCTCTAAAAAAGTGTCAGCAATGATTCCTGAATCATTAGGCTGTACCTTGGGTACCTTGGTTTCGTACGAAACCGTAACACTTCTCTTTCACAAGGAACATCTGTAATGATAAAAATGAACATACTGGTGTGGCAGGCACAGTGCTTACCCCTGCAGAGATTTGAACACAGTTGTTCAAGGGCTTGTCTCATCCAGAGGCACACACCACTCCTCCAGGCAGCAGAGAATCCTGCTACACCAAAAAATGGGCCTCCAGCCCAGATTCTGAGAGTAAAAGAACTCTTGAGCTACTACAATTCAGATACCATAAAGAAAATAAAGTTTGTGTCTGTCAATTAAATTCCATTGAACAGATAGCCATGCACTGTCGCTGTAGTGTAATGTGGATTTAAGAAGATTTTGTTATGTGAATTTAGAATCATGATGAATGGGGAAGGGGTTGCAGGTTGAAGTCTGCTTGTTCACAGATTTCCTCTCGTCATTCCAGAGCAGCACAGACTATGGGAGAGGCAGGAATGGAATGTTACTAGACCAAACCATCCTCCAAGGGGAACTGTGAATTCCAAATATTCACATAACATCTTCAACACAGTCTGTGCCGTTAATGTTAAAACTGAAGTACTGTAAATGAAGACATTAATTAGCATTGTTAAAGAATGTAAAGTAAACTGATCCAAAAATAAACCAGATACTGTATATATACTGTATATGTCCAATTAAAAGAAGGTCTGAGAGATACTGTACAGTATTTAGATCATTGTAGAATTCTAGAACTAAGTGATACTAGATGCTATTCTAGTTTTAGTCTGTGAGCCTGGATTATCAGTTTATCAGATGTTATGTTTTTTTGAAAAATTAGCTTTTTTGATTTATTATTTTTTACTGTATTGTTATGGGGAAAAACATGAAAATAAAATCAAAACTGAACAAGGTGGCATTCTCTACAATGACAAATTATACTGCATACTGTTTTGGAAGGTATTGCTGATATTCCTTCAAAATTAGTTCACCACATCTTACTTAATCTTTGAGTGTGCTGACGATTTTTGTCTGAAGTTTGACTTTTTATACATTTTAGACATTTTTTAAGCCTAAAGATTTCCACTTTTTTCTCTCAATGTGTTCTTTGGTTGCAATGGCCATATGTTTTATGTTATATTTACTTCAATATTTACCAGGTGGTGAAGTGCCACCTGGTAAATACAAAATGTTTCTGTAAACTTCAGATTAATTCTGCTGCTGCCATCATCAGTCATACCATCAATAAAGATGTGTGAGCCGGTTTATGAAGGTAAAGCAGTATCACAGAATATCAGCACTGATAAGTAAAGGAAATGAGCAGGTTAATAAAGTTAATATTTACAGCTTCGTGATACAAAGTTCTTTGGCCCTTTAAAGATGCTTTTTCAGTGTGCAGACAACAGTAGCATTAACTGCAAGATTTTTGCTAAAGCGTTTTTTAAATATTATGACAGTAGGCCCTTCTTTGCAAATGATCACCTAATGTATTAAAGCACATAACACATGAAAATATTATATTTAAGGTTGTGTCATTTATGATGAATGTCATGTATAATAATCTAAATGTACCACAAGAGTGGCTGGTTATAATTAAACAGTCACGTGAATGGATATTGCAAGGAAATGGTTTGTATAGTAACATATAACAATTTAATACCGTATGTCACCAGACTTCACTGTGTAACAAAATAAATGTTTCTAGGAGTATCCATAAAATATTTGCCCTTTGAACCCAGGATATTGCTCTTGTATTCTACAGGTTCTGCATTTTTCATATAGAAATTTATTATGTGGGTGAAGGAAGGACATATAATAATAAACTGAAAGTTTCAGCGTATGATTTAAGGTCAAGGATGGCATTCCTCAATTGAAAATCAGCATTAAAAAATGACTGAGAATGATAAAATTGCATAAAATTAAATCTCATCATATTCACAAAAAGTTAATGTTTGTCAGGTCATCGCCAAGAAAAAAAGAAAACAGGACAATTTTGTTTTTAGAGCTCTGAGGTTTGGAAATCATTACATGTGATTCCTACTCTGAAACAACCTTTGACACCAATGAAAAGATCTTGAGCATTTAAAAAAAACCTTTCATTTGAGAGCTTCTGAAAATCAGAAATAACTATGTTTGTGTTATAATGCATATTCTGATCAATTAATTGTCAACAATGCATTTTGAATCCCTTTCAAACATTTTCAGTTACATTTAATAATACTTAATTTGGAAGTACTTTCATAAAAAGATGTTGAGAAACTTTAGTTTTACATGAATTCACTAATGTGTTTTTTTTGCTGGCACTGCTAAAATACTGTCAAAAGAAAAACAATTTATTATTTTATGGCCCATATATTGTATATGCAATAGGTTTATTCCATACTGAAAAGAGAAGTAAAAAAACACAATGTTTCAACTGTGGAGCCGAAGAAAAAACGTTATGTTTTGTTTCTTCTCTTTTCAGCATGGAATAAACCCATTACTTGTTGCTTTGCAGCCTGCGCATGCTCATGCAGCTACCCACCTTAACTACTATTATTGTTTATGTTAAGTGTCTACATTTCTTAAACCAAATTAAATTTGTTATTTCTTAAAAGATCCTTCAAAACAAGTAAAAGTTGATCTCAGATCATTTTGTTTATGTACAGTATAAATTCTCATGTGTCACTAAACACTGTACACTGTAATAGAATCTAAAAAAATACAAAAATCAAGAGTGTTGCAAAATCCAGAATGTTTCTGAGTGGAAAAATGTTTTTAATAGAAGCAACAAATCATTCTGTGAATATGACTATAAAAATTTAAGACAAACCTTCCAGCTTCCAGCATGGTGTCCATAATTGAAACATTCAAGACTAGTACTGTAGGATGTTTTTTTCCCCACCAGGAAGAGGATACAAGACATTTTAAGCAAACTATGCAGTTAGAAAAGCGGTTTAACCCACTAGTGCTAATTAGTGCTAACCCACTTTCAACAAACTCATCTATGACTATGACTATGTCCTCATGAATCTGATGAAACATGATTCACAGCAACATTATTTTGGCAAACCGATTAATTCCAAGACAATTTGTATAAAAAACAAGGCTTTTTGGAATATACTGTATAATTCCAAGACAATTTGTATGAAAAACAAAGCTTTTTGGAGCATACTGTATAACAGGTGAAACATTATGTTCTAAAGTGAAACACATGCTAAGAGGAAAAATAACGTTGTTGAATCTGCTTTAGTCTGCAGACAAAAGACTCCACAATCCTCCTAGACACCCTTGTATACTCTAAGCAGAGGCTCGATCGACAGCACCTGTGCTCTGAGTGTTTAATCAGCCCCCTGGGAAATGTCTCAATTAACTTCAATCATCTGTTACAAAGAATACAGCTCAAGATGGGTTGGAATCCCATCTTACACAGGGTAAAAAATGCACAGATCTCTACATCCATAGTAGACCCCCTTAAAAATGTTGCCCCACATTTGTTCACAATAAACAGAAACATTTAAAAATAAGTTATTGGAGACACCACACCCCTCCTTTACATTACTAAACTCTACGACACTTCCTAAACTCATTCACATCGTACATCCATGTGAAAATGGGAATTTAAAACCCTTCACCAGTAATGCAATTATTAACTGATTAGACCCGAATTTAAATGATTTACAATTTTTAGAGTTCTTTTGGAGGCCTCTAGTGTGGCTGCTACTTTGGTACCTGTATTCAATTCAATTCAACTTTATTGTCATTAAACTTACACAGGTGCATAGTATAATGAAAAGTGTTTCTCATTAGTCACTCAGGTGCAGTATATAAATAGGACAGAAGATAAGACAATAGACAGTTACACAATAGCAATAATAGTAACATGTAATAACATAACATAAATAACGTAATCAAGTAATCGAAAACTGTGCAAAATTCCGCAAACAGAGAAAATTTAACATGACAAAAACAGTGCAAGGTAATTCTTGGAACAGTGCAAAAAAATAGTGTGGTTAAAAGTAGTATGGTTAATTAATATTAAATATTATTATGCCTGTTACAATTTTACTGGGCTATCGAGGGGACAGTACAATTTTGGCTTATATGTGCGTGTGGTGGTGAAGGAGTACAGTGGTTGTGGGTACAGGAGGATGTTAGGAGAGATCATAATAAGGTGGAAGGGAGTGGGGGCGTCACCAACTTGACAGCTCTGGGGAAGAAGCTATTTTGGAGTCTAGTTGTGTGCGACTGGAGTGACCGGAACCTTCTGCCAGATGGTAGGGGAATAAACAAGTTATGACTGGGGTGAGTGGGGTCAGACATAATTTTGGTGGCTTTTTTCAGACCAGCCTGCATATTTTTACTAGCAAGAAAAAAATAAATCTTGTACAATCAAATCAGCCTAAATTGGATATCGATAAACCTGTATACAAGACTATTAAATTATTATCAAATATATATAGTGATGCCATGTGGGGAGGCTCACAAGAGGGGATACATGTTCTCTAGGCCGGGCACCAACCACAGACTCATCCCACACACAAGTCTTAAAGTCAGACTGTTGTTTATTGACTAGAACTTGGATCATAGAACTTGGTGTAATACAGCTTGTGTCTGGCACAACACCAGGCAGCCCAGACAGTATCAGAGGTGTGTGCAGTTAGCCTTGAGATTGCAGATTTCCAGTAATCCTGGTGGCTGTGTCATTGAGCCAGCAGCCTGCACCGTAAGTGAGTGACTGATAATGCAGTGATGGAACAGCTGGTGTTCAACCCGGATGCCAGTGAAACAGCTGAGGAGCTTCCAGTCTGTTGGCTGTACTGTGAGGTCAGCAGCCTACGCCGAGTAAGCATGGTGTATGTGCTTGGCTGAGGAACCAACGGTATGAAGCTACCATCTGTGGGATTATGACAGAATGCCTCTAAGTCAGAATCCCCCTAAACAGAATGATACCCCTGTGCCACGGAACTCTGGTTGGGCTCGGATAGCCGGCTGCCCGGCCAGTGAGGAGTGCAGTTTGTGACAGGGCTGGGGTACAGACAAACAAGCAGCCGCCCCTCTCCTATCTCACGTTCTTGGGGAACTTGGGGATAAATCATATGCAGGTGACCTAAGACCCGGAGGTGCAAAGGCAACACAGGCTTGCAGAGCTGCCATAAGACTAAGGTCTAAGGTAACATGGCTATGTTTGAAAAATAAACAGTTGTTGATATGTCCAAGTGGCTTCAGCCTGGAGTCTGGAATTGTAGCGGTTATAGGTGAGTCTCCTGCCCAAGAGTTGGTATTAATGTTTCAGCCTGTGCATGGGAAAAGGCTGATGTGGCAGTCAATTAAAGCTTTATAGTCCCGTAGGGGAATTTTTTTTACAGCACAGTCAAACACAACACAATGACAAATAAACATAATCAAAAGGGAAGATAATACAGTAGTGTTAAAGGAGAAAAGAAACAAGAGACAAGGTAGTTACTGTGCATTGTTTAAGAGTGTAATTGCAGTGGAAATGAAAGATCTCCTGAGTCTGTTGGTTTTACACCTGGGGGCGCAGAGGCGTCTCCCAGATGGGAGAAGTGGGAATTCGCAATTCACCCTCTGTTTGTAAAGCATACTTAAGTTGACTTGATTATTCCTGATTATTTTGCCACTTATATTCACTAATTTACCCAGCCTATTACAATTATCGGTACTTATGTTGCCAAACCAGCAAGTGAAGCAGTATGTTAAGACACTTTCAATGAATGATTTGTAGAAAAGAGTATGAATAGTTTTATCCACCTTAAAGTAGCTGAGTTTTCTAAGTTTTCTAAGAAGAGTCTCTGTTGGTCTTTTTTTTAGATAGTGTCACAACTTTTGTCCCATTTTAGGTTTTTGTCAATGACAAAAACCCAAACTCTGGTTCCACTCATGCTCTGACGTCTCCCTAACGTCACTGATTCCTCTTGGTTTGGCACTCTATTTATATGGCACAGAGCTATAACTGTCACATCTCCTCACTGCCAGAGGGCACCTCAAGCACTGGTTGCTGGCCCAGCTGCTCAGGAGAGACGCAGACCATGCAGATGGCTGTGTTAGGTCTTAGCCCATCATGGACTGACCAGTGTACCTAGGACTACATGCCTCCCTTCCGCACTTATAAACTATAGATACAGTATATAACTATATAAACTGAGCTCTCATTTCCTACAGTGTTCAGTCTCATATACCTCTGATTTGACCTTTATTTCCCTGGCCTTTTCTGAATCTTGTATCCCACTTCTTATCTTACTTCTTACTCCTGTTCTGTTTCAGTCTTGTTCATATACTTGTTTTCTTATTATTTACTCCTGGTTATTCAGTGTTCTCTTTTGCCTGCTTATGTTTTATTTCTCTTTGGGTTGTTTTTCAGGCTCCTGAATTTGGCTTGTTCCTGGACTTTGCATATTTAGTATTATAGTGTTTGTTTAGTGATCCCTGTCTGCTGGTACCTGCACAGGGTCCATTCCCCTGTTCTCTACGGCTGTCTAGGCAGCCAATTACTGGAGCAGGGTCAGGAGCTGATCTCTGCTTCGATGACTGTGATGTCAATTCTCTTGTGAGCTGCACATTCAGTTCACCATCTTATGTCTTCAAGGAAAGTAAAGCTCCTTGAGGACACGGCCCCTCATAGCATCACAATATATTTAAATGTGAGATCACGAAAAAATATGTCCAATATGTTTCACTAGCTTTGTGCAAAAAATAATTTACTCTTCTCTACTGCTACATTGTACATTTTCAAATCCAATCTAAGAGAAATCAATAATGTTATGTCCTCTTTGTGGTAAATGTTCTGATATAGGATAGGTCTGTTGTTTTTTTTTGCATTTTATTGAACAAATTATTACTCTGTTTCCTTAAAGTTTCACCAGCATAAAAAAATCAAAATACCAGTACCACCTGATCACTACCAAAATGGATATGGCTTTACCTGATCTGGGATGAAAGCACCTGTGGCTTTTATAATTCCAGAAGCTAATAGAGAAGTGCAGTTTCTGGAACTTTTATCACAAATACTGTACTTTATTAAGTCATTCTTAGCTCTTCTATATATTTTATCAGGCGGTTGCTTAAACACATTATTAAGAGAATCATGTGAAGATTGAATGTATTATTGTTTTTATATGTGTACACTTAAAAGGTCTTAACTTCTTGGAGTGCACTGCATGCTGTGCAGGAGCATATTAGAAACTTAATCAAGAAATCTTAGAATAACTTGTATTTAGAAATATATGTAATTTGTATTCAGATATACATTATACATGTATACATTTTGGTTATCAATTCATTATATAACATTATCATCTATGTCCAAAATTGTAATTTGTATTACAATTATAAGTCTGTATTTTCTGTTTTACTAACTTCTAATTATATGTTTGGGGGAGAATGCATGCATATATACATAATATATAAAACATTGTTTAAAAATATAAAAAGAGGTATCCACATAGTTTATGTCAATTATATCCATATAATCTTGCTATCAGCACCACTTTTCAAGCTTTAATTTAAAGGAGGCTTTCAAGTAAATGAATATGACTCTAATCAGTAGCAATCAATATCGCACAATGACTATATATTGCAATTTACAAGATGAAAACCCCACATCTACACTAAATGGGTGATGTAATGTGCTCCCCTAGTTTATAGGCACATTCCTACCAGGTTAGCAACAATGTTTACTGAGGGCACCGTGTACTGCCATGAAGACAAAACAACATTGTAGCTATTAGTATGAGATTAGTTTCAGTAGATGCAGAAGGTTTCTATCATCTGCCCCTGAAGTACAGTATGTCTCATTTGAAAAATCCCTAAAACTCAGCAGCACTCAGAGGGCAGGAAAACTGGGCACTGCGACATCCAGCACCACTCATGACAAATGACTTAATCAATAATGGGTCAATTGAGAAAAAAATCAACATGATTTCAATTCTTCAAAGCCGGTTCTTATTTGAATTAAGAAACAGAAAAGGTTCTCTTACACCTATTGTTTTTGAATATTGTTGTTTTATCAAAGGGTGTCTCAGAAGGTGAATGAATTGACGATGAGTTAATTAGTTACTTATTTCCTTTTATAATTAAGCCAAAATATTTCAAATTGTGACAGTTATGGAATGTGAGCAACTAAGGCATGTGATTGTAAAAATGTCTAAGAACCGTACTAACTCTGACACTCCATGGAATTACTGGTGAGAATATTTATTCATTATTAGCAGGTTGCATTCTAGAAAGAACTTTTGCTGTCCCACTGAGGTTGGAGATCGATTTTCTAAACTACTTTATCCAGTAAAGAGTCGCGGGGCACCGGAGCCAAACAAAGCAAGCAACGAGCACAAGGCAGGATACACCATCAATCATGGGTCCATGTGGGTCCTAATGCCCCAGTATAGTGACGGGGACACTATACTGTAAACATGCGGCATCCTTCGGATGAGACGTAAAACCGAGGTCCTGACTCTCTGTGGTCATTAAAAATCACAGGGCATTTCTCGAAAAGAGTAGGGGTGTAACCCCAGCGTCCTGGACAAATTTCCCATTGGCCCTTATCAATCATGGCCTCCTAATAATCCCCATCTATGAATTGGCTTCATTACTCTGCTCTCCTCCCCAGTGATAGCTAATGTGTGGTGAGTGTTCTGGCGCACAATTGCTGCCGTTGCATCATCAAGGTGGATGCTGCACATTAGAGAGTCCCCATTACCTGTAAAGCGCTTTGAGAGGAGTGTCCAGAAAAGTGCTCTATAAGTGTAAGCAATTATTATTATTAATTACACCCTGGAATGAAACACCAGTCCATCGCAGCTGGGCACACACAGACACAAACACACACACAAACCTGCCTACTAGAGCCAATTTTCCCCTGAAGCCAATTAACCTTTGGAATGTGGGAAGTAGCATTTGTTTTCAATGAGTATATCACTAGGGCTAAAGGCTTAGTTGTTAGTCATGAGAACATATCTAAGGCTTAGAGTTAGAATACTCTATATGTGAATGGCTTCAAACAAAAAACCTTTTGAATTGATTTTGTTTTGAATTCAACCTTTCGAACTACTTTAGATTGTAGCAGTATGGTTTTAAGAAGTAAAAAACAAAATAAAATGTACATTGGCATAACTACGAAGGAATTAAAGAAATTCTCACAAACATATTAAAGTACAGAAATATGTGAATATCGTTTAGTAACAATACCAGTACAAAGGACCAGATACTTTTTTATTCTTTTTGGTCTGTCTGTAACCCTTGCTTGGAATAAGTGCTTTTATGAAAATGGATGATTTCCAAGTATACATTAAAATGTTTAAACACTAAAATGCAGTCTTGATGAACTTTTCACTTTTTCTGTATTGCAATTTAGGTCTACCAGACCCAGTGTTACTTTCCAGGTCTAAGAAAAAACTTAAGATGACAAGTATTCTGAGCACGAAAGAACTCGATGAACTGGCTGCAGTAGCGTCGTAATTCACCAGTCAGAAATGGACTGTGACAACACCTCCATCTAATGGCTACTTTAGTCAGAAAAACAGTTCATGAAAGCCTTAGCTATGAGTAGGAATCCTACAAAATGAGGTCATCTGTTTTATATAAGTACTTAACTCATATGCAGATATATTTTTTCATTACATTTTATGACAGTTAAATCTGCTACTTTTAATTTGACATAGTTTGGCGTGTGTGTAACTAGATTTGAAGTTACCCTTAGGACTGTGTAATAGTTTTACAGCTGAATATCTGTAAAGTTAGTCATGGTATAATCAGTAAAAGATTTTGCTTTTCTCAGGTTGCGTGAAATGTCAGTAACTTTTAACGGATTTGTCTTACGTATTATACAAGTTTTTTTTATATAAGTGCAGTATCACATTTTAGCCATCAGATGGCAGAGGTAGCTTTTGATGCATCATTTATTGTATGAGAGAAACTTACTTTGGGACTAATAATGAATTACCTTGTGTCCTGCCTTGTTTTTAGGGAGACACTTGGCTCTGTCAGTGGGAACAATCTTTGCTTGTCATGACATCTTGCAGAGGAAGAGAAAATGGGGCATGGACTTAGTGGCAGCTGCAGTCATAAGTATTGGCATCCTTCTTTATTGGTAATCACCAGCACCAATAAGATGAATCAGTTCAAAACAAAATATATCACTGACAAGTGAATATAATGTTACTAAGCTAAACAAGCTGGTAATATTGTTTCAGTTAAGGGTGACTGATAATTCTGTCTGCAATTGTATTACATCCTTTTAGGACTGAAATTTGTTTTATATTATTTTATGCAATTTTCCCTGATTATATTTATCTTTTATTATTTATTATGTATATGTATTATTATTTGTTTATGTGACTGACTCCAGATTGCATCTCAGCCGTTTTTGGTAATTGTAAAATGAAATATCAAATGATTGGGATCAAATATGTTATTTTTATGACCATAGACTGAAACTGGCGCACAGAAGCTCTTTCACAAATTTGACACAAATAATGATGAAATACGGGATTGTTGGTAGGTCTCACGATCTCGTAATATATTTCTGTGAAATTCCGCATAGTTTTTGAGCAATTTTTTAATTCTGTTAATGTAAAGGTGGCACTCGCAGACATTATTGGAAACCATTTTTTTTTTCTGAGGACTGAAATGGGTTTTGTTTTGCTAGAATGTTGAAGAGATTTAATTTTCTTCCAAACAGCATTGTATCACTCCAGGCTTTTGTCTATAGAAATTCCATGATGTTAGAGAAAAATAGTTTTCTTTCATGGGAGCATAAACTATAAGCAAACAATGGCAGCAGTATTTCCTTAAAACCACAAAAATGTAGGACAACATACATTCACACTGATTCCTTGTGTAATTTCTTCCTAGGTACAATTAGAACTCCTACGTGTTATTTTCGGCTTATTTATCATCGCCATGCCTCTGTTAGGGAGGTTAGCAACTGAAAACAACAAAATTTCCCAGAGAAAAAAAACAGTAGTTAAAGTGTTAGAACTCGATGGAGAAGTTTCTTGTACAAAAATGTATTCAGATAAAAAGTCATTAATAAATTATATGTCTTTCAAAGCAAAATAATCATGATTTTCATTATTTTCTTCTGTTCTTATTTCTATATCTATAGAAAAGATCAAGGCATTATTAGAAAAAGAGTACAATATAAGAGAACAATCCCAACAAAATTGGCTTCTGTGGTAAATGTTAAGAAAGTAAAAATAACATCAACAAAATACTAACCCTACATTCTCTGTCTGTCTCTCTGTCTGCAGGATAAAGGATAAAGTCTGACCCTGACTTTAAGGAAAGGCTGTGCTGAATTTCACACCAGCTGCAAGAATGCTGAAGATAACGCTTATCCCCTCAGCCTTCTGCTAAGAAACGTAGTCTGTTTTTGGTGCATTAATTGCAGCAGATGCTTCTTTTCTCTTTTTTATTATTGTCATTAATTTGTTTTAGCTGATGTCCTTATCCAGGGCAACTTACAGAATGTAAAATAATAGTTAAAGTAAATACAAAATAAATGTTTATTTGGTTATAAGCAAATTAAAAAATAACAAAAACACATGGAGAGAAAAACAAAACAATGTACTGTAAATGTAAATGTACAGAGACATGTAAATGTTAGTGCAAAAGTAATACTGAGCAGAGTGAAAACAACGTCCGTTGCAGAGTAATATGCAGGTAACAAATCCTTTACTTTAGTACAGAAGAAATGCCATCGAGCAGGGTGCAGTTTAAGTTGGTGGTAAAAGTTCATGCCAGTCTGAGAGAGATAATACGTGTTGTGATTCCAATAGATAGTTGATTCCTTCAATGCAGAGCCAGGGAAAAGAACAGCCCCTGAAGGTGGAAAAATCCAGAGGAGGAGAGAGAGGTTGGAATAAGATATACTGTATGGAGAGATGGAAGCTGACTGGAGGCTGGGGAAGAGTGGTAGGGAAACATGAGTGCATTGAAAAAGTGTACAGTAAGAGGGAGTCAATAAAGAGACCAGTGCAATGATGTGTGGCAGTAGCAGTAGATGCCTGAATGAGATAAAGAGAGTGAATAACACTGGCCAGGGGGACTGGTTTACTGTATATTCACAGTGGCTTATCTTTAAATACACATCCTTAGAATTAAGAAGGCTCAGGTGTGTATTTAAATAAATCATAAATTAAACATAAATTCAATTAAGAACATTTTTTAATGAGACAATCAGTCCTGCCATGTTTTTATCATAAGAATAAAAAATAGAGGTAAAAAACACCATTCATTGGCTATACTTTGTGGTCAAGGATGATGGTTTTCTATTGTCCTCTATTCATCATCTTCTATGAAACTGAAGAGGACCAATTCAGGAACTGCATCTCTGGCAGATTGATCAAGTGTTTTCGTTCTTTCCCTAGGCTATTTGTCTTGGGCTAAGTGAAATGAATCTCTTAGTCTTTAACAGAGAAGACTACGAGGGGACTTGATTCAAGTATTCAGAATCTTCAGAGTCAAAGTCAGCCCACTTGACATCTTCAGAATCAACACTGAAACACAACCAGAGATCACAAATAATAACACCAGCACACTGCTTTTAAAAGCGAGATCAGCACAAATGGGGCTGTGAGTATCTGAAACAAGCTATCCAGCCATATTGTAGAAATTGTTCCTCTGGGTTATATTCTAAGGAAGCCAATAGTTACAATTAAGCAGATAAGCTAGATTGCCTGAACAGTGTCCTCTCATGAAACCTTTTCTCCTGTTTTATGTGCCAAGGCCACTTGTTTTATTGTGAAGACCTTCAAATGTATTTGGATATGTCAAATACATTTCAGCATTATTGATTACATTGTAGTGCAATTCTTATTGAGCTGGAAGTGGTCCACTTTGGCTACACATATAAAAAAGTTAGACATGCAAATCACTCAATAACAATAATTGATGGATCTGTGCTTTTATCCTGCTAATTTGTTTGGGTGGGTACAGTAAGGACACAGTGTCCTGTAGCTTTAAGAACAGAGCTCATGTGTACAGTGCTGTGGTGAGGGCTCCGCCTCCTAATGTTGCTCAGCATGTCTGGAAAAGTGTGTGTGGGTGTGCATGTGTATGTACTTCTGTGTGTGTGTGTTTGACACGTGTGGAGCATTTGGGAGCGACCGCCTTTATTAATCTGCCTGGAAAATACAGCCAGCCAGGCATTTCCTGTACTTACTTAAAAGCTATTTCCAAATAGAGGCTTCCTCAGATCTATGGTGCATTTAATGTGAACCATGACAACAACTAAATAATAATAATAATAATAATAATCCAAAAACCTTTTATAAATGTTAAAAAAGCGTATTTCAGAAAACTTTTTGAAAGGAAAAAATTATAGTAATTTCAGAAGGAAGACACTTTCTTGGTTTGATTAGTGCTCTTATGTTTTTTGTAGTTACCATTAATTCAGATTAATGCAGATACTGTATGTATCTTTGCTTTCCTTAGGTGAGCAGAGACTGAAGGCAACCATTACCAATCCTGTCCTAGGGGAACCCTAATCCAGCCTGGTTTATGGGTAACTACAGTATTACTAAATCATTTGTTTCTGAAGATTTGGCACTCTTTCTGTAATTGATTGTTGGGAATTTTAAAGTGAGCAATTTCAAATTCAGCTGGATCAAAAATTGTAACTCTCAAGGACCAGAATTATATTCATTAAGCACATTACTTGCTTCATTCATGCATAACAGGTGTACTCAATCTTTAGAAACTGTTAACTGAGGGCATCCTGTGACACCTACATTATATACTGTAACGTAAAGATAGATATAAGATGATGCCATACTGTACCTGGGATACCTCTAATAGTTCCTGCGAAAGTTAGAGCCAGGTGGGTGGCATAATAATTTCAAATTAAATTGTTTAACTGGTGTGTTTTTGTTTATTGCTTTTTTTGTGATTCTATAAAGAAAAGGTTAGCTGAAGGGCTGTAAACGGTTTAATCATTCATTTAGTCATTAGGACTTTGTCTTACGTATCCTACAAGGTATTTCTTGAGGAATACGAGCTTTTGAAGTCTGGTTAATTGAAATAATGTGTCATGAAAATGTCGCTGTCATTTTTTATCAGAGGGAACTGTTTGTGGTGCTGCCAAAATTGTTAAACATTTCTGTGATGTCTACATTTGGATGGAAGGAGACTGGGACAAATAGTGAAAGCAGGTGAATTAGATTCCTCTCATGTTTTGCAGGTGCTGGCCACGTTTATTTATTGTTAACAATAAAAATGAGGAGACTTTCCCAATTACTTTTGTAGTTAGGTCACTCAGACAGCATTTTGTCAGAAGAGGCATCTTTTAAGAGCAGAATAATATTGCCAAGTGCACTTCTGTCTCATTTTATTATGGCCTATTAAATTATAATGGATTTTATCACACTGCATTAAAGACTCGTAATTTATGAAAGGAGCTGAGCAGACTAGTTGACAATTAAATCATCATTCCAAAAAGCATGGGAAGCCCACATATGTGATGTTTAGGTAGAAATCTTACCCAGACACAACAGATACAATATAGCCGAGGTATTTAACAGAATTCACAGTTTTAGGGGAACACTATTTGATATTATTTTTAAGGGTTTTTAGATATTTTAGTTGTTCTCCACCTATAGTTAGTTACTTTTTCTGTTTCACTTCAGCACTTAAAATATGGCTGATTGTTGTTTTTCTCTGTTTTGCGGGTTGACAATTGATTGTCCAGTTCTCTCCCTGTTGGGTGTGTTAACTGATATAAGTTTAACAGATGCCTGTCTGGAAAGACCCAATGCTGTGTGTCACTCGGAAAATGACCAAGTGAATTTGTTGTGTGCACATCCGTGGAACTTTGTTTAAGTGTGTCTGAAATGAATAGTGTTTATTTAATTATTTTAAGAGATACTAACACAATGTGATATTTTACATTAAAGGTCTTAGGTGATTTAAAAAGCCCTCAAGCACCACCCTACAGCATATTTGCATTTGTCAATCCCATCTGTCTTCAACTAAGAACAGGAAAACCGAGTTTCTGAGCTTTGTTTATTTAGTCCGACTCTAGTCAGTAAAATTCATAGCCACTACTTCCCTTTTTTCATTAAACTGAAAGTCAGCTGCAGTTCTCTAATCTGGTTACTAAAAACAACTTTGTCAGCATTTGTTTTGAACAAGCAAGTGACTCCCCTGTTGGCTGGCTGCTTGCAGTATATTGATAGTGCATGTGTTTGGAACGTAAGAGAGATGTTTTGAAGTCAAGGATACAGTGCTAGAGGCTGGTTTTGGAAACTCTGTGCAGTTCTGAATGCGGCTTGTCTGCACCTTTAACTGCAGCCAGGGCCTTAGTAATCCCCGCTGGCCCTGTGCCAGTCTCTGTGTTAAATGGTCTTCTCTGATGCACGAGGACAATCAGCTGCTCAGCAACTGTACAGGCCAGCAATGCTGAGAACACTTTCTACTTTGATAGAGCCGTGAATTCAGAGCAAGCAGCAGAAAGATTGAATCTACATTCAAAATTATGTCTGGCTCTTTTAAAAGATGTTATTCCTTTTTTAAAAACAAAAAAAGTTCAATTTGAGGTGTGGAATGGAGTTGAAGTAATGGTATTTTATTAAATTACAGTGTATTTTAGCTGTGTATGCACAATGACTCATGTACTTTATGAGACAGGGTGAAGATGTTTATTTACATCTAAAAAAGTACCTAAAAATTACTACCTTTTGGCAGCTAAATTTGTCCTCCTTTGTTTTTTTATAATGGTTACATTCTGACCTATAGTATACAGCACCTATAGAACATCCTTCCATCCTTTTGCAAACTGCTTTATCGGTTACAGGCTCATAGGGAATATTAGAGGCTATCCTGACAAGCAACGGGCACTAGGTGGGAGACACCCTGGATGGGACACCAGTCCATTGCAGGGCATGCAGAGGCACAAACACGCACACACTCACACCAGGGCCACCTTTCCTAGAAGCTAATTACTCTTCCAGTATGTCTTTAGTCTGTAGGAGGAAACAAGTGTGAACACAGGGAAAACATACAAACAACATAACATCCCAGGATTTGAACTGGAGCACCCGGAGAAAGCCCTCAAGAGCACAGGGACAACATCCAAGCTCCACACATAGCACCCCAGCAATTGAACCCAGGGCCCCTGTGCTAACAACTGCTTCATTGTGCCACCCACCTATAGTACATATAATATAAATTTCATACCAATATAGTACAGATTTGCATGGTGTCTAAAACATTTTTTATTGCCCCCCCAAATAAGCATACTGTACATCAAAGCTAAACTGAAAGTTATGATAGTAATTTTTCTACTGTAACACAAGTCACATCAGCACACACATTCACCATCAGAATCTGAATTGCTTAAATAAAATCATAAAATTATACATGACTTAATGACAACAAATATTAAACAATCAATATTTCTTATATATAGCGCTTTACACCCCAAATGATCCAAAAGTACTTTCTCATCTGACAGGACCGACCATTGAAATACAGGTCACAATGAGTGGAATTGATAGCAGCATCCTGGATTTCCTTCGAGGTCTCATTAAGTATGTTCTGTTTGGTGAGTATAAGCATACTGCAGAACTCCATTTTGGAGCTGAAAATTATTTCCAGTTATGTCACTTTTCAAAATTAACATTTGTATTTCCTTGTTTTTATGTTATAATATTGTGCAGGTGGGGTAGTATTTAGACTTTGTGACTAGACGGATGTGGCTTCAAAATCCCAGGTGAGAAAGCACTGTTTCGCCCTTGAACAAATGATCTTACATTGAATGAATGTACCATTCCTCCAGTAAAATGCCCAGCTGTTTAAATGGATGCAGTTGTAAGTTCCTTCAGATCAAACTGTCAGCTACAGAACTTATAACTGGACTACAGCATAACTATGTCATACTTTATAGATACCTATAGATGGCAGCATTTTGACAGAGATTCTTTTCAAAGCACCAGAGAGACTTTTGAGAGATCCATACCACAAGAATGTTAATTATTTATATAATTCATTATACTGCCACAGGCTATTAAACGTTCTGTAAGTGTTCTCCAACTTCACCATGATTTTGCTTGTACGCGTCTGAAATATTGTGGTTTGAACAATTTTGATGAGAGAAAAATGCCTTGAAGAAATTAATCTTCAAAGAAAAAGACTTCAGCGTCTGTAACCCCAAGCAGCTCTATTTTATGATTTTATTTACAAGAAGAAAAGGGTGATTAATTGAAAAATGTTACTCATCATTTCAGATTGTACTTCACTAACATGAAAGCTTATGCTTAAACCACAAAGGTTAAAGATGCAAAAAGATCTCACATACGACTGAACACTTTTCTGAAACCATTGCAAATAACAAACTGTTTTTCAAAACTCTGCATTAGTCAAATATTTATCAGATATATCTTCCTCTGTTGGTTTTTCTATAATATAGGAACCCAGGCTCATTTGTATTACTTGACATCTGTATGAAGCAGCAATAATACTGTATGTGAATGTTCTGTAAACATCTTAATTACATTTTCATGCATTAAATAATGATGAATCTATGATCTATGATTCTTAATTAGATCATATTATAAGTTGTTCTTTGATATAAAAGAGCACTAAATAAGTGACTGTTCTTAATGTGCATGTGATTGAATACTGAATGTACTGTGTTCAGCTGAAGACAAGCTGGCTGGCTGCCTCCAATATTAATTCAGTGGCAGACTCTGTCCTTAAAAACATCACACAGAGCAGTTCTCACATTCTGTTTGATTTGACTATTCAAATGACCCCGAGAGCTCCATTTCATTCATGTAATGTTTTACACTGTTAAGACAAAGGAGCTCACATTTAATGCAAAAAAGGAGCTTTACCTTATGAATAAATTAAAGTGTACAGTTTGTTGAATATGATAATGGTTTAATCCTTTTATTATTCCTTGAACTTTATCACAAGAATATTTGGCTGAACAAAATTTGAACAAATCCACTGAAACACAAAAAAACATTTACTGTCACATGGAAATTTATTTGGTCTAGAAATTTTAGGTGGTTCTGTGAATCTGCATGCGAACATTTAAAAGGTATGCAATTCCTTTAGTAAGATTTTACTTAAAGGACAACACGATTTTTGTGGCAAATATGATATGGAGAAATTTAATTTTAAGAACAATAGAATTGAAAGAAGAATCATAAATCAACTGGATAACCTGATACACAGATAAACAATATATCATTTAAAAAAACATATTACCATACACAGTTTAACATGGAGTAAGCCAGACCATTTCTCAGTTACAAAGAAAGTGCTTTGCCTGAAGTGAAACAAGTGGAACAAACCATTTTCCTGCACACCTGAATGGTCAAATAGTAACAATAATACCACACGACAGCTTGTGTTTTTGTGCTGTCAATGTCTTTCTCAAAACTGCTTGCCTGACAAAGCAGTTAATTAAGGACTGTCATAGTTATTGCTTGTTAGTGATGACCTTCTCTGAATCTATTACACAGCAGTTGACCAAATATTTAATGTTACTGACTTTTGAATATTGAATATAAATTGATACTATGAAGATTTGTACACTGTGTGTCTTTCCAGTCTTTGCCTCAAGAGACGTTGCAGTAAAACTACACCTTTTCTGTCCATGGGTGTAAGAATTTGTCTGCATATTGATTTATCTTTACGTTTGCCAAAACTAGATTTATTTAAAGGGACCAATATACAAAAGCTAGTATGGCCACTTTCACAATGGGGCCACAGAATTAAATTATTATGCAAATTAGTCTCTCTGTGTCCAACAAGCATATCATCTAATTAAAGACATGCAGTCCTTCTTTGCAGTCCTAAAGAGGCTTTCTTTCACCTTATATACCAGTAAATCTATTCATTGCCTGTATTTCTTCTTAAATTAACTGCATAGAAAACCTAGGAATACCATACATGTCATAGTGGTCTTTAGTCTTCTATTGATGAAACTTCTCAGAATCGGACTGTAACAACATTTTGCGTTTATCCCCAGACTGACATGCAAGGTGCGATGAATGTACAGTTAAATGTAGTTTACAGGCTACACTCCAGCCTAGTTAGCAATACAAGTTTTTTTTAAAAAACAAACAAACAAACAAATGATTTGTTCTAAGATTGACAACATCCGGCATCACATTCTCTCCACTACGGATATAATTTCCACACCTCCTCCCTCCTCATCCAACTTCTCTGGTTCCCGTCTCTCCAGCTTCTCTCTTCTTGACTCAGCATCCCTAAACAAACTAGTTACGCGCATGAAACCCACCACATCTATTTTAGATCCCATTCCCACCACTTTATTCCAGTCCTGTTTCTCTTCTCTCTGTCCCATTGTCCTCAATATAATACATGAATCCTTGAGCACCGGCATTGTACCAACGGTCCTCAAAACTGCTGCTATTACCCCAGTGCCAAAGAAGCCTAACATGGCTCTCGACAATCTTAACAACTTTCGCCCCATCTCCAACTTACCCTTTCTCTCTAAAATTCTAGAACGTGCTGTCACACTTCAGTTACATAACCACCTCATGACAAACAACCTTTTCGAACCCCTCCAATCTGGCTTCCGTCAACTTCACAGCACAGAAACCGCCCTAGTCAAAGTCACCAACGATCTCCTAATAGCTTCTGATTCTGGTTCTCTTTCCATACTCATCCTTCTTGATCTCAGTGCTGCCTTTGACACTGTTGACCATAACATCTTGCTTTCTCGTCTCGAGACTGTGTTTGGAGTCTCTGACACTGCCCTCAAATGGTTTAAGTCTTACCTCACTGATCGCTGTCACTTTGTCTCTCTCAATGGGTACAGGTCTGAAATTGGTCTTGTCAAGTCTGGTGTCCCTCAGGGCTCAATACTGGGCCCCTTGCTCTTCAGCATTTACATGTTCCCACTTGGTCAGCTTTTAAGATCACATGGCCTCAGCTTTCATTTTTACGCTGACGATACTCAAATATACATCCATACCAAACCCGACACTGATGTGGCTGTCTCTATTCTATCTAATTGCATCTCTGACATAAAAATTTGGATGACTCAAAACTTCCTTCATCTTAACTGTGACAAGACTGAAGTCATGCTTATTGGTACCCCCCATCAACTTCGTAAAGCCAGTCCTGTAACCCTGTCTGTAGATGGCTCTGTACTTGAGCTCCAATCAAAATTGAAAAACCTTGGGGTTATATTCGATTCTGGCTTAACATTCGACCCACATGTACAGCATACTGTCAAAACATCTTTTTTTCACCTTAGAAATATCGCAAGACTACGCCCTATGCTATCATTAACTGTGGCTGAAAAGCTGATCAACATATTTGTATTCTCTCGAATTGACTACTGCAATGCTCTGCTCCCTGGGGTATCTAAATCTACTCTGAACAAGCTGCAGTATGTCCAAAATTCAGCAGCCAGAATCCTGACCAGATCTAGTGCAAGTGTTCACATTACTCCTATCCTGGAGTCCTTGCACTGGCTTCCGGTCAAATTCCGCGTAGACTTTAAAATCCTCATGCTCACCTACAAGGCTTTACATGGCTTGGCACCTCAATACCTGTCTGAACTTTTATCGCCCTACTCCCCACCTCGCAACCTCCGCTCTTCAAATTCTGCCCTCCTTACTGTCCCCCAAGCCCGTCTACATTGTATGGGCGACAGGGCCTTCTCCTGCTATGCCCCCAAGCTCTGGAACTCCTTGCCCAAGGATATTAGAGAGTCACCTTCTCTAAACTCCTTCAAATCCAGACTCAAAACCCTCCTTTTCAGAAAAGCCTTTACTTAACTGGTTCCATTCTTCACCCCTCTGCTCTTCTTAATACCATCTTCCACGGTCTCCTCTATTGTTATTGTTGTATTGTTGTAATTATAATTGTGTCCTGTCTTGTGAAATTTTCTTATTTATTGTTGTAGTCTTCTTATTTATTGTTATTGTCATCCTGTAAAGCGCTTTGAGAAGCCACCTTTAAAGGCGCTATATAAAATAAAGTTTATTATTATTATTATAAATGTAGAGTAACAAACAAAGTAACGGGTCATGGGGTGGGAAATCCTTATTTTTTGTACATGTATAATAGGAATAAACATAGATGTGTGTCATATGTATGTTATATTATACATAATAAGACAGGTAACTACTGTATATTGTATAAAAAATGTTTTAAATGATAAGAAAGTAATTGAGGAAATGTACAATAAACTGCCAAAAATAAGGAATTTGAAAAGCCTGTCCTTAATAAGAACAATGCAGATTATTCCGATATATATATATTAATAATAGTAAAGTAATTTTTACTAGTTCACACTCAGTGATCTGCTCTTAGATTATTATAGTCCCTTGTCTATAATAATCACAATAATAATTATTTCAAACAATTATGGTTAATAATGCTAAAATATTTAGCATTATTTGGAGGGCAGTGAATATGTTTTACTAAATTCTGCATCTAGTGAAAAGGCAATGACTGCTAACTGCATTTAATGGAGGTAAAACATAAAAAAATTGAATTTTACATGTTGACTTTGCCTGGCATTTTGGTAATTTATGGTATACATGGTCTGCTTGAAAGTACATTTAAATCAAATCTGGTCCAGTATAGCAAATGTGTTTGACAACCCTGGTTTAGAGATTAGCTCTTTTGTGGTCCACATGTCCTTCTTGGAGTCAGGATGAGGATAATAGCGATCCACAAAGATGGATTAATCTGAATGTAACAAGCTTTTTCTAAAAGCCATTCATCTAAGACCTGTTATGTTAAAATAGTACAGTAAACATTTTAAACAACATTCATTGTTTTTTATTAAGTATTAAAGTGAAAATTATGATAATAGATGACCAAAGCAAGGGTAATGCTGACAGTTAGTGTATAATTCTTACATTGCCTTTTCTCAAGGGTCCTTTCAAAACTAAATTTGGCTTTTCTGTATAGCATTCTGTGAGAATTCTGTGTGTATTCCTCAGCTTTGTACTTTTTTAAAAAGAAAATTATAATCATAAAAAGTTTACATAAAGTCTCAGATGCGATGGTTTATCCCCTGCATCAGCTTAGTACTTAAGAAAGAATATTTGAATCCACAGCGAGCCAAGTGCCACAGATTATGTTATGAAGTCCAGCTAAATCATTTTTTGTTTACTTTTTGTCCCAGGACAGGACAAGAACACTTCCTCTGAATCTTTCCATTGAATCTGGAGGCCCACTCCTGACACACCCCCATTTATTCTTTCACGTGCAAACAAACATCCCTCTCATGCGCACACACACTTCCATACAAACATCCACTCGCATGCACATGCCCCCGCCATTGTGTCTACCTGTTATTATCCACCAAACTGTCCCTGAGGCCTTTTACCTCTGTTTTCTTCAAACTGCGCCTGAGCCAAGTCCTCTCAGGTTACCCTGCTATCAAGGACACTGAATAATTATTGAAGCTGAGGGCAAAGACAGAAGGAGGGAAGGAGAAGGGGGAGTACACACTGGACCCATGATGATTCACTGTGTCTGGAACATTTGGCTGCTTTGTCTCGCCACTCAGCGCCAACCCCCGCACCTCACACACAGTCTCCCAAACGCTGCAGCTGCTCGGCGTCAATAAGCACGTCTCTGGAGCACTCCCAGTGCTCAGTCAGGAAAAAAAAAAGCAGAACTTGGGCTACCCTGCTGAAGTTTGAGTTTATTTATTCAGGTTCCTGGGTTTTTTTTGTTTAGTTTTTGTTAGGTTCCCTGTTATTGGTGTTGAGATATTACAATGGTGAAACTGCACCTTTAGGAGACATGTAAACAAGTGAGAAGGAGCCAGGAAGCCAGTGTCCTGGCTTCGTGCTTCTCTACACACTGTGTACACAACTTCCTTGTTTTTTTCTTCATTCTTTTGGATGTGCAGTAGGCATGAAGAACACTACTCATTGCACGAAGGTGTTACAAGTGATTTACCTTTTGTAACTTCTATCCAAATAGCCGGTATCAGAAAGTCTCTTACTCCTGGTAAGGGTCCCAATGTCCATCCTAAAATGGGACGTCAGGTCACTGTGGGACACACACAGAGAAGGATAATTCACAGGCCTTAATTAATGTCACTCCAGTAGCATGTCTTCTGGCACAGGACAGAAACAGGAGCATCAGCTGAAAACCAAGTCTGCACACCTGCAGTCTTCACACAGGAAGCACCTCATTCTGGAATCAAGCCCATGAACCAAGAGCTGTGAGTTAGCAACACTAGCCACCCTGCCACCTACCTTTTATAGCTCTTTTGGCTTATTTTATTATACAATATTAATGTTTTAATTGCTTCCTTTTGTTTAGCCAGCTCTGTTTTACAAATCCATTCATCAATCAATTTTTTAACTCCTTGATCCAATTCAGAGTCATGGGGGAGCTGGAGCCTATCCTGTCAAGCAGTGGGCACTAGGTGGGATGCCAGTCCACTGCAGGGCACACACACGGACACACAAGCTTACAACAGGACCATCTTTCCCAGAAGCCAATTAAACTACCAGTATGTTTTTAGACTGTGGGAGGAAACTAGAGCACCTGGAGAAAACCCACATGAACACAGGAAGAACATCCAATGCTCACCCTGCAACTCACAACTGGCAACCCACTGAGGCTACGTGAGAGCCTGGTCAGTACCAGGCTGGGAGTCCTCCTGGGAAAAACTAAGGTTGCTGCTGGAAAAGGTGTTAGTGGGGCCAATAGAGGCCCCTCACCCTGTGGTCTGTGTGGGTCCTATAATGACGGGGTCTTCACAGGAATGTAGTGGTCTTTCCTGCAGTTTATTCTAAATCTAATTTTGAATGCAACTTCAAATGAAAAAACTAAGCATTTTAAGATCAAGAATCAGTGTTTATTTCTGGGATCAATCACAACTTGACCATCATTGGCACTGGCTTCGGGTATGCTCAAGTCTCAGATGGCATTAGATGATGAAAAGAAAGTGTGCTTTCGCCAAGAACATGATCTGATTAGGATGTGATCTAATGTACAGTATGTGGTCAAAGAAAGGGCTGAATATTAGATCAAAGGTATGGGTAAATTATCCCTGCATGGCAACAGGCATGCACGCAAGGCATTGCTGTCCTGTGTGTAGCAGCTTTGCTCTGTCTTTTATGAATACTTCAGCTAACAGATCTTAATATCCTGGACCGCTGAGAGTGCTCAGAAGAGAAGTAAAAATATCTGACAGTAGCTATTTATAGCCTTCTAGGCAGACAGTAATATACAAGAACAGTGCCCTGGTTATTTTAGATCACGCAGCACACAAAAATAGCAGAGTGTTTTAAATTTAGTCAAGAAAGAAAAAAAAACATTTGTCTCTTTTATTTTTAGAGATCATGAGTTGCTGTGATCGGGAAGTGGAGTACTGATGGTACAGTCTTAGAAATGAGCTGTGATTCATAATTTAGCATTTGCCTTTAAGCTGGGTTCTGGTAAAGTTCCATCATGTTAATTATGCTTATGTAGATGTCTTATTATAGACTTTGATTTGGTGGTAGTAATGATGATATGCTTCTGAGAACATGAATTCTGCAAATCATGCAAAGGAGTTGGTCCTAGACTGCAACACAGTTCTCATTGGCCTTAATTAAATAATAAGATAGGGTTTCGTTGATTTGCTAAGAAATTGTGTACAAATGTATGAAACAGCCTATACCCCTCAGGTTAAGGGGCAGGAAGTCAGTGGGGTCGATTGACAGACAAGGGAACCTGCAAAGGTATTGACAGGCCATAAATTCCCAATGACTGGCCACAAATAACTTGCGCACACATAACGTCCTTTCTATTTCTTCTAGAGACACCTGCTGGCCTAAGCATCTTTCCCCGACATCTACCCCAGTAAATGTATGTATCCCTGACAGGTTTTGTGTACATTTTCTCAGGACTTAGTGACACAACTAATTTCTTTTATATGTTCAAATTCCAAGGAATACAGTGAGCAGAAGTCTGATTCAACTTGGTTTACGATTGATTCTCCCCTATAGCTTTCTTAACAACCTTATTATTTATCCGCTAATGATACAGTATAAAGCACAGACGTAAATGACACTTTCAAACAGTCTCATAATAAGCATTCTTAGTGCCACGTGGGGTCATTGATTAAATTCAACCAGATCTTTGACATGATAAACATAAATGAGTGGATCTCATGCTCATAAACCCCTCCTCTTAAGGACGTTCCAGCCCTTCCTAGTTTTGTATTTATCTCCTGCACCTGCCTCCGGTTCCTGCCCCCCGTCCTATAAAAGCCAGACATTCCTGCCAATCTGGGCTCAGCTTTGGAAGATGGACGCCCGGAAGCCCGCCTACCCGCGAGTCCAGGAGCTTCTGGGGCCAGGACTGGAGCGTCTGGTCCCGTTACCCCCCTTTTATTCCCCTGACCCTTCCACGGATCCCGCTCTGGCTTTTAACTCTGTTTGTCTGTGTCTGGATGGATCTCCTGGTTTTGGACATTGGTTATTCTTGGATTTGCTACGGACTCCCTTGGACTTGTTTGCCTCAGACACACCTCCCTGAACACCAGTGCACCTTGGACCTTCCTTCCTTGGACCTCCCCTGTCTTCCTTCTAGCCCCTTTGCATGCTTTTTTCCCCGTGTTTTCCTCACTCCTCCCCGGATTGTGCTGTCTGCATAGGGTCCTGAAAGAACGCTTCGTGACAGTGGAAAGATGAAATCCAGCATCCAACACAGGTTGAGTGCTAATTTATGGTCTTGTTCTACTTTTGAAGAACTGAAGCCATTTTTAAAACTACGATTTATATTCTACAATAGCAAACAGTACAGATTGAGACCTGATGAGACACACTAACAGTATTCATTTGGAATGGGAACCAGAAGACCCTGGAGAGGGAAACACCACCTTAGAGGATGTTGGCTTTCATCCCAATGGATACAGGTCTCAGGCATTTGTTCCTTCATCTGACCCTTTGCTAAAACCCCCAATTGGTCCCTGGCTGTCCCCTGAGCCCTCCTTGAACAAGTGCAGCTGTTTCTTTGCTATGATTAATATGAATGATATCAGAGTTATCATGGGTGAAAGCCATTGGCAAGACATTACAATTCTGATGGGATCTGAAGTGTACCTTGTTTTTTTCAAGCCATTTATCAAACTTGACATTTTAATAAGAGGTGGTTGAGATGGGACGGCATTTGATGACATCCAGTAAAAGCAATTTTCACTGGGTAGATTTTGAGTACGGGAGCTCTCTGTCTGGCCTAAAATCAGGATATTATAATTGTTTTCTGCATTTTGCATTCTACACCTCAACATGCTGATCTAAACAAACAGCTATTTATAACACAATAGACAGACGATGGTACCAAAATAATTAGAAATCTTTATTTAAGTTGCTAAAGTAATGAGCAGTTCAGTATTCAAAATCATGTTAACCTAGGAAGAGAATTAAGTTCACTTTTTAACTATTCTGTATAGGATAGAATACAATAATATAATGGTAGTGGGATTCTTACATTAAAATACAAAAAATATATGGCTAGAAATAGTATTGTTCTTCTTTTGTGTGAATCACTGTAGAAGAACTGTAAGAGTGAGAATAATGTAGGTCAAAACTGTGAAATTTCACTTCAGGTCAATGGGAATTAAAAAGTAATGATAGATAAAGTAATGGTCCAGGAGAGTGATCTGATTTGGATTATGAGCTTCATACAGTATGTACTAAAAAGTCCCCAGTAAAAACTGAAGCACTGAAATGATGTTGAGGTGAAAATGAATAACTTTAAAATTGGTTTATTTTCAGTTTTGTTTTTTTATTAATAGACAAAGTTACCAGACAAGGTACCAAGTTTTATCTACTCAACACTGATTAATGTTTCAATGATCAGCTTTGTCTGGTTATTTTTTTTAAATTAACCTAATTTATCAAAGGTTTTAACCTACTGTATTAGTCCTTTAACAGAATGCATTTTTTGGGGGGTGTTGTTTGTGCTTTAAACTGTAACAAAGTAAGCATGATGACACAGTGGTTAGCACTGCTGCCTTGTTGCACTGGGGTCCTGGGTTCAATTCCTGGTTGTCTGGGTGTTTGCATGTTATTCCTATATTTATAAAAGTTTCTTCTCACAGTACAAAGATGTGCTAATATTGGTACAATTGGTCAGGGTGTGAGTGTGTTTGTGCCCTGTGATGGATTGGTGTCCTGTTCAGGGTGTATCCTGCCTTGTGCACAGTGCTTCCTGGGATAGGCTCTGGGACATCATGAAGTGGTTATTTAACTTAATGTGATGATAATGATGTCAAAGGAAAAATGTTTTTTTTTACAAACTTGAATGTTTTGAATCACTTTGAGGGAAAGGAAATCCATAACATGCTTTAATAATAGCTTTGTGACTTGAGGAAGTTTGACTTTCAACCTGCTGTAAAGTATGGTAGTGGAGACATACAGTATACTCAAGTGACTTCATCGAGATCCTGTTCGGATTTTCTGCATGCATGTTTCTTTGAAATTCAAGATCATGGAATATTTAGATCTTTATTTACCCCCAGGGCTACACTGCACACTAGTTGTATATGTTATAAAGGAGAGGCATGTCTGGACCTGATGTGTAAGACTGCAATAAAGAAAATATAAAGAAAAAAGAGATTTGAGCTATAGACAAGAATCTTCAGCGATCTTCTGTTTTTTATTAACAGACATGCTTTCTGACTTATTCATTATAGATATGCTGATAGCAAAATGCACTCTTTGTAGATTTGTCTCTGTGTGAGCCAAAACATTCCTTTCCCCATTTTGCAACTTTTGCAGACTGTCACTGCTGGAACTGCTCAGTGTTCAGTGAATTTGAAAAGCTTGTGAAATAGGGAAACGTCACAAAGCCATATCGATAAGTCTGGAACTCTGTCCGAGAAACACACTTGGTTCCTTTGCTCATTCTCACACACTTTGCTAGTTAAGTGGTCAGCAATAATACTGGAAACTGTGCACGTTTGGCAAGAGAGTTAGGAGAGACCTCAAGAGAAGTGTTGTGTGTTATTGTCTCCTGTGTTGCCTATTCTGTAAGCATCATAACTGAGTTCAAGGCGAATTTTGAGAGAAACCAGAGATGACTGGATGGAACGCCCTTCACTCACTGGCTATTAACTGTCTTAACTGTGCTGGTGACAAGCTACTGTAACTAAGATTTTATTTGACAAATCAAAACAAAGGGGATTAATCAGTGCTTCTCAAAATTCCTAGATTAGAGTTTGAGCGTCAATTAATTAGACAAATATTTCAATATTGCTATTTAGATTAAATATGGAAAACCTACTTCTAGAGTGAAAAACATTTTAATATTTAGTCCAAGGGTGTAAAACATACCATTTTTGTGAAGTAAATGATAGAAAAAAAAACACATTTGTGGAGTAAACAGTCGAAGGGGGTTATTGAAATACAAGGCCGCGCAAATCTGAGAATGTTTATTTTAAGAAGCCACAAGTCCATATAAATCATCTGGGGGACTTTTAAACAAGAGATGAAAAAAAAAACTGGAAAGAGAATAAACATTCTGGGATTGAAACAGCAGTTGCAAAAAAAAAAACAATCAGGCAGAAGCAGGGCACTGTTTCCAAAGTAGTCCTGATAGATTTCAAGCACCTCAGGCTCTCCTCATTATTTTTGCTCCCCTGCCTGTGTGGAGAGAGTAGTCACAGCAGTGCTGGTGCCGGTGTGCGTGCTGATAGTATCACATGTTGCAGCCATGCTCCGAGAGCTGTCTGTGCACCTGTTTGTCGCCATGGGAACAACCACAGAGCAGACTTTGCACCTTTCACCGCTGGGTGCAAAGAACTGAAATCTCTCTGCAGTGAGTATTTAAGGTCTTTTAACACATTGGTTTTTCCCCCCTCTGATTAGACTATATGTTTAGAATATATAAGTAATAGAAATTCAGCATTGTATACTTGATTGACTCTCAGGAACCATTTGCAAATTCATTGCTTATTAAAAGTTTAATAGATTTGGCATATCTAATAAATAATAATCTGGTGAACTTTTTTTTCTCACTTTTTACACTCTATTACACCATTTCTAATGGCACTCACTTCATTTGAACCTTCTTCTTCACAAGATTATGAGAAGCAGGTGTATCCTATATGGAAGGAGAGTACTCCGGGACATTAGAACAGAATAGTTCTAATCTGTGACATGGAAAAGAAAAACATGGTTGTGCAAATTGTTCATGTCTCCCATAGCCCTTTGCATACAAAATGGTCTCTTAATTTTACAAATGCACTTTCCCATAATTTCCACTTTTGCCCTGTGGTTTGTGCTTCTGTGTTGATTTGTGAATTACACTGGACTGAAGTTGTCAATGCCTTGAAGAATTCTTAATACTCACCCCACTGAGCCATATTGTACAGTACCATCCACTCATAGTTTTCTCTGTTCAAGTTTGCAGTTATTTTAGCCTGTCAGTGCAGGACATTCTTCAAGTGCAGAAATTAATTTCTCTTCTCTGGACTGATTCCAGAGTAGCAGTATCTTTTTTTTTTTTGCAATGTATTGACCTAAATTGTACACATTATTCCAATTGAGGCTCAGTTTGTGCATTGAACAGTTTTAACACAACATTCCTTGATTGAAATTGTATACTTGTTACAATATTTCCTCAAATTCTGCTTGCTTTTTTACTGCTTTTTTAACATTGTCTAGATTTTTATGGCCATAACAAAACACATAAAATATAATTATACCTGTACATACTGTAAAATGTAATCTGCCAGCTGTTTGTTCAATCTTGAGTTTGATTCTTTTGAAAAAAGTTTGATTTTTTTGACAGGTTTTATTTGTGAAGCTGACAAGTTTGCAACCATACCAGAATCTATGTTGTTGATATAAATTAGGAAGAATATTGGTTCTTTTATAGACCTCCATGGTACTCCATTTATACTAATCCCAATCTGAGCATCATCCCACATCTCTTCTTTCTTTTGTATCCATTTACCAGTTCTTGATCCAAATAAATGCTTTCCTTGAATACTTACCTCCTGGAATTTATGACTCAATTTTTGAGACACTCTTTCAAATGTCTTCTAAAAGTCTGAATACATCATATCATAAGGTCTTTTTATATCCATTATTATTGTTGCTTTTTCAGAGAACTCTGACAAGTTATTGTAGCTAAGCAAGACCTGCTTTTGTTAAAACTGTGAGGATCTCCTAGAATCGTACAACCGTACAAATGGTCATCTAGTCAATTCTGATTATTGTTTCCATAACTTTACATGAAGTATAAGTATTTTTTGCTAGATATTACCTCTGCCTTGAGTGACTGATAGAAATTGCTTTGTTAATGATCAGTGAATAACATCTTGTGTTCATACAGTAAAGGTTCATATTCATTGGTGGATGCTGCACATTGGTGGTGGTGCACTTTATTATTATTATTATTATTATTATTATTATTATTATTATTATTATTATTTTTATTATTATTATTTTTATTATTATTATTATTATTATATACCAACAGGCCCTGTAGATTTGTTTATTTTCAGTGTGTCTAGTACATATACCATGCTTCCATGCTTCTCTGTCTTATAAATTTCGTCTTTGCTTACGCCTGAGGCATGTTGTCGATTTCTTCCTTGTTCTATTACTTTATCTGACCAGTTGCACGCCTCTTTCTTTTGTTCCCTGCCAGCTGTCCTCAGAAAGAAAAGCAGAGAAGGAGTTTTTGCTGATCTCTCGGCTTCCTGCCAGAGGGAACTGGAAGGCCAACGCTGGAGACGTCCCCTTCCCCAGCTGCATGAACTATGTGACAAGAGGCAACCCAGGGAGCATGAGGTAGAACAATAGAGCCTGTCAGAGTTCTTTACAACATCAGCATGTGAGTTTGTATATGAGCAGCCAGGCACTTACATAAAGCTCTTTCTGTCAGTGGATGGGAGGGTAGCCTCACATGGAGGAGCATGTGATTAAAGACCTAAAGTACCGAAGCTGGCAAGCAGTCACTCACATGTTCCAGGTCAGATGTGCTGAGTTATGTTTCACTTTCATCAAATGTTGATCAGTCGTTGGAGAGGCTGCCCCTCCCCCGTGCCTGGGAAAGGAAGAAAACAAAGAAATCAGCGGGTTGTGGTTTTAGGGAAACAGATACTAGCAGGCAAAAGCGATTAGTATACAATGCTAACCACCAAATTGCTGTAGAACGTGCACTTCGATGATTTCTCTGCAGGATGTTAGAATATAATCTCTGGGTTTTCATATCATTTCACTCAAAACTGTTGTTCTGCAAAAACATAAAATGGCTTTGTCAAGCTAAATACCAAGAACTACCAATCCCCAAATGCTGACTTAAAGATATGTAGTTGTTCCTACGTGAAACGGTTTAGTTGTTTATATTGTGTTTTGCACGTTTTGGGGCTGTTTTTTCCTGCATTGGCAAAAACTGTAGATTGCATTCTGCTTGTGCAAAATGCTAACATTTGCATTACTTTAAAACGTATTATTAAGTTGAAACTACAAAAAAGATACATGTAATTGTATAAAGAACCCTGTTTTACATTTGGTAAGAAGGAAGAATTAAATCTGTTCAGTGGGAGAAAAATACTCCTCTTTTTCCAGGGAACTGATCTTCTGTGACTAAGCAGCTGAGGTCATGGCAAGTCAGCCAAGCACCTACTGTATGACTAATCTCGCATATTAGAATGAATATCTGCTAAGTTTCAAATAAATCTGTCACTCTTATTGCATGTATAATTTTGGAAAAATGAAGTATATGGATTTTTTTAATCGATTAAATGTTTCTGATATACATTTAAGTGACTTTGATTGTTCCATAATCACTAAAACACCTCATTCACAAATTGACTGAGGGTTGACTGGGCACAGGTGATGAACTAAATTATCCTGTTCAATGACAAGCCTAGTGAAAGTCATTTAAGGAGAACATGACTATCAACAGTAAAATACAGTTACACCACAGGCATATTGGAGCAGCACCACAAGTGGACTTACCAGGAGTAGAGCCCTCTTTAGTGATGAATCAAAGTTTTGAGTAATCCACCTTAATGGAGATAAGTGAGTGTGACTTAGAGGTACAGAAAAATAAACTGAAAAATGTGTACAACAGGTCTGTCAATGTGGAAATCCTGTGTGATTGTCTGTGCAGAAGTGTCCAGTCAATACAGAAGACCACTTGTAATGAAATGATGGCAACATGGCTACACAGCACAACCTTGATCACATCCTGGGACATTGCCTGTGGCATTTCCTGTGGGTTCATCCCGACGTGACAATATTCTAGGGTGACAACTGATATCCTCAGGAAGCTGTTATAGCAATGGCTATCTAGCAATCTGACAGTTATGATCTACTCTCCACACTTGAGCCTCATCAAATATTAGGAGCTAGAGCTGGGGTGACATCTGGAGAAAAATAATTTCAAACTCTTCAGAAGTCAGGTCAGACAATGGTAAGTGCATTTGAGAGCAAAGCCATCTTACTGCTTCAGAATAAATTTAACTGACATGTTTACTGTCCTACAACAGTGAAATCCTATTGCCACATTCATAAGCCTTTAGTAAACTTCAGTATCTTTATTGATCTATTATGTAAATGTAAATATGTAAATGTAATGTACATATACACTGTTATTCATTTTGACTAACAATGGTTGTGTCAATGAAATTCAATGATATATCAATTAAATGGTGACATTACGTTTTTGGTGTGTTTTCTAGAGAACAAGAAACAAGCAACATTTGAACTTAAAGTTTTAGCATCAAAAGGAAGTATTTCACAAGAGGGTCAGACCTGCCTGTAAGGTGAATATGTCAGTGCATTTCTCCTATTACATCACTTTGTTGCACCACAGCTTCTTCCCAGCAACAAAATGTACTTCATTTTTAGATCTAGTATGAAAGACTTGAAGACTCTGTACTTTTTAATACTTATGTTTTTGCTGCAGACAAAACATTTAGCCTTTAAACTTGTTTTATTTAAACTAACGTTAAATAACCAAACTAACTTTATTAGTTGCGTTATTAATTGACCAGATGTTGAGGAGATTTAACATTTAAGGTAATAACTGTTGATTAATTATCTGTATATTTTTGTCAGCATGCCTAACATTACTTAATTTAATTACAGTGGGAGAAGTGCACCTTTGCAGCCATCAAAATGGTGGGTAGTAAGTGAAAGCTCACATTTTCTAAAAGAGATGTTATTAGCATGTTTTATGGAAGTGTAATTCATTTTAAAAGGTGAAGAATAATTTCAATTGATTTAAATAGCTTGCTGTTTTCTGTTTTGCAAACATAAAGCATTCTAAATAATACTTTATCACACCCCCTTTTAGAACAAAAAGCTTGTACTTAACCACCATATTATCAGAGAAAAGTACTAAGCCTATTTATATGGGAGATCCTCCTTCCACATCTGGCACCCTGCACTGTACTATTTCACAGTTCAGTGTTTTCCAGTATCTTGCTGCAGTCTACCAGAGATCTGCAGAGCAAATCTCACTGTACAGAACACTGTGAACTAGACAGATTATCTCTCTTCTAGCCAGTGATAGACAGATAATCTGTTTTTGGCTGCTCAAAAAACATTTTGTATGTTATGTTTTTTGTTTTTCCGTCTTCTGGATGGAACTGATTTGATAGGAAGTGCACATATGTTGTCATTTTCTTTTTTTTTTTGCTCATATTTACTTTGTGTTAGGACATTGTTGAATTTGGTGTTGATTATTGTACTGCTGGAAACCTCACTGCCATCTACGCCAGCCTCCAAGAAAGTGAGGTAACCAGCAAACCTTCTTAGACCTTCATTTAAAGAGTGGCATCACTTTTTTATATTTGATACCACCCATTGGTTTTGAGTCATTAAATATGATGTATCCATTTTGTATGGCTAATGACCAGGCCAAACCTACAATCTATGAGCTATGGTGTTGACACCTGCTAAAACAATAATAGCCATCTAACATGTGACTGATGTCTGCTGGGTGCTAAGCCATGATAACAGTTCTTATTTTACTAATTTACCCACATGACCTATACAAAGTATTGTAAATAATGGCATTTCCGCCAAATTGCAGAATACACTGATATAGCAACTGTTTGTTCTCATTTCTTAGTTTTAGATGAACAAATTGTGCACTTGCAGCTTAGCCTGCTGTACAGCAGAGTCTATTGGTACAGTGCAAACTGGCAGCAGTGCAATACTTAGGGCTGTGCTGCATTCAGTACTCTGGAATGCAGTCTTAATCGCACAACCATTTGCAAATTATTTTTGAAACCACTCTGCGCTTAGGATAAATATGTTGTTTGTCTTTTGTTGATTTCAGTCTCTTAAACCCAGTAGTAAAACATCTGTGTTTTTCTCTTTGCATGATCAATTCTAAGCTGATTTAGATTGCAGTAGTTGAGAACAGCAGCTGGTATATTTCACAAACAAGTATTAAAATGGTCCTAAGCCACTAATAAGTGTTCAAGACTGCACAACAAAATACTTGTCTCTAGGCAGATTCAAATATTTTCCATGTAATTTTTTTTATGGCTGCCTTGTCAAGAAGAACGTGCTGTAAGAGTTAATTAATGAACTGGAAATTGTAAATGCATTTACATGTATCTTATTTACATGTATTTTAGTGTCATACTATAAATAACATACATGATCAATTTGTTCTGTTAATATTGTGAGCAGAAAAACAGGAACTATATATACAGTATGCAATTGGTGAATGGAAAAATTCAGAAGTTAATTTTAATGTGTAGTACTACTTGGAGCAGCATTCAATATCTGTGTGGATACTGCACAAAGAACTTTAGAAATGCAACAAATGCCTCTTCTTGTTTATAAGCTCTCGCATGTTTTAAAAAAATATACAGACATGTTGAATTAATTTCAAAATAAACCTATAAACTACCCCCTTACTTCTGAAGATTCTGAAATTTCCCATGGGGTCAGAGTGGTCTCATTATCTTTTCGCCCTATCATTCTTAAATCTAAAGATCACCTTATTGAATAGTAAAACAATGACATGGAGCACTAAACCAGGCACTGAAAAATGCAGAGGTTGCTCTCCTTTACCTGCCAGCTATTAAAATAAATATATGAGTAAATAAATCTGAAAGACACATGATGAAAGTGGGGACAAGGTTCACAGTACAATGAAAGAGTATCGAAAACGAATGCAGCCTGTCTGGTTGGCCTTGAGCAGTCAGACGATGAGCACAGGTCAGGCAGTATAACATCTGCCTGGTTGGATGGGGTTGAATAAATAATTAATAATTAATATTGGCTTCGGGTCCTTGATTCCTCCTGCTACTGTATGTTCTAGATTCACAAACCATGTTATTAATAAAATGGTTTAATCCTCCTACTACATACAGCAAACAAGAGACAAGTTAGGCAGTTAACAAGTACCGTTTCAAGAGCTTGCTATTGAAATAAGGCAAAAACATGGGAGCTGGCTGTAAAATGTATGAATATGTTCAGATTTTTTTTCACAATAATTCGATTGGAATGCATTCGAGGGTAGAGAGATCAATACAGATTTGATCTCTCAAACACCACCCACACTTCATGTACAGTGCCAAGCAGAGTAAAAGGTTAACATGAGGTGAAATAGTCAAAAAGTAGTTTTCAAAAGGGGGTAATGTGAGGACTACACATTCTTTACCCTCTACGTTTATTCAGTACATTTCAGATATGAATCAATAATTTAAAGTGAATTTACATCATTAAAAAAGCCAGTAGCCATGAAGCATGATTGCTTTAACGTCTTTTGAGCTTCAAAGATATGGGCACATAATAGGTATTAAAGATGATGATGAAGGTAGTGAAAGGCTGAACATAGCTGCTGTAAGATCTGCTCATAGGCACTGACAAACTGCACAGGTGCTTAGAACACTCACAGTGTGCTTTACTGGGGATAGGTCTCTGTTGCTTCCATTCCTAATCAGGCACACTACAGCCTTTTCCTTACAGCTTCTATATGCATGGATGTTATCTGTGTGGATTTCCCTTGGGTGCTTCAGTTTACTCACACAGTCCAAAGACATACTGTACTAGTATTAGCTTCTGGAAGGTGTGTCTGTATGTGCCCTGCAACAGACTGGCACCCCATCCAGGGTGTCTCCTGCCCTGTGCCCATTGCTTGCTAGGCTATGCTCCAGCTCCCTTATGACCCTGTACTGCATAAAGTAGTTAGAAAGTGGAAGGATGGATATAAGAATTGCTGAAGGCTCAGCTGGGGTACAGAGTATGGACGAAAGGAGAAATCAGACCTAGAGTGGTGGAATTAGATTGTGAGACGTACAGTAATAAGGAGCACCCAGCACACAGAGCTGAGGAAGTATGGTTACTTACAGATGACTCCAAACCTGTGAGCTGCACTTATTGTGACAGTGAGAAGAGGTGAGTGAGAAACATTCCAATTAATTTATATTCCAGTAAGCTGCAGGAGACAGTGATACCCAGACAGAGTGCTATAACCGGAAGAGCCACTGATGAATGTTTTTTTGTTTTGTGTGGATTGAGGGGACGCTTGTTCCAGTGCCATCGTAATCTTGACAGAAATACTGCAGTTGGTGGTGAAGAATTGGGAGGTTTACGTCAGGCCCATACATGTCCCGCGGATAGATGGATATACTGTAATCAGAAAGGCTGTAATTGGAGAGCTGTTTCCAATAGAAGGAAAATAAACAAGAAGGGAAATAAAGCATGGATTGTAGTCCTATGACATCGGTTGTGAACATGTAAGCTATACTTCGGAAAGAAGATTTGGCTGACAAACCAAGTCTATGGCTATCCAGTCAGTATCTGCAGTGCCAGTCAGGTGGTCAGGTGTTGGCAGCTCATGGTTCACAGTTAAATTATTTTACCGTTCTATTATAATGCTTCTTAAATCATTTACGCTTTTGTGTATGTAATTATGAATCTTGTTTTCTGCCATCTTTTCAAAACAAAATAATTACAAAACCTTGAGTATCAAGAGTTTCAGCAAAAATTGTAATGCTCACCTTCAATGTAACCTTCTTTTACTCTCTCTTACTCCCTGTTCTCTTTATAAACTATTATTCAGTGACATTCAGTCACCTATCATTTACAAAATGCAGTATACCAAAAGTGCTTTTAGACTAACCAACTGTCTAAGTTAATGCCAGCTGGTTTTCCACTGGGCATTAACTCAATAAAATGTTCTAAACCTGAAAAAACATCAACATTGTAACAGGTTTCCAAAAGAACAGAGTGCACTTCTTTGCCTTCAGCATTGAATCCCTTTTTTCCCCTTTAGTGTTGGATAATGGTTTGAAAAAGATCCAGCCTACTTTCCGTGCTGTACTCAGTTAGCTAAAACTCTATAATATAACCAAGTGTTTCAAACTCTAATCTATGAAAATATATTTTAAATAGAAGCTCAACCGCTAGTTTTTCACAATTCTTTTCCAGTCTTTGAGATTTTCAACAAGCCATTTCTTTTGATATTCTAGTAAATGTTACAAAATTAAAAAAAATAAACCAGTAGAACTCTGAAGTAATCTGTATGTTTCTCCACAACCTAAAGGTCATTTAAGTTTCAGCTGTGAAATATGTGCGTGACTTAAACTGCATTATGTGGGTGCTCTGACTGTATGTAAACACAATCTACTGAACTCCCAGGGTTAACAGATCTAACCACAATCAGTTCCTACAATGCATATCTGTAACATCCTCTCCACAGCATATAATTCAGGCTGCTTTTATACTGTTTCTTCAGACCCCACCAAGCTAACTGGGAACAGACTTCATATATTGAAAAAAACATCAGTTCAGAACATTATTTACAATGCAAATACACTGGTTCCTACAAAAGAACTGACTTTTTATAGTGTAAATAGATTAAATATTCACTCATTCACAATATATTTATGTGCATTCTAAGTGCATTTGTTTATATGCTGAAATTTCTTTAATCATAAATATTGAAATATGCTAGCTGCTAAATGTACATAATGTATCAAAGAAAGAAACCTGTGTACAGTAGGTTCCTTTCTTAAACTTTTAAAACCTGAAAATACATACTGTCAAATACAGTATATACATATCATTAGTTTGATTAATTCCCTGCTAATCCATTTAAAATCTTTTCAGTTGTTTGCATTAGCTACAACAGTTGCAAGATCATACAATTTGAAGATACCTTCTTCTTAGCATTCTCTTGTGTTTTTTAACAAGTTGAACCTATTGTAAACCACAATTTTTAGCTGAATGGAAGGCTATTTTTAACCTAGTGTGAGACTGTTTACTTGCTAAATGGAAAAAGAACGGTTTGCTAGAGAAGCAGAGGAAGGCGGTCACACAGCTTTGGTCCAAGAAAAATGAAAGCCCCCTTCAGATGTTTTTCAAGCACTGACAAGTAGAAAATGTCACATGAAAGAAGAGCAGTCAGCACTGAAGACTTTGCCCATCTCTTTTTTTTTTGTTTACTTTTCAGCTGAGTTTTCTAAATGAGGGCACCAATTCTGAATGCTGCGTTCTGTAGACCAGTAAAGATTAATGAATTTCCATTTGCTATAATGCTGTATGTTTTAAAATTTCTTTGAAATCTGAGTGCCTCTGTGAAAAATACAATGTGTATTTCCAAGAAGCTGAACACTACTACAGTAATTACAAAGAGCAACCATAAGAAAGATGTCTGAGAGTAGTGCTGCTAATTTCTAAATTTTTATTGTTATGACTTTCTGATTCATTCAAAGGCCATACCAGTGTTAGGGGTTGTTCAATGGATGTTACTAAGGCCCAGCCTCGGCAGAATCCCAGTGGGAGAACCAAAGTGGCCAATCGCTCTAGCAGCTTGCCCAGGAAAGCAAAAACATCATGTGATTCCCTCCTCTGGAAGTCAAAATTACGTGAGAGATGCAGGGCATGGGTGGGTCTGCTTCACATCTTTTTCAGTCACATCTCTACTCTATCCCTTTTGCTTTCGCTGTATTTTTTACTTTCTTTTGGCCAAGTAAATCAAATATGCAAACAAATAATTTAAGAATACAACAGCTATTTCCTTTACTTCACCTGAAACCAGCAAGTGTACAGTAAATCTAGCCTGGCTAGTCACAAAACACCCATCTGACAGTTATATACCCTTCTACCATTTAATTTTTTTTTATGTTGAGCAACAAAAGACCTTTCATGCCTATATGTTAAATTATGACACATTGCAGATCTGTAGAGAACAGAGGTTTCACAAAGAGAAGAGTTGAACTGTTTGAGGATATCCGAATATCTCTTTACAAAACAGGTGTCTCAAAACATATGACACATTGAAGAGTCAACTGATTACTACCTCCACCACTATTTCTGTCTTTTACCTTCTTCATTGTCAAAGCCAAAAATAACACTGTATATCCCAGGCAAGGCAACCAATCTATTGCTTATTGTTTTAATCAATGCACCTCTGCCAAATTATGGTTATTACAACAATTCTGCAAAGATGAGTGGGCCAAAATTCCTCCACAGCGCTGTAAAAGACTCATTGCCAGTTATCGCAAATGCTTGAGTGCAGTTGTTGCTGCTAAGGGTGGCCCAACCACTTATTAGGTTTAGGTTAGGATTTATTTTTCCCTTAATAATAAAAACCTTCATTTAAAAACTGCATTTTGTGTTTACTTGTGTTATCTTTGTCTAATATTTCAATTTGTTTGATGATCTGAAACATTTCAGTGTGACAAACGTGCAGTAAAATAAGAAATCAGGAAGGGGGCAAACACTTTTTCACACCGTTGTTTATATAAATGTGATATGAGTAAAATGACAGTATTAGTGGGCACAAGCATAAAAAGAATTTAATGCAATAATTCATTAATAGTTAATTGGGAGCACCTCCTTATTAATGTTTGATAAAGTTATTGCCAGCTGACAAATAGAATCTATATAAATTTTTGTCAGCAGAAAATGAAACTGGTTCCTTTTGCTAGAAGACTGTCTGAGAAAACATCATTCACAGAGATGGTGTAAGATACTGTACTGTTCATTTTTGTTGTGTAAAATGACCAAAATATTTCTTTGAGAATTAAACGGGACGTGAAAGGGTTCAGCTTTCTTCAACCAGTTTTGTTAACAGTCAAACTGTAAACAGTTGCAGATTACTGAACATTTCCTCCTTAACTATCTACAACTGTTGTTTTCTAAGAATTTGCTTTTCAATTTATGTAAATCAGAAATATTAGAGTTGTCAGACTTTTGCAATACAACACTTTTACTCATTAGGGATTTCTGTTTCAGCCTGAGACTTATCAATGTAATTCAAGGTTGTTAGTTTGTCTTCTAGAGTAATTTCAAAAGCTCTTTTCCTAGTGCTTTAAGTCAGATGCAATGTCTTATTTCCCCAGGAGTCAAATGACAGCTTAAGGTCATTAAGTCATTCAATGGTTCAAGCTGAAATTCTAAACCTGAACCTTTCGCTCCATATAATTGAAAGTGCACATTCTTTTGTTTTGATGGGGTGTAGTGTTAACGAAACTATTTTGACAGCATGGAATATTGTATTGTAGAATTTTATTTTTTGTATAATTCTAGTTGTAGAATTCTATTTGCATGTATTTTTAACTTGAATTTCTCCTTTAATTGTTCACACAGTACAGGCATCTTGAATGCCCATATTTGGTACACTTTCAAAAACAACTTCAAGTGTCACAGTGGAGTGTGGCAAGTACATGAAGCGAGCATCTCTAAGATGGGTGGCTCAGGGGTGTATGCCTACACTTCTTCATTATCCCCCGTGTGCGGCCTAGTTGTTCATAGCTGAAAGATGAGACGTGAACAACACATAACAGACATTTCCAAATTGGGTGGGTAGAACCATAATAATTGGAGATTCTAAATTTCAAGAGAATAAATTGAAAAAAGAAGAGTTCCAGCATCCTTCAGTGAGAACATAAGAATAGTTCAGGCGAAGACATTCTGTCCACTTTGTAGTTTGTCCAAGGATATCACCAGTTATGTCCTATGTCCGCCCCGTTGTGGAGATGGGGGACATGCAGGTGTAGTGAATGCGGGCCTCCCCTCCTCCCCCCTGCCTACCCTACACCGGTTGCCAGCCAGCAGTTTCCCAGTGGTCTTCTCCGTGCCTTCCCCCCATTTTCCATCTGTTCCTGGTTCTCTGCCTGCCTGGGCTTTACCTGCTGTCTGCCCATATCCTGACCCACCCAGACTCAACCTGTGGAACCTGTCCTTTGCTGTACTCTCCTCCACCGCTCCTGCCACCTGCTGCATGCGGTCAGCTCTTTGGCTGTTAGCACCCCTGTGTGGGGCTGTAGACTTGGTATGGTGTCAGAATGCACATTTTTGTTCCCCTGGCACTCGCGTCACACTGCATTCTTTCTTCGGAGGGCATGGCACATTTGCCCTTGCTGTGTGCACTTGTGGTGAGGATTGTTGCTGCGCCAGGTTCATAGTTCTCGTGGGGTGCTGTGGCCAGCCAGGGGCCTGGCAGCTCACCCTGCACTGGGAGCTCTGCACAGCTGCCAGCTCTGCTGACCCTTCCCTTCCTGTGTTCCAGCCCTGTGTCCTGCCAGTCCTGTACTCCAGCCCTGTTTTCAGCCTGCCACTTGTTCCTGTCCTGTCTTGTTCCTGGTTCTCTGTTTCTTGCTCTTGTACCTCTGAAACAGAGTCCCTACTTGAGCACACTGGCCACTGCCCTTGATCTTGGGTCCAGAACACCTCCTGGCCGGACCGTCATCCTGGAAAGGGGGCTAAGGGACCAAGGTGTTGTCTTCCACATCATGGCTGACTGGCTTGTTCCATGCTTTCACAACCCTTTGTAAAAAGAAGGGCCTCATGTTATTGATGTTAAGTACAATATGCTGACTTTGCCAATTCCTTGGAAAATTTTGAATATTTATATCATGTCCCTACATAAACTTCTCTGTTCAGTTCCTTCAAAACACTCCTTTAAGCCCTGGAAAGTACCTCATTCTCTTTTTCTGGAGGAATTCCCAAGCAACAATATCTGTTGTGCAATGTGCTGACCAAATTTGTACACAATATTATTAGAGCATTGAACAGTTTTAACATATACTCCCTTCATTTAAATACTACCCTTTTAACTATATACTGTATAATAACATTTGATCTGTTTTACTTTTATACTGCTTACATTTGTCTAGAAGATGTAAATGCTGTTTACATAAACAGCTCAGCATTTTCCATTTGCTACCTGTGTGTAATACTCTGTATTTTTCTACATTAAGTATCATCTGATATTTGCCTGGCAGATGTTTGCCTTTAATTTTATCTAAATCCTATTATTTTATTAGATTACTGCCAAGTTCTATCTTGCAGTACTTAGCTGCGGTAAGTTTCAAAGACAACAGTGATGGTACTAACAACAAGGCTCTGCTACCAGAGAGCAGGAGCCCTTGAACAATGTAGGGCAGTGGAGACACAGAAAAGACAGATTGTTATCTAAGATCAACGACACAGTTACAAAATACATGCTATAGTTTACATAGTGAATGACGTTTTATTATCAGTCTCAGAAAATTCATTCAGACATTCGGTTTAATTGGAGGCTTGTAATGGTGTCCTGCTGCACTCTTAAACTTGGTACCTCTGTGGAAAATTGGATGACTTCTTCATAATGGTGCAGTGACCGAAGATGCTGGAGAATGTAAAATATCAGGAAATAAATTATTTGGAGAAAGAGCTCCCTATTCAACTCCTGTAACAACTATACCAAAGCTACATGACACTGCTGGTACCCTGTCTTGGGTTTGTGATGTTGCTGGTCCATAACTTATGATACTGCAGGTGCTTCAGTAATTTCTGAATTAGAATTGTAGAGGATGCAAATGTGATATTGATGTACTGTAATCAAATAGCATGTCTCTCTTCTTAATTCAGGATACAAACCATTGGTAGTTTGTGAAGGTATTTTATAGTTATAGTGGAGAAGGATATTTGCCAACCTGGTTGAATTGTTCTGATGGACATCATGTTGACATCCAATTTCCTTGTTTGAAATGCTCTCTCAAAATACCATTGGATGAGAAATGGTAAAGATCAATGTGAATGTGTTCAATTCCATTTTTAAGAATAATGTATGCCCGTGGAAGTTGTTTTATTGTTGATTACTTCATGCATAGAGATAATCTGATGTATCTTCTCTTTGGTGGTAAAGATATTCCAACAATTCATTTGGTTAACTTCCATCTACCTTGTGAGTAGCCACAATTTTGGTTCATAAAGAGTCCTGCAAAGACTAGGAATGGCCAGGCCATTTCCAAGGGTGTGACAGTGTGTAACTGTATTGTGTTTACATTGACATTCAAATCGTGTCCTGACTTTTCAAGCTTTTTTGTCCTCCTGGCACCCTGTTCCCCTGGCATTTGATATCTGGCCATCAAATGAATCTCTATATGACATTCCAGGGTATGTTAGCTGTAAAATATCCATGACGTGAACAGATCCTGGACCATGAGACTTCACAGCTGTAACAGAGAAGTTATTGCTCTTCAGACAGTAGAGATGAAAGAGAAATTAGTATTTTATCAAACCTTCTAGCATGCTAGGAGCAAGTTCCCAAAGCTGGTGATTTCTGATGGCTCAACCAACAGTAATTCAAGATAATCAGAAAATTTGCCTCTGAATGCAAAGTATACTATGTAACACTCAGCCAGAGGACAATATTGAATATTGGCAAGTATCACGGTATGTTGTTTTTTTTCCTCTCCATCTTTTCCCACACTATCAGAAAGGCTTATGGCTACGACTGTATGTGGATTATATGATGACTAACGAGGGTAAGTATTGTTCGATGACTGGCAAGTATTTTGTTGTGCTGGGTTTAGTCTTCCTCTGTGTCTTTTGTCCAGACCCCAGGGACATCAAACCCTGTGGCCTAGTGTCTAGGGCCACATCTGACATCCACCCCCACTGTGTGGCAATACCGTAATTGAGCATTTGTGACAACAGCTAGCTTTGGACTAAATAAGAAAAAGATGCAAGCTCTTTACTATAAGAAGCAGCCATAGAGTAGAACAAAAGAGAGATTTGTTTGTAGCACATTTGTCCAGGAGTTTGTATTTTCATTACACATTTGTATTTTCATTCCATGGAAAAAAAGCTGTTTTGGAATAATGTATTTCTGTTGAGTAACATGAGGATCCAAAAGGGAAGTATCTTTTTGCTGTCTTGTTCTAGTTTTGTTTGTAATCTTTAAGTGACATTAGAGATTATTGTGATTCTGCTTCTTATTCTACAAAGTGCTCCTGGTGGCATATTAAGTCTTGTTTTCAGATTAGAGCTGTTGTGTTGTAGTTTGGTTTGTGTGTATCAGCTCACCAGTGTGTGTTTATGTTGTAACACCTACAGTATAATTGAGAACAATGTTTAGTGACCTTGTAATGTGTGTTATATTTATTGAGTGCTATGAGCCTGTGAAATAACCTTTGTGAGTTTGAATACCACTGACACCACAGGTGCTCACACAATTAAACAAACCTTATACTTTAGATACCCCCAGACTATAGAATTGAGAAGTCCTAGTTCTCTATCATACTTCATACTCTATCATCTCAGATTCCATTCACCACTTTTACCCTTTTGAAGATATATCTTTACAATTATATATAATTATAACTGCTACACTTTGAGCTTTTAAATATTTTCCTACTTAGGCAGCAGCTTATGAAAAGGTAATTTACAATTGGGGTTAACTGATTTTCTTATTTACAGTTATCTTTTTGAGACCACTGTTTTACCAATTCTGGAGAAAAAATGTTACCAAGGTTTAAAGCACAAAAGGACAGACTGGTGCTGCCTTTTTATTCATATGTCACAGAAAACTATGTGGTCACGTCTATGATTTATTAGGTAAGATCATTCTTTGAAAGGTAAAAACAAGAGTCTTTTGCTTGCATAGTGGAAAGGTGATAAAAGTGCTTGTATTACTCCACAACCATTCATGGACTAGATTAACAACTGTTTCATGCATGACGTGGAGTGCTACTTGAGCTCAAAGAATTTGGCCTTCAATGTCCTGTTTATCACAGAAAATATCCCAGCTATTGTAGTTAGTTGTTTACTGTGATTTTCATTCTGGGTTTTGTATTATAAAATGTTTTAACACTAAAACATAATTTAGACTTCTTACAAAAAAAATTGTATGTATTTTCAAAACAGGCCATAGACTGTACTAAACAACAGACACATATTCTTGTCTAAATTGGTGAACCAAACCCTGTTTTTTTTCCATAAGGTCTTTTATTCACCCATTATGGATTCAGGAGATTCCATTCTTGAAAACTGCTCTACTTAATTTGGAGTGGGTGTTATTTTTATGGTCTGAGAAATGCTACAAGGAGTGAAAGAGAAGAGACAGGGTCAGCAATGTGCCAGCTGTGGAGTTAGTATGAGATAAGGTGTGCAGAGTTCATGTGACTAAAATAACAGTGTTTGGGCTTAACGCCAATGATATATGATGAAAGTTTTTTAACAATAATAGTCCTCTGGCTTAATGCCAGTGATATATGAGGTGGTAATGCATCAGTGAAGTTAAGCAAGAAAAAAATAAAATTGAAATATACTACAGGCCTTTTTCTTAACTATGTTCACTAGATTAAAACTAAAGGCATTTTATATTAATATAAAATTATTTTCACCACTTCAATGATCCTTGAACCCTTCGGTATACACCTATCCAGCACACTCAGTTCATTTTAACAAAGTAGTGTTTCAGTTTACCATCTTCTATACTCTCTGACCAGCCCTGCATAAGTAACCTTTTCACCCTTGACATGGCTGGATCCCAATCTGTCTAGAACCTGATATGTTTTTCATCCGGTGGTGACCCTGACAGATGTTCTAAAGATTTGTTTTTCCAGATAGAGGTATAGTAGGTTTATCTGGAAGAAGCAGGCAACTTAAATCGTTCTTGCCAACCTTATACACAATAGTGTTCTAATAGGCTGAAAGAGTTTATCACTGGATTTTTCTCTGAGCTTGTAGGACTATTGTCTCATTAAATAAACTCATCAGTGTCCTGTGGTCTAAACAAGTGATGAATGGATACTTGTAAATGTACTGATGATACTCACATTATAAACCAATTCTGGCCAATTCTTCCTTGAGTAGCTGAGAGTATCCTTTTTCTGTCAAATTAAGCATATAGGATGCAAGTCCTGTGGGTTATTGAGATGTGTCCTTCATCAGATGTGAAAATCTTTGTCTAACACCATGCAATGAGGTATTACAGTACAGGAGGAACACCTTTTGATCAAAATGAGCAAATAGACATGTTGACCAAAGCAGTTTATGGACCTTGAAGAACTATGTCTGGAGGCCCAAATTCTAGTGCCATGGTATATCTAGTTTGCACAACTGGGCAACTGCTAATGACAAAACAGACAAAAACTTCCTATACAACAAGGCCAGGAATTACATTAAAACATTTTCTGAAGACAGAATTTATTGCTTTCACTTTGACTGCAATTGGGAAGTGACCAAGTGACCAGATTCTGCTCTTTGATGTGTAGGAAAGTAGATTGCTGAGTTTTAATCTGAGGCTTGTTTGGGATAGTTTCTTCAGCACTGTCCAGATTGTCAAAATGCATGTTTTTTTGGATCCATTTATCAAAATATCACCCAAATAAGCATGTGGTATTCCTTGGAGAACATTGTCAGTAATCCTCAGGAAAATTTCTGGTGCTAAAGATATTCCAGATGGTAATCAGTCATACATGAGCAGCCTCTGGTGTATGTTAATTGTCATATACTGTATAACTTTTCATACAATTACTTCTACTACTACATAAATAAAAAGTATATAAATAAAAAGTACTACTATCAAAGTAGTAGTGGGTCTATGTTTATTATTAGCAATGATAATAATGCAACCAAAGACAAGGTGGCACAGTGCTTAGCATTTCTGCCTTGCCATGCTGGGGCCTGGGTTGCTATCTCTGTGGAGTTTGTATATTCTCCCTGTGTTCACATGGGTTTCTTCCGGGTGCTCTGTTTTCCTCCCATAATCCAAAAACATACTGGTAGGTTAATTGGTTTCTGTAAAAATTGGCCCTGTTGTGAGTGAATGTGTCTGTGTCTGCCCTGAGATAGATCTGTACCCTATCCAGGCTGTACTTTAATTTGCACCCATTATTTGCTGGGAGACAGCTCTAGCTTCCCTGTGAACTTTAGTTGATAGAAAGTGGATGAATGGGATAGCACAGCATGTTGCCTGCAGATAGAAAGAAATTAAGTGTGTGTGTGGGGTAAATTTATTATTTTATTTATATAAAGATGGAAAAAAGAAACGCAGCATTTTCTGGAATGAGAATACTATACTTAAAGCTTATGTACTTAAGCCCTCTGACCAGCAATACATGTTGTGCAGTGAGGCATTGCAACTTGCCAATCACACGAAAGCTCGTTAGGTGGACTTTTACCCAACGAGGTCCAGGTGGAACAATGCCTGATCAGGTCACCTTTAAAAAGGCCTTAATTCAAAGCTACTGCAAGAAAAAGGCCACACGTAGTCAGTTCTCTGTGCATTCCATAATGCCTCAAATATCACCAGAAGCAAGGGAGAGGGCCATTGGCATGCTGCAGGCAGGCATGTCATGTGCCAGGGTTGTCAGACACTATGAAGTAAGCCGCTCCACTATGTCCTGACTGCAGAAAAGGTTTCAGGAGACCAGCAGGACAGATGACTGTCCAAGATCCGGTCGCCCTCGCCAGAACAGGACCGACACATCAGACTGGTCCATCTTAGAGATCGTTTCAGATCTGCCACCCGTTCTGCTGCTGAAACTGCTGGCATACACAATGCCTGCATCAGTGACAGGACAGTGAGGCTCCATGCTGCTGGCCTTAGTGCAAGGCAACCTGTCAGAGGCCCTCTGCTCACACCTCCTAGATATCACACCCGACTGGCTTGGGCCAGACAGAGGCTGTGATGGACTCGTCTGCAGTGGCATCAGGTCCTCTTCACAGATGAGTCACTCTTCAGGCTGTTCCATGCAGACGGGAGTGCCAGAGTATGGAGGAGGTGTTGCCTTTATTTTTTCCATCAGTATATTATTTGGCAAGAAGTACAATATAGTAGCTTGACTCTGGAGTAAAGAATTGTGCTATGGTTATTTCATTATATTAAATTATTGCTTTCTTTACAAACTCACATATTGTCAGCATATGTCTTGAAAACCAAAAAGCAAAACCAATAAAAAGACAGTATACCGTGCTTTAGAGACTGACTTGCAATTGTAATCTGTGCCATATTTCAGAGGTATACTTTGTTCTGTACTGAAATAAATACAAGAATTAAGGGAAAGCCACAAATCTGTCTCAGGAACACAAGGAGCAGGGCAGGACTGCGCACTGAACAAGATGATAGTTTGTTTCAGGGCGCATATACAGTATACACACGGGGACAATTTAGAGAAATTCCACATGAACATGAAAAAGAACATGCAACATCCCTGCAGAAGATGTTTCATTTGGGAATGAAATTAAGAACTGCATAGTGTTGCCCTAAACCAATTTATTTTTAGAATTCTAGAACATGATTGGCACCATGTTGTGACTACAAGTAAACAATATCATAGCTCTTTTGAAGATTTGAAGAATAATATGAAATCCATGTTATGGCTTTTTTCAGTGTAAATGATTACTTTGTATATGTAGAGTGCCATGGTGACAAAGACAAAATCCTCCTACATAATTAATAGCCTTATAAAAGCACTATCTAGATCTACTGTTACTGTTACGTTCTTTGTCTTCTGCTGATTGATTTAAAGGGGATTCCCAACATGTGCATGACAGTTTACAATAAAATGTTCCTTCAGAAGAAACTTAAACAAATATTACTGCAGGTCATTATTTTCATTTAACAAAACCTACAACTCTAGATGCTTCTCCTCATCTTAATTAAATTGCCCCCCAGCTACATTCTCTCAATTAGATTCCCACACGGTAAAAGTGAGTTTCTTGTTTTTGTTTCACTACGCACCATGAATCATAATCATTGGCTTCCTTCTTCTTTGCTGAAGTAACACAAATAAACCATGACAATGTTCCATTTATAACTCAAATGTTAATGGCCAAACCTAACACCCACACCACATAGCTCGGGAGGATCTTTGTTTTAAGGAACCAAATATACAATTAAATGTCAGGCATTCTGCAAGAGTATTTGATTATATGGAAAATATCCAACACTTCAACAACATATAATTGTGTAGAAATATTTTAGCATATTAACTCCAAGACAAAAGTTACAATCCTAGTATCATGGAAAGTTCATTGTTTTTCAATAATCAAATGGAAAGAAATGACATCAATGTATAATGCATGCCTTCTCACTTAGCAGCAGTGTAAAAGAGAGATGGCATTATTGTTTTGTTAGATTAGCTTCTTATCTAGGCAACTTGAATGATGTAGCTGGATCCTGTTAATGTGACCTCTTTTTAAATAACACAATGAGAATGACTCTGCTTTTTGATTAGAATGTAGACAAGCCCTTTCAAGTGAAAGTAATTATGCTCACCCATACTGTATTTGTCCCACTAGGATCACATCTGAGGGTCTTGACATGATTATGGTCTTTATCAGCTACAGCACTTTAAAGAAAAGCTGGTCTGCTACTAGGAAATTCATAACCTGAATTAATCCACCAATTGTTCAGGTTTGAAAGAATGTTATTTAAATGGAGTGTTATTGTTAAGTTTACGTAGTGAATTCTATGTTATTCAAATAAGGATACTATAAAAATAAAATGAGAAAGAAAATAAAGTAATCAAGGCGTCACCGTTGGTAGTGTGTGTCTCAGTACGGAGGTTTCTGAGTACAAAAAGATGTGAAATCTTGGTGCAGCAGTCTGAGAGAACAGAACTAATTCCCTTTATAGATGATACATCTATATCAGGATTTTTGGCAAGCAGATTCCTATACTTTACTAATAATAATAATCAAAGTTTGTACAGTGGAATTTCCTTTTTAGGTTTTTGTAGATCATTTTATGATGGTTTGTATTCATGATTTCATAGTAGCCTGCTATGCTTCTTTTTTAAAGTTAACCTAAACAGCCATATCGTGTCTCGCATTTTTATTTTCAGTTCAAGTTGTTCATAGTTGACCTTTGTTTACTGAATAGAACAAGAAGTTATTGTCATGTGACTGAATTACAGTGCCTTTCAAAAATTTTCGCCCCCATCTAATGACGTCCCATTTTGTTCAATAAGAAAAGATACTGTACACACATTTTTAAAATGGAATTCAAGCATAGGTTATCCAACTGTGGAACTCAGTCACAGAATGGTTTCCATATTATGTTCCTCACCAGGTGAGGAACTGAGTGTTTTCAATAATAGTTTCGGACTGCAAAAGTGCATAGCTTCTCCTCCTACTCACTTTTATTCTCATCTTACCTCCCTCTCGCATCTCCCTTTTTTCACCCAGCTGGGCACTAAGTTGCATATTTTTAACCTTAACCTGTTTATCTGATTGTAGTGCTTTCTTAACTACATTCAATTCTCTTGTTATGTTAAGTCTCGGGGATTCAAGTTAAATAACTTTTCCAATTTGACTATGAATTCGATTTTATTACTTTCATATTTTGGATTATAGTTCACATGATTGTGTTTGTCATTTCTAAGGACAAAATCAGCCATGAGCCATTGATGAGGACCATAGAAACCCAACATCCAATTTTCTACATCCTCAAGCATTCACCAACTGCAAAGTTGCCAACTTCTGGATTTTTCAGGAAAGCAACACTCACATTTGGTGTAGGAAACCTGAATTTATAATCATACACTTTGGGGTTAGAAAGAATAAGTGGCTTTGTGATGATGGATGTGAAGTTTCATATGGTAACTACTGAGTGCACATTAGGCTTTGAAAATATAAATAGAATTAATATATTAGGCTGGTGCTGATATGCTTTGTTAGACAGCCAAAATTGAGCCCCCATGAATAAACAGGAGTACTCCTCCATCAACACCACTCTTCTCCCTCCACTGTCACCATGAATCCTAAAGGTTAAGTGTATATGATATCCACCAATGCCAGGAGAGGAAAAGCAGAGGATCCCAATGAATAACCTTTCACCTCTCCTTTTTCGTTGCAGTCAGACTCACCTACCAGATCCCTTTCTGCTGCTGCAAGAAGCCCAGATTAGAGGTATCATCTGTCAAGAGTAGCAAGGGCAAACCTAATCCACATACAATTCCTGTTTGAATTCCTCCGCTGAGCAAGCAGGGCCTGGCTTCCGGCTTTCCTTCAAAAAGAGCTACAGTATCCGTGTACTGGAGAAATCTGAAAATAAACACCTGGGGCTTGTCATGGCCTAAAGAAGAGCAGTCTCAAAGTGTCCCCTCTTGATAAATCTCATTGTGCCACATTAGGGAACCAATTACAAATGTCTTTGTTCAGGAATCTAACTGAATCATCATGTTTAAATCCCTCAGGTCATCCCACAATCCAAATGTTGTTTGAGTCTTGATCTGCCTTCCACCTTGATTACTTTACACTCCAGGCCTTCCAACTTTGCTTCATGTCTGTTCAGTAATTTTATGAACCAGTTGCTCACACAAGAAACAGGTGTTAAGTGAATGTTTCAATTGTTAGTCATCACCGCAATCTGGGAGGTCACAGTAGCAATCCTTATTTTCACAAGTTTCAGAGAGCAACAGTCTGTCTGTTTCCTCTTGAGGTGTGAAGAGATCTCAGACACTCTAGGGACAGAACCAAACCTATAACAACCATGCATGTGACATGGGGCAGAGCAGTGGCTCTGTGGCTAAGGATCTGTGCCTGTGGCTGGAAGGTTGCTGGTTCAAATCACACAACTGGCAGAGGAATCCTACTCTGTTGGGCCCCTGAGCAAGGCCCTTAACCCCAACTGCTCCAGGGGTGCTGTACAATGGCTGACCCTGTGCTCTGACCCCAAGCTTCTCTCCCTGTCTGTGTCTCATGGAGAGCAAGCTAAGGTATGCAAAAAGATGAATTCCTAATGCAAGAAATTGTGTAGGGCTAATAAAGTGATGTTATGTTAGTAGAGAAAAACAAATGTCCAGCAGCTGGAACCCTGAAACTGGCACAGCTTCGTGTATCCTTCCTTATATTCTTTTGCAGAATTAATCTTCTGCATTTAGTGAAGTGCTAAAAGTGCCTCATAAAACAATAACCAGGCAAAGACAGTACTTAAAAAACAATCAACATAAAGCTGAGTATAGAGCTCAATTCTACTCAAGAGCAAGACATGGTTGATGAGGCTAATGGCTATTACAACAGTTCATACAGGAGGTTTGGAGAAGATGTGCAGTAGAAAAAACTGCAGCTCATCGGGCCTGGTTAGCTGTCAAAAAATTCAGTACAAGAACATAAAGTATTATTTCTTCAAGATGTTTTCAATAAAATTCCTCATATAACAGTAACGTATGAGGACTACTTTAGTTTCAACTATTGCAAAAAAAATGCAATTATATAGACATTAGAAACATTAAGAATATTCACAAATACTTTTACAGGTAAACTCAGTTTGGAGAAGTGCATTCAAACTAACAGACTAACAAGAACACTGAAGGAGGTAATATAGTCTGGGATACTGTAACCAAAACCAGTGAGAATTTATATTTATTTTCAAAAAACATTGAGATTAAGATTTCCTATTGACTTGAAAAAAATAACTAAGGACTTGGGGCACTCATCCAGACTTACATTACATAAATGATGGACTGTAAGCATAATACCCTAGCAGTCTCCAAAACTTTCAATTATTCTTCTGTATTAAACAGTATACTAACGTGTTATTTTCACAGATTTCATTTTAGAACTTTAAATTTCCATAAAATTGCTGTGGTTGTAGTAACTACTTGACAAAACATGGAGAATTAAAGACTAGTTTGTTTATTTAAATGGTCTTTAAATAATCTTTGCAATGCTACACTTGTCTACAATTTTAGGAACTGAACTGTGCTACAGGCAAAGCAGCATTGAAGGCCAAATTGATTTACAGTACAAGAAATAAAATCTTAGATTAGCATCTCTCTAGTACTTTAATTTTTGTACATTTCTTTATGATAGGAGTGAGAAGATCCATTTTTCTTTAACAAATATTTACATTTTGCAGATAATGTTTTATAGTTCACCTCTGGATATGTAATACTTTGAATCATTTAAACACTTATCCATGAATGAATGTTGGCACATTCTGAGATGAAGAAAATGTGAAAATCCAGACAATGTTGCAATTTAATCTATCTGTCCAATAGAAATGTGAAGTCGGCTATAACAGCCCAGAGGAAATTTCTTGATATGGTTCCAAGTCTAGAAACCTAGCACTCTCAGGCTGGCTATAGCAAAAGTTATGTGCAAGCTTGGAATTTATTGCTTAATAGTAATGGTTTGACTCAGTATGCACTAAGTAAGAAGTCAAGTGAATAATAAAAAAAACATCAAAAATCAAATCCTAGTACTCAGAGTATTGCAAAATTTGAGCATTGACTGGCTTATACATTAAAGCTCCATAATCATGTTAATTACAATTATAGTTTAAAATGCATAGCACTGGAAGTGTCATGGCTACTCTGCCTGATAGTAACCATAGCAACTGTGACATCATTACGGACATAGTGATGCATGAAAATTCAAATAGCTGGGGAATGGTTGCTAGGCGACTTGAACTTGGGGAAGTCATTGGGCAGACAGCCAAGGGATTGGAATCTTGTGAACACAGACTACTTGATTGTAGTGTAACTGCATGAAGTTTTTTTTTCCACCACTGTGTGATATGACCAGTGTGATATGACCACTCAAAGATGCTCAAGAAATATCTGTCACTTGATGCAGGCAGAACATTAAAAAATAAAGTATTGATTCTATTACTGACATAGTCAAGTACAAGTGAAATAAAGCAATACCATCATTCATCTTCACAAAAAGCACATTGTTTCACATGCAGCAGTGTTTATAGGTGCTAGATGTTAGGTCAAATCTGCACTCCAAGTCATCCAGCTTTTTCTTAAAATAATTTGGCATATCTCACCAAAAGCACTTGGAAATGCTGACTGCTTTCTTCCAGAAGACTACAAAAGTTTTTAATCCATCGTCCAAAATATCTGCTGGTAAACATAGCATTGTACGGAGTCAGAGGGTAGATCAAAGGGACACAGTATGAGTCAGGCTGAGCTCATTTGAAGAACGGTTGTGGGAAACAGTGCCTTTTGAGCACATTTCTTTTTTTCCCAGCTGCAGTGCATGACTGAAAATCAGAAATGGGTTTATTATTACTCTAATATAATTCCTGTTAGCAAGACGTAGCTTTCGCAGCTATAAATGTGCAGGACTGATCCAAAATCTGGCAATCAATTCCCAAAATTAGAAAACAACAACAATGAGGGGCACACACAGACTTGCGCATGTGAATGCAATAGAACAAACTTTCACCACAAAGAGGCGCTAAACACAATGCTGTATTCTATATTAGGAACAGAACCACATATTCCTTGCAGTACCTATTTTGGAGGATATAGCACTTCAAGAAAACTGTTACTGCCACGCAGGGAACAAATATGTCTCAGTGTTGAGTGATGCCAAATACCTTCACTGAGATCTCTACTGTCTAAGAGGTGTTCTAAGAGGTGTTCATAATTTCAACAAAAAATCTAAAGTGACTGAAAACATCATGGAAAGTTGGACTTGCAAACCACAACCCTACTTGAAAGAATTCTTGGTCACGACAGAGGACATAAATTAGACAGCTATATTAAAGGAGTGCTCACTAGTAATGAATACTTTTTCCATGTAATTCGTATGCCCATGACCCAAACATGTTGGACATGCAGTTAATGAGGTATTCTTCTCTGAAGTCAATTGCAAAACCTCTTTGTTTATCTTGGATTTTACTGTACCATAAGTTAGTGATCTCTTCATCTACAGCATATTGAATTAGGAAGTGAAAAGATCTAGCAAAAATAAGCACATGCTGTAAGTGCTAAAGACAATGAATAATCAGAAACTTTTTTTTACACATGCTATTTGCATTGCCAATGGATGTACCTATCAGTGTAGCAGACTTGGCACAGGAGCGGTCAAAGTGTGCCAAGACTGCAGACACCATGCCATAAATGTCACTTGGTTTGCTCTCTGCAGTCACAGCACAGCCAGCTATTCTGACACACAAGACATTTCATGCCAGCAAATTACTTAAATTGCTAGAAATCTAAACTCAGACTTCAAGGAACTGAGATAATGTAACACTACATAGTGTTCACACTGGTGATGATTTATTTTCTATCAATTCCTGTGTCACACACTCTAGCATGAAACTATTAATAAAATTCTAGTTTCTTAGATATCTCCTTTTGTAAAATAAATTGTCACCTTTTTCTAAAAATGGGATAGACCAAGAGTTAATGATGGGCTATCACATAAACGACATTTTCATTTATTTTATCAAGTCCATATCAAGCTAGAATTACACATGTGCAAGCAAACACAAAATTAAATTTTACCCAAAAGCATTTTGAACCTAGGAATGCAATGATAAATATTCTGGTATAATAAAGCAATACATTCTAATTTTACAATAAAAGTAACATTAATAAGAAATAAATGTTAATAAAATAATTTTTTACACAATCTCATGGGTTATGATAAATTATATTGGGTAAGTATACTTATATGGCTCACTAATTATTATTCAGCTGAATGTTGTATACAGTACATACTGACAAAGTTAATAATTTATGTAAGTGATCTAGATTATAGTATATAATTATCGGTAACAAAACTACTTTGTTTAAAGGAAAGTGTATTCGGTCACATAGTGAACATCTATGAAACTGCGTTGAACACTAAATGCAAATAACTGAGTCTTGCATGGTCTGCTGTATGGGCCTGATTTTAAATCTCTAAAGCCAAATGTTTCCTCACACCACTCTAGCTTCATAGGTAGAAATAGGAGCACCTGCAGAGTTTTTAGAATTAACTTATGAAGGAAGACACAGGGAGAATAAACCATAAGCCTCTTTCTACCTTGCATACTTTGCAATAAGTAAATCAGTTTGTAAGACTTGGCCTATTTATTTTTCCAGAAATAGGATAGTCTCTGGGGAATCACAGCTTGCTACCAAAGACGTTTCTGTATAGAAGAAGGCATCTATAGAACAAACACTACACTGATGAGCTGAACTTGAAAACTCCTAGTCAGGTTATTTAGTGGTTAGCAAAAAGGCCTGTGGAATTCTTTAGGCACCGATGTGCTTGATTCCAATTCTAAAATTAAAGATGCATGTTTATTTACCATTAACATCATAAGAATCTACATCTTGTCCCTGAATATATAATGAGAGACATTAAATTGCAGCATAATTGAGTATCTGAACCAGCAGTATTTGTTGGGTTTTTCTCAGTAAATGTATTTTTATAGGTATTTAACTGTTTAGATAAATTGAAAATAGTTAAACCTCTTAGACAATATAATAAAATTGGATGTTTATGCAATCTTTAATCCGCATGCATAATCTGAAACTTTGAGTTTGAATACAAAATACATCTTAACAGAGTTCTAATGGTGAAGCCAATTAAATGTGTTCTGCTATGATTCTTCTGTGATTTTCTAGAAAGCAAATTGGGTAGTATGCAATTTATGGTCTAGGGATGGCTTAATATACTAGAACAAGAAATTGCTCTGGATATAACATGATTTAAGCTGAAAAAATACCATAAAAAAACGTTCTTAATTTAAGGGAAATTGGGTATTAAATGTTGCCTTATTTCACAACAGTGACAACTTGCAGAAGATGTAGCTATGCCACCTACTGTAGCAGTTTTAAAGGGGGCAAAAACCCTTCTCACAACACACGCTGTCTGATTCCCAAGAGCCAACAGTTCACCACAGACCAGCATTAAGCAATAAGGTTTTATTCCTATAGCTACTTGTCATTGCGAAAAGGGTAGCAGCAATATCAGCTTGAAATAAATGGGTACTCACAAGGGACACATGCAGACAAGAAAAGCATTACTCAGCAAAATCGTCCCAAGTAACCAGAGGAAAAAAATAGTCCCATGGGGCATTTTTTTGTTCTCCATACAGTCCCGTTTCTCTTTGTTTCCGTGCAACACCAAAAACGTCTTCCAAAGGGCACCACTTCCAGTTTTGCTAAAGAGAACTAAACTGTCCACCCTTTTAAACACCCAATCCAGGACTTTATTTTGCTGCACCCTCTATGTTCGCAATGAGCTCAGCCCATGCCACTCAGGCACGCTTCTTTCTGTCATACCAAAAGAAAGAAAAAACTCACTACTGTCCTTTGGATGTCTCATTTGTATATTCCTTGCCTTGAAGCAACATGTTCCATTATACCTCCTCTACCCTGTTATGGGTCTGCAATAAGCTAAAGGGCAAAGGGGGAAGAGAGCTCACAAGCCCTGTGTCTCAATTAGCAAGGGTTTTTATAACCTTTTCTGGCCAAAACTCCAGGACTTGAATGAGGGGTTAGAAGGTCTAGGAGAAGGCAAGCACAAACAACCTTGGGAGCTACTAGCAGACAATGTCTGTACACATATTGTGAGTTATCATGGAGCTTTGTCTTTCTTTCCTCTCCCTTTGATTTTACACTTCTGTTTCAGGTCCGGTCCCCGCAGAGTCAGCACCTCCAAATGTGCCACCTCTGACTATGGGATAATTGAAAGGCATCAGATCAAGCCATGTGTCGCTGAAATCTGTAAAGACCACTGTTGGTCATACAACACCTTAAAAAGAGAGGGAAATGGCACAAAAAAGAAAAAGAAGCTTACAACCATAAAAACCGGTATCAAATGCATAAATCAGGTGACCATAGTCATCAAGCTACTGTTCTACGCCCACTAAAAAACACACGGAAAAAAAATATCGGAAAAATGCTTGAAATTTCATAACATCTTACAAATGTTCCTCTTCTTCTTCACCTTTGCGCCTTCCACTAGTCTTATTTTTTTATCGTTTCTGTTGCTGATATAAGATTATTTGAGTAAAGAATGTTCTTGTCATAACATTAGATAAAATAAAGTGGTAAAAATTGTTTTGCTGTGATCTTGCTGAAAATAATGTCATGCTTCCTTCTCATCCTCTGCCATATCTTTTTGTTTCTTTCTTATCAGTGAAGACTCATCTATACCTCATGTTTTGGCAATTGTTGTTTGTTTAATTCTTTATAAAAAATGCCAGAAAATATTGGTATCTTCATACCACCTTTCCCCTAAACTATTATTTCACACTGACTGTATGGTTTCTAAAACTTGAAATTTCTGTAACCGACTTTATCTTGAAGAGCACAGGAACATACTCTATTAATCATCAGAAATTCTGGTAAGAATGGCTTTTTTCTTAAAACAAATGTGTGCAGTGTTTTTAACTCTGCCATCTTTGGGGTACCTTTGACAACAAATGAAATAACTTGAAATGCCAGCTAAAATTCTTATAGAAAACATTGGGTACAGAACATAAAGGGCTCAAATTATTGACCTCTAGGTCAAGTTACACGTGCCCAGACAAATGAACATCCGAGTAATTTTTTACTTATAAACTTATACTGTATGAAAGTAGGTTAAGAGTTCATAATGCAGCTTCTGCTCAGCCATACAGTAAATCTACATTTAAATGTAATTTAGTTTGGGATGGTGCAGAAGGAGACATGCAGGGAGCTCAGTTGCAGTAGCTGTTCAGGAGTGGAGTGGGTTGTACCAGGCAGTGTCTGTATGGGGGTTGGTTAGCCACTGTTGCCAGCCTCTGTAAATAAGTAATACAGAAAAGCAGAGTCAGATTGAGGGGAGGTTTCAGAACACCAGGTGGGATTTGCGAGATTAACCTGTAATGATTAGAAACAGCTACAGCTAGCCTAAACCAATTTCAGCTAGTTTTCTAGTTCTGGCTCTGCTTACAGCCATATATTGTGTAACTGTGCACCTGGTTGGCCTGCATTGCCATAGTAATACTACTGGAACTTTGACAGAAAAAGATGGCTTAGGGTTCCAAGTTCACGGTCTTTGAGGCTGTGTGTTTTATGTTTTATTTGTGACCACTCTCAAAGCTGCTAGCAATAATATTTTACATATTTTTAAAATCAGTATGCCTAATCTTAAAAACAATGAGGGGAATAATTAGTCAGCATTTCTGTGTTTGCTACCATAAAGTTGACATATTTGAAGGAACATTTTGTTTTGTTCTTTTTGTTTTTGAACCACAAATTTAAAGTCAAGGAAAAAAGTTCCATTTGTCATCAATGCAGCACAAGCTATTACTGAATAACTTAAACTGTGTTACACTGTTTCTTTATATATGTTTTTTATATATATACTGTAATTTCTGTGTACTTGATGCTTGTTTTTGAATAGGCCATATGAATGAGATTGTATAAAGTATGGTTACTTTACTAACCATATTGATTTTATTTCTCTGTGGCTACAGTTGAACAGAATACAGAAAAAAGTTTTGCAAATGTTTACTAAATGGAAAGAGGGCTGGGTAACAAATTCAAGAAAGATGTAAGGATGCAGGGATCCCAGATTAAGCATTTTGACACAAATACCAGTGACGGTACTAAGTGTTGCCTTGGTATCATCACAGAATTCATTTCATCTCCCTTGTGGCCAAGGATTTGGCAAAGTGTCAAAGAGACAGATCTTTGCAAACAGACTCAGTCTTTTTAACTAGCAGTATAAAACGCCATTGAGACTATTTGCTTTTGTTACTTGCCTCTCTAAGTGAATCACACGAGTCTCTACGCATTTATTTAAGAAACATATTAAGGCTTGATGACTTAATGATTCTGGGTAGCTGATGAGTAATCCAGGATATATTTGTCCAATTGCTCTATACAGGAATGATGAAAACTGTAAATAACTTTTTTCATTGGCTGTGAGTCAGGATGATTACTGATATAATAAGACCTACTGTCGTTTTTTTTTGTAGGGAAGGAAGAAACAGACAGAGATGACAACAACTTTTGGCAGGTTTTTCCAGTCTTATAGTTTTTTTTTTTCAGTCATCTGTAAACTGAAATATATTGTATTTTTATAATTATAAACGGTTGCATTGCTTTTTATTTCAATTAATGGCTATTTTCTAAAATGTAATTAAAGAGCTCTTAAACAAGAAAGCTAACATGTCTTTAGAATTATTTTTAGGAACACATAGTAAAATCACAGTGGAAATTAAGAAGATAAAGGTATCAGGAATGGTCAAAGAAACCAATAACTTTGTTCACATAAACAAACACAAAAAATATATAAATCACACTCGTAAAATGTAACCGAGTTTTACCTAAAGAATATAACAATGAAATTAACAGTACAGCTCAGGGTCCGTTATTAGCACTTGAATAATTCCTTGAAAACATCTCATATACTTAGTATTTATTGTAATATAAATCATTACATAATGTGTTATTATATGGCATTTAGTATTTATTGTGTCATTTATCTATTTTTAAATGCTTCATAATTACAGCTTTTGCAGTACCCTGGGTTTTATTATCTAAAAAAGAAAGGCATTTTCCACCAAGTAAAAAAAACAAACTTTTCATTAACCAGTCACAAGTGCCGGATTCCACAAGAAATAAAGCCATCCAAGAATCAGATGCTTTTTGAATGTTTATTGCCTTTTTTGTCAGATTTTGGCTTTGCCCGCTTGGTTAAGCATTAGGTAGCTCAGTGGCCATAGGAAGAGATGGGTTAAAGCGCCAGTGTGGAGAGTTAGCCAGGGGGTACCTCAGCAGGTGGAGATGGAGATGGAGGAGAGATGCCTGAAACAAGCAATGCAGAAAAAGTGGTGTCTGTATGAGATATATTTAGTGAACACTTGCAATGATTAGGATTCAGAACATACTGTATGTGTATAATTGGCTTGTTTGTCATTATCACTCTCAAACTACAGTCAAGAGGTTCCATGCTTACTTAATAATTAAGAAAAGACCTCGCTCTGTGCTGCTGTGACAGTTCTTTAGAAATGGTCCCTTTCGTACACATTGATCCCAGGTCTCAGCTGCGTTGCGCGTGCTGTGCTCAGCTGCAGCTGCAGAACATGAAGTTGAAGAGTAGAGCTGCTGAACTATAGCCAACCTCCCAGTTCACCTGTGTTCTCAGACATCACACAAGTGTGCAGTTTCCGTAATATAACTTTTTTTCTTAGCCAGACCCATTGCAGTATGTTCTTTTTTTTAGACAGAAACTATTTAACCACTGTTTTTGATGTAGGTTAAATAAAAAAAAAAAAGAAATACTTCAGAATATCAACTTCAACTTTCATCTGTTTCAACAAGCAGGAAAATGCCTCTTTTTTTCTAGGGGCCTAGTTTGAGAAGTTGGTCATATACGCAGAGTTTTAAAAAATAAAAAAAAGGCTTAATACAGAAATTTATAACAGCACAGCAGTTGCCGGTCTTCATTGGCATAGCTTAATTCCTGATTGTTTTTTTTTTTTCCTGAGGAAGCTGCTTCAGCTGCTCAATGAAAGCTGAAATTGTATAATGACATGTTTTCACCCATGTCCTAAATAGTAAAAGCACTGCAGCAATGCATTGGTGGACAAGGTTCGGTACGCATGGGGTAGGGGGGCAGGCAGGAGTTGGGCGTGTGGGGGGGGTGAGACAGTGCAACAGCCTCAGACTAGAAGACCCACATGAAACAGATCTTGATCCATCTATTTTCTAAGTGCTTTACCCAATACAGGGTCACGAAAGAGCCAGAGCCTCAGATCTTGGCATTGTTTATTTAGCTTTATCTTTGCATCAAGAGGGAGGAACTTACTTACCTTTTAACTTACAAAATGCCTTTTACTCGTCTGAGTACTGAGTGTGTGTTACATATGATTATCAACCAGAACATAAATAACCCCTTTGGAGGACTACAATACTCTAATGAATGTCAGAGGTGATCGTATTTAGATAATTATTCCTATTAGGAACTTCGTACTGTAATACTACTGACATGATCCTCTGCTTCATTATCCAAGAGTAACAAATCTGAGGTTAATGAAGAAATACATGCAGACCACACATTGTACTTGGTAATTGTTTGTACCATTTAAACACAGCGTAGCTATTACTCAACAAATAAAAGATTTCTATAATTTCACCGATAAAAATTTTCATTTACATGCTGATGCTTAATGAAAATTTGATGTCCATGCATCAGAGCAGTGTTTCTGGATTGCCTGAAAAGTGTTGTACTTAAGCATAGCAAAATGAATGAGCATGGCGGGAACTTGATTTTTGAGTTGAGTAAAAAACAGTCAAAATTATAGATACTTTATTGATCCCATGAGGGAAATCACAGAAATTGGCCAATAATCTATATGAACAACTATTTAAAAAGACTAAATTTATTTTTTTTAAACAGCAAAAGTCTATCGATATCTCACATAAATCATGAAGATAATGCGATGATAGGTGATAGAAGTTGTGATGTACAATAAGAAGCTAGACAGTAGGTGAGAGAACCAAACAGGAGAATGAGATGTGTCTCAACATAATCAGCAAACTGACCCAGAGAAGGTAGGAAAGCTGGAAGGCAAATCAGAGACTAAATGAATCAAGTGGATTTCATACAAAAAAATTGAATTAATGATGTGCTCTGATAGTGTGAAGTAGTTAGTCTTTCTCATGGACACAGGTAATCATTGCATGCATGGTTCCATGATCTATTTCTGCAGACATACGTGTTGACTGTGTAAAGACTCCTTTCTCTTTTTGTGTGGGAGATGGTGACAGAATACCACAAATGAGACTAGAGGAATGTAAATGGGTAAAAGATTGTTTAGAGGTAGCACAGGCAGTTTCAGTATGTGTGTGTCTTCCATATATACATGTAGGCCAGTTTATTAAAGTTTTGCAAAGCACAGTTAAGTGTAACTAGCTTATTTCCAGCTAGGTCTGTTTAAGAGAAGATAAGCTTGACTGGAGTTATTAAATACTCAACCTCACCCTCTATTGCAATGCTCTGTGTCTAGGCTATCTATCCAGCTAATACCAATTCCCACAAGACAGTGTAAGATATATGGGGAATTAGTTCCCCTGGTCCTTTTTCATTGTCAGCTAATGCTGACACATGGTTTTTCAATCACAGCAGATGGCTTTTTAAAAAAAGAAAGGAAATTGATCTTTGACACAGTGATGTATCAGCCATTGGCAAACTGGAATACATAATCAGAGACAAAGAATATTATTTTAGAAAAGATTGAGAATCCAAATTATAATAATAAGTACAAGTCCATCTGATAAACATGTTCTGTATCACAGCTAAGTCACGGTAGTATATTTACCCTTAAGTTAAATGTATACCTTTGCATGATAACACATACTGAACAAAATGTTCCTTATAAACCTTTTTCCCAAACCATTTTTTTATTCTTTGATTTATTGTTGTAATAGAACATAATTATGTCATAATTTTAAAAGATTAAGTACAGAAGATGTTGAAATCACTGAGTTAAGTGTAAAATTGAAACCTGGGGCATTTTTTCTTTTTTTATAATCCAAAGTATAAAGTGGAAAAATACAATAAAACAAGAAACTTGCAAAAGGAAAGCAGTTATTTTAGTGATCCATTCATTTTGTGAGAAGTATATTGTTAAACACAACTTCAATGATTGTCTGGGCAGCAGTGATTACACATTGGACTCAATATGTTGTAATTCTCAAAAGATTTTTAAATAGGCTATGAAAACATAGAACAGAGGAAATGTACTGTCAAACTGGTTCCTGCCAGGATTAGTAGACTGGAATGCTGCAGTTAATAGTTTGAATGTTGTACAATGTTTGGCAAAGCAATGAAGGTTACTGACAACAGCATTAGCTGGAGTCCACAAGCCACTGGTCCTGTTCACATGTCTCTCACTTGACAAAGTTCCTGTAAAGTACATTGTAATGTAGAAACCATTAGGCTTTTTAACTGACAGTGAGTTTATTCATTGGAGGCAATATATTTTCATATTCAAATGAATATATTCCAAATAAAAACCTACGTTTATGTATTTAATATATATATTTAGAGACATTATAAAATAATTCAAAGTATTTTTCCCTTTTAAAAACAAAACAAAACAGATGTTAGTTAATTCCAGCAATCATTAAGGTCACAAGATTCTGTGCATTCTGTGCAGGAGCTAGCTGAAGAATATGGTGGTCACAAATAATAGGAATACAAGTAAAATTATTATTAAAATGGAGTTTTATAATCAGATTGTATTATTATCAGTCAGGAGTTAAACATACCTGTCATGTGATTAAAAATATTTTTATTTCGGTCAGAAGAGAGAATGAAGATGTTTACAAAGCCATCAAAAAAATTAAAGCATACCATCAAGACTCTAATCCTATGTCAAACATACAGTACCTAACATGAAAGCTGGCATCTTCAGCTGTTGGTGATCTAGTATATAGTGTAGATTAACTATAACCAAAGTCTCACAGTCAAGTCAACATGAATATAAATTGTCCAAGGTAAATGTGAGAATGTGGCTTAGAAGTTAAATGATTTTTGGTTAAATGAGAATTAAATCCTAAATACACCTTTTTTGTCAACCTGAATAAATTGTTTTGCTTGTCTAGTATAAATCATTTTGCTGACTAAATACTAAATACAAAGAAAGGTCCGCTTATTACGACATTCACATATTCACTTATATGCAAAGAGCATATATTAAGAAAGAAGGACCAAGTAACAGGTCTATTCCATGCTGAAAACAGAAGAAAGAAAACACAACGTTTCGGCTGTGGAGCCATTTTTGGGTGCTTTCCTTTGCAGCCTACACATGCTGACACAGCTACCCACCTGAACTATTAAGAAAGAATTCACATTAGCCAAGTATTGTGTGGGCATAGAAATATTGTGGTTTGTTTGTTCTTATATTAAAGGGGGATTTCAATTTTCTCACAATGGCAGGGTATAGGCCAATCAGGAACGCAAACACAGAAAATGAAATTGATATGCTGAATGACTGTTTTCTCACCCAGCTTGTCAGAGCATTAACAAGATAGAGTAGGAAAGGTGGAAACAAGACAATAATTTTTAGTGTCCTGATCACGTGAAAACAAAATCTGATCACTTTGGGTGTACTTTTCAAAATGCCACTGGTACAGCCAAAACCAATGGCATTTGATTTCAGAGATGCAAATTTAAAGGGATTAAGACCAATATTAAGAGAAACATTCATATATAAAAATCTATGTATTATATGGAAAATTATATACTGTATATGGAATCAGTAGAAAATGCATGGTTACAGCTTAAAAATAGGGACTCAGCTAATTACATGTCAAAGGTAAATGTAGAATATATAGACTTAAATGGTTTAATGTTCAAAAAAATTTAGAGAAAAAATGATTTATTAAGAGTATGAAGTGGTTCAAAGCACAGAATGCATGCTGCTCTAAAAATAGAAGGTCAAGGTTTAATGCCCAATCAATGCCAATTTGACAACAGCAATAGCAATGTCCTTTTTGTCGCATTTACTAGAATTTGGCCAAACTACTAAAAAAAACATTTATATGTATAGTCTTGTCATACCCATCATTGATGTCTCTGTATAAGTTCAAAACATCTATAATGTAGCAAATGAAATATTAGTGGGAGAGAAATGTTGCAAAGAGTATCTCAGTTTCAGATGTATTTTTAAATTAACTTTTATACTATGTCATAGATGCCATGCATATTGACGTGGGATGAAATATTTAAGTAATTTAAGTGTAAAAAAACATACTAATTACATATAAACTGGAGTGCTTTTTTGTTTTATAAACTTTTAATGTGTAGTTTGGTTATATAGAAGGAGGAGAAAATGAATAATCTTAGCGATGTATAATGAATGAACAGCTTTTGTGAGTAATTGTAAGAATGTCCCTATTTCTGTGGCAGCACTGATCAAACTGAAGTGAAAAACAACTTCGGTCTTGTCTGTAGTAATGTGTTCCTCCTCAGTGATGGTGCTTTATGGCATTTGCAATTAGTTTCTCAGGATATCCTCCTTCAAAAACGTAATTACAAAGGATACTGCCTTGTGGCAATTGTCTCTTTTGTGAAGCTCCAGGCACGCACCTGTATGATTTACTGAAAGTATAGAAGCATGATTTAACACTGTGGGCATGTCAGACTCCATGAAATGTCTGTCTGCCGCTGCATTCAAAGTGTACTTAATTGACACTTAGTGCAAGTAAATCTGTGTAGCTACCAACTCTGATGGCATGAAGCAGAAGGTCTAGTTCTAGCACAATTGAACTGTTCTTCAATCCCAGTCTTTGTTGTAGTGTTTCTCAGTAAGAAATACATTAAATGATTAGAGAAAAAAAGAGAAAAAAATCAGAATTTGACAGAGTATATGTTCTTATATAAATTATTTTAACATTTCTTTTTCAGTTTACATGAATTGCTATATAGGGTCCTTCTCCCGACATTATACTAATTTTCCTTCTGCTGATTCAAGTATATGAATTTGGATATACTCTTCCTAGATGCAGCCCCTGCTAGCCACTTTGTATGAGGGCTGTTATGTTGCAGGGCATAACAGATGTGCAAGAAGAGACATGGTATGGATTAATCAAATCTCTGAGCCTCCAGCCAATCACATGATTTACAGTATTGTTGTTCTCTAGTTATTCTCGCAGAACTATCATTCAAACATCGTTTTGCAATGAATAAACAGGCGATCTTTTGGTTGATATTTTTTCGTTTTTTTAGTTTTTACTTACCGTTAGGAAAATCACTTACTTGACATGATCCTAAATAACAAATGTAAAAAAACAAATGTGCATATACAGTATTTAGGTACAGTAATTAAATGCACATTGATTTCATTTCCTTTTCCTTTAAATAAGGGATCATTCCTTGAAGGAAACAAACATTGTGGAATTGATCAATTCTTTATATTTAATTAATAAAGCATTTATAAGGGCCATTTGGTGCCACTGACCATAAATGCTACCCCTTTTCCTAACTTAAACTCACTACTGAACATCTGTTGATGACCCATATTCTTTAGAAGTTCAGCTAAAGTACCTTCCATGGACGTGAACATAAACTAATTAAAGCAGCCATGGAGTTAACAAGCCAGCCCATATCTAAATTCATCCTCTGTGCCATGGAATTTATTTTACTCATACAAATTCAGTTGTGAATAAAGAAAGGTTGGTAACACAAATCCTCTCCCCATTCAAAAAAAACACAAAGAGAACATTGTGGACTGCACGACACTTATTCACGGGTAAACGGAAGCAAAGCATAATTATTTTCCTTTCCTAAAGCAGTGTTCTTTTACAGATGCACCTGTGGTCAGAAAGATGATCATTGGCACAAGATAACAAGGTCAATGATCACAGGCAATTTATACCGAATTGTTCTGATTCATGCAATAGTCTGAGTTCATCTCGTTATTTTTATTTTTAGAACACAATGTATCTGTGGAGTTAAAGTGAAGTAAAGGGTGTTGAATACAGTAATGCTATTATTTATGAACAACTTGAGGAAATGTCTTGATTTTTTGAGAATGGACTGGTTTTTACTGAATTTTACTATTTATTGAATTTTACTATGGCATGTCACAACAATAACAATTGTTACTGCAACAACTGAGCACAGTACAGTAGAGTACAATGAGATTATAGTCAAAATAAACTAATGCATAGAAAGGTTTTGTAAAGCATGAAAAAAAGAAAACAAGTGAAATGATTCCTATAACTGAACTAAATCTGGAAATGCCATACACATTTGCTGTGGTAATTGTTGATGAGGAAAAATAAAAGGTGATCTATTTTATCTGTCTCAGACAAGTATGCATATCCTATGTACAGTATATGACATTCATGATAGAGAGCAAATGACACAGATCTTAGTCTTGAAATCATGATTCCATTGCACAGTGCAAAATCACTTGCATGCATGGAGTGATATTTTTAAAACAGCATCTAGACCCTAAGGGCAACTGAAATGATGTCCATGCCTCAAATCTGTGGGATGCTGTTACCTATCATTTGCTTACTGTAATTTAGCTGCGAGAGGGTCACAAAAATCTGTAATCTATAATCTATAGAAGTCTGTATCTAAAAAAACAATATTTGTGATGTTAAATCTGCAGTTTAATCTACATTAATATTTGTAATAGAGATACATGTGAAACAGCAGGTGTTTATAGATGTATATATTCAGCAAGCAAAAAAGAGAACATTGAAATAAAAAAGAGCTTATGTCTGTGTAGTAGGCCAGAAAGATAGTGATTTCTATTAATATCTAAATGTGCATGTGTGTTCGACACAGATGGGCTGTGTGGGAGGACCTGGCTTTACTTCTGCTGAGACACAAGACACAGTTTGGCTAAAAATTCATTTTGGAGAAGAAATACAAGTATTTGCTGTCATAAAGTTATGCTTGGTCTGTAGATACAATAAAAAGCATAAGCATCGGGACAGTAGGGGGCAATTTGTCGTTTTTGTTATGTACTAATATACACAGTTTTAACACAGGCAGACCCAAGAAGTAAACTGGAACGGCCATTGGTTTCACACTTCATGCAACATGGGAGACCTGAGCAATTAGAAAAAACCATCAACCATTTGTCCCAATGCTTAGACTCACCTGAATTGTGGCATTGAACACAACAAAGGACATTGTTCTAACACGGCAAACCATATTCAGAATACTTAGAAACAAATGCTGAAATGTTTTACCTTTGTCTCATATTTATCTTTTGATCTGAAATATTTTTAAAATAAAAAATTTATTTCTACATGGCATGAATAATACATATCACCAAAATTATAAATACAGTTATTAGTTGTAAAATTAACTTAGATATATTCTACATGAATAATGTGGTATTTTGCCTCCTGTGATACTGTATACCTTTGTACTGCTCTGCACTGTGTCTAACCACTTTCAATGTAAAAGTATAGTACAGTGATATTATCCATTAATTATTGTATAGTGTTGTGTCTTGCATTGTACAAATTGCACTAACGGCCAGATTAATTGGAATACCTGTGACTTCTAGAACAAAGGTCTTTGCCAGTGTTCTGGGGGAGTATTTTTTGTGGATCTTGGGAGCATCTAAAGGCTCTTTAATTTGGAAGAAAGATATGGTAACATAACCTAAGGTAGCAGAGCAGAATCAGCAACACTGTCACCATCCCTGGCAGTTAAAGGTACCTGCTATGGGTGTTTTACCAGGAGCTGTCTGAAAGAAGAATGTTTACCCACCGAAAATACTATCTCCAAGACAGAAAAAAAACCAGAGGACATGCAATAAGAAATAAAATTAAGTAGTCTCATGAAGGGCTTTTCCTACAAAGGACGAACAATTTATTGGATTCATTTTAACTCATTTTAAGTCCTCACAAAACCTCTCAATCTTTTCAAAACTTAGGTTCTGAATGAAACACAGTATGAAATCCTTCATCCTTCCATCCTTCCACATCAATGGGCTTTTTTTGAGGAACTCGAGAAAATCTGGCGCCTGTTTTCAAACAGATCGGCGTTCAGTCTGCTCCATTCATTCACTGTGCTTTCAGATTCCCAAGGCAGTGCAAAGTTGGCCCAGGAGCGCCAACGGGAAGATCTAAGCCTTGAAGCTCGACATCAATTCACTTTCCTGTCCAGGCACCTGGAGCGAGTGCAGGCAGGAGCTAGGTTCCAGAGCCCCAGTGTCTCCAGTCTGGAATTCAAGTGCCCAGAAGAGGTCATCAGAATAATAATAATAATGATTATTATTATTATTGTTATTATTATTATTATTGGATAAGGCAGGTAAAGAAAATGGTTGGATGGAAAGATGATTATAAAGAGGTGTGTGAAAATGTGGAATATAAAATAGAATTTTGATAACAAAACTGTGGAGGAAAAACATGAAAAAAGGATGACTAAATCAGTATCTTGATGCTAGATGACTTCTCTTATTATCTGAATCTCATTCATATGCAAAGCTAGACCTTATTTTGTATGTGTCGTAGTATTATTAATGTGTCGATTTAAATTCCCTAGCACATGCTCAGCCAGTTCTGAAACATTTGAAACATTTGGATTTTTTTTAACCTTTTTAAATCATTGTGAAACAAAACCTGAAAATCTGTCTTATCATATCTTTGGGAAATACCCAAGGAGCAATCCCAAAAGTATATGTGTTCTTGATCTAACAGAAGGAGCAAGAAATCAAATGTATGGAATTATATGTGAACCTATAATACAAATCACACCTCGTATCATGTAACCTTATAATTTCATGGTAAATACAGATAACTAGAATTGAAAACATGACCATTTTTCCCTAACCTCAGCTGTGCAGCACGCCTTCCATTTATATATATGCAGTACAGTATTGTATGGAACTCATCTAGGCAATTTTTATCAGCATAAAAGGCTGCTGCAATTTTGCTCTAATTTTGCTATCTCGGAGAACTCCCTTGCTCATTCTATTTTGGCTAGGGGTAACCCCAGGACAACTACAGATAACATCTATATGCAAGTTATTGGGGATTTCCCAGTGGTAAAAAATATTCCAGTATGCAAAAATACCGGGCAGTAAAACAGTCACTCTTGCAAAATGTTTTCCAAACAAATCTTATACTTAAGTCAAATATTGGGCCTATTAATTAGGAAAAGCAGAACTCTAAGTTTGGCGGTGTCAAATTAATATACCAAGCGTATCCACTATTGGACAATCTTGTATTGTTCATTACATCTTCAGACAAAAGCTTTAAGAAAAATGTCTACAGAATTCTGTTCTTTGAACCACCATCCACCGCACCATAAATGTAATACTGATTTGGATGTGCAGGGTAGTTTTACCTTTGACAGTACACCATCCTATACATTATACTTGTTTCCTTATCAAAATAACCATTGTGATTCATACTGTACTACCTTGTGTTTGTTAGTTCTTTGGTCAGTTTCAGGTGCTGTCTAGACTCAGTTACTTTAGTTTCCTGTTTAGTAATGAACACACTATAACAGGAATGTGGTTACATTCGCACTTTGCTGAGGCTTTATAAAGACTGTACTGTGTCAGCTAAGATGGTACACCTAGTATACTCCTCGATACATTGAACAGCTTGTGTATAATTTAACTACAGTATATATTATAATGCAGCTGATTCTTTTCATGTTATTTTAGTTAATTACATCAATTAAACTATTCTACTGATATTAACTTGTTTTGTTGCTCTGTGTTAGTTCCTTTTTTTGGCTTGCGTTTTGCTCAGTAACTTTTTTTGTATCAAGAGAGACCCAGATTCTGAAACAGCACAGTGACCAATATATCAGAGATGGAAAGACAAATATTCTTATTGTTGCTTTTGTTTTTTTCAAATGCCTCATAGAAGCATGGAATCCAAATATTATTTTTCCATCACTGTGTTTGCATTACATAATTCCTGTATTGCATTACCCGAAAAGGAATCAAAGCAAATCAAAAAATCAGTTTTGCACAAAGATCTAATATATTATATTACATATAGGCCTTTAAAGCATTCTGTGAGTGAGAAAGGATGCAGAAAAAGAGAAATCCGGTCTAAGTCAGTCAGTCTATCAAGCTATCAGCCATTGCCCATGAACTGATGACCCCCTGTCTGTTTCAGTCTGGGCAGAAAGTTGCCGGGAACTCTGGATTAGGTACATGGGACACCGCCTGAGAGCTCCCCAGCTGTAGAACAAGTGCCCACAGCATTTCTGCCATCTGTGCTGGCTGCCTGTGGAAGCTGTCTCTTGCCTGGGAATCCAGGCTCAAAATAGGTTAGCTGGAGTAATCCAATGATCGATACAGCAGCCGTGAATAAAACCCATCTGATTACCCAGTGGAAGGCAATCTCAGCCATGTTCCCGTCATTCCTCGCAGTGTGTTTATCATAGCCAGCAGGGCTTTTTTCTTCAGGGGTGTAACATTTTTATTCAATCCCCTGGTCCTTTTTGGTGGTGGTGGTAGTAATCACTAAGGATTAATTTACTCTTTCTGGATAGGCTTTAATATTGTTTATATTTTCTTACTTTTATATCATGTATACTGGGAGATTTTGACTGAATACATACAGTACTCTTCTTCCCTCCCAAAACAAAAAAAAAGACAGCAAACTGGTATCAACTACAGTAGTAATAGACAACAGACAATAGCTCTTGGTATGATTGGCTTTGGTGTATGATTGCATTACAGGCTGCCTGTATAAGAAATGAAACACCCCAGTAAGTTCAACAGAATTCTAATACTCAGTGTTACTCTTTCCCCTTTTACAGTTTGAGTGTTAAATTGTATGTATTTTTATGGCTCTTTTCAGACATAAGCGTTGATAATGGAATCATTCATTATTAAAAAGCTGCTTATTCCCTATAAAGCTACTTAGAAGAGGCTACTTCTCTTCTAAAAAGTCTAAAAAGACTTATGTTGACATATACAGTAATAAACAGATTGTAGAGAAAGTGGGTGGAAAAATGCAAACAAAATGTTAGGTTACATATTTAAAAGTGTAGAATTTTATTTGACAATTTTATAAAGCACTTGTAAGACCAGTTTTAGAGTACTGCTACCACGTTACCAAAAACTTTGCAATTCTTTCATTGGCTCAGTGAAGTGCAACCAGGTACATTTCTAGATTCTGACATGTTCTACAGTGAGAGGCTAGAAAAAACTGAACCTTCCTACTTTTGAACCGAAAATATTAAGAGGGAATCTGATTCAAGTATTCAAAATTCTCAAAGGCATTGACAAAGTCTACCCTCTTAGACAATCTAGTAGACAATCAGTGCACGTCTTTAGAATCTACACTGAAACATGACCCAGAGAGTGGAAACTTTGTAGACAAGCACTTGAAACTGAGAACAGGAGGCACGTTTTTATACAAAGATGAGTGGGCGTCTGGACTAAACTACTCAGTCAAGATGTTGAAAGCAATAATCTGCCTTCTTTCAAGAAAGGATGGGATCCTTGGAATGTATAACTGTTACCTAAAGTATGTTCTTAAGGATCATATCTCAGAAGTATGGGGCACAAGGTAGACAGTGCTCACTGATCATGTGGCTCTGTGCTGAGCCAGAAGGACAGGTCACATGGTGAATCAAAAAGCTCCAGCTTACCAGTAACACAGTACAGCATCACAGCAGGGTGTGCCACAAACATGCCAGTGCCCTGCACCACAAACACCTGCACTCAGCTGCACTCATGGTGACGGCTGTGAGGAACAAGAAATGGATTGCCAGCCTTCTGACGATGATATGCTGGATCGCAGTACTCATGTTCCATCCCAAGGAAAGACAGGAGCTGGCTCCTTAGCTCCAGGAAGACCAGCAGTGAATGGTATCAGCAAAATGGGACCTGGGACGAAATGGCTATAGTCAGTCCTCCTCCACCGAAAGCACTTTGGGTTCAGTGGTCAGGCCTCCAGCTCTCCCAGGGGTGCTGGAGTTCTATCCTGCCTCTGCCTCTACAATGAAAGCTATGGTCCTTGAAGCCCATCATGGTCCCTAAAGGGTTGGTGTCTTTGCTGTTGTCAAAATCCTCTGCTGTCTCTGCCAAGCTTTACATTGGGGGTGGATTAGACAGAACTTGTCTACTGCCTACTGACTACTGCCACCCCTGCCATACACATACCCAAGGGGTGTTTAAATTAATTCACTTCACAGACATGAATAAGAAAGACTCCAGAGAAATACCTGAATGCCTGACTTATCGATTAGGTATAAGATCTATTAGATTCATTGATAGATTTCTTATGCAGATACAGGCTGCCTTGTCAGGAGAAAGTTTGCTTTCATTACTTATAAAGTTTTTTATAGGGGTTGTTAATCCTGAGTCAGAACTCTTAGGTTCTATGTTGGAGCTGCAGGTCAAATTAGCCATGACAGAGGAGAGTGACACTCCTAAGAAACTCTTGAGATTTGGATTTAGGTATTTTCTACAATTCAGTGGTACAGGAAAAATAATCTCTTTAGACTTTGTATAAAGATTAAATATTATGATAGTCTAAAGGATATGCCTGACACACACTGGCGAGGATACAGTATCTACGTACTGAATTCTCTTTAACTCCAGCATGGAGAATTATCTATTGGCCGCTACTGCAGAAAAGAGTGGGTGATCTACAGCGGACAGGGCTGCATTCTGTTCTGGCAACTAATTCCTTTTTGTGAATCATAAAGTCTGGTTTGACAGATGTATGTCTGTTCTGTCAGGGCAGAGAGACTGTTCTGCAGTATTTCTTCTACTGTCTTAGCTTCTCTTCTCTGTTCTGAATGACCTTTTTTCTAGGTTGAATATTTTTAATGATGCTTTGTCTTTGGGGTGTAAGAACAAAAAAGAAAGAATAAAAATCACACGTGCCCTGGTGGGTCTAGCCAAGTTGGTCATTTTGCAGAACTGGAAGAATAGAGGGAAAACACAAACCCTTACTTGTGAAGATGTAGCAATCTTTAAAGTGTTGATTTATTCTGGGCTCTGTGTTGAGTTTACTTTTTATAAATTTCTTCACAAGCTGGATACTTTACAAATTTTGTGTTTGTGTGTGTGTGGGGGGGGTGTGTGTGCGATAAAGGATGGGAATATGTAAATTAATATGTGTGTTTTTTGCATGTTGTTTTTCTCCTTTTAGAAATATGTATCTGATTGTGTAATTTAAAGTATTATTGAATATAATTATTGTTGAATGTAGTATTTTGCATCATAATTGGTTATTGAAGGTTATTTTAAAGCTTATCCTATCTGTCTGCCAGTCTGCACTGATTTTCTTGAGTAAAAGAGAAGGAGAATGAAACCATGAGAGCAGAATGTTTGTGTTCTTGGAATCGCGCTGGTAGTTCTGTGTAGTCTCTATATACGCAAATGGCACTCATGCTGCAGCCTCTGCTGTAGTGCGTAATTATCCTTGACTGGTATGTGGATCAGCCAGTTCCAAGAAGCCTGCAGCTCTGTTCTCTGTTTCCAAAGGAACAATGCCTTCTAACTCTTCTCCTTAAGTGACTGAAGAATGTTGATTTCTTAAAAATGCTGGTACCAGCAATAACATGGCTTTTTTTTAACTCTGGGATGTGTGCGACTCCTTTTCTGGGAACCAATACAAATTCTGCCGAGTATGTACAGTATTGTGATATGCTTGTTAGGCAAGCCACCCAGGGAGAGGACTGTTAACTTTATTTTAATATCTTCACTTACTGAGATGGAGATGTAAGCTGACATGGTGGACGGCAGAGCTTTGCTGACATTGCAGCTAGAATAATCGCTGAATGACAAAGAAAAAACAAGCCAACATTTAACCTCTGAAGGTCAAATTCACTCCACATATCTTGAGACGTGATTTCCTTGTACTGAACAGCAATTAATAATACCTAGTTAGTTTATTTGTTACGTACAGAAAATTATAAGAATTATATGGTTGGCTAAGGCGATTTTTAAGAATGTTTTTTTTTCCAGATTGTTTCAAACCGCCAAGATGCTTGGATCTTGTCATCAGCTGACTGTGAACAGGATTCCCCAGGTGGTGATGCACAGAAAATAGCCGAGCACATCCAACAGTGGGGTAAGATTAGTTGTCCGGGGCTCTCACAGGCACTAGGAGGCTTGGGGTGCCGACAGGGAGGGATGCTCCTCTCCTCCAATCACTGTTCAACCTCCTGCAAAGGGCTGCATAGCATCTGAAAACGCCCCGAAGGTGGGAGGAATCTGCCTGTTTAATCTTTGCTCCAATCGTGCGGCTGTGGGTGTCCAGCCACAAGCTGAAATGTGAAAAACACAAAGCAGGCCATTCCAAACCAGGTGGGTATCACAACAATTACTTTTTGGGAATTCTACATTTAAAAAAATAACACATTTAAAATAGTTTAAAGTGCTGTTTAATAATTTAGAAAGGCAAACTGTAGATAATCTGCAGAAAGTCAAAGCTCAGCCAGCAATCTATTGAGGAGTGACCTTTCTCTATAATCTTTTTTTAACCAAAGTATCCAGCTGTTCCAGCTCATGGGTTTATGAACTTAATTATTGCATTTTGGTTTTGTATGTGAAGAGAACATTAAGACACTATAATGAAATAGACAAATGCCGACTGGCACTGTTGAAAGCATAAGAAAAGTGTTAAAGACCTTCATTATACCATCATTTTTAATACAATTATGTTGCCTCACAATTCATTTTTCATAGTGTCCCTGAAGAAGCATCCATGAGAATGTTGTTCTATTGCATGTGAAGGCAAAAGAAAAGAGACACAATATTTTGGCTGTGGAGTTGAAACATTGTGTCTTTCTTCTTTTTCTTACAACATGGAATAAATCTTTACCCATACTTTTGCAGCCTACACATGCTGAAGCAACTACATAATGTGAACTTCTTGCAAGTGTAGATGTCTAAATGATCTGAATGATGAAGAGCACAGACTATAATTTAGTTTTTCTTGTGGGGTTAGATTTTGGGGAAATGTGGAAAGGCAATACATCAAATGAGAGTAGAATAGGCATAAACAAGGCTAAGTTTATGTAAGGATATGATAGAATGTTGAATTATTTCAGAAATGTGGTAAAAGTGAGGGCATCTAATAAATATTTTCTAACCAAATGAACAGTTATAACTTTGCAAAATATGGCCAATTTCCCAAAGTGTCATGAGAAACAAATTATTTTTTATCAACATGTTTTGCCATCTAAAAAAGAAGCTACTGCTTTTAAGTTTTGTTTTTCACAAAAACATGCTGTACTTTACAGCCATGCTTTCTGCAATTATTTTAGTCATCCATTATGAGATTAATTAGACTCTTCTTGAAAATTCCCAGCAAACAGTAACTGTATACTTTTAAGTGGGTTTAATCACCATGTGGGCTCTAATTTCAAGCCAATTCTAAGAATTGCTTCTAAACATAGGACATTGAAGTTCTATTACAGTGATATGATTTAAAAATACATAGTTGCAAAAATACCATCATGACATACTCATGAACGTAGTTGCAGCAGCATTAATGAAAGTGTAATTAAAGTTAAAAACTTTGCTTTTAATAAATTGCAGGTGAATACATCTGAAGGAGCATCTGTTCGTTCTCATGTCTAACTAGTAATCTGGACTTTCATTATACTGTATGAGGTGCTAGGAAACATCGGTTCTTACAGTATGAAATGTACTGTACCGCAGTTTTTGGTTTGTCTGCATGTACAGTAATTACTATTTATCTGGAGAAAAAGACATACAGTACATGATAACAGATGAAATCCAGGAAAAATCATTATTTTTTCTCTAAAAACATGCCCACCTCAACCATTTTCACTTTTTCCTTTGAAAAGGAACACATGCTGTGCTGTCACTTCCTCATTGAAGTCTTTACTCCTTCACATGTGTGTAAAGAGATGTGAAGATACTGAGAAACCCAGGAGTCTCACTGAGACTGAAGTGTCAGCACATTCCCCACCTGCAGTCTCTTTAAAATGTTTTACTTGCATTTTTATTTTTATCTGTTGCACATTTACTACCTTCCTTACAATTCATTTCTAAGCTATTCTAAGAGTGGAACGGAAAATATTTACCAGTTTTGTGGTATTTAGCTTTTCGATTAAACTGTTTTAAAGGTGACAGTTTTATAGCAGATGTTTCAACTGGAAACCACTCTAGAGGAGGTGTCAGCTCCAGGTACTGAGTTAAAGATCTTGAACTCTGTTACGGGCGCTTTCAAGAGGTGCTCCGGTAGTTCTAATCAGTAAAAACCATCTAGTGCAGGAAGCAAGTGGGGCACTGGCAGTCTGTTTTGTCTTTGTCCTTGGTCATCAAGAGGTATTAGTAAAGGCCCCAAGGATCTCCTTGCATAACGTTTCCAGGTTTTAGTGTTTTTGTACAACCCTCGCCCTGAAAAAGAGAAGCAATCTAAAAGTTTACTTCATGCTTCGGAGCAAAACTTTTTAAAACGTTAGATTTCACCCAATCTTGAGAGACAAATGCATTCTCTTTTATATACTAAAGCAAAGGCCAGAATAAGGACATAGAATTCTGCTCATTTATTGAAAAGAATGACAAAATGTAAGGGTTCTAATAAGCAATTTTAGCTCAATTAGAGAATAAAATAAAAAATACATTGAAAAAAGATCAAATAAAAGTGCACATACAGTAAGCTATAAACAAATTATGGGACTTAATGTTAAAGACTTTGGTTTTTATTTTGACACATCATTTCTATCTTCTAGGCAATGTGGGGGAAAATTAAAAAGACAAACATAGTTGGGTTTAAAGTTAAAAGTATATATTTTAAATCAAGGGAAGTTATATTTAAATTGTATAACATGCCAACAAAGCCCCATTTAGGATATTATGTATCATTGTGGTCACCAAGTAATAGAAATGATTTTATAATCAGTCCAGAGAAGAGCAGCCAGATACATTCTGAGGCATAAGGGAATGTTCCCACACTAACAGGCTTAACAAACTGATTCTTTTTTTATTGAACAGAGTAGAGAACCTTAGGAGATGTCAACCTACTGGATGTCTTCACCAGAGGACACAAGTGGAAATTAGTTAGAAGTCCATTTGAAACCACGAAGAGGGAGAACTTTTTTACCCAAAGGGTTGTGGGAACATGGAACAAGCTAACCAGCCATGTTGTCTAAGCCAATACCCTAACTTCTTTCAAGAGAACAGCTGCATGAGACCCTTGGGTCAATAGCACACCTCCAAACAATTACAATAAATGCCAACCAGGCCAGATGGACCAGGTGGCCTCCTGTCATTTGTAACCCTTTTTATGTTCTTATGTTCTGGCTTTGTAAACCAGCTAAAGTTTGAATATTGTGTTGTATATTATGTAGTCCTTTAGATAAACTAAGATTTCCATCGGGACCATAAGGAATAAACGTTTAGATCACTTTGCTTTCCTAGACTGATTAATTCTGAATTTGATGAGAAGAGTCCTGTAATGCTCCCTGACTGAGTCATTGTGAAAATGCATCAAGAACAAGGTAGATTTTAAGAAACAGCTCTTACAAGCAAATAATCAGAGGATGAGTCAGTTAAGTTTGAGATCTCCTGGCTTTTAGAGCAGTACTTATACCAAACAAACACAGGACAGTTGTCACAGCACGTATGACTGGATGTTGTACTGTACAAACCTCCTCTGACAGCTGCTTTGCGATCTCTGCTGATGAATACAGGCCAGTTCTAATTCTTTCCCATCTTGCTTGTCAGTAACTGACAAACAAAATCATTTCTTTTCTATTACTTGAGGACACAAGAAACATTTGTTATTCTTAATTATGTTAATCTAAGACATTCATTTTTAAAATTCATTGAACTATTTAAGACACACAAAACTAATAATCCAAATGTAGCACACTTCCAGATATAATTGTCTCAATTCTCAATATTCTCATTTTCAGCAGTAATGGTGCCAATGTCATTAATCTGAGCAGATTCTCTAAGCTTATATTAAATATTATTTGCCTTTAAAAAGTTTTACTTTACATGTCTGGTTTATTTAATTGCTGTTTTCATTTTCCATGGAAGAGCTACTCTTTGAATTGATTTTCAGTTAACCTAAAAAATGAAATAAAATGAAAGCAATTAACTGTAAGAAGTATTCAATTCATGTTGTTCCTGGAATTTAATGAGTCTGTGTTTTATTTTAGAAATGATGATGTACAAGGAGAAGGTTTTGCATTGCTCATCACCAATCAATTTTAATAAGCGCACATTCCTTCTTTTCTCTTTGCATGTAATTTGTGTATGAAGTGTTCTATTATGCATTCATTTCTCTGTCAGTTTAATAACTTAATCTTCTAAAGCTTTTCTGTTTAATTCATTTTCTTGTTTTAGGAAATGGATGGCTCAACCTAACATTAAGAGTGAAGCAACTATTACTTGTGTAACTACCAATTAATAATTGCAACTAATCTTGCGATTCACAATTATTTGCAAACTAATTAAGAAATTGACATTACTGCAATATTTGGTTTGCAGGTTTAAATCCATATACGGTAAGAAAAGGAAATGAAAGCAGTACAGAAAGAACAGGTGTAGCTGGAAGTGGGGTGGAGGATCCCATATACAAGGTAGCACGTAGCATTCAGTTGTCATCTCTCAATTAACCTGTTACCCATATTCTTTAATGTTCTTTCCTTCTTAGGAATCTGGTCCCTCGGTTGCACCAGCAAAAAGTTGGTTTAATTTGGGTAGTCCTAATGTACTGTGCTGGTTGTCCTCTTATCCTTCAGAATGGCTTCATATGTCATTAATGGAGAAATCCTTAATGGAGATCACATTGATTACATGGATACTCCATGTTCAAGATGTAAATAATTGGATGGACTGTATTTTAGCAACTGTATTTGTTCAAGTGATTGAATTGAATCACTTAAATATTCTGGTCCATTTTATAAAATTGTAGCAGGAGATAAGTGAGATCCTGGTATCCAAAAGATGTAGATACTGTTGTAGAAGGCACTCTGTCTCTGCTTTCATGTTAGGTAGATTCTTTTTAAAATGTATTAAAGCCAACCACATATATACAGTAGGATTCTCTACATATCTTGTGTTCTGCATCTTTAATTCAACTAAATTCAACCTTCTTTTCTGGAAAACATGTGCCATTAATATTATAACTTTTAACATGTCTGCTAACACATCTGGACCACACATACCCACCAAACAAAATACTTTAAGCTATTCAGTTGACACTGCTAGCAGAAAAACATTTCACCAGATGGTGTTATATAATTTTTAGTTCTCTCTAACGTTATGCTAAGAGTACTGTATGTCTGAGACACTTCATTATAATTCTTAATACTTGTGTTGACTAACGCAACATTTTTGCTGTCCTCATCAACTATTGTTTTATTTACTATGACATTGAAAGATTAACTTTTTTAAAAGAGTTGATGATTTATTCACTTAGCCTAATATAATTAAATGAATAGAAACATTACTTCTAGACGTTTCACATGTATTTGCTAAAGCTCTGCTGATATTTTTAATTTTTTGATACAAGATCAATTTACATCAAAGTCACATTAATGATGCTCGATGTTTTAATTGAAAGAAGAAAGCAGACACACAAAAGTCAATGATACCTTGTAATTGGGAATTTAACTTGAATTATTAATGCTTCTAAGGCCTATGAGCTCTCTTAGAGAGCTTTTAAAAGTCAGCCATGCATTATATGTAAAATGTGAAAAGCCAAGGCTAAAAGTTTCCTCAATTTTAAAATAAACTTGTTTTATGTACTCATTGTGAATGTGCTTGACTTACTTTAAAATTTAATGAGTTTAACTGATCTTATTTTACTGCTACATACACATTATTTGCAAATGACAAAACAACAGACTTGATAAATATATTTGCTTTGCTGTGAACATGGCAAGGTTTTTTAGAGCAATAACTAGTACCATTGAACCCCATTTTTCACTTTAACGTGATGCGTTAGACTTTGGAGCCGGCTGAACAATTAATAAATGCTGTTTGCAATGAATAAAATATAAAATAACATATTAAACTGTGGGAAACCTGAATTTTAAACAAACTTGGCATTGCGGGCAGGGTGGTCTCAAGCGTTGGAGCTGGAAAACATCAGCAGGTCCTGTACGTGAGTCTTGGAGATTTATTTGTTTTAATCCCAAGGGCAAAGGGTTAGTACCTCTATGATTCAACCCTCCCAGCTGTTGAACTGGCAGCAAGCCAGCACTGTGCTGCATTCTAAGGAAACTCATAATGTTGCTTCAGATGTTGCACAGATGAAGTTCCTATCACACTGAGACATTTTCTTCTGTAAAATATAAGACATCTGTATCATTGAATACTAATTCCCTGCATTTACGTGTCACTCTTGTAAAAGAATCCCAAAGCTCTTTACGTATAGGAAGGGATCCACTTCTTCTAGTGCTGAAGTGCCACTATGGTGGCCATTATGTACCAGCCCCCCCATTAAACAGAGGTTCATGGGGAAAATTGCTTCACCAGCTGAATTAAGGGGAAAGGTTAGATATGCGAGAGTGTATAATCCCAGTGTTAGCGATGAGTTATTTACAAACCCTGTGCAGGTCCGAGAAGTGGGCCCGAAAGCTAAAGTATCCGAGACGGGAGACGAAGAAGAGTGGTCGGTAATTCCAAGAGAGGTCAAATCCAGGTAGTCAGAACGTAGTCAGGCAAACAAATCCAAGAGGGACACGACGAGAGAGAGGTAGCAAGAAATCCAAAGCAAAGAGTCGTAGGGGAGGGGATCCAGATGAGGTAGAGAGGGTTTCAGGAAAGGAGGTCGAGGCGAGCTCAGAAGGTGAATGAAATCCTAATACCGAGCGCAGAGCAGAGGGTTTAAAGAGTTGTGGGGAAAAGGTGTGGAATGAAGATTGAATAATTTGGAGTTAATTGGTGCAGGCTATGCTCGTAACACCCAGGGTGGAATTTAAGCAGGACACCAGGGCTACACTATTAGTCAATGAAGAATGTAATGGAATCATTACTGAACAAGTGGTCAGGACCTTAGGTTCTATATGTCTTACAAAGGACAACATGTTCTAGAGCACAGTGTCCCTGCGGCACAATATGGAACCATACTGGGCATTTATTTAGAAATTCTACACCCGAGGAACATGTGCTATCTACTGGTCCACTATTTATACCTACAACCTATTTTTTTTTTACTTAAAGAATTTCTTAAGTAATGATTTCCCAATAATGATGATCCAGCCCAGTCTCTCTTTGCTTCTGAGAACTGATGAGATCAGGCTGCATGGTGCTATCACCGCCATCACTTATTAACTTATGTTTTGTTATGTATTAGCCAACTGCCATCTTTTTCATGTTTTTGTAATGGGGGGCCCATGCCATGACAATAATGGCCCATGTTAGGAATCTCTGGCAGCTCTGACAAATCAAGATACAGTACTTCTCTGAGACATCATCTGCTTTTTGGTATTCAGTAACTTGAAACACTGTCTTTTAATTCATACAAACAACTATACTTGTCAACTACTTTTAAAAGAGGTCAGGCTGGCTGTGTGCATTATGACAGACTAACTTTAAAGTACAACATTTTTATAGCCAATATTTAAGTCCAAAAATATGTGTATATGTATGGATGTTTATTTCCAGCTATTCTAATAGTGGCTGCTAGTATCTGAAATATGATGTTAAGATAATATGAATTGTATGCTTCAAGTGTGTTTTTTATTGAAAAGTCACAAAATGAAATGTTTGAGTTTCAACACTTTAGAGCTACAGTAAAATTGGAAAGAGATTCAAAGGGATTTTGCAACCAGATCAGGAGATTTTGCAACCAGATTTGCTTTTTATACATTTTCTTTCAAAATGTTTGTTATTATTAAAGTAAATTTCTAATAGCCATTTCATTTTTCAGGTTCACATATATATTTTATATATAGATACAAACTGACAAACAGATCTCTTCTGTTCATTCAGCTGCTATTTCAGGAAAATTAATTTTGTTCCTGATAAACTTCAATAAAGAGAACTGGAAACGTTCCCTGGCCATTTTAATGTTTTGTATTTTGTGCAATCATGGCCATTGGGAAACTCTTTAAAAGTGTATTCAAAGGGATGTTTTGTTTCAGTTTACTATACTGCCCTGCCAAACTTTTAGAAATACACCTAGAAGAAGATTGGTCCACCTTCAGCAGTGATCGCTGTATGAGTTCAATCAGGAGTTCACAGATGTCCATGAAGCTATGACAGAAATCAGCCAAAATCAGTTGATGTAGCTCTGTATGTGATGTAGGCATCAGTTCAGTAGCTCCTTGTAGCTTCTTGTTTGTCAAACACTGCTGGTAACTCTTCTAGCTTTTCTGGATTGATTCATTACCTAGGTCTTCTGTGGCCTAACTTCTACCTGACTTCTACTTCTACTTCTACAGGTACCCTAACTTCCTAAGAGATGGCTGGACTTCGTTTAGGAAACAACAATAAATGTTTCCCCCTTATATCGCTCAAACACTTTATTGAATCGTTTACAGGTGTAATACTGCAAAAATCTCCATTACAATATTTTTAAGTCTCTTATTCTTTATATTATTTCTGCCTGTGCTAGTAGTTGAATATACATTTTTTTTCTTTACCTGGATCCTGCTTTTTAAAAAATAATTTTCTAAATTACTTCCTTTCTCTCAGGCAGCATGATGGCACAGTGCTTAACTTTGCTGCCTTGAAGTGCTGGGGCCCTTGGTTCAATTCTGGACCTGGAGTGTTTTCTGTGTGGAGTTTGTGTTTTCTCCCCATGTTCACATTTCTTTTAGGTGCCCAGTTTCCTCCCGCAGTCTAAAAATTTGCTGGTGGGTTAATTGGCTTTGGGGAAAATTGGCCCTTGGTGTGAGTGTGTGCCCCTTTGTTTCTCTGCCCTGTGATGGATTAGCGTCCTGTCCAGGAATGTACCTTACCTTGTGCCCATTGCTCTGGCTCTCCTGTGACCTTGAATTGGAAAAACGGTTAGAAAATGGATTGACTTCCTTTCTCCGTACTTTTTTTTTTCTTGATTAATCCAGTAAGCCAGTTGAGCCACTGCTTTCTAGTTTTAATCTTTGGATGAATGTGCTACATGTTGCAAAAAAAAAAAGTCATTGCTCTTTTTGCCATCCATACTCCGCTTATACCATCTTTATTTTGTTCCATGCCGCATACTTTAGGTTCAGTCAAATTGAGTAAGGAAGCCATTTCAGTTACAGCTGCTGACATCCCTGGTGTTTTTCTTGGTAAGGAAATGAAAAATCTGCCTCAGTAACCACTTTTTTTTTCTCCTTTTCTATATACATCCCTGATTTCATGCACTGTAATTGATATTTGAATATGGATGTCTGTAGCGTGCTCCAAACACCATAACTTTTGAGGGATTTTTTGTAAATCAGAACCACATACAGTAATTTCCTTTGATTCTAGCTTATGTTTGCGTGCCTGAATGCTCTTTTTGATGTACCGCATGCCCGCCCTTTCCATCTTTGCTGTCTCCCTGAAATGCTGTGCGTCCACCTCTAGTGTATTCATCTAGTGTGTTCTTTGTTATTCTTTTACTGGGATTCCAATGGCGTCATAATTGCCACCTGCTACAAATTTAGTGGTGTTTATTTCTTGTATTTTGTTTCTGATACTCTGGCAATTGGGTATAAGTAATTAACTTCCTAATGACCTGGTATTTTTTTTTTTGGTCTTTAGACTTTATTTGGATTGCCCCTCTTCCATTTCAATTGAAGTGTTTTGGAATTTCTTAGTAAATCTTTGTCCAATGCTACCGGCACCCATTGCTAAAGATGCAGGAGGTGAGAAAGATTGGATACAATACAATTATTTCATGTACTTTCTAGCTCCTAACTCATAAACCATATATATAAACAGAATAAAGTATTAATGAAAGACACATATCCTTGTATTCTAAAGTGTATATGTATTGTAGCTTGATAAAAGTCCAAATGACTATAAAATATGTATTTAATAGTTTTAGATTGTTTATTATTATTATCTAGTCGAGGAATAGAAGACTTCAGTTACCACTACTTACTAATGCCATTGGACACAGCACAGTCAAATGAATAACAGCAGGACAAAGTATAGGAACATGGCAAGACAGTGACTTCTTCAGTGTATGCAGTGAAACGTTAACCAGAGGACACAAGTGGAAACTATTTAAAACTGAGAAAACAAAGCACTTCTCTACCCAAAGGGTTGTCGGGGTATGGAACATTCTAACCAGTAATGTTGTGCAAGCTACAGTAATACCCCAGTATTTTTCAAGCATATCTTCTATAAAAAGATCATGGATAAATTAGCTACTAGCTAGAAAATGGGCTAAATTAGTTGAAAGGCCTCCTTCATTTTGTAGCTTTTCACATTTTTATGTTCAGTGAATCTTCAGGAAAAGAATCATCTGACATGGTAGCCTACATGTTCAACAGAACCTTTTTATCTCATCCTTAAATCTTGGGTCATTTAGTTTTGTCTGTGGCTGACGTGGAGAGTCAAGTAGATTAAAATCCAAATGAGACTTCTTTACACTGCTTTTTAACAGTCACATAGATTCATTCTGAGTTCTAGAAAACAGACGATTTCCTCTTTACCACATCAGTGGGATGAGACAGAGCCATACCTCCAATTACAATGTAATACATTTAACATATTTAATACAGATGTCATAGTTTAATAAGCCCTAGCCTATAATGGAGAATATTATATGCCCCCTATACCTTCAAGTAAAATACATTATAAATCATTTGGCTCCATCTTAAAAAATAATTATTAAATTATCCAGAATTTAAAAGGAAAATAGCTGTATAAACCTACTCAGTCCATTCTTTCTTATTGGAGTGTTTTAACGTTTCTGCTGAGTTCACACTATAGTCTGAATTAATGGAAACTTTAAAATGTGGTTGCAAATTCATAATGGATTCCAACAGTCTATTGCTACAATAAAACGTAAGTAAACTGATTTGTAAAGGTGTTCTTGTAACACAATGTACATGACATCAAGTCATGGTCACTAACAACCCCACGTTCGATAGGAGTACAGACAGAACTACACATAATTTTAAATGGTAGCCAAATTAAGTTTATATTACGATGTAGTTTATTTATTTCCATATAAATTTAGTAACGCACTGGTAGACACCTCATAAATGACCCCAGAAGGTAGCAGAAAATTGTATTCAATTTGCTGTCTGTATTTCGAGGGAGTACCTATTACACACTGAAATATTGTGTTAGCCACGAGAGATTAAAACTTTAACTTTTCATGTAGCTAACAATTTAAAGAGGATAATTTTCCGATTTACTTACTTATGAGATTAATTTGCGTAAAGTACGCTTAACACGGGCTTTCTTTTCGTATCGGGCTTTCCGCCTTCCGCGTGTGCACAACAAGCAGTACTCCTGGAAAAAGGGAGTAGCTAGAAAAGTGCTTTTGTAATGCAGGTGCTAAGTTAACCGTGTCATTCACACAGATGATGCTTGTGTGTGTGTGTGTTGTTCTTGCTTCCTCTTCTCTCAAACGTACACGGAACATTGTGAGGGATTTTTTTACTCCCAGTTACTGCTTCACTGCAGGCTCTAATTATCTTCTCCCCTGCTGCTCCTTTGAGAATCAGGCTGGCTAATGCCGTCGGTGCCTCTCTGTCCCCGTCGCACTGACCTAGAACCTTGCATTCCCGCTCGCTGCTATTATTGCAGATGACAGTTGTTTAGGGCTTGAGCAGAGATTATTAACCATTTTGTTGAGCTCGGATTTCGCGCTACTGGAGTGGTTTATTTGCATAAGTATATCAGAAGCGGACACGAAAGGCTTAAGAGTCTTGATGACTATAAGGATGCACCCCCTCCACCAACCACAATTCAGTCTGAAATGTTTCAAGATGTCCACAGCATTGTGCTGGGGAGGGGGTTGCAAATGAATGAATCCCCCCATATTTTCATCCCCTGGGATTATACATCTATATTTTTGTAATCAGCCTCTTCAGAAAGCTTGTTCTGGAAATTATGCTGAATTGATGCAAACCAGTCATCTGTAAAAGCAGAGAAAACATTGGCCTTGTGTTTTATAAATCAGTAGCCACATTTTGCCTCTGGGCAACAAAGGTCACATTTCTAAATGCCTCCCATAGATAACCTAGACAAGCTCTACCTTCCACCCCCTAGCATTATGTACACAGAGACCATGTGCTGTACTGGATGAGACAGAAAAATCTAGACACCATCTGCTTCCAAAGCTCCACAGATTTCACTGACTCCAGTCAAAACATGAAATAAAAAGGGTCAAAATGCCCAGGTCAGAAAAAGCAGAACTATCTCTGCATTTATCTTGGGAGGTACGTACCCTACAGAAATAGATGTGTACACTTGTAAGAATTCATAATTCAAAACAACTATCAAAAGACACGTCTGTAAATTTCCAGACAGTGTTAAGATCACCTCACATTACCAGTGCTCTGCAGTATTCAGAGGGACGTTTGCTTCACTTGTCTGGTTAAACAGTCCCTGGAATGAATACTATTTATATTAGAAATGTTATTTTTGATTGTTTATTTAGATAGATAAGACTTTAATAATCCCGTAGGAAAATTGATGTGTTAGTCTTATCTATCTAAATAAACAATCAAAAATAACATTTCTAATTAATGTTATTAGCCATTTATATGCAGATGCCATTCAGAAATCTGTATATTGGAAAAGTGTACTATTGTCAATGCAGAGATAGTTTGATTGTTTATTTGCTTGTGAAGTCATTAATTTAGGTAAAGTCAGCTGATGAAAGAGAAAAATGGTAATACAAAAATTGTCGTCTTTACCCATCTGTCAATTTTCTAACCACTTTATCCAGTACAGGGTTGTGGATATGCCAAAGCCTTGGACGCAAAGCAGGATACACCCTGGACAGGATGCTAGTCCATCACAGGGCACACACACAGAGATACAACACACTCACACAGGGGGAAATTTTCCCAGAAGCCAAGTAACCTACTAGTATGTGTTTTGATAGTGGGAGGAAACCAGAGCACCCGGAGGAAACCCATGTAAAACACAAGGTGAACATACAAACTCAACAGATAGCACCCCAGGTCCATAATTGAACCCGGGCCCTAGCCCTGTGACAGAAATGCTAACCACTGCACCACTGTGCTGCCCTTGTTATATTTAAATAGTGTTAAATAATGATTATACACAGATTTGTGATAAGCCATTCATATGCAGATGCCATTCAGAAATCTATATATTGGAAAAGTGTACTATTGTCACAACAGAAGCCAGTGATTTAAGTTGTACACCTCTGACTCCCTTGCTGGGATTAATGGGTTTGTCTGCCAGGAATCAACAACTACGATAACTATGATATTGTTTGAGGTTTCTATTTGCCAGGTTGACATCTACATCACAGGCACAGTTGATGAGCTTTAACACAACAGCTTGCTTTCAGATTAAAGATACTATAGACGCACCATGTTTTACATGAGCAGATGTTTCCCAGACTGTGTAAATGAGACTTAAACCTACTGCAGGGTAGGATTTTGCACTATTTTTTAAAATTGATTTCAATATACAGCTTTTGAGCTGTGCTTTAAAAAATAAACATTCAAAAATATTTATTAATTACCTTTAACTTTGCACAATAATGCAAAATCTCTAAAATAATGTTATAAAGAAAACAATCACATATCAGGAAAAAGGATTTGATATAGAAATATTACAATTAAGGAATTGAATGAACACATAATGATTTAATAATTCGACCAATTGTATTATCTTTTTGCATTGTACAATAGAGTACAATACATTAACATTTATGTTAATTAATTTGAATTATACAAACTCTTTTTCTTGTAATATATGCATTATTAAAATGCAAAAGGAAATCTCGCATTAGACACACTTCAAAATCCATTCAAAATGAAAAAAGCATTGTATGCTTTAATATAATCAGACCGTTTATATGACCAGATTCCTGTAATTTTGTACTCTCATGTTTCATATACATGATACAAATTTACCTTGTCTCATTTAACTGAGAACCAGGTGAAGAAATTAATTCTTTTTTTCTTCTTCTGCTGGCTTGAAGGTTATAACAACAGCAAACACAATAAACACCAGGTTGCAATTATCAAATTAAAGAGATTTAGTGGACCGTTAAGAGAAAGAGCCCCCTGAGTTTCAAGATGAAGAGTTGAAGACATGCTACAAGACATGCTGTAATCCCAAATTAGGGTATTGAACAGAGGCATCATCCCTGAGGAAAACAGTGATCTTGGAAAATTCCAGGTGAGTATGGAAATAGCACTTCCTGGCATGATGTTGCTGATATTGACTTTCATGTAAACAACGTACTGACAGATTGCAGTTTAAATTGTTATGCTAAAAAAATGTATTATTGGCACACTAGGAGTATTTTAAACGAAGTAGAAAATGAACCACATTTGTTCTTGAACACAGATATGGAAATGGTCATCTTCTCATAATTCAGTAAGATGATCACTAATTCTTGTGAGAAAAAAAGACATCTTACTGTGAATGAGTACTGCCTTTGTCAGATTTTCATATGCATTAACCTTTCTTTGGTTTTCGGTTTACTTTGTACTTTAAAGATACTTGATGTGAACATGATATTTTGCACATGTAAAATATTAAGAGTGATTTATATATATATAATTTGAAAAGTCTGAGTCTTCTTCTATAGTGGTGTAATGCAGTATTCATACGTTTCAAAACTCAGCTTTGCAGAGAGGAACATGGCCTCATTAACATTGATTCATGTGCATATCTCTCTTTATTCCCACTGCAGTTCTATTTATAGATCTGCAATCATCTCTAGCACTGGGATATAATTGAAGAGTGGTATGAAGATACACCATAAGATCCCTTCTCTGAGTTTATGACTTGATGGCTTGTCATTTTGAAAAGAAAAATACAATAAGATATAGGTCTCACTACATTTTTTTAATACAATACAGACATTAATGAAAATGATTATGTTGCATAAATGTCCAGTTCAGTTTAGGAAAATGAATTGTGTTAATTAGTCTCTACCACTTTTTTTGTTTGGATCTAATTATAAAGCCATCCTACGAGATAACAAAGCTATTTCTGCCTGGGCCAAAACTACTCATTAATTAACTAGCTATTGCAATGTGAGACAACTAAAGCCCTTGATATTGTGAGGGACATTTTCTGGTATTATAATTGTCACAATTTCTTTAGAAACTGTAGTTGACTAAACCATCTAGCAATACTTGAGGTTAGAACCCCTCCTCGGGCAGGCTATAGGATCTCCCAAAAATACAGGTGCAAGCACAGGCCAGCAAACAACATGTAAGTTTGATATTTCCTTTTATTTTAACCAATTGGTTTTCTAATACAATGTTAACTATAGAGCGGCAAACAGCTCAAGGAGCACACTTGTGCACAGACATGCAGTTCAGTCTCTCTCAGTCACTTGCACTGTCTAAGCTCTCACTGTTCTGCTACTCTGTGTTTTCTTCCAGAATCCATCACTGCTATTTCCAAAGAGGTAAACGCCTCTACCACTTACCACTGGAACAGCAGAGCCAGGGCTGAGACAAGAGAGAGAGCAACGATCGGGTCGTACGTCCAGGCCTGTGAAAACATCCTCCACTCGTGTGGTAGCACTTGTCACGCAGTCAGGGACACCATCCTCTCCACCATTCTTATGCCCAACCTGGCTTCCCCACACCCTTTTGCCAACGTTGCCTGATGCTCCACTTTGAAGACCACATATCTCCCTCTCTGCAGGTACTGGTTTCCACACAGTTTTTCCTTTTCCACTGCCATCCATGTACAGTGTTTGTTAAGTAGTCCAAAACTGAACAATCAAAGCACCAGTCCTTCCGCAGTAATAATACAGTTCTACAATTTTCAGTCTCTGCCTTCCAGGTATCCCATCATTCCCCACAAGCAAAATTCAGCACAGAACTCTGGGTATCTTTGTTGGGGTTTTCCTCTATCCTGGTAGTAGAAAACCAAGCGTCCAAATCTCCAAAAAGCTCACCAGGAAAACTCCCCTGGACTGGCAGTCTGAAGTCTGGGACATGAGGATAAGAGTGGAGATCTGTCCCACTTGCTCGGGCCATTATTTGTAACCATTATGGCCAGCCAATCCACTGATTTGGAGCCTGCCACATGAGATGAGACTTAAAAACTCCCATGAGGGGCAGAGTGTGCAGGTGACCATGGGAAGATGGTGAATATAAACAAAGTGGGGGTGGCTATGAAGTGTAAAGGGGAAAGGTGTTAATTAATCTTACAAATATGCAAAGTTAGCACATGGATAAACTGAAATAACAATTAAACACAGGCCCAAGTCACCACTTCACGCTATTTTCATCCCTCTGCGAAGTAATTATTCACACTCGGAACTTACATTAAATGTTTGTTTGCAAAGTACTAACTAAATAACTACAAGGACATATGAAATTTACTATATGGTTAAGAGGAATATGAAGAAATAATTACCTGACAAAATGTTTGTTTCTTTTGTTATCTTTGCAGCATCAAACCAAAGAAAAATAAACAGAACTTTAGAATTAGTTTTTTTTACTGTACATTTCTACATTTAAATTATTTAATTCTATTTTCCCAATCTTAACATATTAAACATCTTTAAAAATATTAAACTCCAGTTTAATATTATCCTGTCATTTAGAAGTTTATAGTATATATGTGGTCTTCCTCTATACTGGTAGTAGAAAACCAAGCATCCAGATCTCCAAAAAAAATGTGCATCTCCACCAGAAAATGTGAAGAATGTAACATTGGTGGCCTGCTTTTTTTTGATGGCATTAAACTCTATTTTTATCTTTCAACATTTCTCTTTTAACTTCTCTCTGTTGCTACTTTGTTAGAATGTGCAAAAAAATTTTCCATGGTGCTATTCTTAACTTGGAATCTGTGTGACCACAAAAGCTGGTGCTTCAGAGTGATCTCTTATACTGCCCTTATATTTGTACATGGTCCTGCCTTGTGACTAATGTGTGTCCCCTCAGGTACCGTTCCAAGGATGTGCATACCAACTAATTACCACCTTGTGATGAAGTCCTGTACCTTGTGGTGAGACAATAATGAGTTGGCCTGCAGTGCTGCAGATCTGGGCTTCTTTCCTCAATCCCTAAATGTCTAGCGTTTCACCAGCTTTGGTGCAGCAACAGAAACAATTGGTGCTGAGTACAGGAGAGTGAAAAGTCTGAGTCCTTTGGTACAGTTCCTAGGATGATCAATTTCAACCCCATTACCACCTTGCAAAGTATTCTGAGCCTTCGGATGACACAGCTAGGATGGTCTGCAGAACTGGAGATCGCTTGCAGTGCTGTTTTCCACATCATGGTTGCATATTTTAAAACAGCAGGGTTCTAAACTCTTTCTTTGCAAAACAGATTAACAATAACCTCAAAATAACCAATTCCAACCACAAAAGACCTCCATTTTTGTCTTCATTAAATTTTGGAATAATATTAAAACTTTAAACAAGATACAGGTCCCTACAAGTATTGTTGAGCAGATGGCGAAAGACTGCAGAAACGGCCACTTTTTGTTTCATCTGCAGCTGAGTGGTGCAAACTGCTGTGTCTGGAACAGTGAGAAGACGAAATTCTCAAAGCTGCTTAGGTTAACTGAGGATGTACTCTTGAGTGACTTGGGAAAGTAAGGACAGGCTCTGGCCTTTAACCAGTTGCTAGCAGCCTTTCTGTATTTCTTATTTTCCCAAGTTGTTGAGAGAGCTCAGCTCAGCTGATCATTGCTCCTCATTTTCAGTTTTGTAGTAAAGACACAGGTTTCTGTCCAACACATTTTCTATTGTTTGACGTTTCAATAGATAATTTAAGATAATGCTTTTCAATCTTTTTATATTGATCAAAATACCTCTCAGGTCTGTGCTCCCCAAGCTCCCTGAACCTGCAGTATTTGGTAAAGTCCCTCTCATAGTGATGGATATCTATAGTGAATTTCATTAGTAAGACAAGTTACATTGTAAAGCCTGGAATTACTACTTTTCTACAAATATGTATCTAATGCAAGCCTTGGTGCAGGTTTATTATTGTTAATTTAAGGAAATTTGTCTTCACATACTTCCCATTCCATTACACATTCTCAAACTACAAAGTACAATTTAATTCAGTTTAACTTTTATTAAAAATGTTTACTTTCAGACACCAAAATCTTATGATGTCTATGTCCTTAACAGTATGAATCCAGTCATAAAGCTGAATGGTATCATCTGCCTTCATTTTCTAAGGACAGACCCATTTTAGGTGCTATGTCTATATGTGTTCCCAAATTGTAACATTATAAAATATTAATTCTGTCCCGCTGTGCTGTTTTTGTCCCATTGCTGAAACTCCTGTGCTTACGGAGTAATATGTAATGCATCGCCATATTAACACATGATCAGTTTAGACTCTATATTTTTACCAGCGCAGAATCCAAAGTGTGTTTGTCTGCTTATATTAAAACAGGGGTAGTAATTGTAGAGAAGTGACCCTCTTATAACCAAAATATGAATGAAAAGATCCCTAGCCAATCATTCACAGTGTGACAGCAATGTGACAGCAAAATAAAGAAATTAAGCTTGGCCTGAAACCCTACGATTTGTACAGAATTCAGTGGCCATATATGCAGAATTTTAGGTTTCTTTCTTTCTAGAAATGTCTTAACACTGTAATCCCTTGGTGAAACTTCACAGAGAAAAGTGTACTTTTATGAGGGGTATGCAAACAATAAACTCAAAATGATGTGTGCTTTTTGCATTACTAATTGCATAGGTATATTCAATACCTTTTCAACTGAGTTGAGAAAAAGTACCTAAGAAGTACTTATTTTAATCTGAAAAGTACTAATTCTTATCTGAAAAAATCCTTGAGTTTTTCAAAGTGTAGCCTCATAGAAGTGAAAGAAACAAAAGAGGAAACGCTTTTCATTTTCATCGTTAGAACAAAAAAAAAATTATATTTTACTGTTTCGTCAAAAATGTATTCTATAAGGCTTCTGAAAATGAGTCGTTTTTGAAGTTAAGTTTAATAATCGCTATTATTAATGTTTTCAACAAACAAATCCCTAATATTTTGTACTTAAGTCTGATACTAGTTAGGATTGAACACATATTGTACAGTATTCGTGAAGGACTAGGATCTGCTCCTGTTCAAGAAAAAAGTAAATTTTGTTTATGCTTACAGTATATATGTTCTAATGGCTTGAGATGTATAATGATAATGTAAAAAAGGAAACCGCAATAATTCTGAACTATTTTACTGATGTTAATTGACCAGCAGCTTAAAATATATTCTAATTTAATCATGTTTTAGGATGTGTTCTCACTGGGTTGTTGTCAGATTTTAATTATTTCCCGTCTAGAATTTTTCTGATGTCGCAACATGCAATTACAGTATGGACGGTGCTATCTATAGCTTCTTGACAACAGTATTTGTAAAAGCCTCAGGAAACAGAGGTGGGTCATTGACTTGGACCTTGTGTGGCTTTCGGCTACATGGTGTCCTGTGTTTTTTATTACTGAGTTTCCTCTTACAATAACACATAAGCACATAATAAATAAAACCAACTTTGTTTTGATCCGCTGACCTCCAGTTCGGCTTTAACTTTTGTTAGTGAATAGTGTTCTTATCAGACTTCAGTTTTCTTTTTTTGGTAAAGTAGGGACCTTAGTGAAAGGGATTTTTAAAAGGATCACCCAGCCCAAACTCCAGCTGAAAAGCACTCATGTACACAGACATTGCTCAGGGCAACAGCTCCTTGATTTACAGCATTTTGAAGTGCCTTTTTAGAGGAATATGGAAACACTCAGTGCAAAAGCTTTAAATGAATTTCTATGCATTTAAAACAACAATATGAAAGGCATTATAATATGCTATGATATGATATACATCACATCAGCAAACATTTACTGTTAATGCTAACCTACAGTAGTATGCAAACTGTAATAGACACTGTGTTTAGACGAAGCTCACAAAGTATATGCTGCACATTCCTGTTAGGTAGGATAAGTATTAGAACTGGACATCCGTTAAAGACCTAGATCGTGATTTGCAGTTTTGCAGTTTGGGTGAGAGAAACAAATATGAAGATACATTTATTTGTTCATTTATTTACTTACAGAGTTAGCATGTGTCTGATTGTAGTTTTGCTACCGTGAGTTAAGTGTACAATGCTCTAGATAATCTAGCAAGTTTGCTTTTGCAGATCCTGCCTTTGCATGAAAAGCTTCACCTGTTTGCACACTTCAAGCCATCTGCTACCAGGCATTCAGAACAATAACTGCTAAAGAGCACAATAAGGATTACTTAAATGTCAATTCGACTGAGCCACACTTGGCAATGCCATGCTGTGTGAGACAGACTGAAGACTTATTGGTATCTTCCACTTCATTAGGTTTTGCTTCTTTGAACAGAAGTGTTGGATTAAATGTTCAGTAGTTTGACATATCAACCCGTTTTAACAGTAAAGGATACTTTGAAGAGTTAAAGATAAGATATGTTGTCTACAGACACACAGATGATTGAATTTTGTAAGAAAAAAGAAGCTCAACTGCGCATTTACTCAGAAATAAAATATAAGTAGCTATCTATCAGATTATTCATCTACCTTTTTGGAGTCTCCTCACCTCTGCTCTTTGAACAAAGCTGATTTCTGTAATTGCCACTGTGTTCTTCTGAATTGCAGCTTTGCCTGTTCATTATTTAATTCCTGTAAAGACACAAATTTCCTATGGTGCATTAATTTTAATGTGCCTTGCATTAAGCCCTTTCTCTGTGGTATGGCAACATCACACTGTTACTCATTATGTGATCCTGACATTAAGTTCCCTACAACATGTTACTCTCCACAATCATTTTACTATGTGCTATTTCAAAGTTGTTTGAAGCAAAGGTATTCTGTTAAATGAGTCATGTTTTGTGCATTTCATATACTTTGTCAATTTTGAATTCAAATAATTAAGATGAGATATTTTTGTGAAATTTCAAGTCTGTATTTCAAGTTTGTATAATTACAAATAAGAGAATGAGTCTTGTGAATGAGGCTACTTAATTTGCATTTCTGTCTTAAAGGCGTTATGTGAACAAGGAGTAGAAATGTAATCACATTATTCTTGAATATAAAAAATACTTTTCTCTCAATAGAGAGAAAACAAACTCTTCAACTTCAAATTGACATTTTCTTCACAGCACTCAGGCAAACACCTGTTCAATTTGTTTGTTTCAGGAGCTTTTGTTGGCTAAAACTGAAAAGCAACGTCTATTTATAATTGCAAGAATGCCACTCAACTCAACCTTTTCAAAAGCAAAATATCAAGTTCTACTGTGCTGTCTGACTTGTGTGCTGACACCTGTGTGCTAACATTTGTTCCCCCCTAAAACCACCATACTTACCCTAATATATCTCCACTCCACATTTAAATATGTTTTGTCTCACCTTCCTGAAAAAATTCTGAATACCAGCTTGCTTCTGCCTTATAAGACTGGAGCACAGAATAACTTGATTACAGTGTCACAGGAGTTTGTCAATGACCAGCCTTGACAAGGTAAATTTGAAATAACTGCATAATTTGTAAAGAGGTGGATTCTGTAATTTAAATTCAGTTTTGCAAACATGATGCCATATTTACAATCTACTGAAATCATCCCTGACCTTGATTATCTTATAAATACCAATTAGATCGGGACCATTTTTATATGACCCTACAATGCTTATTTTAGTTGTAGTATGTGCACCATTAATTGCTTTATGTTCAAATAGTGCATTTCAGTACAGGCATGGCTTAGAGGGGAAAAAAGGCAAAACTAACAAAAAATGTTTTGACTTTAAGAAGTGCTTGGAATATGATTCCTTAGAGAGTCAATGTTGAAGTTATTATGTTTCAAAGGCAGAAACGGTTTCCACAGACTCTTGCGGTCATCTGGGTTCTGAAGGTGGATTAGAAAGGACTTGAGGGGGCAGCTGAGGAACATGTCCCGATGGAAGAGAAGGAGAGAAAGCAAGGGTGAGGCATCTGGACGGTAAACATGAGGCGACTGCAACAGGAAAAGATACATGAGCTGTAGGTCAGGTCAGACTGGCTGAAGTGCCAGACAGCCTCGTATTCATCTGTCAATCAGGGGAGAAAGTGCTTCAGTTACTTCCCTCTTAATGAAGTATTGGAAAGCTAGGCTAAGAGCATTGAACAACAATAAATGATTTAGTTCAAAATGAAACTCATTTTTGAAGCTATTGGTTGCTATTGCCTTTCATATATTGAGCACAGCTTTCCAGACTGAAAGTTTTGTCCTTCCAAGCTTTTGTCGCACATCTTTAAAACTGCTTCTTCTTTTTTTACTTACTGAATTGCTTTCTCTACATTCTATTCAGTGTAAACATTTTTATGGAAATGTGAACTAATACTGTCAACTCTGTTCTTGAACCTCACAACTAAATACATTTCTTATTGGCAAAACATAAAGTTGAGCAGTCACTTTTAGATAATAAGGAGCAAAAGTACTTTGCTCGGTGCTTTTTGACAGTTGCTATCAAATGTTCTCTGTGGGCTCTAAAAGTAAGTAATCTGACACTTAAAAACAGCAATGTTTGCAAAAGTTTGTTCCAAATGGCAGACTAAATTTGTGAAAATTTTGTTTGTGTCAAGTCAACCCCACTCAAATCTCACTGTAATCCTGGGAATGAGACAAGCCCTTTGTCTGAGTCTCTTTACTGCTCCTCCTCTGCTTCTGTACTGTATATGTTCTGCTGGGAATGGTGACTTTTTACCACCCTATTTTGTAAGATGAAGTTGAACCCTGCCTCTTTAGGGGACTGTCTGGCTGCTGGGACTGGAGATTACCCTTGGGGAAGCCTTTCATGCTAAGTTAAAGCGGACACAGGCTTGTTTCAACCTCATGAATACACCATTATGTTTTAATTAGAGGTACATTTTTTCAAGGGGTATGGGAACAAATCTTTAGCACAAAAAAAAACAGACCAGATTGATGCCCTGCCTTGTACAGGTCTATTTAACCCTGTAAGTGCTTCAGCAGATGTTTTTTTCTTTGTTAAATTCTAATTAGTTTGTCAGAGGTCTTTATCCAATGATACTTGTATCTCCTAATACAAATGGTTTACACTTAAAATGAACATTATAAACTGGTTTGTAAACTAGAAGATAAAAAATGAAGCTGTCTAAAATTGTTATCCTGGAATTTTCTTTATTTAATCTGAGCAATCGTACGCATAAGATGGCACAAACTAATACTGATGATTTAAGATGGCACTCAGTCCAATCAACCTTTTTACTGTTTTCCAATAGTTAGTTGAACAATTATTGAGCAAAGAATGTTTTTCTAAATCTCCTTCGGTACATTAATTTGTATGTGTCATTCAAAGTCACTCTAACGCTAAATACTGAAATGATCATTACTCAGTTCAGCTAAATTAGTGAGCTGATTATAACAAACTTCTGACTTGAAATGAGATGGAAATATGTTTTCTCCACTTCCGACAAACCCTGATTTGCAGTGTTTATTGAATCACTTACAAGGAGTAATATGTCTGAGTCAGAAGTTGTTACTATATGTAGGAAGTTAAAAATATCAGTCCCTCTTTGGCTGCTAGCAGTATTCTGAAATTGCTGGCTTTCATAATCACTCACTGGAAGAGCATAAAACATATTGGATTAATTGCAGAGATAATGTACTGTATATACCACACAGATAACAATTTTCTAATTAATTTTTATATAAATGAATCACTTGCCTTATAAATATGCTAAAGCAGAATGCAGTTTCTAAAATGGAATGCAAAATACCTAACAACTTCTTTTGCTAACAGCTGCAAAGCAGAATTACTGCATGTTTAAATAATCCCGTGAATGCCTGTGAGAGTCTAAAATTATGTTTTTTTTCCCCTATTGCTGTCTAGTTTAATTTACTCTCATTTCTGTTTGTTAAAGAAAACACAGCAGAATTTAAACTCATTTGAGCTGTGGTGTCTTGCATGATGGCTATGCAGAATACGTTATAAATATTCATTTGTTTGATTTCTTTTTTTACATCTAACGGTTGACATATTTCCATTCACAGTTGCCCTGTACTACTTTAGAAGATCATAATTTTATGTTAATAATGTGGGCAAGAGCAGAGAAGAGTCAAACAGGAAATAATCTCTTGGGTATGATTCTGAAATCTTGTGAAAACAGAACATTTGGTACAGTACATACTAAATATACAGATATAGATGGTTCATAACAGTAAACCGCACCATTTCAATTTTTTGGGTGATTTTTAAAAAGAACACTCTTCATCCATCTGACTAAAGCATGTCTACACATGAAATGCAAACCAACATACTCTGGCAAGTAAGAGGGGTTAATTGTGAAGATACAAGACTGAGAAAGAGTCTTTACTAAAATACTGTTCATTGGTTGATCAAATAGCTAGAGTAACTGTTTTGAAAACATCATTTAATTTACCTTTGGGTATATCAAGTAGAAAATGTCTGAAGGGAGTACAATTATTTTGAAAGATTCATGAAAATGATGATACTATGCTAGGGAGCAATAATAAATAATGAATTGCATTCTTAGCGGTAGAATATGCATTATTCCGCCTCAGTCCAGATCATTTCTTTTGCACACAATTAGATTAACCATATTCTATTCAGTACGATTGGAAATGGCATGGGCTTGTATATCATTTTTCTACGCCATTCAGAAGAAAAGCAAGCATATATATGCATTTAACCCTCCAAAAAACAAACAAAAAGAAGCCCAATTGAATGATATAATTTGCAGTATAGGATCATCTGAAAACTTTATCTGTGTTGATGTGATTCCTTGTGCTGGGAAGAAGCCCTTGATTAAAAAATGTACATAACTACAATGTCCTCCAGCCCCCACCTCTTTGCTAATGGGAGATATGTTCATTTGATGAGCATATACTGTAAATGCTTGTGCAGCTTCTCTATTTTTTAAGTGTTACCTTGACACCTTGCTGCCTTACACTGTAGTCTTCTCATGGTTTATTTATACACCGTCTCATCATTTATTAAAAACTCAGTCAGTGGGGCAGCAAGCTGGAGACGACAGGCAACCCGTTTCATCTCACTGCTTGCTTTCTTCATCGTCTCTGATTAAGAAGGGAGGCTGGTTCAGAAAAATGAAAGCAGAACAATCAGGGCTGTGAAAGCTTCATAGACAAAGTAGTTTCTCCCTCTGCAAATTATAAACAGGCAGCGCCATACGACACATAAAACAAGTCGATTTTTAAAGTTTTATTTCATGAAGAAAAAGTATGAGGAAATGCCCATTTCAAACAGGCGGCCTGAAATACACCTGTGCTTTAACTTACGCCCAAGGGAGGCTTTATGCTGTTTTAAAAGTCATAGCGTATCGAGAACCATGTTTCAGGTTTCAGTTTCCAGAGGCCCAATATACTCTGAAACTGTGATTCGAGACTATACAACTGGTTGCAAACTGGTTGCAGACCCTATTTAAAGTTACTGCAGAAGTTTCTGTGCATCTGACTCTTTTAACAGGATCTATAAAATTTGTATTTTCTGGCTAATTTAATATGACCTGCTCCTCCATGCCAAAACTAGGGTCTTTTTAAGGATAATCCTCAAAATCAAGTTGTTGAGTATTTTTCTAACTTTAGAAGGGCATGTCAATAAAATTAATAAAGCTAAGATGTCATCTTTGTTTATTTAAAGCTGTTTTTTCAGTGTTTATCTGTAAGATCAATTATTTTGGTGGATATCCCAGAGTTTCTCTTAGATTTACTCTGCAACTACAGTAAATAGCATATTGAGAATAATGAAATATTATAGAAATTTTAATTTGTAGAAGAAGGCCCTCAGTAGAAAAAATGGTTTCAAGTTTGTCTTTGGCAGGCAAAGAAACACATTCTTAAAGGACAAGCAGACACATAGACCCAGCCTGAAAAATCTCACAAGGAAGCACAACATTTTTTTCAATTCTGTCATTTTCCCAATTTTAAACCTTCAAACAGTATGTGGGTTTGTTTTGCAATCATGTTTTTCTTAATTGTCTGCAATTTGTTTAGAACTTTACCCACAGCTATGTATCAAATTCAAAGCACCTATTCTATAAATGGATTCATGACTGTCAACTCTCCCTCAAGTGCCTGGCTTCCTTTGCCTTTGTGAAAATGGAATCCTGTGCCCTACGAATTTGATGTACTAGTAATGTTGTTCATACACCGCTGAAGAAACCACAAAGTTCCAATACTTTGAAACCAGAATAATAGAAGGCTCCATCAGTATGTTCAGGAATTTCACACTGCTGTCTGATAGGAGAGAAAAATGCCAAGAATGCAGACTGAACTGCCCAAAATTCCCTGTAAATGAATCACTTAATTTAACAATCCTATTGTATTAATTTTGAGAATGTCAACACCAGCACACAGAATTTTTTTTGGTATGTGAGAACATGTGCTTAAAAATTAATGCACAGCAGATTAGGCAGCAATTAAAGATGAATAGAAAAAAGACATACAGCTATACGGCACACATAATATGGTGTTTTTCCAGTTCGGAAATACCTGCTGATCTAAAATTCCATTTCAATTAATGAATTGATTGAAGTTTAACAACTGAGAACAGTTAGTGATGAAATAGTCCAAATTTGAGTTGACTGGATGAGCACAAATTCCTAGCCACATTTTTTTATTTATTTTTGATTGTTCTAAATGTACTGCTGGATCAGCAGAGAATTTTAGATTACTGTAAATACCTGTGTTGTCTTTCAGAAAGGAAAATGCTTTTGTTTCTTCACCATTTTTTAAATATACGGTATATTTATACTCCATCTGATCACCAAATGCTATTTTAGCTGGTTTGTTAGGACACTCTCACACTAAACAAGGGGAATGAGCAATATCCAAACAACAGCAGATGTCTCATGTTTGCATGCTTGACAGGTCATATTTTCTGCCTAACCTGGAGGACTTTGGACAATTTTGTGGTCTCCTAGTATGGTGGCCCTCACAAGTTCTGGCAGTTTAATCTCTTTGTGTCTACAGTATATACTGTATGAAACAAGGAACACCCTTCAGTGTTATTTTGTGTCTTCACTGAAAACAATCTCTATGAATTATGGGAAACAAGAGTAACACTGGTCATGTGACCAGACTAGGAAGCTGAACCATGTATAAAAAAATCTAATTGTACTTTTGTGCACATAAAGTCAAAGTTCTCTTTCATTCATTGTGAGGCTCATTGACACTGAACAGCTTACTTTTAACATTTCAACAGGAGTATACATGTACCTTACAAAAAGAGTTTTCTACAAGCAAGCAGTTCCTATGAATTACAGAATTAACTAGCAATTGCTCTACCAGTTTCATAACCCTGGGAAGTGAAATTATATTAAACAGTCATTATTTTATAATTCTCTGCATTCACATAGTATTTTTCACCTCAAAGGATCCTAAAAAACATTATTTATGAGAAGGGATCCACTTCAACCAAGGAAGTGCAGCTCCCACCTAGGTGACCTACTACACAGTGGATCAGGTGGAGAACTAAAAAATTGCTTCATCATTTTAATTGGAAACCTTGGGAAGGACTGATTTTATTAAACAAAAGTAAAATCTAGCAAGGACACCCAGGTTAACAACCCCACTATTTTGAACATTGCCTGTAGAAACATAATGATCTAACAGTTGTGACGTTGATTTAAAATCATATCCTAGGGATGGCAACTCATACAGCACAGTGTCCCGGGTCATCACAGTGAGGAACTGGTTTGGAAGCTCTGTAATTACATTCCTATTGAGACCTTATTATTCTGCTTCAGGAGAAAAGTACTTGCTGTTCTTAAAATATCCTTATATATTTGTTTAATTAAGGCTAATTTTTAACAGAGTTCTTACGAACCTTCAGGAGAGATGTAGGCAGCTGAACTAATTAAGCTTTGCTGCAGCAACTCACAGCTAATCCTGGCGTAATTGCCTCAGTTTCCATATTTGCCTCACGTCGCCCTCTCCTCTTCCTTGCTCGATTCTGCATCCCTCCTCCACCCCATCTCCAGCTTTGCAACCACCCCTTGATCCCCTTTTCACCAAGCATGGGGGTCTTAGACTCCCTATCCTGTGGCCCAGAGGTTGGCCCTCAACCAAGCGGGTTAAGCCAAAGTTTTTACAACATTTCATAAACGATTCCACTGTCACACAATATTCAGATGCTGTCATTCCTCATGTATTATTCTGTTTTAAATGAAACTGTGCAGTAGTTCAGTATTTTTATTAATGTTCTTATCTGAAATCAAAACTACAGTAAAGGCACTTTAATAAGCAAAGACGTGTGCATGAGGCAAAAATGTGTAATTTGAAAATATACTGATGGAAAAAAGAAACGCAACATTTTCTGGAATAAGAATACTATAGCTTATGTACTTTCAAAACAAGTTGTCAATTTGTTTTAAGCCCTATGACCAGCAATACAGCTTGTGCAGTGAGGCATTGCAACTTGCCAATCACACGAAAGCTCGTTAGGTACTCTTTTACCCAGCGAGGTCCAGGTGGAACAATGCCTGATCAGGTCACCTTTAAAAAGGCCTTAATTCAAAGCTTAGAAAAAGGTCACACATAGTCAGTTTTCAGTTTTCTGTGCATTCCATAATGCCTTGAATGTCACCAGAAGCAAGGGAGAGGGCCATTGGCATGCTGCAGGCAGGCATGTCATGTGCCAGCATTGCCAAACACTATGCAGTAAGCCGCTCCACTGTGTCCCAACTGCATAGACGGTATCAGCAGACCGGCAGGACAGATGATTATCCAAGATCCGGTTGCCCTCGAGTGACCAGACCAGAGCAGGACCGACACATCAGACTGGTCCATCTGAGAGATCGTTTTAGATCTGCCACCCGTACTGCTGCTGAAACGGCAAACAGAATGCCCGCATCAGTGACAGGACAGTGAGGCTCCATGCTGCTGGCCTTAGAGCAAGGAGACCTGTCAGAGGCCATCTGCTCATAACTCCTAGAAGTCACACCTGACTGACCTGGGTCAGACAGAGGCTGCGATGAACTCGTCACCAGTGGAATCAGATCCTCTTCACAGATAAGTCACTCTTCAGCCTGTTCCATGCAGACGGGAGGGCCAGAGTGTGAAGAAGGAGGTGTTGCGTTTCTTTTTTTCCGTCCATATATTTTATGGAAACTTTACTTTTTTAACCTGTTCTTATAAGATTTGTTAAACAGATGGTGACTGCCAGTCACTGCAATTAGTCATTTTAATATATTAAAATTATTGCCAGACCATACTCACACATGTACTTTTTATTTGTATTCTGTGATTTATTTTGCTATGTTCGTGCTAGGACTGGTTAGAACCAGTCTCTGTTCTCATAATTCTAAATTGGGTGACGTTCGGAGTGCACTGTGTGACAGAGAAGGCTTTGTTACATTCAGAAAACCACTAAAGTCTTTCTAGAATCAATAGATATTTCGTGTTTCTATGCTGTGTCTGAAAGCAGGCAGCTGTCTGAAAGAATACTTAGGTATGAATCACGTGGGTGTAGTAATGTCTGAGTGGTACTATCTTCAAGTAAAAAAGGCCTTTCATATTGACCAACTAGGAACTGTGACTCAATAGTCTGTGAGCTCTGAAAGTGAGGTGTTAAACTCCAGTGACCTCAAAACTGGGTTAGCAGTGCCAGGAGAACAAAAAGTTGGACATGAACTTCTCCGGCCTAATAAAAGGTTAAATTAAGTGACAAAGACAATGATAGAGGACAGAACACCCCCTCTCTGAATGATAACATTGCTTTCTTTAGTATAAAGAGGACAAAGCATCTATATAATGCTTTGCCCTAAACAAATTAAAATACATCAAAATGAGGATTACTAATTCAACCAATAAACAATTTGAAAAAATGGACAACAAGCTGTGTGCACTCTGAAATTGTGGATTTCCTTAGGATCTAGCTATCAGAATTGTTTTTTTTTTACTTTCTTTACATTTTAGTTGTTATTGGATATATAATGACATTCATCACCTTTTCCTTGACATTTCAGTGGTTGGGAACATCTTTTCCTTCCAGCAAGGAATAAACCTCTACCTGTTTCTTTGCAGCCTATGTCTCTTGTTATACAGCCTGTTAGCCATTTATCAAGTTGCTAAAGATAAAGCAGACACAAAAAGCAGCTTCTCCTTTTTTAGCAGAAAAAGGATTGAAATTCTTTGGAGTTTCAACAGTAGGTAAAATCCTATGAATCATCCCTGCCTAACAACTTTTAAAACTCCACCCTTAATGTTTGGTGCGTTTCCAGTGAATCAGAAAGTGTTATTGTTTGTTTCCCAAAAGTTTCTGCCTCATTACTTAACAGTATGAAGTCCTATTATATAACAAGGCCTTGATCAAAAAGGAGAACACAGACCAGCAATCTTAATAACTATATATTACAAAAAATATACATACCCAGATTTGATTAAACTCTTTACCTAGCTGTAATGCAGTTCAATGAAAATGCCATTAATTTGAATGTTTCTATAGTGATTTTCTGTACAACAGATAATAGATAGATAGTAAAGAAAAAATACACTTGTACTCCTTAAGTAAATAATTATTCCTTAAAACCTTATTATATTAACAAAACCTGCTCACACCTGAAGAAGGCTCCACGGCCAAAACGTTGTATTTTCTTTCTTCTTTTTTCAGCATGGAATAAACCTATTGCTTATCACGTCTGTATGTTCAAAATGTATAAAGGTGGAGAGTTTATATAAGTCATTCATTATGTTCTTAAAACCACTGATACTGTGCAAGGATGATTATTAAAAATGGTGTTGTGATGGATTAACTAACATGAGATTGCAACCCAGTCTTTTATAGTAGACAAAATAAAAAAAAGGTTTTGATTGCTAAACAGCTTAACGTTGGGGTACTTTCCCCAAAGTTTTATGCTGAAGCAAATATAATGGATATGATATAAATCTCATCTTCATGTCTTTGTTTCAGATACAGGAGGATAATTAAGAATGACATCCTGGTTGTCCTTAGTTGAATATACGAACTACCTGTATGTAATAGCTCCTTTATACAGTATATAAAGTCTTTATGTAGGTCAGTTTCAGTATCCAGCTGTTTAAATTCCTTCCACCTTCTCTCACACAATATTCTTTCCTCTTGTAATGTATTATCTGTGTGACAATTCTGGGGCTTCCTTTCACTTCATTGCTATGGAAATAGTTCATCCTTTTACTTTGATATGATAGATGAGAAGGATAAGATCTTGTGGTAAATGGATTGATCCTAGTAAGGACTCAGAGGAGTTTTAAAGGATAAAGCCAAGCAGTCTTTTAGTGCATCTTACAGACTACTGCCAAAATGCATAGTGTTATGCATTATCTGTGGGCACTGACTTATTTTAATGGGCATAGCCTGACATGTTAGAAAACAACAGAAAAACAACAGATTATTCTGCATGTCTGGACCATTTTTGCTTGTATAACAATTCAGAATAGTAGTAGGTATTTATAACACTAATAGTTTTTGATCCATAACATTAAAGTGGAAGGGACCATAAACAATATAATGTAAGTAGTGTGCATGCAGTAAGGACTACTTATTTTATAATTGATCAATGATATAACACCAAATCACCATTTAGTGATTGGCTATTACTTTATACAAAACCGATCATTAAGTTGTGTTTCCTAATTAAATTTCATGACAGTAACAGTAAAAACGTGAAAATTGTGGGAATTCTTTTGCACTTTTTTAGTGACACACATTTTTGAGTCCTTGATGTGACATTGTTAAGGAGCATGTGTGATATTAATGAGAGGAATCTTTAATTTCAGGGTAGGATTTATTTTTTCATTCTGAGAACAAAAATAGTCCTGCTTCTTTGTACTGATCTGAACTGCCTGCAGTAGCAGTAGTAAACATTGGAGATGTTCACCCAAGCAGAAACACTCAATTACTTTGATTTTGATGCCACAGAAGCTGTTTAGATATTATCTTTTCTGGGTAGGTTTGTGCAAGTAGTTTAATACAATAAACCTCCTGATAGGATCAGATATTTAGCAGATCACACATTGGATAAGGTAATAATAACATGATAAAATTATCTGTGTTACTGTGTCACTAGAAAATAAAATCCTAACCCACACGCCTAAAATAATCACATCACCCTCTCTTGACACCAGTGTGGCTGATTCACTGCCTAAATATCACCAGGTGCTGAGATTAGTAATGTCCCTTTTAATATACTGAGCAGATTCTTCCATGGATGGAATCCAACCTATTTCAGGGATCTTGTCAGTAGACAAAAACTTGGCAGTTTATTCTGCTTTTTTTACCTAATGAATTATCTCCAAATCCCTTGTCTAAGCATGGAAGAATTTTTCTAAGTAACTACTTCTAAAGGTCATACAATTGCTACTTCACAGAAAGGTATAACACAATCTGCAGACCAGGGCTTGACATGCTGCTGGTATCCTTTTTTTCCCTTTTAAGGATTTGGCCACAGGTCAGAAAAGGATTTTCAGCATATTTTGACAAAGCTGGTAAGCTGAGGACCTCTATTATTGCCTTCAAAACTACAGGCCGTACAATAAGAATTGAAAACAGGTCCTTTTCACACTCATCTTGTTCCATATACTGTAATTGCTATTCATAAAAAGAAGAAAAAAAAAGGTTTATTTTAAAATAACAACATTCCGGTAAAAATTTCAGCAGTGCTGCCAAACCCTAATGTAAGGCAGAGCAGAGGCATGATTTGAATTTGACTGCTTGATTGGTATAACTAACCAGGCAGAGGGGAGCAACAACCTGTCTGCTAGGAAGAACCAGTCAAAACACCTCCACCCGGCACATGAGGAATGAACCAGGAAGCTCCTGCGAGGACAAAGAAGGTGTGGAGGGAGGGATGGGAATCCGTGTAGATCCGCGCAACTCAGGAGGCTCGGATCATGCTGTTTATAAGCAGGAAGGCGGAAGTGGGCGAACTTAGGGCTCGACCTCCTCACAAACCTTTAAAACTCCATTAAACTCGCTAAAACCATTATCTCTTGCTCAAAGTATTATCTTTGTCTTTACCTTGTGATAGCAGGAAACCTTGGAGTTTAGACACCAGTTGTTCACCCTCGAAGAATGGTCGTTATTTGCAAAAATAGGTGTTTGCCAATGTAAAACATGATGCCTTTAAAGCTCATAACAAAACTAATTGAATGAAATCTTTTAAAATAACACATTAAAAGTTGTTATTATTATACAATACTATGATATAACATATAATAGCTTATCATAAGCATGTGTAGAGCACTGCAGATTAGCAGGAGGAAAAGTGACATTGTAGCACTCCTGCCTTCCAGGTCTTGAGTTTCTGGTTCACTTAAAGACTTCCAGACACATTCTGTATGGCGTTTTCATGTTTTCACTTTGTTGATTTAATTTCATGGACTGTTCCAGTTCTCTGGTTTCCACCCACCTACTAAAGACATGCTGGCTAAGTGAATTGGTGTTTCTAATTGGTGTGTGCCCTGCAATGGACTGGTCTGCTGTCCACGGTGTAGACCCTCTGTCCGAGAGAGTTGCTGCAACCCATAACAGATGTTGGCAGATTTTCTCAAATAAATATATGAATACTGAGTAGACACGAGTGTCATCTGAAATGTGCAGGACACAGAAAGTGGGACTTCTGCTGTATTGTGCTGCGTATGGTTGACAACCTGACCCAGAATGATCTGTTTGTACACAGAGACAGGCTTTTCATTATAATGAGCAAAGAGACTTGATCAAAAACAAACTCACTGCAGACAGTTCATGGAGGCTGAAGCTTTTTGATGGCATGCTTCAAAGCCACTTGTGAAGTCGATTAAATCATTTCACTTCTTAGGGCATCGTCGATCAGATGCACAAAGCACAATGTAAATGGTATACTGTATGTAGAAAGTACGATTATTGTTTTGTGTAGTGTTGTATTGATTTTTTTCCAGTTCCAAATTCTGAGCAATTCATTATCATGGATCTCTGTTGTTTTTTAGCTACTGTATTTGCTTTTATTTTGAGACTCCCTGCAAGGTTTTAGTTAATTGACTACTGCAAATATAAGGCCTTTGCAGTGTTGTGTATTCTGTAGAATAGTTCATGTTTCATTTTCAAATTCAACAGTTAATGTTTGACTCTTCCAATGGTGTACATTTCTTTTCTGTATTTGCCTTCCACTTTTCTTTTAGAAAAGTGAAGATAAACAAAATCAATTTGCAGATTTTCTTGAGAAAGCTACAACTATTCCAAAATATTGGGCCCATAATTGTTTAAATTTCTACATTATTAATCTATATATGTAAACTGTCTTAAAGTTAAAATAGGCTGAATGTGTAATTAGCAGAAAGAATGTGAAAACCATTTTATTTTAAATATATCATTTAATAATGAATGAACAGCAGAAAATTATAAATTAAATATATATAATTTAATGTAATTGCTGCTTATCAAAACTTCATAGATAAAGATGTGTTTAAGTATCACAGTGCCCATATACATAAAGCACTAATATAGATTTTAGCAATGTATAGCCAGTGTTTACTCCAAATGTAGGTCAGTGAAGTCAGACACTCACTCAAGTGCATATTTAATTTATTTATTTAGGTCATGCAGCATTTGAGCAGTATTCTGTCTGTTCACAGACTGAAGAATGATTCTGTTAAGAAAAAGTGTCATTTATAGGGCAATGTTAGACATATCTGAGTTATTAATTGAAAATACTGACTAGGCAAACAGCAGCTGCCTCTATTGCTTTAAAGAGGATTAAAAAGAAAGCAGTATATTTTCTTCACCTTTTTGTTAATGAGCTGGGAAGCTCTCTTATCACCTTGCATGTTCTCTAGAAACTAGGGACTGTGCATTATATACTGATCTATCATTAGCGGTAGAAAACATTCTTGGCCAGCACTGAAAGAGCAGATTCCAATCATTTGGAGTTTTGCAATCCAAAAAAATGTTTCATTTTTCAGAATAAAAATATTTTTCTGAATATATATTTTCTCTCATGATGGCTTCGCCAAAATACAGATAAGCTCCTGTTTCACTTAAAGACATTTTGGACTTGGATAATTCCTTTTCCGTATGTTTTGAATTGAAAAGCAAAAGTGTTGGTAATCAACAACTATTTCTTAATAATTACAAGTTTAACAGAAAATGTAGGTCACAAACGTTTATATGGATGCAAAGCATTTCACCCATACGGTTAGTTTTCCTTTGTGTCTTAATTCTCAGATGTCTAAAGACAGCTAAAGCTAGAATCACTCTTGCTGTCATTGTGTTTCTATAAACATAATACAGATAGTTAAAAAAATTTTGTGTCATGGACTAAATTCATTCACAAAACTCATGGGTAGAGACATATATCTAGTATATATATACTTATATAATATATACAAGAAGATAATATTTTGGTTAATTTAGGTCGGAACTAATAAATTAAAAATGTGACAGAAGCATCTCAAAAGTAAATACAACTATCGAACCTATCTATTTAAAATCATCAAGAGATGCAGAATGTCAAGACATCTGTACCAGATACCTTTCTCGTTTTCCCCAAGGCTTTCAAGATTGGAATTTAGTGAAGAAAACCACTTCTTGTCAATTAATAATTGACATTCTTAATTGTGCAGTTATGTAACAAAATAGCACTAGTGAATGAAAACAAAATCACTTGAATACTGAAGTTTCTAATGAAAATAAGTGTAGATCTTCTATGTTCACATTCAAATTTAGGCAAGTCAGATCTGTCCTGACCTTTCCTGTAACCATGACTTTTGATACAGAAATAAACTTTTTTTTTATATGAATAAGCTTAGAAACTTTTTTTTATATGAATAAGCTTCCTCACTTTATATAAAAGTAAACAGAAATGTAATTAGGCAAAAATAGTTTTAATACAAGCTGGTAGCATTTCAAAGCTACATTTAGATATTTAATTAACCTAATCAGTTATTTAATCATCAATGTGAGCCTAACAGGTCTAATGTAGTCTAATATATGCATCATATTTTATCTTTACCTTTCAAGTTACACAGAAATAAAAGAACATTAATCTTTTTTTTAATAAAAGTAAAATTGAACTAAGAATTCTCTGACTATAATGTTATATATTATACAGGTGGGCCAGAAAAACAACTTCCATCTACCCTCTATGTCAGCAGTAACACTTATACAGATTTTTTTCTGTATTCTGCTGTTCATGTTTTCAGATGGATTGCTCTGTCCCATCAGCTAATGATTCTTTCCAAGATTTTTCTAAAAGGGGCTTCTTTCCCTCAAGTAATACAGTTTCCATAAAATGACTTCATGAGGAAGTCTGTGTATTTGCATCTGGAGAATATGCCTCAAATAGTAGATAGACCCCAGAGTTAATTATTCTTGGAGACTCGCTGTTTGTTTGGTGTATCTCCATTTCCCTTGATTAGTGACAGTCTTTCCATTTCATACCAAGCTACTTCAATAGGATCTTGACTTCCAAAGCATCTGGATTCATCTCTAGTTTTTTTTTATGTGGATTACCAGCTCTCACCATTGTATGGTAGCAATTAAATTACATTTAAGATGACTTCCACAGATTATTGAATTTAGTTCACAATGTGGATACTTTTCCTGTCTCTTCTGTCTTTAGATCTTCTTTGGTGATGGCCTTAAAAGCTTTGTACTGTACATACTTCATATTTTACATCCAATGCGATGTTGCCTGATGTCTTGGTTCAAGGATCTTTTGTTCTAATGGAACTTATTTGTATCAGTGTTTACAGTGTTTTATAAGCTATCTGTTCTAGTTTTTTTTTTAATTATGTTTTTACTGTGCAAAGAAACTTAATATCATTTACAAAAATAGGTTTTCGGACATTTTCCACCTACCCATGTTTCCAGTGCTAATTAGGTGATACAATTTTTTAGCGGTCTTCATTAAGCTCTTTGATGAGACACAACTCACTGAAAATGTGATCAAGAACTTTTCAATAAAGAGGATGAGCCTTCCTAATGAGTGACCATTTACCTCCTTGTTTCATTACCTATTAGTACTGGGTTTCACATTTAAGGAATTTGCCATCTTTGTGTAGTGAGCAGACTGCCTGCTATGTAAGACCTCCATTCACACAAGTTTAAGACACTTTCTTAAAGGCTGACAAAGCACAAAATCCTCTTGATCCAGATTATGCATTTTTAAGATGTTATCTATATGAAACTCATCAGATCTACAAAGCAGTAGTGGCCTAAATATTATGTGTATGAATTTTATTCTTTCCTCATAAAATGTTAGTAGAAATGAAAAAGACAGCATGCCGTAAATGGAATGCTTTTTCAATTTTGAGAAATAAAAGCAAACCCCAAAAAGTTGCATATGAGTCACGGCAAAAAATAATTATCTAAATCCACCAACCTAGAATGCTTACTTTAAAGCTGGATCCAGTGTAGTGTTTGAATTGATGTTTTGGTTTTGATTGATGCCAACTTTAGAAATTATTATGTATGTAAACACCATGTATTGTGGCCCATGACATCACTAAAAAACTAAACTCGGTCCATTCAAGTTGACTGAACATTTTGTCATATGCTGAAATGTTCTAAGGTAATAGACATCTACATAGTAAGATTTTTTTACTGCTGTCTCTTAATTGAACTTAATCATGCATTCTTCATTCTGTTATAACTCTCCTATTTTCCCCTTTTCAAGGGCCTTTTTTCAGAGTACTAATCTCCTGTGAAACTCAGGTAGATCACAGCACTAAGGGAATCTCAAGTCATTTAGAAATTAAGGATGCTGGCATCTGAGGAAATTGTTTTTCTGATTTCATTAGAAGAATGTTTAGTACAGTTTTGGTTTTGTAGCACAATCAAATAAAGAATGCAAAGTGTCAAGATCCAACAGAAAAGACTATGTAGTACTCGTTACTGAAATAATCAGTAAATAGTTATACAGGGTGATACTGAAAGAAAACAGAAAGAATGTGATGTGTGTGCCTAGATTTAAGACTAACAACATCCGTTACTTATGCAAGAATTAAAAGAAATATGTAATGTAATACAAGGTAGTGTGCAAAATATCAAGATGGATGTAATTGATCTTTCAAAAACATTATAGCAATTTATAAGAAAGTAAATATTCTTAAAGCTTTATTTCAGAAAAGGAAGGAGATGTCATAAAAATGTATAAATCTCAAACAATGATTTTCCTCCTTTTTTTGAGAGAAATGTATTTCCTTGCCACTTACTTTTCAATTACACACAAGAGTCCTGTTTCATCATTACAGTACGTTTGAATATCCATGAGATGGTATCAAAGAATAATATGTCCAGTGTGTCACAATCATAATCCCTCCTCTTTCACATTTTAGTTGATTATGTGCACCCGCCTCCTATCCATCCCCTCTTATATAAGCCAGAAGCTCACACTATTTTGGGCTCATCATTGGGAGGTGGATGCCCGGAAACCCATTAACCAGCGGGTCCTGGAGTGACCTGACGGCAAAGGCTTCATCACGGCGTCCTGACCATCTGGGTCCAGGGCTCGGAGCGCCTGGCCATGTTATCCTGTTTTTATTCCATCCCTGCACCGGAACCCGCTCCGGTTTTTAGACCTTGTTTTGTGTTTGTCTTGGATGGATCACCCGGCTCTGGACTTTTAGACTTCTCCCTGGATTTCCCCCTAGACTTGTTCACGACCTGCGACCAGTGCACAGTTGACGCCCCCCCTGTTTGCCAACCTGCGCAGTTCCTCTGCGTCTCCTCCCCATGCGTGTCCATTTCCACTTACTTCCGGATTATACTGTCTGTATAGGGTCCTGACCAACGCATCGCTACACAGGGATAGAGAAGAAGTAAGTCTCAAGAAGAGAGTGAAAAGATTTTCCCATCAATGAACATCCTATACTAATGCAATTTGGAAAAAAAGTCAACAAATGTTCACATGAACTGGTAACGGATTGTTATTGTATAATTTAATGTAAATTATTATTTAACTTAGCTTTCAGTAGATATTTTGAAACACTTCAATGGCTATAATTTAATGTATAATGAATATATATATCAATGTATAATTGAATACTCTATTCCATGAGTTCCCTGTTCTGTTTTTAGAAGGGATTTTGCTATACAAGACTTTTTACAAGTCAGATTAGTCTGGAGGACTTCAGTGGAATCCTAGGCATTATTAGAATATTCAATTCAGTTCAAAATACTTTATTAATCCCCAGGGAAGCAATTTAAGAATATGTTAAGGGTGTAGTTGTATCATGAACACAGATCAAATATCAATTTGAAACGTCCAGTTTTTGAGGATCTGAGCAATACAAAAACAGTTTTTGGTCCTTCAAAAAAAAGATGATATGTCAGCTTTGAAATGGAGAAAATAAACAGTTGGTTGCCAGTATCTGAAAAGTTCTCATTAATGCTTATCTAAATTATATTTTCATACAGGAAATAATGAGTTTTGCAAGGTCTGGAGGTGATTTCCAGAGATGCATCGATTAAAATATTAAAGTTGAAATGAATGCTGAATATCCTACTTTATGTGCTGTATGTTTTTCATTGCCATTGCTCCTGCTAAGATATTATTTTCTGTTGTGCAATAATAGTATCCACTCCTCATAAATCAGCTTAGGGACATACAGAAGTGTATTTAAAATAATTTTTCTATGAACTGCTAAAATATTGAAAATAGGATAGAATATATAGTACTATATTATAATGCAAGAAATGCAAGAAATTGTATATGGCCAATAAAGTGATCTTATTTTATCTTATATTTAAGACAAGCACTGCAAGTCTGTAAATGAGAGGTATGATACAATTTAACGTGTCACTTCTGAATAGTATATTGAATAAAAAATCCCCCAAAATATTCAGGCTGAAAGGCATGGCCTTCCAAAATGTGAAGTGTGTTTTTTTTAAAAAAACTTGTTTTTTTCTTAACAGTGATGTAACTAACACTGTACTGATGACAGATAAGACTAATCAGAAATGTGGAAGTCTCGTTTATAGTATTTTTCTTAAATGTTTTTCATAATCATACCTCTCCCCACCAGGCTTCAACCCCTATATCTAAAATTATAAGGGTAATAGCGGTTCTTGGTAGGATTGTATGTGCATCTGGTTCATTGATCTGCCTGATGTGTGCCCCACACATACTTTCTAGCACAAAGACTTGGATCTCTTGAGCTTCCAGTACTCATATGCCTTTGGATATGTAATTTCTGCAACTCTTGAAACAAGGTTTTAAATGCTCCCAGCTGTTGGGTCAATTGTGGACTGTTGCCAGTATTTCCACCCTTGGGGCGCATAGAGACGAGAAAGAGAATTACCCCCTTCCTCAGCATGCTGATACAGTACTAGTGGCTGCCGGGCAAGCTGCTGGAACTACAGTGACCTTGAAAACTGACAACCACAAGGCAGCTATTTTTGGAAGAAAGCTTTGAGCAGCAGAATCTTCTGCTTCTGAAGAAGAGAAGCTTTTTTTTTCAAGGTGCAAAACACCCTCATGGTTTTGTGTGATTTCCAGCGCAAGATGCTGTCATTAATATAGGACTTGGAGAGATCCAGCTAATTAAACACAGAGTTAAAGAAAGCAGCCCTGAGTTGAAAGAACATTCCTTCCATTTTGTTCTATTGTAAAAAAATAAAATAAACTGGATAACATCTGAGTGAAACTAAGTAAATGTTAAAATAGACTACCAAAGTAAAACCAGTCAAACTGAAAGCACAAAAAAACAGACATAAAAAAACAGATTGAGTCCGTTACAAGCTGAAACAAGGTAATGTGACAGTAAGGACTAAAGCAGAAGACTGATGAACAGAGCTGCATTGTTTAAATACAATACAAGGCGTACAGTGCTAATTGTACAAAGGAACAGTGATAATTGGATGTTACTTTTACACTTAGGATTTGCATATCATTTGGAGCAAAGGTAAACCTAACATCTATAATGGTGCTTTAATTCAGCTGACTACTGCAAAACTAACACTTGATGAAATGTGTCTAGTTTCTTATTGTCTTGTAGTAAATAGGGGACTTTAAATGTTAACGCATCAAAGCCCTTTGGGATCCTATGGGATTAAAAACACAATTTAAATGCAAAGAGTTAAATTAAAACAGCATTAGGTATTACTAAATAAGTAATACTTATTTAAAGAATTAAAGAATACTTGAGTCAGATTTTTTATGAATTCATGCAATGAAAATGTGGTGAAAAACGAAATACTAGCTTTACCAGATTACCATAAGGAATGATAAAATACTGTTAAAATTTATGTAATGTTTGGTTTGGTTTTTTGCTATGAAAAATGTATATAATGAAGAATAGGTATAGTAAATACTGACATTTCAGAGTTCCATAAAACAGTCTTAGCTTTCTTCATTTGAGGTGAGGTGTGTTTTTTTTTTCATTTTTCACTTTAGTAATCAGTTATCATAAGGGCTCATTGTTATTTATCTTTACTGGTGAGCTTCAGCTATATCATTCCCCAGAATAAAAGAAGTCAAATAAATTTATAGTTCAGGTGGGTAGCTGCGTCAGCATGCGTAGGCTGCAAAGGAACAAGTAATAGGTTTATTCCATGCTGAAAAAAAGAAGAAAGAGAACACAACGTTTCGGCCGTGGAGCCACACCTGAAGAAGGCTCCACGGCCGAAACGTTGTGTTCTCTTTCTTCTTTTTTTCAGCATGGAATAAACCTATTACTTGTTCCTTTGCAAATAAATTTATAGTGTTGTAACATACAGACACAGTATTTAACATCAAGCACCAAGTCTGTCTGTCTTTTGCTTTGTTCACACAATACAAGCAATGTGAATTCCCAGGGGTAAAATAGATGGCCACAGGGTTGACAGCTTAAAGTGAAAGATAAATTGGTATCACTGGCATAGAGAAGGGTGGGTTTTCCTGGGGAATCGTGATATTTATCATGGAAAATATATTGGTGTTTATGTTTATTTGCCTAAATGTATGTTGACTACGGTGGTTATTTTGGAAAAACCTGCCACTATTTTATTAACTAAAATAATATGGAAAATATTTACAGTGAACAATGCCCCAATTCTATAAAACTTTCAATTAAAATTCAAAATTTCAATTAGCTCCCTTGGCCACTACCGATTCTCAGTGTCACTCCCTTAAGGAGAACGATAGCAGATTTCCTAGAATATTTCTTATCTGTGTTCTCTAACTTCCTTTTACTGCAGTGGTGTCATCTAGCCTCTTTCAAAATCTGCATGCCCTTTAACTTAGGATGGCTTCACTGACTGAATGACAGCTGGAACATCAACTGCTATAATAAAAAATAAGACAACACCAGAGTTCCCTAAAAGAAATGCTACGGAAGCTAATTACTGGAAATTGAACTAAGGCCTGGTCACAGCAATGTGCAGTATTAAATCATTTATACATCTGTGATGCTCCATTTAAATCGTGTTGAGAGAGAGGAGGAGAAGGCTTGCTGCATTCTCTACCCAAACTAATGGACATCCAGGGGTAGTTTACATTAGATCTTGTCAGGCTTTGAAAAAATGGACTGAATGGCAGAATGGAACCGGTAACGTGCACAAGGTGCATGCAGCGACCCTTTGAGTGGCAGGAATTCAGCAAGAGCATTGCAGAGGGTAAACGAATCCCTGCAACTTGCAACAGTATTACCTTTCTCTTTAATTACTCTGCATTGAAGGCAATGGTCTGCATCAGGTTTCATTAACAGTCTACTGGAAAAGCTAAACACTGGGAAATTGACATTTTTTTTGTTAACGGGCCTTTTTTGAGAAAAAAAAGAAGTAAGTCTGTCAAGAGAAAATATTTGTGGAATCAAATGACATTTATTCCTGTGGAAATTATTATATATGTATTTTACAAAATGCTAGAAAGTCACTTTGGTGTGTAAAAGAATCAGACAGGTCTCTATTGTATCTTCTTACAGTAGGTCAGCATAAATTACAATTCCTCATTCATATTATGTCAATCAGAATGCCATTTTTCACAATTGCTATTCATGTGTGTGTTAGTATGTATGGTCTGTGAATTTTTAAATGTATATTTTCCTTAGACTATTAAGTTAAATTGCTACAAATGACAAAAAATTAACCTTTCAGTGCACTAACAAAGATACTACAAGCTTTTCATATCTTGAGACTAATAAACACCAAATTGAGCGTAATTTCACGTCTGTGTTTACATTAAAGATAATTATTTCATATATTACATAAAACTTCATTTAGTAGCTGTGGACAGCTTTCTTTTTATGCAAACGGGAAATAGCTAACTTTCTTAGTGAGTCTGTTAACCCTAGGCATTTCTTCACAGTGAGGAAGTACTTTATCTATCCGAGAACAGTGAGCTTTGACAGGAAATCTAACCCAAGTGACTAAACACTGTGAGAGCTGTGAGACCTGCAGAATAGTGAATCAGCCCTGCTATCAAAAAGGGATGTCATTTGGTCCTCTACCACAAAACCACGGGCGGGAATCCTCTTCCTTAAAATGCAGCTGAGGCGATCAGAATTTTGTTTACATAGAAAGAGTGTTGTATTTCACATAAGAGCATATTCAGAGTGACAGGAAAAGGAATTAATAAACTATCAGCAATTAGATTGGCAGAGAATCAGCCAAATTTGCAAGCAACAGGCACAAGGCTGGATACACTCTGAATAGGATGAAGGCCCACTGCAGGGCACACACACACACAGACACGCACACACTCATGCCAGGGACAATTTTCCCAGAAGCCAACTAACCTACCAATATGAACATACAAACTCCATGCAGATAGCATCCCAGCAATTGAATCCAGGGCCACGGCGCTATGAGGCAGCAATGTAGTGCCAACCATTAACCAGTTTATGCCCGTTGTTACTGGAAGTGAGCTTTGCTTTCCTCTCTCTGACAAACCAAGTATAGATTTTATACAGAATGGGTTGTATACATTTTATAAACTGAAATATATATGTCACGATTATAGTCCCCCCTCCTTAAGGGTGCTCCAGCCCTTTCACTCTAGACTTAATTCTGTGCACCTGATCCCTTTTCCCAGCCCACCTTAAAAGCCAGGCGCTGACGCTCATCCTGGGTCTGCATCTGGTTTCCACACCGTGCGAGTCCGGGACCTGGAAGCGCCTGGTCCCGTTAAGGTTTTAATCTCTGTTCCCGTTCCCTGTCCGCCGGTTCCGACCCGGTTCATGGTTTTAATTCCTTGTTTGGATGGATCACCTGGCTATGGACTTATTCTTGTGTTTTTGGATTTCCTCTATGGATTACTTTTGGATTGTTTGCCTCGGCCACACCTTCCCCGTGCACCAGAGCACTTTGGACATGCCCCCCGTTTTCAGTCCCGTATTCCTGCATGACATTTTCCTAGTGTTTCCCCACTTCTTCGGATTGTGTCGTCCGCATAGGGTCCGGAAAGAACTGTTCGTTACAATATATATATATATTTTTAAAACTGTGCTGTTCTTTTTTTTTATTTAGCTTAATAGCAAAAATGCCGTTGATAGGTCAGCATCTTAAATGCTATCTACATTTTATTATTTTAATGTATGTAATACAAAAGGAAGCAGTAACTGAACAGGAACAATTACCTGGTCATCTAGTCAGTCTAGCCATTTAAACTTCATAAATAAACTGCAAAGAAGTTAAAAAAAATCTCTGTGTTTTTATTCTGCCCAGGAAAGTCTCCTAAGAATGTTGCATAGGACCCTTTTTTTCTGAAGCATGTTTCATGAGATCTATTGTAATGTCTGCCGAAGTTCACAATATCAGAATCAAAATTACTGTTTGTGACACTTTATTGCAGAGCTCAGAATGTCAATTACATGCTGCAGTCAAGACATAAAAAGGGAAGAACACAGGAGAGTTGTTTGTGTGTCAGTATGCAGCCAAGGGCAAATAGTGTCAAAGACCTTTGAAAATAATGAACAGATTTGATGTTCTCAGCAATTAACAGTCCTTGCAAAATGTATGATGAAGAGTGTTAATAAAATTACATGATAATAATGTTTATGGTTATGCATATTAAGAAACTCATTAAATTGTTAAAAGGACACAATTCTACACACACCCAAGCACAGTGAAAACCTATTAATTTACATGGTTATGACTTCTTCTGAAGCAGGAGTCTTTTCTCCACACATTGTCTGAGACTGCATTTCAGTCATTGAATTTAGAGGTAACATCTGTGGGAGTGGCTTAGCTAAGACTTTGAAGTGGCTGTTTAACTCACTTTGGCCTAAATAGTTCTGTTAAGAACATTAGAAAGGGTTCAGACAAGAGGAGGCCGTTCAGCCCACTGGCCAGTTTGTTCTGATGTTAGTAGTTTGGATGTTGTTTGCCACTGATCTCAATAAATGTTACTTAATTGATTCAAGGATCTCATCCAGTCACTTCCTGATAGATGCTGGGGTATTGGCTGAATGAGATTCTTGGATAAATTAACAATAAGCATGCATGGGTAGCTTTATGGATTTTTAATACTTGTATTTTAATATATGTACCTGATTATTTTTCTCTGGAGTGATTCTTGATATCTTTTGATTAGACTAGATACCTTTTCTATAAAGTAGTGACAAAAATTCAACATAATATTCTAAATGAGTCCTAACTAGTGTGTTATACAATTTTAACAGACCATCACTGTATTTAAATGCTTTTAACTATATATCTTTGAATTTTGTTTGCCTTTTAATTGCTTCCCCACAATATATTTGTTCGATATTTTCAATATATTGTTCACACACATCTCATATTTCAACTTTATCAAAGAGGCTCAACTTATATACATTTCTTAGAAATATTTCCATGAAAGGAAAGTGCAGTATATAACATAAAATGAGGATGCACAGTCTTTATACAAGCAGCAACAGCTTTTTTTTCTTCTTCTGTAAATTTAGTTATGAAATGTGAAACTTTGCTGAGAGGAAACAAATCTGGATATTTTGTAGTTTTCTTTTTAATTAAAAAAGCGGTTTTGCTAGAATTTAATTTTAAGGGAAATCATGACCAGTTTTCTGGAGGTATTTTAAATGAATACCAATACATCTCAATCTTGGATGTTATTTGTAAAAGTATTGTTGCATTATTTAGAAATATGACATATCGACCATAAGCAAACAGAAAAAAACATTTACACTTGTGAAAATGTTTGAAGGTCTTGTCAGAGTTCAATAAAAAGTAAAATTCAATGTCAGATGTTTTATTAAACTTTTCAGTGTCCCATAGGTCTCATCAGCACAAATGAAAAGATAAAAAGCCTTAAAATCTGAGATTCTCCATTCGCCCTTTCTATTTTTGCACCATGGATGTTTTTAACAAGTTCTGAAGCATGAATCCAAAGTACACCTCTGGCTATGTTTCAGCATAAAATCCTAATCATAAGATATACTGGCTACTTCCACAATTTCAAATAAATGCGCTGTGCATAAAATATGAAATGACTCTCATACAATATATAATAATCACAATAATCTCATATATGTATTACTTTGATTTTTCCTTCATATTAAAGATAGCTCATTTCATAATTTAGTTCTGCCGTGTCATTTTAAGGCATCATATATAGAGTTGGAGATTTATTAAATGTCTTTAAAAAGATGTCTTGAAATATTAAAGGGTATCTTAAGCCATGTGTTTAATTATTTATTAGTGTCTTCAATTGGATTTAAGATGTCTTACATAATTGATAGACTTTTTGAAATAAGTGCATGTTGGACATTTTGGAGTGCTGATCACAACTGAATGCAATTTCAGACAACAGGTATCGGAAAAAAAAGGAATAACGTGGAATGAAAAAAATGTCAATGGCAATTTGTATTGTGACATGCATGGCTCAGTAACAGATTTTCTGTCATCTAGGGTTTCTATTAATCGTTGGAATTGAAAATTTCCTTTTTCCTATAGGCTTATTTAATAGCCCCTTTTTTTCTGCATGATTGGTTATTTGATTATTAGTATATAATTGTTATCCATATTATACAGTACGGAACTATATACTTTGTGGTAAAGAAATATATGATAAAATGTGAGACCTGGATTTAGTTCCTTTAGTAGCCACGAAAAATATCTATGTGGCTGAATTCAAGTTAATAAAATGTTTAAATATCCTCAATAATTCAAGAGTGGGGAAGCCAGGCTTTATTTTAAATGTGGTACAGTTCCTACGTACCACCTTGATTCGCAGCCTGTAAGGACATTTACCACATTCAATCAGAATGATCTTGTGACATTGTGGTCTCCCTGTACTTTAAATTAAATGACATGAAAGGATGACAAACTCTTTCTGCAAACTTAACTGCCATGAGCTCTACCCCAGTGACACAACATCTTCCCTACTCACCCCATCCCCCACCCCCACCTTGCAGGACAGGTGTAGTACAAAAAGAAGGGGGTTCCCCCTTTTTTACATATTCTATAAATATTTTTGTGTAAAATAACAGATAATTATATCATAATCATAATTTATTATCATTCTAAAAAGAGAATTCTGATTAAAGTCCGGATACTTTTTTGACTACCCACAGCATTTTTCTTCTAAAAAGGGCAGTAATAATACACACTCCAGCCTTTATTTGATTTTCATCAAAGCTGAATCCTAGGCCATCAAAAGTATCATAAAAAATATTAGGTCATAACAAAACCTCCCACTTTCACGGTTTGCTGGACTAATCTACTTCCTATGGTCCCATACAATCAATAGTGTTATGCTTGGGGTAATGAATGTATGTCTGTCATGACAACTTATGTTTGAAATGCTTTTGACCACCTCCACAGAAAAACAAATGAAGTTAATTAAAAAAAAGCTGTTGTCTCATTTCTACAGTTTTTCCCAAAGGAGACTTCATAGTGTTACTGCCCTGCCAGAAGAGCAGAGATTAATAATGTTCATTGGATGAACCAGAATTTTTGTTGTGGGAGAAAGCGCTAACATTGATGTCAGTCATCATTGAATTGTACATTGCTGAAATATAGGGATATGTGAATGATAAACACTAGTTTCTGTGGCCTAAAAATCTGTTCAATTCCTCCTTCATGTATAGACATTCCCAAAATTCTTCTACTCAGGCAGCTGATCAGCTACATTTACTCAGGCACAGTAAAGGAGGTCACGTCCAGCACATAGTTTAACCAGGCTACATTTAACTGTTGATGTTCTTATCCATGCTGATAAACAGAGCCAAAACAAAGTCTCACAACTAGAGAAAGGCCAATCCCAAGCTTACACAGATATGCAACTGTAACATCCCAAAACTGTAGCAAACGTATCCACACACATAACTGCTTGACACGCTGTACAGTATATTTCTGGGTGCAGCACTGGTAGGATAAAGTGTTCATCATTGCCAACTGGAAAACTTCCAGGCTTTTCAAGAACAAATCAAAACCTTTCAATGTGCATCTGTCTTGCTGAACCACTAACAATCTTCAAAGCAAAGAAGAGCCAAATCACTTATGCAGGTTAATAATTTATTGCAAAATGCTCTGCAAATGTCAATGACGTTGCAATTTTTTTTATCAATTGATATTAATTGTTCCCATCAATGCATGAGGCATGGATTATGTGACTTTATGTATACTGTACATCGGCAGTAATGTCTTCCGCGTCTCGTTCAATCATTCATTTGGTCATTCATATCTTGTGAGTTAATTGCCAGTTTGGAGAAAACACTAAAAAGATGCTTTTACTTGAGAACCTCATCTTGTTCCTTTATTGTCTCATCAACAAAAGGTGTAACGTGGTATGTGAGTCTGTGTATGTAGCTTCACAGAGCTGCATTAATCATTTTAAAATCTCTAGAGAACTAGTTAAGCTGAATTTCAACACAAAGAGGTAGATGAAGAAGCGTACTGCATATCACTGTTCAATTGGGCTTCAAGCAGCTATGACAGGAACCTTACAGGGACTTCAAAATAAATAAAACACTTGGCAAAGATTTTTCTACAGAGACTCCCATTAATTTATGTAAGCCATTTGAACTGTTCGGGCATGATTTAGAAGCAATAACATGACTTAATTGTTCCAGTTATGCATTATTTTTACAGGTATAAAGGAGTCCATATTTGTTTCCATCTATTTGCTTATGTTTTCTCTCCAGTATTTCAGATAAATATTTCTACCACATAGGCTACTGCAAATATATAGAAAAGTAATTATAATAAAATATGCTAAAATTGTCACACCTTAGGTTTCAGTTTTAAATGATGTATGCAAGCATTTATGTGCACACAGTAATAACCTTAGTTGCAGAATTTTACAATTTTTTTCAAAAAGACAGTTCTTTTGTAGAAATCCTCTTTTGCCAATTTACTATTGTCCCCAACAGATCATCTAATGTCACTGTCCTGTAGATTTTTTTCCCCCTGATATTGGTTAACAATACGTAGAGCTCTCTTCAAAAGACATAAGAAAGTTTATCTGAATATCCCTTCCCGCTTGTTTTCTGTTCTACTTTGTTTTGTACAGATAACCCAATATTGTTTGTAAAGAAGGGCTTAGAGAGAGAGAGGAAGGTCCATATAAAACAATCCAGTAAGAGATTTTTCAAAATGGGGGCACATTTGGAAACAAAATGTTTCTACAATATTAGCTTGTCCCGATAACAGCAGGCATAACCAATATTTTTGTTTAATATTTCTCAAAATATCAAGGACAATATTAAACATTTCCATATCTTATGGCTGTTTCTGTCAAGCTTATTGGTTCTCTCAAAATCATATACCTGGATGATTTAGCTAGGCCTATAATTTGTTCTTCGACTACTGAAGAACAAATGTTATAGCAGCATTCTTTTATGATTCTGTGTTATCACATATTGGTGATTCTGTACAGAATCTGGTGAAGCTACGGTCATTATTATTCCACATTTGTATGTTAATTATTAGTTAAGTTGTTTTCTTTTGCTAGTGCCATATTTGCTGAGATAGGTGAATAATGAATAGGTAGGAGATTGATGCCTCTAGGGAGTTTCTAATTCATATTCATTGATTTGATGAAGTACTTCTCTGAACCATAATTTTTTAACTGCACACATAGTTCCTTTTAATGTGTCCTTGCTGCTGTACAGTTTAACTTGCTTAATTTCTGGCAAGATACTATCTTATTACATTTCTTGATAATAATAAGCTGTTTAACAAGTTAACTTAATAAGTAAACTGTTTATCTCCTGATGCAATTGCTGTTATCACATATCACAAGAATGTTTACAAACAAGACCATTCAGCCCAACTAGTTCCTTTGCTGTTTCAGTATTTAATTGATCTGAAAATCCCATGCAACCATTTGGTGAATGAGATTAAAAGGTTATTTTCATTTTGCCAGTGATTAACTCAGTATCTCTCATATTATCTAGATCTGCATATTATAGGTCTACGCATCTGAAACAAAGAAAGAAATATTGCTGTCTACTTCAGATGCCTAATTTTGACCCTTTCCTGAAAATTCTAACTATTTAACCATGAAACATGTTTATATTTACCAGAATAATGAACTATCCACAATGCAAAACATTGCATGAGAAAAGGCATTCCTATACCATATATATATAAAAGGTGTAACTAACACTTTGTGCAAATTAATGTATATGCCAAATAAGAAGAGAACATGACAGGGGTCAAGACAGGAAGGGGTACAGATTGAAAGAGACTGTAATATTTCACACAATAATTTTAAAATTGAATAATAAATTACCCTGTGATGGACTGGTGTACCGTCCATTAAGCTGTCGCATAATTTGATGGAATGTATTGTGTCAAGAAGCAGAACAGCATTTTAGTGGTTTCTTGAGCATTTTCAGCATCTGTGGTAATGAGCCCCCCAGCCCATTCCCATCACATATTTAATTATAAATACATTATAAAAGTGGGCTCTCAAAGGGACTGATCAAAGTTCTGAAAGAAGATCAAAGACAGAACTATACCTTATTTCAAGGGTGTACATAACTGTCTTAAAGGGTTGGACCCTCCTAATCTCTGACTGGGAACTGAGACCTGTGCTCAGGGAGCCGGAAGTGGCTCTGCTTTATGTGATCACAGCTCTTTGAATGTCTGTGGAACCTGAGCACACTTAAAGCTTTTAGAGATCTGTGATGAGAGGATGTCTTTTTCTCATTAATATTATCAAATGGGATGAGGGTTGGATAAAAAGTGGGATGGATCCATGGGCTTCGTAGGTACGAAAGAGAATGAAGATACAGTTCATGGCACAAAAAGAAACATGTACACAATGTTTGTCTCCTCGTTTTCCAAGACTTCTCTTTGGTTTTACCAAAGAACAGAAACAGAAAAGAAGAAAATAAAATGCAAATTGTGTCCTGTCCTTCCGACACCCAGTGTCTTTTTTGTTTGCCATTTGAGTTACACAGCTGCATAAAATGTATTTGTTGTATAATGCAAGAAAAGATTTATACTGTGCACAAATTAGAATGGTTTATTTAAGGTTAATATTTGTTTGCAATAACTGCTATGAGATTATCATTTTGTTAGAATTCAGGTATTTGAGCTAATTTGAATAATGTGATGGACAGCGGATAATAGAACTGAGAACTAGCAGAGCTCATGACAATCAACAGACAAATATTCACAGACAGGAAAAAAACAATTGGAAAGCAAATATACTTTGCAGACATGTAAAACTGTCATTAAAATTCCAGATGTTTATCTTGAGATAACAAGCAGTTCTTTCTTATTGTATTTATTTATGATGTTATAAAATAGTATTTACAGCAATCAATTCCAAATATCTCTAGCTGATTAGAAAAGGAGAAGAAAAATCTTCATCTTAAGAAGACCAGCACAGAAAATTTGAATTCTTATAAGCTCAGCAATTTTGGGAACATTTAATAGAACATTACAAGGCATATGAAGTCAGTTTTAGAGCATGGAAACATGTCTATCATCTTCATCATTAACTCATTTCTTTGCCCTCTGCCCAATGAAGATGTTCCTATGGTTCCTCCATAGATTCCTCTCCTTGATTCCTTGTATGCATGTTCATTTCTTCATTTCATTACAAATTTGAAATCTCTGTTTATGTTGTATGCAGTTTTGAACAGACGTTCAGAGAAGGTCAGATCCTAATCTCACCCACTCCCAGTCTCAAACTATTAAACATTTCACCCCCTTCCCTTCCCTTTGTGAATCTGTCTCACAACCCTGCCACTATCCCAACTTCACCCTTACAGCAAAAGGGGGTTCTGTCTGTTCCACCAACCAGAACTTTAATATATTTTCATCTTTTTGTTACACCTATTAGGTTTGGACCGATCCACTGAACAACATATTGTACTTTAGACTAGACAGATTCCAGATTTCTCAGTCATTTTGTGGACATTGAAGCTTGCACTGGGATTTTATCAAGAGAAGAATTCGAATTAATTGCATTAACTCACAATACCCTCCTGAAGGGACTCTCTGGAAACAAGCGTCTATACAGTATATTCTACTATATTCCATATACTGTATATATATATATTCACACCTTATGTCTGTAAGTTGCTTCTGTATAAATCCACGTTATTATTATAAGTGTTGTTCTTGTTATTCTTAAAAGTGAACTGCAATCATTTTATGTTTTGATTATCTTTCGCTGGGTAATTTGTTACAGATCAGTTCTGTGCAATAAACACTGAACTGAAGCACCAGAGTATTTTGACATGTTTGTGCTTCTGAGACACAGCAGCATTACTTTCATGTGCTGTTCTCTTTTTATTGTTTTTTGCCTTTTTCCTACAAACCTAAAGTTTCCTTTCGTAGTCTCAAAGAGAACAAATCAAATTTAAAGGAAGAGAACAGGTGAAACTGGGTAAGTATCGATTAGATTACATTTGACTTCCTCGTCAAGGAAGGAGATGGAAAACATCAAGCCCCACTTAAAAACGTAAGGATTACACATGTCACATTGATACACGAGATTAAGAACATGAAAATTTATAATCGGAAAAGAACAAAATAAAACATTAAATAAACCCAATAGTAGGAAAAGAAACAGAAGTAACATGATTGTGATTGATGCAGAATTATTTCCAATATATTATCAGGTGTTTAGTCTAACTCATTTGAGCAGAGAAGTGACAGCCTGACCAGGAGGCCAAGACAGTCTGAATCCCACATTACGAAGGTGCTGCTTCATTTATTTGTGGTGATGAACGAGGTGGAGGAAATTCTTAATGTACCAGACTCTGTTATAATCTGGCCTATGTTTATACACAGGATTAGTGAGAAGTAGAGTCTGTCATTTTCCTGAACTTTCATTAAAAAATACAAATTCAAATTCAATTAATGTATTATCTGCATTTCTACATTATCTTCATTTATCAAACAGTCAAGCCAAATTTAGTTTTAACTTTCATCCTGTAGTATGCTGACTCAATGCACAAATTATTTAGCCCTTCTCTTTAAGGCAAAGCAAAGCAACAATGCCTGTCAGGCATTCGACCCACATGTACAGCATACTGTCAAAACATCTTTTTTTCACCTTAGAAATATCGCAAGACTACGCCCTATGCTATCATTAACTGTGGCTGAAAAGCTGATCAACATATTTGTATTCTCTCGAATTGACTACTGCAATGCTCTGCTCCCTGGGGTATCTAAATCTACTCTGAACAAGCTGCAGTATGTCCAAAATTCAGCAGCCAGAATCCTGACCAGATCTAGTGCAAGTGTTCACATTACTCCTATCCTGGAGTCCTTGCACTGGCTTCCGGTCAAATTCCGCGTAGACTTTAAAATCCTCATGCTCACCTACAAGGCTTTACATGGCTTGGCACCTCAATACCTGTCTGAACTTTTATCGCCCTACTCCCCACCTCGCAACCTCCGCTCTTCAAATTCTGCCCTCCTTACTGTCCCCCAAGCCCGTCTACATTGTATGGGCGACAGGGCCTTCTCCTGCTATGCCCCCAAGCTCTGGAACTCCTTGCCCAAGGATATTAGAGAGTCACCTTCTCTAAACTCCTTCAAATCCAGACTCAAAACCCTCCTTTTCAGAAAAGCCTTTACTTAACTGGTTCCATTCTTCACCCCTCTGCTCTTCTTAATACCATCTTCCACGGTCTCCTCTATTGTTATTGTTGTATTGCTGTAATTATAATTGTGTCCTGTCTTGTGAAATTTTTCTTATTTATTGTTGTAGTCTTCTTATTTATTGTTAATGTCATCCTGTAAAGCGCTTTGAGAAGCCACCTTTAAAGGCGCTTTATAAAATAAAGTTTATTATTATTATTATTATTGATTACTCAGGATCAGATATAACTGAACTTCTGAAGTTTTAAATTTGACTTGTGTCTTTTTAATGTATACTGTGCTTATGGAATTTGCCATTCAAATTTCATGGCCTAACAATTCTTACTTTGTAGAAACTGCAGGTAAAGCAGGTACCTGAAAAAGAGAAAAAAACTTCCCTAGGATAGTCCATAGGAATTATAGATTTATCAATTGCTTCTATATAACTCATTATGGAACTTCCAGCAGAACATATAAAAGCCAAGGTCAGAAACTTATGAGGGCATTTGATTTCCATTATTTTTTACTTCTTATACAAAATATCTGCTTAATTTATATAATTATTACCCTTTGTGATTCACTCTCTATCAGGAAACTGAACACGACTGACTTTGGCCGTAATTTGGGTCAGAAGGCATGATAGCCAAAGAGTTAAGTTTAAGTTTAACTTAAAGTGTCTTCTTTTATCTCACATTTCTTTGTTTTCTTAGGATTTTGATTTTCACACAGATCGGATTAAAAAGCATCTGTGCATCATGACTTTGTAAGGCCCTGAAAGATGTTATGAGCCAGTTGCAAGAAAGGAAAGAAGAACTTAATATTGTCAAACATTTCACAATCATAAATACATTGCCATTTTATGTGTTCGGTTTCTTAACAAATCTTTTATTTAACAGCATAAAGATGCTAATAATAGAGTTGTGTGTCTTTCAAGAAATAACTCTTCATTAACTTTATAAAGGCTGTATTGTCTTTTATAATATTTGCAAATCAAATTTCAATTTATTTTTGAATTGCTCAGAGAGAAAAGGATATATCCAATTCCAGAAATAAAAATACATTCTAAGACTATAATGCTTTAAAAGCCACTAAAATTATTCTAAAATGAGTTGGAATTTCTAGTGCATTTAGAAACCTTAGGAATACATGCTGTGCATTATACTAAAGAGCAGCCCTAGACAAAAGCAAATGAGTGTAGAAACATGACAGATATACTGTTGCTATTATGATATGCAAGTTTTACGTATTATAATATTACCTCTTGGTTAAATTCTTTCTATCGTGGATTATATATTTACAGCCAACAAGTTCAATGAAGACAATTGCACCAACACAATTGGTGCATTTGGAATTGGAATTTATTTGGAAGTCATTTGGAATTTAAACTAAGAGGCACAAGGCTGACTTTGTATGAACTGGGTGAGCTGTAAAGTACTGTAGGTTGTTGTTACATCAAAGAACAGCTTAGAAGTGGTAGATTATAAAGAAGTAGTATTTTGATTAAAATAAATATCTTTTCATCAAATATCATACAGAATCATACAGAAAACGCTGGAATGTACTGTATGCCCAATTTGTGTCTTTCTCACAGTTGGTATTTCTGATCTGTGTGGATAATGAGCCCATCTCCAGTGTACTTTTAATTTTAATAGTCACAAAACCTGAAACACCACATGTGAGGTTGTGGAGACCAAGTGTGAAGCCAGCTAAAACACTGAACCACATGGGATAAAGGTAGATTTCATACCTGACCTATATATTCATTGGATTCAACATAAAATGATAACATTGCAGACATATTGCAAGAGGTACTTTAAGGAAGTAAAGAAAAAGTGGCTTATAACCTCAGAACATTGTACTGAATGTAGATGCATTGCTTAATTAAGTCAATGAATATATAATTTATTTATGCAGCTTCATGACAGTGACTTTCAGTAGGTGCTTGTTACAGTGTTGTTGGTGTGTGTCAGGTATTCTGACTAGCATAATCCAGTCTTCTAATATTGCAGGCTGTTATTTGTTAAGATGAAATATACTGATCCTTTTCACCTTCCTAATGCAAAATAAATCATTCAATCCAGAAAGCACACTAGATTTCATTTCCAAATAATAAAACTGAGAATTGTGCAACCGAAGACAGGTTCATGCTTATGAACATCTGTATCCATTTCATTCATATATACATAAAAGAAAACATGATCTTTAGTCATTGCTTTATCATTTTGTTGATTGCGTTTTAAGGATGAACTTCTAGTTGCTAGGTTTAATCTTTAGTTCCTAAAGGAGGCAATTGGTAGATGCTTATGTATATCCTCATAACCGTAAAACAATTATGCTTTTTGCATTGGTAATGCTCAATAAAATCTCAAATATACAATATGAAAGCCATACATTATAAACTAAGAACAACTAGTGGAATTGATTTTTCTTGGCTTCAACAATAATTTATTATTGACTTTTGCTTACAACTATATATAAATCACTTGTTTCACATTATCAACCATCATCTCTTTCTTTTTGTCTTGTCACTACAGGCATTTGAATAGATATGTCTTGCTAAGGTTAGGATTTATTTGCATTTTCAATAGATACTAATTCAATAACAGGTTGACATACAATGGATCAATTGTATCTACACCAACAGTATCTACATTTAAAGCCAAAGTCTTTGGCTTATTTATTAGTGCTGTGGTGCTGGACTCATCAAAAGACGATGAGTTTAATGAAGTTAACTGATATGTGTCTGCAGATTACCTGTTTTATCATGATTGTCAACTTAGCTATCACTTGCAATTCATAGTTTACAAGTTGAGATCAGTCAGCCAAGCGATGTAAAGCTGTGCTGTTCCAAAAAAAAATATGTCTACTGCTTCCTTCGCTGTTTTCTTAATTTTTCATGTTTCTCCTTGATTTAAAGGGTGCCCAAAGAGTTTCTGAAAGAAAGACCATTTCAACTTTCTCTTATGCGTTTTTTTTATCATGACAGTTTCTTAAAAATGCTGAAAAGAAAACAATTACAATTGCAACGAGCACGCACATAACTCTTGTTCACAGTTTTTTTAACATTAAACATCAGCTCATCTTAACATACATATATGGAAAACAAAACCCATTCATTTTTGTTTTGTATATCAAAGGCTACATCTTCATTTAGAGATCTTATTGGGATTCAACAGTTTTTGATAATACACGCTGAAGTATTGCTTTTACACATCAGCACTTTTAATTATGAAATTGCTGCTCAGAAACAAACACTGCGCAGATTACAAATGCGGTCAACAGACAAATCAGCTTATAGCCCATTTTTGATTAAGTGTGCTTTGTTATATGAATGTAGCAAATCTAATCATATCTAGTTGAATCCCATTTTTTTTAATTAAAATTTATTTATTTGACAACAATGAAATAAAACAGACCCTTCCTCGGGGATAAGTAAAGGGAAGACAAATTAAATCCATTTTCTATTTCAGAACATTACAGTCATTGCTTCTTCAGAATACATTAGGAAAAATAATTATCTGTGGCACAATTTGCCACAGTGGAAGAGAACACCAACAGATGCATTTATTTAAATAAAATGGACAGTTCTTTGAAAACAGTGTTTGTTTTTTTCACATTTAATATGAATTCAGTGATTTGTTTTATGGACAGTATGTTGTTATTATTATCATAAATAAACTTCAGTTTATGTTGATAGCCAGTAATGTCCTCATTGGAGCAGTGTACACTCTATTAAGTTTAATGAAGCTCATTCAGAAACCACTGCTGTGCATTCATGTATTCTACTTGTCATGAATATCTACGGCGATATGCGGCTTCCTTAGAAGCACAAATCAAATAATTTTTTGTTTTGTTTTTACAGAACATCTTATGAGATGATGTTTGTCGTTTCCATTGTTTCATATAACTGTGACAAATCTGATAGAGCACCGTAACTGGCAAAGTTAGCAAAGATGAATAATTCATAGTATCGTATCTATTTTTTAAAATGTATTTTTATTCCAATTTACATTTTCATTTTTGTTAACTCCTTGATACAGATTTTAAAATCTTCCCATACACAACGCATACAGGCGATGAGTACCGAATCTAGATAAATGCCCTTATCAATTTTCCTGTAGGGGCAGATCATCAGTGCATTCCGTGAGCCTAATCTACGAAATGCTGCTTAACAATTGAACCTGAGGGAGATTAACAATTACCTAGAGTATGTCCACAAAAGAACCTTAACAAAATAGCACACCAAACCACAGAAAATATTTTCTCTCGTTGGCCTGTGATGATTTTAAAAGACTACTCCCGCGCATCGTCCGGTACTGCACTTCTCCAAATTACAGTACATGAGCATTTTGTTTTACGTGGGATGGTAGTCCCTATATTCACTAACTTTGTATTTTTTTTCCCATTTGGCATGCGTAACAGTTTACAGAGTTGGAGTATAAGCAGACTTTAATTCATACCGTACAAATACTGACTTTCTATTTTATGCTTATAGTTAGTCAGAGTGGCTGTACCTTTATGCTGCTGGACAATAAGATAGACGTAACGGCAAAACAGTCTCTGGATTCTTCTTACCTGCAGGGGAAGATCACGAGCTACTGTATGTAACACCTGAAATGGTTACAGAGGATACCTCATGTAAAGCCTTTTTTTTACTAAAGGTTTCATCCGGAGGAATGCAGGACAATCCCACTGCCAGTGCTCTGGATTTTAAATGTGCTCGAAAGGCCGTTTGGCAGTTTATAAATTGTTATGCATTGCAGTTGAAAGACATTAGGGAGGTTTTGTGAGTTCCCACTGCACATTAAAAATAAGGTCATTTACTGTCCCTGTACACGCGTATTAGATATGCATTTTTTTTTTGCTGCAAGGTGCATTTAGAACTCTAGACTACATTAAAGGGGTTAATGTATTGTAATTTCTCAATGTCGCGCAAAAAATGTCTTCCTGTACTAAGCTAATTTGCATAGTTCTGGCACGAAAACCACGCAGACAGAAGAGAGCACGCATATCCCGCATAAAGTCGCTCAGGCCGAAATAATTTCCTCTACATGCTGCATCATACCATATTTCCCTTTTTTACACAAAATAACACTTTGCAAAACTGAATAGATACAAACGGTAGTTGACGGCATATTTACACATGTACAAGTTTTCAAAAGTTAGCTTTGGTTTCTGCAGCTAGCCTCACGTCTTTATCACAGAGCAGTGCCATAGAGGCATTTATACTTTTCCATTTTTTTAACACTTGATCTTTTGATCCAAAAGTGTGACTCCGGGGTAATAATTTTCTCACCAGCCAGCTCTTAAGCATTTGAACGCTGTCTTCCGTTGTGTGGAATACTACTTCAGACCAAGAATGCGGGCAATATTGTACAACCTGTAACACGCCATCTTAACACACAATTTTACGCAGAGGGGAAACTCGCACTTCCATTCATACACAAATGCCTTTAAAAATAATATATCAGCCAGCATAATATTTTGTCAATCTAACACGAAACATAAAAAAATGACATTAGTACCACTTTCATATACTGTATCATTAGCTGGAGACAGATGGAGATGACTTGCTTCATATTTGAAGTGAATCTAGTTTTATATGAACATGAGTATAGCAAGCCGACATGTCCACGCATGTACTGTCTGGAGAGATTAGGCAAAGTAACGTCATTCTCAACCCACAGTTTAAGAAACACCTCAAAGCATATCTACTGTAGGTGCACTTCAGCTCAGCTAACCTAATGCTGCACAAATCTTATCAGCTTCTGTACCTAACAACCCTCTTGATAACATGTTAACATGTGAATAGAGAGAGATTTTTTAAATGTCACACAGCTGACATGCTGTATGTAAGAATTTGTCTCCCCCTCTCAAACCTTCGCTTGCTTTGTGGCTTAATCTAAAGGGCAAAGGCAGCTACACTACGTTGTGACTAGTTCGTACACTGGGCACACGTGTGAGGCAAGGTACTTTGAGTGAACAGGAACCTTTAAGAGTGAAGTCAAAGGTCTAAGAATCTAGTGGAGCAGTCTGTGTAATAAAACAGCTGAAGTTTTCTTATGCCTTAACTGTTTGCTATACCTATGCAATTAACTACTCCACAATAATCAGACAAATACTTTATTACTGTATCAATCAGCATTATTTGAATTGTAGAAGATTTTGTCTTTTTCCTACTTTTGGCCTGTGACAAAAGATTTAGTCTTCCTCGCAGTATTTTCCCACTCTACAGTATTTGCCAGAGTCCAGTTCTCTTTCAGTTTACTGATAGCTGCGGGGCTGATTTTGAAGCCCTGGGGCTATGTTCTATTTGCTGCCCTACTTGTTCTGCAGGTAGAGCTTGTTCCATGAAACACTAGAGAGTTTGAGGGGTAACAGGCAGTGCAGTACAGTCCTGAAAATGCAATAATATGCATGTACTTTACCGAACACAAAAATATCATGATGTTCAAAAGGTTAAGTTCTTTAAGTCTGCAGGAGAAACAGATATATACTATCACACAGTAACAGGAACTCTCTGTGGCCTGGTCATGACTCCTAATGTTAACAGATGTACATGTGGGGGATGGTCTTTCAGCTGTCCTGCAGTCTCTCGGGAACTCTCTTGACTCCTTTCACACTTGTTACTTCAAAAGAGATCTCTACCTTCTTTTTGTTGAGATGTACACAAAGGATACTTTATTTCTTTCTTTTAATGCCAGCTTCTTACAAATAACTTTCTAATTGGCACATTTTTCTAGTTGGCTGACTACATCACACCTATCTGTTTTGTGTTAGGCATTTTTAGGCAAAACGTTATTGTAAATAACTTGTTTTCACCTCTCTGAAAGTGTTTTCACTTGCATGTTTTTTATACAACGCAATTTATTTTTTAAATTTACCATTTACTTGGATTCTTCTTCAAACTCTTCTAGCATGATTATAAAGAGCTTATAGATGGATCTCAGAGTGAAAAGAAGCTCAAAGAACCCATTATTTATTGCTTGAAATCAATTTTTGATAGCATTTGGTGTAATTGTTTACCAATTTGCAGTATTCTGTCTGATAAAGTTTCTCATTATTTTACTTATCATTTTGTACAAATCAGTATTTTCCCATTCCATTTAATTATTTTAGTGTTTTTTTTTCACAAAACATTGTCAATAGATCCTTGCTATAAATTAGAAACAACTAAAATTATGTGAGTTGGATGATCATTTTTTTTTGTGCAATGGAAAATCTTACTTCAGGAAGCTGCAGTGAAATTTATTTCTGCCATAACATAATATCACAAATGCTTCGGAAGTGCATGTTGTAAATATATAAATTTACTGTCCCCATCCTGCATGGTTTTTTAAAGCCTTCCTGGCAAATGTGTTCACAACAGGTTACTGCAGTCGTCCATATTTACGATAATTATTATTTTGTGGCTGCACTGTTTCTTTAATGCCTAAGGATGAGGAATAAGTGCAGAACAGAAAACAGACATGATGTTTGTGGACACTTGACAGGCCCAGGTGCTCACACCATGGTTATGAAATCTCTCCTGCTCTAGGTCAGACAGTGTCTTCTCTTTAGAGAGAGTGCTCTTTGGTCCGGCACTGAAAGAACCTAGGCTGGTGATTAATGAAACTCGGCTTTCAGACATAAATGGGGCCACATACTGCAGCCTCCTCGGAAGTCGCTTTTCACTCTGGCGGTTTTCCCTGATGGGCTGTCATTCACAGGGTGAGTAAGAATTGAGTCTCTCTGCTCTGATTAAGTTAGTAGAACTTCCCCTGCTTTGGCTCGGTAGGCATTGTCTGAAAAAGTGCAAACACAACAGACTCTGTGTTTAGAAAAGCCAGTCCTCCTCTTCTTCTGCCTCTGCACTCTCACAGTATGCTCCATTTGTGCCCGAAGGGTCCCAGCAGCTATTCCTGGGCTGTGTTAAAACAGGCTTTAACCTGCTCCTAATGTCAATAGTCCCATTGTGTGCAGATGTGCACACCAGCTTTCATCACACAGAGTTCCCTCCGTAGTCTGAAGGGAAAATCAGCGGGATATTCTACAGGAGGTGTGGTGGGATACTTTTTTAGCCTCAGAGTTTTGTCTAGGTATTCTGCAGAAAAAAGCAGTTTTGTGTGCTGTGTGCAGAAGGCAATTTGCCAGTTTAAATTATTACTTTCATTCAAATTTCCGTGGTTTCAAAAGTGCCTTCCTCTACCTTTTCTGAAGCACATAAGGGTTTGTGCTGTTGCCTCAAACTTTTCTCGAATTTTCTTCACGAAATACAGTAGACAGTGGCAAACATAAACATCATAAGGGGAATTCCTCTTGCTTTGAATGCCATTGCAAAAAACACAATTTAAAAGTAAATGAATAAAGATTCATTAAATGATCTAAATATTACTAAGCATGAGTTTAACAAATTATGAAATGTAACTCAAAGTATATACACATACACTTTCAAGGAGAGATCTCTTTATTGTTGAGAAAGGTTTGGCCACTACCAGTGTGTACTACTACACCATTGGTTTCAGAGAAAGAGTCTTCTAAAGGTTGGAAAGAGAAAGTCTTAGTGTTTTCTGAAAAGGATCTCTAGTGAGTAAAATATTGCTTTCTTTAGCTTTATACATGTTTTTCCCTGTAATGAGTCAGTTCTAATTTCAAAGGTGTACAGTTATGTACAGTTTTTCTGTAAATGCCATGAAATACATTATTCATTTATTCTTTGTTAATGCTCATGCTACTTTGTTTTTCATACTGCTGTGTCTCAACAGAATTATATAATGTGAGTTTGAATGGAGTGTATGAGCACTATATGTATTGGACCTGGAGCTTTGTCTATATCTTCTTATAGTGTAAATTTTGAAAAAATCTGTTCTCTCTTCAGAGTTTTTGAGAAACAAATTATTCCTCTGAAAAAATAAATAATTCTTAAAAGTACATATACATGTAAAATGTACAGTTTTACATTGTCGACACATTTAATTAGTTCTTAGAAAATATTCAAAGAGGCTTGGTTTTCTGTGTCAGCAACGGACTGTCACTTCTGATAAATCATTCTTGCAAAGAGAACCTAAATACCTACACAGTATGTTTTCACTTTACTAGTGAATTGGACTCCTACAGTCTGATATATGTGAGATGATAAGATCTCTTGCCAAGCCTTGTGCCCTTTTCATTTTGTTTTTCACAAACTCTAACCAGGCTTTTGTTAAATATAAATGACGATAGAACCATTTATTTCACTCATCACAGCCTCCAGACAGATTTAATTATCTCTTCTTGTCCCTGACAGTCAAGATTCCAAATTGGAAATCAATTTTAACATTATAGTACCTGTGATTAGTTTACATATCTGTGTAGCCTTGGAAACATTCGTTTACAAGCTGCAAGACATGTTCATTCGTTCTACTTTCAAAGATGAGTTCATTTTGTTGTCTTTACTGCATAGTACAGTATTTGGTCTTGGATTGTTTATTATAACAGTGCAGCACAAAACTAGTTCACTACAATCCTAAGGACTATCTTGCATTTAAGCTTGAATTAGATTTAAATGAATAATTATTAAAAATGACTTATTGTAAATTGGAAAACTCTTTCTAATTAGAGATAATACCATTTAAACTATATTTTATATTGTATCTATCTATAATCTCAGGTCTTTCTCTTCCAGACCTTACAGTACAGCACAGGTTTAAAAAAATGGTTGAATGAACAGTGCCCCAGATACAACACCATTTGGTTGAGTTTTATATCAAATCCCATTTTCCCATATAACAAAGAAAAGAGTAAGTATCAGCAAGTAATGGATGCCATTCTGTGCGGTTTTCCTTATTACATTTGACCAGTAAAAAAAAACCCTGGCTGCTCCAACTGTTCAGCCAAATTTCCATTTTTTGTCACCGAAGGGCTTTTTTTCTGTAGGTGTAAAGTGTTAGGAGGTGAGAATGGGTGTTCCATTTCCTGTCTAACATAATGGCGATCCCTAGTAGGATTTTATACAGTATCAATTTCCTTAGCAAAGAGCTATAGAATGGGCAGAAATCCACTGCACGTTTCCTTCCAGCAGTTCATCAAAACAAATTCGATATCTGTTTATTAGATGTTTTTATTCGATGTTCTCACACCATATGCGATGAGGACTGACAGTTTCGTGAACTGAGCTGTGAACTGTCACTGTTTCATGCGCTTCGTTCTCCAAATTAAAAAAACTGTGAATGGACACAAAGACACAACATTAAGTTTTATGAAGAAAAGCAAATAGCCCAGCATTTCTTTGGAGACAACTCAAAAGAAGTAATATATTTGTCTTTAAAGTCCTCTTCCACAGAATACCAGCTGTTTCAATGCAGCAAATGCCTAGATTGTACTAAAATGCCAAGTTCTTTACAAATAATGTAAAACACCCGTGTTTCACAAAGGGTGGTATCTGTGTGGGGGTGGTGGGTGGTGTGGTGGTATCAGGTGCAAAATGCCTGAAAAGTAGTGAAGAAAATGGTTCTAAAATGCAAGTAATTTAGAAAAGTACATATTTATTTTTCTCAAGGGTATTTGTAAAATGGCCAGAAATGGAATCCCCTGGACAGATCAGTGGTAAACAGACAAGCACCCATCCCCTTGCTTGAATCATATGGGCATTTTGTGTTTAGCATTTGAATGTCTTTTTTTGTTTGTTTTAAGTGAAGTGCCCAAGCAGGGAAAAAATATTTTTAGTAACAAAATGTAAATCTGAGAAAACTGAGAAATAAGGAAGTACTTAATCTAACGGGAAATTCTTCAGGGCTGGTACTTTCCTCCTTGCTCCTGGTAAACTCTACTCGGTCATCAGGTTTTCCTGGACTATTGTGCTTTATAGCTACAAAACAACGATTGATTTTACAGTGTATCTGCATGTTTTATCTTATTGTATTAATTAGCCCTTAATTCAATTAGAACTGAATGATTTTAACAGAGCAGTATGAAGTTTAAATACATTCTAAAACAATATTTGAATTTCAACGGGCAATGCTTCCATTTTACTCTCATGAAATTAAAAAATCTTCTGCAGGAAATAAAAAAACACAACCAGCGGGTTAAAAATGTCCCCGAAATCCCTGTGTAGACATCAATTTTCTTGATGCATGAAGCAAATACTGTAAATCACAAAGAGCTGAAATGGCATGGCTTGTGTATCACAAGAGGTGACACACGGGGTCTCATTGTGTAACTGTACAGCTCGTGATTAATGTAAAATCATTTAAAAGAGACAACATCAGAAAGAGAATGGTGGTACATTGTGTTTGAAAACAATGCAAAGCTAGAAGTGTAATTATATTGTAAGTGCCAAAAATAATTTATCAATCACTGTTGACTTAGACGTTTCATTTAACAGGCCCACTGTAGGGTCAATAATTTTTCTTTTTTGAGGGAAATGATTACTCAATATTGTTGATATAAGAATCTTAACAATAGATTACCAATTACTCAGTCAAGTCTGAGGTTAAAGAAGGCTTATGGTCTACTGTTCACTTTTTCCGACTGTAGTTATTGAGATTTATAGTCATCTGTAAAAAGCAAAAAAAAACAGTAACAGGGCAGGGTAGAGGAAACACTGAGTAATCTTAATGCCCAGATGGAGAACACTGAGATGTGTGGATGAGACAGCATTTTCTGATTTTGAGGACATCCACATTGGTTTGTGTTTTAGAGGTGAGTATTAGCAGTTATGACATGCTCCTTTAAAAACAGCATGTGTCGTCTGGAAAGAAGGTCACCATGGAGATCGGTGGGAGCACAAGGGAGTCAAATGGCAAAAATGAGCCACATGCTATTTTTAAAAACCTCATAAATTTGGAATTAACCCTGAAACTGCTGTGTTTCAGAGTGTCACAGTGATGTGTCCTCCATCTGTGAATAATGACGGTTTTACAGCAAACATTTAAAAGCACATTTTTTACACAAATGTTTGTTTGGGTGTGGAACAAGTTGACCAGCCCCACAGAAGGAGATACTAGAAACAGCTTGATAAGATCATTGCATAGGACCTTCAATGTGTTCAACATAAGTAATGTATTATAATATGTATTTAAGAAACACTTAAAAACAATGGTTACCCACAGAACTACTGATTCTGACTGAAAAAAGCCATATTTGAACTAAAGCTTCTGATTCAATCCTTCATTGTGAAATAGTCTAATCCTTTATTTTAAGGTGAATCTTTGATAAATTTTGACTTGACTTCCCCCCCATACTATGTTCTGAGATACTGTCAAGGGGCAGACTTTGCCTTGTTTGCCCATTTCCTGTCCTGGTACTGAGAGCAGACTCACATACACACAGACAAGCGTTCACTGGGTACTGAGATGTAAATTGTGTTTCTAGGGAACAGAATCCCATAAGCTGTTTTATATCATGACCTGTTTTGGTAACATAACCACAGCGCTCGATGTTCCGGTGACAAAGAGTTCCCAGAGACCAGCATCACATTTCCGCAGTCTGTTTCAATTAAAAAAGCTCCTCTTTTCATCGCCAGCTGATGATGTCACAGTGCTAGACAAGTACTTTGGACTCCAACCAGCCTCTCCGGAAAGTAATTGGTTGAATGGTTGGTCGTAACAGGAGGGAAGGTCCTTCTTCCTGTGCCTTTAGTTTGACCCCTCTGCAGACGCACTTATTTTTTCACTGCAGCGCCAACAGCCTAGGGACCTACTTTAAACTCTTAAAGACACAAAGAAGCTCTTCCGAGGTTTCTAAGATTAAAACATGGAGTAGTAATTATAAGAGAAGAAGTAATAATACAAGAGTAAAAATGAATATAAGTGACTAAATAAACATTGTTATATTTAAAAAGAATCATTCACTCAGTGTGCTCTACCATATATTATTTGCTGATGAATGACTTGTTCCAAGGCATAGCGTACTGCGGTTTTAATTAAGGCCTTGCATTTATATAGTTTTCACCAGAACAATCTTAATGATAGCAGTGCAGAACATTATATTTTTATATTTACAAAACAGCACAGCGGGACAACACGCAGTGCTCTATTATAATGTGACAGGTTTTCAAATTTCAAGAGCTGCAGGAAATTGAGAGAGCATTATGAAATTGAGGAAATTTTACATACAAATTGTGAGAGCGACAACACTAGGAAGCTAACAATGAGGAGCTGCTCTCTGGTCATCACAAGAAGCAAAATACAACAGTAACCAAAATACAGCCCCACTTAATATTATATCACAAAACAAGTGTGTTCCTCTTCAGGACAAATATACAGAAAAAGGTGGGGGAAGTAATATGAAGTGCTGACTGGAGGGTTGTGAGTCCAGGTGAAATGGGAGTGCTCAAATTGTTCTGGTAAATGCCTTTTTTGAAAGTGTGGTCTCCAGGCTATCATTGTAAATTTGCTTTTTTTTCTCACCTTACTTATCACAAGCTACCAAGCCATGTTGTTAAAGCTGATACCCTGGCTTCTTTCAAGAAATTGCTCAATGCTATACAGTATATCCATTCATATTCTTACCTCTAAATGAGATCCTTGGATCCTTAGATCACAAAACTTAAACAGACTTAAATGCTATAAATTCAGGGAATGCATGGACTCCTCTTGCTCGTAAACATTTTATTGCTATTATTTTATGCCATTATATAAAAATGAGAAAAATCAAGGAATTAGCTCCCGGGACAGCACTTTCATGGAAGACAGCATCTTCTATCAATGCCTGTGCCACTAAAAACTTAAAGCGTGAAATGCTTCAGGGATTCTAAATCAACAACAGTATACTGTCTCCCTGGAGGCAAGATGGCTGACACCATCCTAAGAGTAGACAGCTTATTAGCAAAAGTCAGGTGAAGGCCTTGTTGTAATTACTGGGACAGTGTAGTTTCCATTTGAAATATACTCAGAGTCCTTGGAAACAAACTGAAGGACCAAATCAGGCAGGAACCCTGTTTTTTCTCAGAGATCCTGCCTGCCACATGCAAATATCTCATGGAATCTTACCAGTTAAACAATAGATGCTATTCATAGGCCATTAACAAAAGTCTTCCACTAGTCACTCAGGTGTAAATACCTATTTTCTGGAAAAATGCTAATATAGCGTTCATCCATAAAAAATAATGAGAAAACGGAACCATGTAATCATAGGCCAGAAAGTCATACTTTTGTAAAATTTCGTGTAGGTTTAGGGAAACTGATTAGATCTGGGGGATCATCTCCATGACATTTGAAGTGTTTAACTAACTTAACTAACTTGTCCTAGTTCTTTGAACTAACAACAGAAGTAATGAATACACACAATGAATGTTGCATGGCATATGTAGTTATCCAGAAGAATTTTGTTCCTCAGAATAAATGAATTGTAAAATGACTGTACTTGTGTTAGGCGTTCAAGGTAATGCATTGAATTGTCTTTGGATTGAGAACTTTCTAGTGGATAGAAAACAGAGTGTAGAGATAAGGAGTGAATGCTAAAATATAGGGAAATTAACAGAGTATTGCAGGGATCTGTATTAGTACAATGTATATAACAATTTGATGTATAATGCCGTATACATCTGCAGCATATGACAATTTACGGATGAAAACGCTATGATATACTGAATATTCCGTTTTTCCGTGACTAAATGCTTCTGTAATCTGTGAGGTAATGCTCTTTGCAGATCCTTTGGATATCTTTTTATGAATATCCTGAAGACATGAGCATTCATTTCATCTGGTGAAAGGAGAGCACACAATGCCACATTAAACCGTGTACATAGAGACGTTAGCATAGCCAGACAGCATGACTCCAATTAAACTAATTTTGCTAAAACCCAAATGGAAATGTTTTACTATTTTTATTTTTTCAGTCTCAAAATGTTTTTTTTTCCATAACAGCACACTAAAATAAGTCTGTGTTTATAAAACATTATGAGTTATCAATCCATTTTTTTCAGAAATCTGAAATCCAGTAATTTCAGATCAGAAAAAAAAAACAATTGTTGATTTATGTACCTTCAAAGTCCCATTTAAAATGTGTTTTAACTTCCTTCATTTAAAATGAGCCCCATGGAATGCATAAAGGTTTTTTTTTGCAAAAGTAATTTTTATTACAGCTCTTAGCTATTTACAGAGTAGTAAATGAAATCATTTTCTCCAGTCCTTCTTCAGTCACTTCACAAAAGTGCATTTCAGGCCATTTGGAGGTGTGAAAAACTGTCCTCCCTGACTTTTTTGGGTGTTTCTTAATTCTAGCTGTGGCTCAATAGTCCACTTTTTAACCCCTAGTGTCACCATTTGCGGCCAATATCTGATCATTCACCTGAGCCGTGTTGAGCAGGGTGGCTTATTGACCTTTGCCCTTAGCCTATGTGCAAGACCTGCAGTCCTTTCCATCTCTCTTTCACAGTGGAGAATCCCCACTTGCAAATATCACTCTGTATCTTTTCCCTTCTGCAAGGAATTCCCCCTCCAACTCTCTAACTCCCAACTCTGAGGTGTGTAGGATAAGAGAATTCCCTGCCTTGCACAGTCCCTTTCTGTTGTAACAGACACTGGTAGCCAAATACTGTATCCATTTATCCACGTGAGTTAGTGCCATTCCCATCATTATACTCTGGTAGATCAACCCTGTATTCACGTTCGAAAGACAGACTATGGGTTCCAGTCTCCCCCATACTGCTTTGAAGAAAAGACATCCCAGAAAATGTGCTTCTGTGTGAGACCTGGGGGCAGTGCGGGTTTCTGGTTAAAGATGTTTAACAAGTAGAACCTGGAGGAGACAGAGAGGCCCCCAATTCCCAGTGATATACATTCTGTTTACAGACCCACTTGCAGAGGCAGTAAGGCAAGACACAGACATTTATGGTCTACTATGGCCAGGGGAAACCCTGAAAATCTCTCAGTATGAAGACGAAACAACATTGTTCCTGAGCTCAGACAGGAGCTCGCAGAGAGCTCTGCAGGTCATAGGCAAATAGTCCTGGGCCTCCAAGCTCAATAAGCAAAACGAATTCTCTGGTTCCTGAAGAGACAGGAACATAGGCCCAGAAGCTCTGAAGCTCTGTACAGAGCCCCTCAGGATACCCAGGTCTTTGTTTTTAGGCCAAGACAACAAACTGATAAACTAGACCAGAATGTTTACTGTTGTTCTAAATGTATATTTTAAAACTGATATCTCACTATAGGTAGACTTTGTCTCGTAGAAGCTTTTAATTCTTAGGAAAGGTTTTAATACTTAGCACGATATTTTCATGGAAAGCCAGTTCACAGTGAGAATTTTTCTGAATTTGTTTTAATATTTAAATATCTAATTACGAAGGAGACCACGTGTTTTTTTCCCTAGATACTTAGGGGCTATCTAAGTCATGAATGAACATCCAGAAGTAGATATTACATTCACACCTAAGGGAATAAACACAATTTCTTTATTTCTATGTCTGGAAACAATATGAAATTGAACATTTAATTCCAATATGACAATGCATTTTTAAATACAGTTTAAAATAACTTAGATTAATACTCTCACTGGGGGACTAATTAATGACAAAAACAATATAAAAAATTAAATTGCACATCTTGTTTCCATCTGTGGATAACAAATGGATTTAGTTCTTTTGTTTAAAAATTCACAAGCAGTGAAAAAAACCCAACATGAACAAATACAGCAGCAAATTAATAAACACTTTCAAAGTACACTGCCAACATTCAACATTTTTCTTCCTTTAAACAAATCACACACAAAAAAAAACATGGGTCTGACAATATCTGTAGCTATCCATTTTCCACAATTTTCATTCTTTTTCCTTTTATTAGTGTGAGGTTTTGCTTGGTTGGAGAACACACATTTCCAATTCAGCATAAAACTATGAAAATCATTGGTATGGGTTAGTAATATTATTACTAAAGCCCTGAAGATTGGTATTTAATATAAGAGATACAGATGCAGTGTTTGGAGTGTTATAACAGAAACAAGAAATAACTTGCAGAAAAGGCTTGATCAGGGCCCTTACCATTCTTAATCATTTTCTAAAAAACAGACTGTCGACTGTCCAGTTGAGCAGGCGGCTATGGTGTTAAAAAGTGAACTCCCTGAATAACTAACAGGCTTCTGCTAAAAGGGTCCATTTGCAAATCTGTATTAGCATATGCACATATCAGCTTGAAGCAATGCCTTCTAGCTTTGCTGAATGTGGCACCTGTATTTACATAGCCGGTACACTGGCCTTGCTCATTTCTTAGGAAAACAGAACAAGTTTGTTTCTCATTTCTGAAGATTCTTCCCTCTCTTAGAGGATAAAGCCAATGGATGAATTACGACAAAAATATACTTCACTCAGAAGAAAATATGGTCAACAAAGCAGAAAGCTGGCTGTTCCAGCTAATAAATCTGCTGCTTAAAAATTAAATATTATTCTTAGCTTTCAAGTCCTGTTCTCACAAGCTGCAACATCTTTCCTCCTTCGTAAAAAATTATGTGAGAATGCATGACCAAGCTGGAAAAGCAACTGGTGGTGCTCTTGTCTTGTAATGCAGTTTAAGCCCAAAAGCCTAGAGTTCAAACTTTAAATTTTTTTTTTCTATTTTGTAAAGAAAAACTATGCTTAACTCCTTTGCTGTATGTCTAACTAAAAGTTTTAGTCTTATATAATGCATCAATGATTGCTACACAGTTTTTGAAAGTAATGAGAAAGAAAATGAGAACACAACTGTTTTTGTTTTTTGATTAATAAATATACCTCGGACTGATCGTGATAGGATTATTCAGTAAGTATCCACTGTAACCATCTCTGTAGTTACAAATTAATCTGGAGTACATCTGTCCTACTCCACATTTTTAAGTCCTTCTGCTATGAAAAAGATTTGTGATATTTTGGCTTAGTTGATATGATTGTAAATGTATCTGTGCATCTGGACAGTATGTGGAACATACAGCTACATTACATGATACTTGAAAAATCACTTATTATAAAGCATACTTCAATGCAGAAGTTATGTGTCTTTGATTTAATCTTACGTATGTATGAAATGTATTACATGCACTTGCCAGTAATACAGTTGCAATTTGGTGTTTATTTTTAAGATAAACTAGCTTTAATAATAATAAAAAGAAGAAGAACAAAAAGAAGAAAGTTTTGGCAGGAATATTGTTGTGTTAAAAATGGCAGTAAACATAGGGTAGACAGGTCAATAAAGCAGCTTTGGTAGTATATTTGGTTGGTTTGGTTTATATTTTTTGGTTGAAATATCTGTAGCTGCCCAGCGTAACAGCTGACTTACATCTTTCAAAGTGCATTCTCAATTACAGAGCTGCACCCTGATCCCACTGCACTATTAGTCTTTCAGCAGAAAGAGCAAAAATGAAGTGCCAAGAAAGGATGTTAAAACTGTGGTGGGTGGGAAATGAGGCACAGAGGAGACAGGCTGGCTGAACATCACCTCTCTTAGAGGGTGGAGGCCGCTGACAACAGCTAATCCTCCCCAGTTTAGTTAATGGGAAACAAACTGAGCACCAGATAGACTTACAATAAGTCATGTGACAATGAGACAGAGAGTGCTGAAAGTGCAATCAAGAAAAGCAGAGGTTTACAATTTAAAAGTACACAAGGTATATGTGAAGAAAAGAGTACTTTAATGTTCAAGCATTTAGATAATGCTGTAAAAAGAAGCCAAACTTTTCTAAACCAGACTGCTGTAGCCTACAAGAAATGGGTTCTTTTTCTCAGGGAAATACAGATCAGAAAGTAAGGTAATTTTAGAAAAGCACGTTTAGACTGGATTTAGTAAAAAAAAAAATGAGATTTTGGTTTGTGATATTAGTATGTTAGGTGGATATATGAAGTGATTTGCTAGTGAGAGATCTTCTGTAATCAGAAATGAGTAAAGCATAGACCATAAGGAATTTTGATGCAACAGATTATGTAATAACGCAGCTAGTTTACATAAAATGTATCAACTTGTGTTGATAATTGTGAATTAATATCTTCATTAATTCCCTAAGGTACTGTAAAAATATTTCACATAATATTTTAAAAGGTAGTATTGCTTTAGCAGCACCAAGTTTCTCTGTTTTAAAAAGGTGCGAATTCATTGGCCAGCTGTGATGTTTATTTTATTCTGCCTTTATAGTTCTCGATTTTTTTTGCATTACTTTCTTTTTACCCATTCAGCCAGTGTTTACATGGCCCCAGGGCAAGGTAGGGGAGATAATGAAACCAGAGCCAGTGATCGTAAGGCAGGAAACCGTGTGGGCAGTCTGTCTCTCTGTGTCACAGCCTGCGTCAGACACACAGGAGGGAGTTTTCCACTGACGAAAAAGGCTGTGCTGCCGAGAAGGTTGGATCAGACAAGGGGGAGCTTCAGCTGGTGTAGTTCTCGTCCAGACCGAGTCAAACAAAAAACCCAGCAGTCTAGACTATGCAAGGATAAGCGCGATTCTGTGGATTAATATACATTATTTCATTTACGGAATTTTCTTTTTCTACTGATGGTGAACTGGTAGACAATCTCTTGGTAAGTAACTGTTTAAGTGTGCCAGTTATTTTAAAAATGGACATGAAATGTATGTTTAAAGACCGTGAGACTGGACACCAGCCAAATAGTTTGAATGTTCTCTGCCGTATGTAACTCGGACCTAAAAAGCGGTTGAGGTAATTATTTTTTTTCTGGAGAGAAGTTTGGATTTGAGGAAAGGCAGGGATTGGAGACTGAGGTGCAGGTCGGCTTTACTTTAAAAAATCCGAAGTGCAGTTTGAAAATATTTTTGGGATAGATGCTAGCAACAAATGTTTTACATTGTTGTATCACTCTACGCTTAGACCTAAACGTTATCTTATTTGAAATATATAAGCTTTCATTTCTATAGTAGTGATTTTTTGTTGTAATTATTAGATTTTAGTTACACTATGAATGCCATTGGTAGTCACTTAAAAATGAATGAAACTTGCCAATACGCTTCTAATTATCATTACTGAAAAAGGTCAATGCGAAAAATGATTAATTTAAAATCCTGTAGAGTATTGTCTAAAGCTACATGCCCGCAGGTACTGAAGCTAAGAAAGAGTTTTCTGTGTAATTAATTAGCCACGAGTGCTCTTAACAGACTGCTTATGCACATCACACAATAAATCGTGAGGCGTTTTGGTACTCTAATTTGAGGTGTTATGCACGGTGACAGTCGACAGTGTTGATTTATACTACGCTGATTAGCCAGTGTCTGTATATACAGTATTCAAAATTGATTCCTCTTGTTCACGGTAAGTCCCAGTTGCTTGTTACACGAGCGACTCCTTAAGGAACTACAGCTGATCGAGGTCACGCGGTGTTGAAGAGAATACTCTGTTGTAATTGTAATTAGCAGTAATCGCTAAGGGTGAGGGGGTCAGACTTTGCCTACAACTATCATCACGTTGAATACACCGTGTTGAGAATAGCAGTACATATTTTTTTATGCAAGCAAAACCATGGTTGGTTCGTATTTAATCTTCATAATGTTTCTATCCTTAAACGCTGAAACAGATCTCTTATAATAACTATTCTAGACGTGCATGCAACTATATATGGAATATTATCACCTAGAATGCTGCAGCCCAGATAAGTGGTAGCAAAAATGTTTTTGATCTACTGAACAAGTATTTTAAGCAAATGAGTTAATTTAAAGAAGTGCTTAAACCCTCTGGCCTATCTTTAATAAATGAAGTACTCAGAAAAACGTACAATGTCTTGGAAGAGCCGTGCAATCGTTAAGAGGACTATTCAAAAGAAGTTAATTAAGCTGCTGGGGTCTTAAAGCTGCAGAACAGAACGATCTCTGCTTTCTAAGTAAGGGGCTTCCTGCTGAGTAATCACTGCCCAGAGACTGAGGAGATGGGGACCACAGTCCCTCGCAGGGTATAGACCCCAGAAGTACAGGGAAGCTTTCTCTCTCTGGAATGTCAGTAGAGTGACTTCCCAGCATTGTTTTGGCAACTGTGGAAACGAAACTTGTGTTTTCTTTTCTGTTGTCGACTCCCCTCCTTGCATACCACACACTCGACAAGTGTCAGAGGTCAGACAATAATTTTGGTTCTTTTATTAGTTTGCAATGAATTGTGTAAGCATGGGCTAAAATGTTTTGGCTGGGGTAAGAAACAAAACAAAACTTTGTAGAGCTCCTCATTTCTTTCATTACATTTTTTCTTTTTATTATTTTGTTGACTTCACACAGCTGTATCCTAATAGCTTTTACTGTAGAGCATGGTGTTCTTGCAAAAGCAGTCTGGTCAACTACATTTACCATATTAATATGACGTGATGAGATTCATCAATACTGTCCAGCCTTGTCACCTTAATCTCTGTGGAAAAATGGAAAGCCTATATTACCTATAAACTATATGCCTTATAGGCAGTATAGTTCAAGCCACAAGGCAATTGAATGATCAGACTTCTTTGTAAAGAGTGCAACAACAATTAGAAGGTGACTTGGAACACATGGTAAGTCTCAGCAGTCTGTACAGTCAAGTGCAGGTGCCAGCTTAGTGAGGTAGGAAGGAGTACTTCATACTGTACCAACAGTGGAAAATTCTCAGTGTAAGCTAGTAGCTCTTGTAATGAAGAGGAGCCTAGATTAGATTGATTTGTCCATTACCTTGTAACATTTCCTGTACACTACACGCTCCGCCTCTTTTATTCATAAGGTTTTGTCTGAATCATTGTCAGTTTGTGTTTAGCCATCAACAAAGCCTCCTCTTCTGTGCAGGCAGGCATGTGGGTGCACATAGGAATGTTTTGAAATTCACAAGCCTTTCACGAGTCTGAACTATGAGAGGCTGCGGTGAATTATTTGCCTGGACAGAGAAAGGAGACTTCACTCAGCACAATGAGTTTTATCCTCCCCTGTTTCCAGTTTTCTTCAATTTTAAAACGCTTATCCTCCCCTGTCTTGCTAGGTTCCCGTTTCTCTTTGGACATTGAGACGGTTATCTTAAGACACAAGGCTGAAATGTTGTAAAGGGAGTTTTCTTAAGATGTTTTGTGTATTGGAGTGCACGTTTTGTAAGGGCAGGAAGCTGCTATATTTTGTTACACACTTACCAATCAAGGCCCTTTGACTTTTCAAAGCCCTGGGAAAGAGCGTTGTAAATCACCCATGTTTAGCTCTGTGCCTGGTGGGGTGGCAGTCGTTACTTTGTTGAAAGAATGGCGTTTCTTTTGTGCTGCTGGAGGCCTACTCCTTCTGAAAAGTTCTAGTGCTGAGGTCCCATCTGCTTTGTGACCCTCCAACATGCCTTAGAGCTTGTCAGAGCAGCGTAGAAATGGTGACCCCTGTGCCTCAGGCAGATTTTCACTCTTCATATTCCACCTCTTTCCTCTGCCCCCCCCCCCCAAGTCCTGCTTGAAGATGGACTGGCCTTCTTTTGAAACACAAAATGTGCGTGTGTAAAGGACAGTTAGGCCCTGACGTTCCTCAAAAAGAGTCGCATCGTTACTTGAGCTGTCAGCTTACACCTGAATAAACATCTTTAACTTGAATATTCATTTCATTTTTAATGAATCTGACCTTGTAAAAATGGCAGTGGGATTTGTTCTTCATAGATTTGGATTGTACTTGGCTTCAGGGCTTTTTGGAAGTTTAACACTTAGTTTCTCATGAAACACTCAAGAAGGGTAATTCCTAGTTTCCGTTTCATTTATGAAACATGAGGTGAAAATAGACCTTTAGGATGTTTTTCTTCTGCAGTAATGCATGGCCTTAACAACATAAAATTGGTTGTACATAAATATAATTAGAAATACTATGAATAGCAATGCAAGCCTGGTTTCTTTGACAAGGGAAAGGAGAAGTACATGGGGTGGCAGAGCTCTGTAGGTAGTTGCGTATAATAACAGGTTAAATTAGTGGTGGCCTAAATGGTGTTTGGAGATGTGACTAATTTATCATTCCTCTGTATCATCCAAAGAGTCAAGCAATGTGTACTTTAGCTTTTTTTATATGTGAATATTCTTTATGTTTTGTAGTTTAACTCACAGAAGAGAATGGATAACCTTTTATTATGGAAAAAAAAACATTTTTTTTCAGTTTTTCAGTAACAGTTAGTACAAAGGAAGAAAGAGAGAAGAGCACATCTGGGTTAAATATTTGTCATGATATCTCCAGGACAGTGGGAGTTGTGGTGCCAGAGTGGAATTCCTGCGGGTTTGATCCATCACATTATTTGTTTGTTTTGAAAGTTTTTTTTTCCCACTTTGGAATGAATGAGCAAAGGAGATGGAGCCAAGGAACAGAATGTCTCCTTGGCGAAATGTACAGTGGAAGAATTACGTTTCGTAGAAACAAAAAAAAATAAAGCATAGAACTGGTAGTTCCTATTGAGGCACCACAAGGTGGCACTATTTTCTCATTTCTTTTTGTTTCTCCACATAAACTAAAAATAAATTGTCTCCTACTGTTTTATTTCAATTTGTGGGAGATATTTTCTGTTCTTGCATCTTTAACATATACAGTAGGTTCGAATCTCTCGTTTTAGCTGTGGTAGACTATTCTATAGTGGAACAAATGTTCAATGTGCTCCGATATTCTATCTGTTAAACCCAGATTAGTAAGGCAATGATATTTTAGAGAAATAATTAAAATGATACTTTTAATGAAAAGTTCGATGGGCCCATGTAAGACATACCCTTAGAACAAGACAGAATTAATTTTTTTATTACGTTTTTTCTTCCAAGGCTGTTCCCTGAGTAATATTCCTGAAAGTTGCGAGTTTTCTCCCTCGGTTCGGTAAAAATAAAGCAGAAGAGAAAATGCACAAACATTGTGATTTGATTATGCCATCAGTCAAAAACAGAATATGGAACAATTAGAATGGGTGGTAGTTAAAGTGCAGCAATCACACAGTCCCGCACTGTGTTTACCTTGCAAATCCATTCCGGCAGTTCATACTAGTTTGCATGACATGAGGGCTCGTTATCAGAGCAAGCTGCCGGCTGAACAATTCAAAGGACAAAGTCATCTGCATGCAGTGGGTTTACCCTTTTGACTGCTGTCTTCATGAGGGCAGACTGAAGCAGTAGTGACAGGATGCCGTGTCTGGAAAGGAATACTTCGGCGTCATCTTGATTAGATCTCTTGTCGCCACGGATCGATTCAGTCCAAGGTTTCTTGAGCTCTGTTCAGAAGGTGAAGCTCTGGCGGTGCGAATGAAATGCTTTTCGATCCAGGGAAGTGAAGTACCAGGCATAAAAAAAAAGTTTCATACTCTGTGTGAGTAAACATTTTACAGGAAATTTTAGTAGCATGAGATGCTTTTGTTTTGCAGCTTCATGTTTCAGGTTACTGAATAAACATTTAATCTCTTTGGTCTTTTATTGCACTGTAAAATTATCGGTTTTCTCCAGTAATCCAGATCCTTTGTTAGTCTTTCCTGTAAGAGAGGAACTGGTCTGAGGGCTCAAATCATTTGGCTCTCCATGAGAAGTTTTCAGTGCAAGAACAGAGGCTGAGACCCTCCGAGCCCCGTTTCATTTTGTTTTTCTGGTGCTTTCAGCTAATTGATGATAAAACGTGAAATTTGAAATTCAAGATTGTTAATGGTCAACTCTGAATTTATTCATAGGTACACTGTGTTGAGTCTCTTTGTCCCGTCTTCTGGGTACTGTATTAGTTGATCTTTTTTTCCACTGACGTCTTTATAATCTAATGGTTGTAGTGATTTACTGCTTTGAAAAGCCGTTCACTGCTGGAGCTGGAATACCTGGCAGAGTTCGTGTTTATCTTACTTCATTGCTGTGGTTTTCACACACATTTAAATTGCTGCTGGCTGCCTCATACAGTTCTAGTGATACAGTATGTTACATGTTCAATAAGTGCTCCGTGGGCAGTTTAGTTGGTGGATTCCCTTCTTTCCATTTAAAATTCTGTGAAAGTAAAAGAACAGCATGGAGAACTTTATCAAATAAATTACATTCGCATACATTACATAATGCTTTACAAGATGCTTTCCAAATCCCCTTTACCTTAAAGCTGGTGGTCTGATACAATACATAATGTATAAAACAACTCTCATCCAGTCCCTTGCAATCCGAATCCATGGAAGGAAGTGCAAGTGATTATTTGAGGGTGAGAATATCTGCAGGGTAGATGAGCTGATGGGAGAGGTGCCAAGCTTGCTATCTCTCAACCTGTTAAGGATTATGTTAAGAATCAGAAAAACTGGCACTACTCTGCTATAGTTCTTCTCCCTGGCTCTTATGTCAGTGCTACACAGCGGAAAAAAAAACGTTTTTTCTAATTTTAGATGAGCTGTTCCCATGTGTTCAGATACTGCTTTATTTGCTTAATAGTATTCTCTGCTATTTCTGTAATGTGAATGATTTTATACAGCTTGTTTTGTCTGATAGTTGATGAAACACTGGCCTAGTTTCAAAATTATGGACAATTTGTTCCTCTGCATTCATCCTTTAATAGAAATATTTAGTGTAATTGGTCCATTACATCTCTGAGTACTGTACTGTTTTTTTAAAAAAAATAGGCCTATTAGCTGTCTGGATGTGGCGTGATATGAATGTTTCTATGTGTACTTGATTAGAAATGAGTCCCTTCAAAGTTTCTGCTGATAAGAATTGACAGCTTGGAAAACTGATTGTTTAAACCTCACTGTAAAGTATTTAGAAAACTCTAAATCACAACAAGGTTGAATATTGTTATGTTTGAAATTTGATGTATGCTAAAAATTATTTGAAAGAACATTCATTAAAGGAACATTTGAAAGTTAATAAAACCAATAATACATTTGAAACACTTTTATTAACACTTGAAAGTTATACTACTATTAAGGTACCAATAATGGTGTCAGATTATCTTAGTAAATATAATTGCTTAAAGGCAAAATGGTTTGTGTTAGTGCTTTTCCTTTTCCCATAAAGCGCTTATACTTTTACCCTGATCCATGAGCACAAACTTTTGCAAACTCTTGCAAAATGCTATGCTTGTTGGATTCCCTACCCTTATTCTATGTAGCAAAGTTAGTTTCATTTTAATATGGTGAACATTTCAGCTTTGACTAATTGTCAAGCAGTTCTCCCTCATGTTTGTCAGCTGAAACCCAGTCAACATTTTATGAAGTGAAAGGGCTGCAGAGGCCCACCTTAAGAAGGTGCAGCTAAGGTCACACCAGGGCCAATTTAACTGGTGTGTACTTCGCTGTTATGTGCCAAACAATTTCCTCGGATACTGTGACGTCTGCTCAGTCCTTGCTTTGCTGCAAGTTGTAGGCAGAAAATTCCTCCAGAATACTTCTCGTTCGCAAGGGGCACGAAACGAATGTCACATTTGCCAAGTGGAATGGCATTTGTGCTTTTTAGAAACGGGAATGTCTCGTTGAAATGCGTTCCCAGAGCCTCAGTTCATCTAATCTGAGGCAAAGCTGAATGCATGCACCGCTGTTACCCCTTCAGGTTTTCGCTGTCTGACAACATTAAAAATGTCATTCTGTACTTGCATCGTGTTACCTAGGAATATTTTAGGATTGTGTTTTAAATTGTATTCCATGTTTTTCCTCTGTGCTGTTTCCCTCAAGGGATTATCTGTAAATTGATATGCTGAAGGAGGAGTGGCAGATACTTTTCGGTATCTCGTATCTTGTGGGTATTATATTCCTCTGGAATTTTGCTGTTGAATTCTAATTTTGGGGGCTTTTTTAAAAACTACAATATAAGCCACTTACCTGCCTGCTTGTCCGGAAAAATAAGCTGTGAAAAGAAATCTAATACTGGTTTCTCCGTGTTATTATATTTCATTTATATATTGTTATAATACATGATCAAGTTAGTGTAGTCTGCTCCATCACAATGTGTCTGTCTTTGCATCACTTCCATAGCCTTTTAGTTTTAGCAGATTATTTCATCAGGGTATCATGGCTTATGATGAGCTCAATCGCCCAATACACTCCTACTGAAGCTGTTGGGTTGGCTGTTTGGCTGAAGATCACTGTGCTTGTGCACTCCTACACTACTTTGCCAAACAAGCTGCAGCTGACGTTAGATCATGCGCCCATAGTCTGGAATCTTTAGGCTGTAATGTCGTGCAGTAAAAAAAAAAGTGGTCAGTCATGCTCTGAGTCATGCTGAATCACCCAGCTCGCCCTACATCAGCGGTGATGCGAAATGCTGATGTTTCACCGAACTTGGAATTATGAGTAACACTTTTTCTTAAAACATAACAGTGTAGCAATAGCTATTTACCATGACAACGCACCCAGGATTCGTTTAATAAAAGCGTTTTTTTTTTAGATAGAGGTGTGTTATGGTGCAGTTTTGCAATCTATCAAAATAACGGTCTGCTATGCTCAGAAGTTTTCAACATATTTCTGTGGATTTAACCAAACAGGACCAGTATATGTTTTGCAGTGTGTGCAGTAGCTGGAGCATGACATTCATTCTCCTTCAGGTAAAAAAAACAAAACAGCAATGCACAGGCCTTGCCATCTTATGTGTTTGATGAGTATTGGAAATCAAGTTATCTTTTGTCAATTATGGATTTTGCTAAATGCTTCTGTTAATCTGAGCATGTGTTTTCCCCCCACTTAGTTTTGTTGTATAGACTTTAGGTGTGATGTGTTTCTTTTTACAGATGTTTTGGTTTTATTTTTAGTCAAGACCTTTAGAGGTTGTGACCCCCACCAACCCACAGAGCAGTTCACAGTAGATGACAGGAAGTGAGGATATGACATTTAACTGTGTTTAACAAACTGTAATATATATTCAGAGCAAGATGAGGAAGTATTCATTTTTGAAAAGGCATGGTTTTCACTGTAGGGGAGCAAAGTGGTGCAGTGTTTGGAGACCCAGAGTCCTTGGTTCAGTTCCTGGGGTGCTATCTGCCTGGAGTTTGTATGTTTACCCTGTGTTCACGTGGGTTTCCTCTGGGTGCTCTGGTTTCCTTCCACATTCCAGAGACTTAATGGTGGGTTAATTGGCTTCTGAGAAAATTTGCCCTGGTAGGAGTGTGTCTATTTTTGGATCTGACCTGTGATGGACTGGCATCCCATCCAGCGTGTACCCTGCCTTGGGCCTGTTGCTTTCAGGGAGAAGCTCAGGCTCCCCCACAACCCTGGACTGGATGAAGAGGTTAGAAAGTGAATAGAAGGATACTTTTTATTGGCATTTCGTGCATCCACACCTGATTTTTTGTCTGGCTCTCAGTGCTACATGTGGTGTGGGACAGAGTTACACAGAGTTCAGGAGGAAGTTTATGAATCCACTCAAGTCCCTCCCGTAGCCTGAGCTGTGGGCTGGGGAAATGAACTCCTAATTGACAGCCCTCCCTCCAGACAGTGCTGTTGAAGTCGATGTCTGTGCATTTGATGCTTCATTTAATAACAGGCGCAGACTGCTGTTCCCTCCAGAGTCCGGCCTGTAATTGACGCCAGCAGCCCGCTCATCGTGGAAGTGGTCTTCTTTGTTAATTAATGAGCGGGACTGGCTACAGCTGATTAGGAAGCTGCAAAACGGCTAACAATTGTAGGTTCCAGAGATAGAGCCACTTGATGAGAGAATGCCAACACTGCAGTTAAGGAGATTAATCAACATGATTAATGTTACTATCTCTTAAAAAGGGATTGGAGCACCAGATTCAATTTTTTTGAAGGGGGAGGAGTGCGTTTTTAGCATTTTTCCGATTGCTCAATTAGGATGATCATTTAAACATGTTTTACAAAAAGATTGATGAAGACAAGAATTCGGTCCACTGATGGTTATAATGAGATCTTAAAGCCTTTGTTCATTCATCTATTCTTTTTGCTTGCGTGCTTTTTTGCACTATTCTTGCAATGTAGAACCCGTGTGCATATGTATGCCTGTTTCTTTCAAATTCTAATATTAAAATAAGTGGTGTGAAAGTAAATTATTTAATGTATATAAGAGGATAAGTGAGGTGAAACCCTTGGTCAGTGGGCCGTGCTTGGGCACCCAAGCACACATCCCATGGGGAAATTGTTAAGGTTTCAGACATCCTGACTGACAGCTTTAATCCACACAAATAACAAGATGACAGGCTATTTGAGTGAAGTCTTGACCGTGTAAGTGTTTTGTCAGTGTAAATGAAATACCTTTAGGGTTTTAGTAAGAGACTATAATTTTCCCACCTGTGTGTGAAAGCAGTCCTCTCAATCCCTGCACTGATCAGAAACACTGTGAAAGATTAGGCAATTTCATCCATTCAACATACAGATTACCAGCCACGTGAGAAGAAACTATTTCATTTTTATCCCTCTTGATTTTTAAGTTTTTTAAATTAAATATATATATATAATTGGTGACTTTAGAAATTATAATTGTGGAATTTTCATACCTCATCTCATCCCTCTGACCGCACCCAGGAGAGTCTGGAACAGTAGACTGATTCCTCTGACCTGCCCCTCTTTCAAGCCACTTGCCTTTAGAGCACTTAATACCAGCCTGGTACCAGCCATAAATGGAGGAGAGATACCTCTTTCGCATAGTACCTGGGAGGCAGAAGGAGAAGTCTGTCTCTAAGAGCCACGAGAGCCCTGGAAGACCTCCCCAGCCTTGGCAGCACTAAGCCTATTCTGCACCGCTTGGGCGATCCTGATCACAGTCAGCTTGTGACATGACCCAGGCTCGAACCCGTGATCAAAGAGCTCTGATCAAAGATACTGAGGCGAGCATATTTACTGGTTGAGCCACTCAGGAAGCCTCTTTAAAAATGTATAAACTAAATTTTATATCCCCTCAAGACAAACCTTGTCTTTCTTTAGCTTATTTAGGCAGAACAAATGCATGCAGGATTCTGTAGACGGCAGAAAAAAAATCATTTTCCTTTAGCTTCAGTAAGAGAGCATTAATCTTATCAAGGTTTTCTTGTAACTGCCTTCTGCCAAAGACTTGAGATGGATTGTGAAAGCAGAGGGCTAAATATGTCTTTGTCTGGTACAGTTTTGCCTACTGCCACTGTATATCAATGTGTTTACACAGTTACATTTGTTAAAAGGGCAAAAATCTGAACAATCAGTTTACTGTTGGTAGTTCCTTATCAGTTCAAGATGTTTCCAGTAAGTGCAGTTTTTTTTTTGTTAGCATGCATGGCCTGTGAGAAGTGAAGCAGATGGTCGTTTTCATTTGCATTGATGTTAAAGAGAATTCCCCACTGCCCTGTAAAAAAAAGAGTAGATTTCAGTCAACCTGTGGTTAGGCTCACTGATGACATTTTTGTAATTATCTTTTGTTTCTTTCTTGTCCGGCAGGTTGTCTGCACGCCACAAGTAAACCATGAGTGGGGTACTGAAGAGAAAGTTCGACGAGGTTAATGAGGACCCTTGCTACTCCTCTTCATCGCCTTCCTCCCTCTGCTCTTCAGCCTCTTCAGGGTGGGATTCAGATGGGGAGAGTTACTACTCAGACACCCTGGATTCAAGGCCTAGCAATCCTAGCTCTCCAGAAACGTCTTATCCTGGTAAGCCTTTTTCACACTTCCTTTAGTCCTTCAGAGCCTGCAAAGCTTTGCCTAAGGAATAAGACAAAGTGAGTTCAGTTTGCCCCGTTCCTTATATAATTTTGACATATGCCTATCCATTTCTCTATTCCAGTGCCTAACTGGTAAGTGTAAGCAGCACCTAACTATTGCTTTAAAGCTTCTTCTGTTAAAAAAAACCCCACCAGTTATTATTTTATGCCCACCGGATTTGTAGACGTTCCAGCCCTGTGTTGGTCACTTTGTGGGTCACAGCTATGATCTCGCAGGAGAGAAAATGAGGAAGGGTAGACAGACTCCTCCAAGAATCATCTGACTCTGCTCCTCTTTTAACCATTCACAGGAAACACTTCTCCATGCTGGAGCTTCAGCACGATTAAAACTGAACAGTGTTACCAAATAAGAGCTACAGTGAAGCAAATGGAACGTTTAAGCAATAAGCAAAAGCTGTTTACAGTTAAAGAATATGCTGTTCCATATATTAACACAATCCAAGTTTTATCCTAGAAAGGCAAAAACAAGCAAGATTATCTGGCATCTTTTATAATGAATGGAATGTATAATTACAAAAAGGCTCTTGCGCTGGTCCGTCCTGTTCTAAGCACCAGAAAGGACCGGCAGTACAGGGACAAACAGTTGTAAGAAAGGCTCTAAAGATCTAAGGGCAGGCCTTCTAGTGACGTGAACTCCACGCTCTGGCAAAGAGAACAGAGTGTACTTCTGTGTGGCTGCTTGGCGCACACCCAGTACAGGTGCTGCTGAGGAGGGAGTGCGTAAGCCTCCACTTGGCACAGCAAGCTGTGCTCATTTATTTTAGGAATAACTCTCTTTGGAGTTCCGATCAAAGAAGAGGAATGCAGAGCCATATGCAGGGTACATTGCATTCTTGTTGACGTTTGACTGCATCAGAATGATTAGAGAAACCTCGTAGGTTTTAGTGTAAAAGGCTTTATTTTTAAAGAGAGTGAGGGAATAAAGCATTTCTGAGAGGTGTCCAACAGTTATAAGATTGCCATGCTTGTTTAGCAGGCATGTCTGTAAATAAGGTGACTTTTAGGTTGGTAGATTTCAACTGTTAGGAGCCATCTTTGAGGTTTTCAGTGATAACTGTTGAGGCAAACCTGAGACAGGAAAAGCAAGGCCCCTTGTTTATGCTCTGAACAAACAATCTTGTGGTTGATGTTTCCTCCTTTCTTTTTCCTTGACCACTGGGCTTGCTGCTCCCATTGGCTTTTGTGCCCTCATACTGTATTTTGAAGTTTTCTTTCTCAAATGCAAAAACTGTAAAGAGCTGTTTTCTGTGCTTTTGTGTTTTTTTCTGTGAGTGAAATGGTACTTGGATTCTAAATTTATGTGAAAATGTTTGATGTATCTTGGATCATGATTTTGGATCGTATAGGTGGACAATAGGTCTCAGATGTGGCCAGCTCAGCAGAGATGGTGACCTAGCTATTGAAGTCATCTTGCTATCCTTATTGTATCTTGCGATCCTTGTGACTATTTTCTTTTTCACTTTTTTAAACCTACTTTTAAAGGCATTATATAAAATAAAGTTGATCATTATTATTATCTTCCTGCTTCTGCATAGCCACAACTAGGAATGAAGAAACTAAAGGGAAAACAGATGCCAACAAAATGTAAAATAGTAAAGATAAGCATCAATGAGTGGACATTCTCAAGGTAGAAGTATATATTCCATGAAATCCCCAAGAGTTATATCGGGGGGATTCCAATATTTTCCCTTCCTGAGGAAAATTGTGAAAGTTTTGATGTACTGTATATTGTTAGAATATTCAGAGAATGTTGCAGTTTGCTAAGCTCATTTTGCTCTTCCATATGGTTTTGAGATAAAAAAAAACGATTCTTGAGAGAAAAGGTCTTGTCTTGCCATTTAGAATTAGGTTTTCAGTTTAACTGGTGACAAATGCATGACATTTCTGGTATCTTATGTTTTAAACAAATAAGCATGCAAAGTCTTTTCAGAAAGCCTCTTAGCAGATAAAATGTTAAGATCAAGGTAACCAATATGATACTAAAGATCTGTCAATCAACATGCAGTTGTTTTTTTTTCCTTTTTCCTGTATGCTTTGTCCATTTTTGACAAGATGCCATACAATGTATAGATTACATTTTTTTGTAATCAAAGAACAAGAAGTTGTCATACTTAATGATATAGGTGGAGGTGAAAGCCACACCTTTGAGTTGCTATTTTGGTTGTTACTACAACATGCATGCTTTTATAGCTTGTTTCAGATAATCTCTGCTTCTCAGGTATAGGATGAGGGGTGTTAAAATACCCAGGCATTTTTTTACATTTGTTGCAATATTGTGATACTTTATTGTTCTGTTTGATATATGTTTTACATGAACATAGAGAATTTGTAAAGAGTGTTGTATGCAAGTGAAAAAGTGGAAAACTTTGTTTTATTGCTGTTTATCATGCAGGAGGAGTATGTAAGCTGCATGTTTTATTGAGATGAAATTCGCTGTTTATATAAATAGGCATGCCAATTGGCAATTGCAAACACGAGACAGGTTTCTAAGTGGTGTAGTGACATGGATGCCAACCAGTGATTTGTATATGAGGGAAACTAAGGAAAACAGGGCGTGATTAGATACAATCCTTTCTAAGGTTTTAGGGGACTTAGCAATGAGTAGAAATTTGTACAATGCACTTCATGTTTCATTGAAAAGAACTGCTAGTTGAAGTTGGCAGTGCGTGCTGTACTCCCTCTAGCGGTGATCTTGTGGAAGTGCCAAAGCGGCAGCTGTTTGGCTCCAAGGTTGGCTGTATTTACAGTCTCCTATCTGGAAATGTGAGTGTTGCTGAGCAGCTTTAGACTCCTTCCACTGAAACATTCCTATTGCTTTTGGAACATTGCCCAGTCAAACATTCCGCAGTTCAATAGTCATAATATAGCTCATTGGGAGTTCTTTTTAAAGAAGACTGCATCTGGTAATTTTTTTCCATTGAATGTATGATTTTGTTCACACACTAGAACATTTAACGATCCGTTTTTTTTTCCCTTAGGTAATTAATATCTCCTGTATGGAATGTCAGAATAGATTGATCTGATTGTAAATCCCCCAATTTGCAAACCTCAAGTATGTCACATTCTCCGCAATGATAGGAGAATTTCAGCTGGTCCTTTAAAAATGTCACCAAGAAAATAACCCGTGGTCATTGGCCCCGATTTGTGGTCTACTTTGTCTGTCCCCCTCCCTTCCTTTTGATGATTGTGTTGACTGATCTGTCGAACCCCCTCTTCTCTTTTGCAGTCACGTCCATACTGAAGAGAGCAAAGCGGGCACGGAAAAGCACAGTGCAGTTTGACCAGGTGACGGTGTTCTTCTTCCCGCGATGCCAGGGCTTCACCAGCGTGCCCAGCCGCGGGGGCTGCACCCTGGGCATGGTGAAGCAGCACAGCATGTGCCGGCGGTACACCCTGGCAGAGTTCGCTCTGGAGCAGCAGCAGCTCCGCCGGGAGAAACTCAAGAACCGCCTGAAGGAGGAGAAACTGGAAGCCTTGAAGCAGAAGGTGAGGCCACCCCTGCCGCTGTCAAGAGGGCACCTGCGCGCACAAATAGCCAGGGAAATAAAAAAAACAAGTCGTGTTTTTGGGGCATTGTTGGCGCGGCGCCTCTTCAAAACGCACTTCTCCGCTTGGAGAACTCCCGACAGCTGCAGCTTTGAATGGCGCACAAGTAGTCGGTGCTTGAATGTGCACTGCAAATTCTCTAAGGCGAACCGCCTGAATAGAGCAATAACAAGCTGTTCTTTCTCCAAATTGTGCTTTCATAGCAGGAAAAAAACCCGCAATTTTGTAATATGGATTTCAAGTAAACATCAATGAGAAAAACTGAGCATGCAGATTAGACAAATCCAAAAGAGCTCGAAATTATTTATCAAGAAGAAATGACTCATTTGTACCCCTTTACAAAGTTTCTGAGGCTTTTTGCCCAATCTTTCCTACTAACGGAAAAGTTCCTTTGATAATCTTTCAACAGCTGACCAAGAATGGTACAAGGGAGTCCGAGGAGGCCAATCAACTCACCATAGATGACATACCTGAAGCCGACATTGACATCAGCGGAGTGGATCTGGAGGACGGCTTCTTTCTCCACCCCTACCCATCCAAGAGGCGGCACGTGATACTCAAGGCCGCCGGCGTGAAGAAGATCGACAAAGAGGAGAAGCGTGAGCTGCACTCCATCCGGCTCTCCCGAGAAGACTGTGGCTGTGACTGCCAGGGCTTTTGTGAGCCTGAGACCTGCAGCTGCAGCCTGGCTGGCATCAAGTGTCAGGTACGCGAGGGGCGTTCGAGGACAGGCTGTAGGTTTCTCCCAAACGTTTCCCCCAAAACGTTCAAGCTATTTTAAAGCACTCCAGAAGAATCATTGGAAAAGCAGGCGAGTGTCAGTATTTCCACATTCTTCCTCCCTTGCCGAGATTCTAACCCAGCCCCAGAATTTGGTGGCCCTGCTCCCATTCCTGCTTCGGCTCCAGGGGCGGAGCGGTGGCTCTGTGGCTAAAGATCTGAGCCTACTCCGTTGGGCTCCTGAGCAAGACCCTTAACCCCAGCTGCTCCAGGGGTGCTGTACAATGGCTGACCCTGTGCTCTGACCCCAAGCTTCTCCCTGTCTGTGTGTCTCATGGAGAGCAAGCTGTGGTATGCGAAAAAGACACATTCCTAATACAAGAAATTATATATGACTAATAAAGTGATCTTATTAATCTCAACCGAAAGCTTGTTGTTTCTTTGTGAAGTCCCTTATGCAGAATTTGAAAGCTCTCACTCTTAAATTGTCTTTGGGGGGGAAACAACATAAGACATCCATAGTTTCACATATTTTGTTTTTGTACCTTTTCTCATTTCTTTGAACGTTTCATTCCTCCTCTAGATGGACCACTCTTCCTTCCCCTGCGGCTGCACCAAAGATGGATGTGGCAACACGGAAGGCCGGATTGAGTTCAACTCCAGCAGGGTCCAGACTCATTACATCCACACCATCATGAAGCTGGAGTTAGAGAAGAGGCTAGAGGAGAACTCTGATGCCGAGGACCACACAGAAGGCTTCCCGCCTCGCCAGCAGCAGCCGCAAGCGGAAGACAATTTCATCTTCCCCTCCTCACAGGAGGACCGGACCGTTCCTGCCAGCCCCACCTTCCACTTCAGCACAGAGCTGGATCCCATTGGAGAGAACAGCTGCAGCAGCGACATGACCGACTCCTCCAGCTCCTCCGGCCAAAGTGAGGATTCTGAAGGACCTTGTGGAGGAAGCAGTCTGCAGTGTGACAAACCCCAGTCAGATGTGGATGACAATGGTCTGGCAAGAATCCTCAGCTTCAATGACTCTGATAATGAAGACTGTTGTAGCAGCCATGACACTAACTGCAACCAACAGCGAGAAGGTGGCTTTGGGTTTGCCAGCACATCTGATCTGTTTAATGATAACGTTGTGGAAGGGTCTCTGTCTAAAGTGAGCAGTGAAGGCAGAAGTTGCAGCCACACTGACAACCACATCTCCAACATCTCAGAGTGTTTAGATGACAATGCTAACCAAGACACTACATTGTTTCAGAGCAGCAACTCAGTTCAACCTTTTCCTAGCAACTCTACACCTTTGATTGATCACACTTCAACGAGTTACATGGACCTCAGCCTGTCTTCAGACTCTGATTTAGAGTTCTTTGATGGCTTCCCAGACTATAGCCCAAGCCCTCTTTACAACTCTTTGAAAGATTACGAGAATCTGGACAATTTCTATCAGTTTCAGTTGCCCAGCTATCCCAGCTTCCCCCAAGCCAGTGACTCTGGCACCTGTTTTCTGGAGTCGCTGATTGGCCTGTCTGAATCCGTCCCAGAGCCCCCTCCTACATTCACAGACAATCAGCTTTTGGAAGAAGCCATTAAATCCTCTATGATGGAATCTGTGAAGGTTTGAAAAACAATCTTTGTAAAACGGACAATATAAACATAGAATGAGGACTGTACATATATATATTTTTTACAGTATCACTTTTAAGGCAAAACCATTTTGATTTTAAAGGAAGCTGTGATATTTTTTTCTTTATTGAGACTTATTGGCCTTTAAATGTTAATAATTAAAAATTCAGTCATTACAGTACAAGTCGGCAGCTATCATTCTTAAAAAGATCTTCGAAGTCAGTCTGACTCAAAACAGTCTGGTGGTCTTTTCTCTAACCCTTGGCTTCTGTCATCCTATCATGAGAAGCTGGGAAAAATATTTTTCCTCCTTGAATTGCACCATGTAGAGCTGCCACTTTGTTTCAGAACCTTTTGGGTCGTCATCAATTATTATACAAGTGTGCCTCAGGGACTTTAAGAACTCTTCAGAGAAATGTATTGTGACCATAGCTGTGATTTAAATCTGAGTGTTTTTAAAGTGTAACCACATAATAAGGCAATGTTTCCATTGATTCAAACAAATCTGTGACCCTTCGACCCATCCTTGAATTTAAGCCATAACTGGAAGATGCTTGAATTCAGATGCACACCAGTATTCCACACTTGGAGCCCACTGTCTTGTATGGGACACACATTTCTTTTGTAGTGTGTTGTGTTGGAAGTGATCCCCAGGCAGCACTGTGAAATATTTAGAACTGAGTGAACCGCTGCAGAAAGAAGTATTTAGTTTTTTTCCTCCCTTTAGAGTTGTGTTGCTTGTTTGGCAATACTGCTTGTGTTGGGGCAACATTACAAACCGTTTACATACTACACTATTCTGAACATTTTATTTATTGTGAGCTACGATGTTACTTTTTTCCTGAAACTCAAGGTGAAATAAAAAAAACTAATATAACTCTGTAATACCTGAAAAGTATTACATGTATAATTTCTAATTTATTTTCTTCATCCATATTTATTTTTCGAACATCGTACTAATAAGGTTTCAAGAAGCACTGTGGTTTTGATTGGAAGTGCAATTCTCTCTTTACTAGCGCTCTCCTGAGACTGAACTCTGTTTCCTCCACAAGTGTTTACCCATTAAACTAACAGGAGTTAAGCTTCTTGGGAGTAAATAATGTGCCGAAATGTGTGGCATATAGGAAATGCTGGGGTTATCGGATAGTTTTGAACCGAATCGGAGAATATTTAAGAACCTATTATATTTTCTCTTTAAATAAGTCATTTCAACTTAAATTATTTTCATTGTTATTTCCTTATTTTTATTTATTTAATTAAGTGAGAAAGTTGGTCATTTGGTTCAGAGTGACCTAACGATGTGCCTGTTATGCAGAGGAACCATTTTTAATGGTCCATTCAAAACAGAGGGCCTTATTTAGCTGTTGGTCTGTGAACTGTGTGCTAATTTCAACTACCTTCTAATTGCAAAAAAATCGGGTCTGATGCATTTTTGCATAATATATGTATATCATAGATTCAAATTTTTGTAACTAAATTATGTATATTAAGAAAATTCTAATCTGTACTGCGAAAAGAAATTATTTTAGAAGGAAAAGGAACCTTATATACTTTTGCAAATTTTGTAATATAATGAAGCCTACCTATGGGCCTGTATATGATGATGAAGGCTGTTGCTATCAAGCATTAATCCATGTTTGAAGTTCTTATGTTGATAGAAGGGATTCATAATCTTTATGAATAATGGCTCTAAATAATTCATTTTCATTTATAGGTATCAGTTAGAATTTCTAAATCATTTACTTTCACTAAAAAAAAAACTTTCACTAGTTTGTTTCTTAATGCTGTTCACCTTACCTGTTTCTTTCAGTTCTGAAAAAACAAGTTTTCCCAATACTCTGTCAAAATAGGCAGTATGTGCATTAAAATATTCCCTGCATTGAGAGCATTTAAGGTCACTACAGTTGATACTACATATCCTGTCGACAGTGAAACTGGTTTGAAATGCTGTTTATATATTCTAGGCATTATGTGTATGCAGGCCCTTAAACGTGATATTTATTTACACATTCCTAGGTTTCTCTGCATATAGCTTCTACACAAAAAGTGCAAAATGAACCATTGGAAGTATGTTTGCTTTGCCTTCATATGCTTTCTTTATAATTTATTTGATTTTTGTGCCAACATGAAGGCACTATATTTGTAAATTTCTTTTTAGTGTATAAAAAAAAATTGCTTGTTATGAAGAAATACAATTCTGGGTATTTATTAATGTAATCTAATGTATGTATTGATCTGAGGCTTTGCTTCAAAATGTTCTTTTGCCTTTTATGTTGTATATATTTTGATTTTTTTTTGCTTAAAAGGTACTGCAGAGCAAAGAATGCTGCTTTATTTTTTACATTTTCATGGCAAGAAATGTTCTGTTTATAAAAACTATTTTCATTTCATCCAAGCAATATGACAATGTTTCTATCACTTTAAATAAATGTTAAAAGTTTGCTTAATGACTGTGATTTTTTTGTTCAGTTAAGTGACAGTTTTTTGAAGAAGTCTCGGTCTTGGAAACAAGTAGAGTTTAATTCCATGCTGAAAAGTTAATAGTTTCTACTTCTCAGCATGGAACTAACTTCTGCTTTTTTCTTTGCAGTTCCTGATTTGAGTCTTCATTTTATGGTTGGATTACACCTAATTTTAACTGTGGACAAAGTTAAAAACTCCCAAAGGAGTTATTTTGGCAGTGAGCGTGTTAGTAAGTTTGTCACAGGCTGATAGAAGTTTGTGCATTGCTGGTAAAACACTTTTAAAAAGAAGTGTGCCACATATTAGATGTTGGAAAAAGTATGATAAATTCCTTGGAAGTTGGGACAAATAATTCATTTATGGTAAAGTTTAGGTTTTTGTAATGCTGTGAGAACATCATATTTGATTACAAATTAGACAAAAATGGGTTTCAAAATATCTAGTTTTAATGTGGATTAACTAAAGAATATCTGGTATGATTTTAACTTCTGTTGAAAGATATTATAAATTTCTGTATCACTGGATTATTTGTAACTAATAACTCTCTTTATATCGAATGAAAAAATCTTAATCTTAGGTGGCAGGTGACAGAGGTCTCCTGACCCCAGAATGAAGCAGTGGACATCTCCCCCCTTGAGCTCAGATCAGGTGACCTCAGCTGCATTCTGGGGTTAGATTACTTTTGTAGAAACCCTGGTTCAGTTAACCTCTGCCACTTTCCAGGGACAAGGAATGTCATGTACTGGGGTCAGTGGATCATTCTTGTGTCCTGGGGCTGAAATGACCTGTGCTGCATCCTGGAGTCAGGTGACACCTGTCGGGCACTGTCGGGCACTGGGGTCTCTTAAGTTCTGTGACCGCTGCCCTGTCCCTGAGTCAAGTGAACTCTCCCACACCTGGGGTCTGTTGCATACTGGGGTCAGGTAACCTCCGTTGTGCACTTTGGTCTCATGCGTTTTGCAGTTAGGCTACATCTGCCGTATTTTGGGGTAAACCGCCTGGTCCTGGGGTCAGGTTACCCCTGCCACTTCCCCAGGGTCAAGTGACTTCTGTCATGTCTGTCAGGTGAAGTCAACGTTGTGTCTGATTCAGTTAACTAGATCCTGTGAACAGTTGACCACTGTTGAGTCACACCATCACGTGACCTCCCTGACTTCACAGGCTTAGCTAACCTCTTCCAGCTCCCAGTGTCAGGTGTTTTCTGGCACTTTCCAGGGGTCAGGTGACCCCTGCTCTGTCCTGAGTACTGCGAGTTATAATGTAAAACTGTTCCATTGGTTAATGCTATAGGACAGCCAGAAACTGCACCACCACTCAAACGGGAAATCCTGTATCTTCTAATTCACTTAAGCTTAGTGTTTTCAACTCCTGATAAAAGTCTTTGAGCTCATCAGGTCTGTAAGCCTGAACTCTGATCTTTCAATTCATTCTTTTCAGAATATATAATAGCTGACTCTGGGATCATTTCACGAGTTAGCTGTGACTTACATTCCCTAAGTGTTGGCACACAACAGGCTCAGAGTACCAACATATAGGTTAGGATTTGTTAGCTATCTTTTCCCTGAAAGCCAAGCACCACTAGAACATCCTGGGTGCTTACAGGCTCAAGGTAACACTAGGGATGCATCTTTTTCACAATCTATGTTAAACCTTTGGCTATGTCACTGCAGATCCTGTAAGCATGTCAAAAAGTGAATAGTTCAAAGCATAGGTAAGTTGGAGGAGCCTGTCTTTACTTCTTCATTCTCCATCTGGTACAGGTGTCGTGGCTGTGTGCTCAAATGGCAGAGCTGGTAATTCCAAATTGGATGGGTATAAATGGAATGGAAAGCACAAAACATTATTAAAATATATTAGGTACCTGTTTATACAAATGGCTGTCCATAAAGATTCAGCTGAAAGGTTTTGCTTACAATTAAGTACAGATTGCAATTTAGTCTTTTAGTCTTCATTATTTTTAAGCCATGGTGGGGGACATAATGAAGTTGAAATAGATGTACACGGAAATGTTCATGTTTTGGGAGAGTTTTGAGAGAAAGAGTGGGAGAAACCTAATTTCCACCAGTTGTCAGCTCCCTTGGGTATACAAAATAGGCTTCAGATAGGTATTTCCCAGTATTTCTCACCATTCTACTATAGCAGCCATTGGCTTATTAAAGGGGTTCCCAAGTCTTAAACCCTGTGGCCAGGTAGTCCTACCCGAAATCAAGTGGGATAATGTTAATAATTCCCTGCATTGGTATAATGCTTTTCATCCCAGAAGATCCCAGGAACTTCACAAACAGGATGTCACCTGCTTCAACCGCCAATGAAGTTATCCTTCCATGGGGGATGATGCAGGGCAGCCATTATTTGCCAGCAGCCCCTTTTCATGACATGCTGGGGATAGTATATAGATTCTTTATCGAGGTGCAATAAATAAAAGAAAAGCAGCCTTCCTTTTTACCTTGCAAATTTGTATCTCAAATAGGGATGGTCAGTGGTATTAAGATAAATTCAGTACTATTTCTAGAGCAGCTGTCTGTTCCCATGGCAACTGAGGCTTTCCAAAGCATTTTTAAATGCTAATGAATTAAAGCAAAGCAGTTAATATGTCTCCTGGAAGAAGAGATCATAAAACTTGGATTGCAATTTTTGTTAACGCGGCACAGTTTCGAAACAATATATGATGTCTTTGAGTTTCACACAGTACTAACATCATACATTATGTAAAGATGTACTGCTCTACTGAACTGTAAGACTATTTGACTTGATTTTTCATCTTTTAAAATAAGATCCATTTTACTTGTTTGTATCCATGGGAATAACAACAGGGATGAGAAAAATACATTCTGTTTGAATTGTGTCATCTAACTCAATACTAAAGCCAAACTGTAAAAATCTAGGACTTTCTCTGATTTTGTGTTCTGTGAAAAAACAGAATCTGTGATCAGGCATGGATTCAGATAATTACTTATTATCACCTCTATACAATATATTAAATTGGAGAGATGCATAAAAACACATTTTTAAACAAAAACAAAAAAAAACAATGTTAGGTGTACTGTATGTTGGATGCAAGTTGGAATCCTGTGACCTTGCCCAAGCTGAATTAACAAGATTGAACAATTTTATATTCGAACTTATTTAGTATCAGGTTTCAATTCAATTCTTCGGGTGTTTACCACAATACTACAAACATGATACAAAATATTGACAAGCAAGAAAATTAGTAGGGGTTGTGACCCTGCCAATCTTTCGGCCAGTGCAGTCATTTCCTCAGCCAAACAAATTAAAGCCAAATTAGGAAGTACACTCTCCAGTTATATTAGTTGGCTTGTTTTGTTGTCATTAGGATTTGACCAATCTACTGAATAGCAAGGGGCAGTACTCATCTACAGTCCGGACCATTTTTGCCAATTTCTTTGAAATCGTAGGGGGCTAACACTTGTAGAAGTTTGTGGCCAAAGCAAACATCTTTACATAATTGAAGGTTTCGATTATATTAAACTTATTATTCTTCCTCTCTTTCAGAATTCAGTTCTAAAATTGTTTTCAGTTTTGTTTCATAAACCATCCTGGCTGAGTGTAAAAACAGTGAGTCCAGTATACTCATTTATAAGAAGGTTTAATTTTCAGTACTTTCTTAGTATAGTACGCTCTACTTGTTTAAATATATTTTTTGGTGTATTACCTTCATAATGGTAATAATAATAATAATGACTGTACTCTGAGATTTTCTCATATTACTTTGTAATTTGTTCCCAGTACAAGTACATATGCTGGGAACAACTTTAAATGCTTAGATTTCCATAAACAGGAAATTTTGCCTCTCCATTCTCTATATTAAGCAAATCTCATCTGTTATAGTGTACTGTATAAATCTTAACAGGAAGACAATGTTATCTTATCAACGCAGCTCTTGCTAATAGATTACACTATTTTAAATCTGCACCATATGCACTGCTATTCTCTCTCTCAGTCATGTACACTAAAACAAGATCTATGTGGATTTGCAAACTAAATTGATAACCATTAGCTTCTCAAATTATTACAATCCTCATTGCAGTTTTTTAAGATGCACAATGAAAGAAAGTTGCATTTTTGACAATGAAATCCTTTGGATTTATTAAGAAGTGCCTACATCTGAGTTTATTTTATACTCGCCAAATGTTTTTATCAGTTATGATTTACACAGAAGTTTCCCTTGGTGTTAAGACATCTCCCTTTACAAAGATTTTAAATGTTACAGTAAATTAAGTGGGGAAGTTTTTGGTGTTATATTCACCTGCTTTTGAATTTGACTTTGTCAACAGAGGTAATATCTTTGTTCACAGTAATGGAATGTTTAGTCTGCAAATTGTTGACAAGAACTTGGTTCAATGAAATGTTTCTTAAAATCAGATTTTCCATATTTGTGAAGTTTTCACATGAAGGATTTCATATTCATTTCGCACTCAGGTTTGTCACAGATGGGTGTGCTTCATACTTGGCATTGTTAGTACTTTACCTTCATTGTGTTTCTCCAGTACTAGAGTCGTTTTTGTGCCTCTTATGCCACAGCTGAAGTGCTTCTGTCCCACCTTTTACCCTCCCATCCTCCTTCCTTCCCCCTTTCCTCTGCATTTCTGGTCAAGTATCCAACTCACAGCACCTATGGACCCAGCATATATCTGTTGTTTCATCTTACACCTCTCCCAGATCCTTGCTTTGGCCATCCCCGCATGAGCCCTCAGCTGCTGACCCCTACTCTAACCTGTAGGTGTGAGGGCACAGCATCAGTTTGCACCAGATCCAGGCCACCAGGTTCACAGCACAAGCTGTCCCCAGTGCTCATGCCTTGACAACTACAGCAACAAATTCTCTCTGCATTTACCACCGCCCTTGGCTGGTGTCCAACGGATGCGGTCCAGCCCTTGGCCCTTCCCTCTCCAAACGTTTCCAGCTGTATACATAGCTGATATTCCTTCTTCTTTTAGTGTTGCTACTAAAATACATTCTCATCCATCCCCCCTAGCAAACATAAGCAAGTGGTAGCTCTTTTCCTGGTTTCACGTCAGGCCACTTTCTCTGGGGACACCGCTGCATCTGCCATTGCCCACCACAGAGTTCCAATATCAAGCTAGTCGGTCCTGCTGCCTCTGCTAGCTGCTAGTGCTGCCACCTGTTCACTGACCTGTGTTCTGTCACCCACTGTGTACAGTATGTGCTCCTCCTGTACTGCGTATCCAAATCAACTTGATCAAACAAGCTCAAGCCTGCATAATACACTTTTTCATTTGTTCTATGCTACACAGAAGTTCTGCTCAGTCCTGGTGAAACCACAGGCAGACCAATTTGTTCAAAATCTCCTTTGGTGTTTTGGATATGCTTTTGGAGTGAGGAGACAGCAGTGATCTTTGAGCAGCACTGTCATTTCCTCAGCCAACAGAGTTATAAACCTAAATACTAAGCATGCTATACCTTTATATTTGTTGTCTCATTTTGCCATTATTACAGTTTGACAGAACAAGTGAGAGGAGCTTTTCAGTATTATTTTTTGCTTAAAACATTGATTCTGTAAGATACTAACCTTTGAAAAACATTTCTTAATAAACTGTTCTTCTTTCAGTTTTTAATTTAAAAAAACAATATGAATTTGCATAAAGTATCTCCTCCTTTTGAAGATACCATGTAAAATCCAATACAAACCTGTGTTGCAAAGTAAACAACATACAACACTGACTAATGGCTGGAACAGAAAATGATGTATTATGGACGTAATAAGACAGTGTTTTATTACACTCTATTATTCTGGTAATTTATGGTAGCCCACTACAAACTATTCTACTTTCCAAACTACATAATTGAAAAGAAATCTGAGTACACCGCCCCTGCGGTCTGACTGTGAGAAACACAAACTAGAGTGGTGGTGACAAAACAGATAAGCATGGTTTCCATGGCAATACAACATGAACTTGAACTTTCCACAAAGCTCATAAGACGTTGCTAGAGAAGAAGTGAGTCACGAAGTTATGAATATTCCCTTTTGTAAAGAATGAAGAGCTTTAACCTAATTTCTTTCCTATGTCCCTTGTACTCATTGTGTTCATGTGGTTTTGGGAGGTAGGCTATGGTAGTATGTGTGCTTAGCATTAATGTTTTAGATGTTTATTCACTTTATAATATGTAAGAGTTGACAGTAAGATATGGGACAGTAAGACAGGTAGTCTCCATTGATTTCAGTGTTTTGAAATCTAAAGCAATGCCTGGTATCTTTTAATTTTACCTAATTAAGAATCTGTTTTCTAATGTATTTAGTCATCATTGTTTTTCTGAGAATAAGGAATAATCTTTTTCCATCCATCTTTTTTCTAAAGCACTTTATCCAGTACAACATTGAGGGAGAATACGTTTGGAGCAACATGAGCAAAGCAAGATGCACCCTGGACAGGATGCCAGTCCATCACAGGGAACACACAGACATAATTCCTGGTTATTATTTAAACTTGGTGCTCAAGGAGCTCAGGACTTTAAATTGGAAGATGGATGCCCAGATGCCCACCTACCAGCGGGTCCAGGAGAGACCAGACGGTATAGGCTTCACCACGGCGTCCTGACCAGCTGAGTCCAGGGCTCAGAGCGTCTGGCCTCGTAATGGCCTGTTTTTAATCTCTGGTTCCTGTCCCTGTCCCTGGTTTTAACCTTGCTCTTTGGATGGATCTCCCAGTACCCGGACCCTGGACTGCACCCTAGTTTCCCGCTTTGGACTTCCCCTTTTGGACTCGTTCGCCTGCGCTCCCCCCTTGCGCCCGGATCACAGTCGGCACCGCCCCCTGTTCTGTTTAATGCATCGTCCTATCACAAAGACAGTCTTGCATTTATAATCTTACAGAATCCATTTTCTGTAGCATCTTGTTTCAGGATTTCTGATGCTTCTAACATTGTATCCTAGACTAATATTAAATACTTAATGTGGACATGTTCAGAGACGGGTGCTAACTGTGGAAAGATATGGAAAAAATAGGTATAAACCAAATTAGACTTTGACTCATCTGCCTAACTGTAAACCTAGTATTTGATGACGGCTTTTGCAAGGGGCTGTTTCCAAAAAGTAACCCTACATTGAGTGTTTAATTTGCAGTTAGTCTGTGAATGAAAGTTTCAATTTAGACTGGGCTGTGGTATTTTTCATTTATTTTTTCCTGTAGTTTTCCAATAATGAACATCCTGAACAATGATCTAATTGTACCTGTCCATTTCAGTATATTATACATTTTGAGACTGCTAATGACATCAGTCTATTTATGTATTTTGCCCGTAATCTTGCCCATAATCTTTTCAACAGCTGTAATATTTTTCAAAGAAAACAACTGTAGAAAAAATATTCTCATTGAGATTCATTCTTGAACTGATAATGAAAACTGTATCAGTCATATGATATAAATATGATTATTCGAATACCTAAAACCATTAATCCTGAAATAAACGTCCCTCAAACTAACTAAACCAGAGACGAGGCTACATCTGCCAAAACTTGAGTTATGCATTATATGTGGAAAAGTCTCCCTCTAGTGGTATTATCAGAGATATATATGAGGAATATTAAAATCAGAAAGATTCGAATGTTTTGTAAAATAAAGAGTTTCAACGTAAAAATCAGATTGCACAACTTTCTTTTACGGAATAATATCTAATAAAAACTGTTTTAAACGAACTACTTGATGATAAAGATCGTAATTACACGACATTTGCACAAACTAAAGGCTTGAATTTTAGAACGCAAGGATTAACTTTGTTTCTTTGAAAATTCAACAGTATGATTCTGTTTTTGCTAATGGAAAAATAAGTTTCGACAACGCATTTAGCAATACATATAACATATTTTCCTCACAAATATTCTGTATTCATTAGATTGACCATTACACAGGAGTTTAATGAAGAATGTTTATTGTTTTTTTTTATTCAACTTCAGTCACAAAACAGTTAGGCACCTCCATTCATTTCCATTGTCTGTAAATAGAAAAACAAAATCCTGGTAAGTGTAAAAGATTAGGCATGAATTACATATTGTAACGCAACGGGGGCTCAGGCGGGCGCCCTTGCCGCATCTGGTCGGCCCCTGCACCCTCCGGGGCTCGAACCCGGGACTTCCGCGTCTCTCTGCAGCGACCTAGCCCCATGAGCTAAAGAGAGATCTCTCTACAGCCCAGTAGCTGTGGTCCTGCTATCACAGGGAAGGGCGGTGACGTCACCCGCTCTGGTACGCCGGCTCTTACACAGCGCCCTGTCGGCCGTAAGCGTTACACTCTCCCCCGCTTAAATCGCCGTCCCCGGCGAAGGGCTATCCCGCCCCGCTTCTGACACCAATGTAACGCAACGGGGCTCTGCGGGCGCCCTTGCCACATTAGGTCGGCCCCTGCACCGTCCGGGGCTCGAACCCGGGACTTCCGCGTCTCTCTGCAGCGACCTAGCCCCGTGAGCCAAAGAGAGATCTCTCCACAGCCCAGTAGCTGTAGTCCTGCTATCACAGGGAAGGGCGGTGACGTCACCCGCTCTGGTACGCCGGCTCTTACACACACTGCTTGTCGGCCGTAAGCGTTACACTCTCCCCCGCTTAAATCGCCGTCCCCGGCGAAGGGCTATCCCATCCCACTTCTGACACCAATGTAACGCAACGGGGGCTCAGGCGGGCGCCCTTGCCGCATCTGGTCGGCCCCTGCACCCTCCGGGGCTCGAACCCGGGACTTCCGCGTCTCTCTGCAGCGACCTAGCCCCATGAGCTAAAGAGAGATCTCTCTTTGGCTCACGGGGCTAGGTCGCTGCAGAGAGACGCGGAAGTCCCGGGTTCGAGCCCCGGACGGTGCAGGGGCCGACCAGATGCGGCAAGGGCGCCCGCCTGAGCCCCCGTTGCGTTACAATATGTTATATTTGAGTCACTAGACCCAGTTTAGCAGTTTTCATGATAGACCGTAACATACTTAACGCAATGGGAACGCTAACAATGGCTACTGTACTTAGCTCAATGTGCTATTCCACAGTGCACACATTTGTTGTACCAAGATTTTCTTTACCTAGAGCACTGATGAGTTGGAATTTTATAATTATGTTTGTTTTGTATGACTTTCTACATTAGTGAATGGTCAAATATGGTATAATCTTTATTTTCATGGCTTGAATATATTTCTAATAACTATTGAGTGCTCACAAAAATTGATGCACCTTAACTCAGGGCATGTCTACCTTACAATAAAACGTAAATGACAAAAGGGCTATGACGCAATAAATGTAGCAAGAAAGCAAACACTGGAGCAAACACAGAGAACAATTAAGAGTGAAAACCACAATAGGATATCGTGGTAAAAAATATTGATACAATAAAAATAAATAACTAAAACATTGCACATTTCCAAAATCATTTTCTCAGATTATTGACAAAATTTAAATGAATAAGGTGCTACTGTTACTGAAATGCAATGAAAGCACCACACTAGACTCACATTTCGGATCCATTCGGTGTAATCGGAAACTCTGCTGAAGACTGTCGGTTTCTTGTAGAGATTACAGATATAAGGCCCAAAACTCACAATACCGTGAACCTGCCAGACTCCGTTCACCTGACAATTCAGTGGTCCCCCAGAGTCGCCCTGGGTGAGAAAAGTCGCAGTTCATCTTTCGTGGTTATAAAGTCAGATGTGCATTAAGTTCCTAACACAAGTAAGGAGCACCTTAAATAGTGTCCTTTATTCCTAATTTAATTTGACATCGTAAATGCACGCTTGGAAGAACAAGTTTTCAAGACATTTAGAAGCTAGGCTATTGTGAAAGTCTGCGCTTCCTTACTTGGCATCCAGCCAGATTTCCATCTCCTCCTGCACAGATCATGTTATTCTGGGCGTAGTAATCCCAGTATTCCCGGGTAGCACACGTAGGGATGTCAACGACTGGGAGAAGAGCCTGGAGCAAAACGGGAGAAGGACTTCCTCTGTCTGTGTAACATACAGAAGCAAAGGGATGACAGATCTTGCTTGTGACAGAAAATGTACAGCTCACTCACTCAGTTTGTGTTAGTTTTTGTTTGAGTGTTAAGGGCGCAATACCTTACAGTTTTAAAAACTACAAAAACTATACTTTTTTAATTATAAATTGTATGGAGCAGGGCTGTATCATTCAGCTGGTCTGAAGCTGGAGTGTCACTTGCAGTGTGACTGCTGAGGACTTTGACTATATGTTTGCACAAGACTCTTAAGTAGTTTTTTAGAAACACCTCCAAAACTGTGATGCCCTCTTCACATAGTATTCTCGCAATTTCCTTTTTAATATGAAATTATCAATGATATTCGCTTTCAGTATTTAGGGATGTTAAAGCAAGAATTTGTAACAATATTTAGGATTTTGACATGCACGTTTGAAATGACAGGTGGAGCAGTAATGCTGGTTTAATGGAGGCACCTTCAGTCAGGCCCCAGCCTGTGATGTAGCAGGGGTATCCACTGGGGAGGATTGCTTCAGCAGGAGGCAGAGTTGCAGTCTTTACATAGGCACTGACATAGGCAGGTACAGCCAAGTGAAGCAGGGCGATGTCATACCTATATGAAAAACAAAACAAGGAAACAGGAGTACTGCCAGCTGTGTCCACTTTAGATTACATTGTAATGGCCCATTTTGTATGTGGTAAGGCAATATAACTCTGCTTGAGATGGAAATAAAATTTAGAATGGATGGCTATTGCAGGTTATCTAACCATCCATTTTCTAATCACTTTATCCATTTGAGGGTCACAGGGAACCTCTGATGATGATGATGATCATATGTGGAAAAATCAAACTTGCAAAAAATGCAGATAGAGACACAATAAAAAAATTACCTTTGAGTATAATATTATAATGGAATTTTTTGTTTAGAATTGATGTTTTACAATCATATCATTCTAGAAGAATTATGTAAAATAATTTCTGTGATACATTTCATAAAATGCATAAAGTTAAAATTGACTTAGATTTCGTAGTCACAAATACAATACCTGAAATGTGATTACATTTCCAATGGTATGAAACCTGCATTATTCATTAACACCTACCCTCTAGCTAGAGAGCCATCCCATTTCTCATGTATGATGATTTGATCAACATCTCTGTAATACTCAGTCCCTTCCTCCTCATAGAGATTGTGCTCTCCCAGAGCTACTCTGTAGATGGACCCGTCATCACTGGAAAACATAGCCACATTAATAGAGATAGAGGAGAATCATGTCACAAGCTTCTCAGTCGTACCGAACATGAAGGAATATTGTAAGAGGTCCTTTTGTCTTTGACAGTGAACTAGTACCACGGTAGAGTACAGCAGTGTAGTTGGGCGAACTGTCCACTCCACTTCATCAATGCAATGCTTGTTTAAACTTACAAATCCACACAGTGTGCCGCTGTCATGACCCAGCGGAGAGTGATCAGGGTGCCTCCACATGTAACACCCCAGCCTCCTGCATTCGGGTAGGTGTACTGCAGGGAGATCTGGAAAGGAAACAATAAAATGTCCGATTGTGGCACGTCTTTCCAAAAAACGTTCGAGTGAGGAAATGAGAATCCTGTAAGAACAGCTTTAATGTTTGCATGGCATTTAGCCTTTCTATTCTGTATTATTTCCTTTTTTTTTGAAGGAGGAAATTTCCCTTGTATGTTTATTTGGACTGCTTTGGCATGACCTTCGCGTAAATTAAACCTGACATGTTTAGGTGCATAAAAATGATATGTGCTATGAATATGGTTCCCTAAAGATGGTATCCACAGATGCAAAAATCTCCTGCTATGAAGGAGGATAGGTAAGGATCGTCTTACCAGAAATCAACAGGCAATAAAATAGTAAGCAACTGTATGAAGGTATTGCAAATTACCTGCCAAGGCCAGCTGTTAGGTCTGGCTACATCACCTCCAACGACTCTCTCTGTTTTTGGCTTGTTGATGATAGTAAAGTCATTATGAGGTGGATCTGCACCTACAGAACCTGGAGGAGATTACAGAGTCATTATATTTAGAAAAGTCTATACGAATTGCTCCGTGTGAGCGCTACAATCTTTACCTATATAAAATGAAGTCTGCTCTTCAACCAGACTTCATTTTATATAGAAATGGACATGGACATACACAATCAATTGTGATGTTTTACAAATCTTTCTGATGTCATAAAGAGTTCTTCAGGTGACTTACCGAGAAGTAGCAGAGGCAGAAGGCACCACATTTTTTTATTTTTGAGTGTAACATTTCGCTTGTGGTTTCCATTATATAGTTAGTGATTTGTGGCGATGTGCCATGAGGCTGACTTCAGCGTGAACATAACCTTGACCGGAGTTCTTGTCATGAAAGAGCAGTCTTTAAATATCTCAAGATAAACGAAATGTGATATGTATATACAGCAAATAACAGTCAATCGGAGAATGATCTCCAGTGTTCTGAAAGGAACTTCAGTGGTGTGTCACTAGTGTTTAAGTTTCTTTTGAAAAAGCATAAACTCATGATAGCGCAGAGCAGCACACTGTTGGAAATGACATTTAAACCCCTGTTTTTTCTACTCTTCACAACATACTTACTGGAACAAATCATTCTTACTTACACTTACAAACTATCACGGAACCATTCCTTGTGCAGTTATTTGTCCTCACCTCTTTCACTGCAACACTTGAATTCCCACAAGATTAACAAATGAAACCTGTTAGGACCAGATTATTTATGTGTTTTCTTATGTTATGCACTCATTTCATTTTAATAAACCCCTCACAGCTTCATTTCTTGGAAGTATGATCACCTTGACAACATGCAGGCACAACTAAAAGCAATATCAAGAAAAAAATGTATTACACATGTCTGTAGTTTTTCTAGGAAAAGAAAATCAATACCATGTACCGTAGTCCCACTTCACTTCCACTGAATTTTGTTAAATTAAAAGTGGAAAAAACACAGTTCTGGGAACATTTCTATATCTCTATATCACTCCTTGCAGCTCAAAGTACTATCACTACCTGTGTTTCAATCAATCTTTTATTTGCTATAGTCCACTTCACAAGAGTTTGCCAAAGATTTCTTTACAGATCTGTATTGTATTTAACAATAAAACCACTAAACTTGTGAATTTGAAGGAGAGGAAAACACCCAGAGGAGTTTTAGCACATCTTCAGCTGTGACTGCAGGTAATGATGTTTTTAGAGCAGTTCATACTTCCATTTTTTAGTAATTTGTTGATCTATGTGTGATGTAACACAAACTACAAGTCAAAACAATGTACTTGATGTAATATTACAGTACAAATACCATGATTTGGGGACAAAAACACTGCAGGTAAGCATTTTATTGTATTCCTTAGGATGGCAGCAGTTAAATATTAGTCTTTAATGTTAATGTAGCATATTTATTTTCTGGTTTTATGAGAGATGACAAAGAAAGGTACACTTTTCTCATAGGATCTTCCAATTTAAACCCCAGAGTAATTTTCTTTTCTTATTATATTTAATTTAAATTTCTTGTTCAAAGAAATGGAAAATACCTTCAGTTGACTCAGAGTGCGGGCAGTGTTAAGGGCTTCATGTACCAGTTGATAAGTAACATTCCCAAAAGAATTTCAGATTTTGTTTCACACCACTTTTTAATTGATATGTTTATCTTTTGGTTGTGAATTACCCTACCCTGAGCCATGCCTTTCATCTAACACTATATTTGCAAAGAACAGAAACATAAAAAGGCAACAAAACACATGAATCTCAAATGAGTTTTTTTATAATTAATGACATTTAATTATTTTGTTTCATAACGAAGGACGGCTTCTCTTCTTTTCTAAGTGTATCTAATGATCTGCAAATGAGAAAAAATAGATTAAAATGATTGCCAAGATTTTACATGTAAATTGCAAGCTCTCTAGCCCAGTAAAAAATTAAATCAATGAATTATCTTTAACTTTTTGTGACTTTAAAAGCCCCTTTTTTTCGGAGACTGGCAGAGGTCTATAACCGTTTTTCCTTCACGTTGACCTTTAGTTATAAAGTATTATATTATGGATAGTATAAACATTATGCTAAAAAAAGTGCACTTCCGTGTACAATGACACTGTGTAGCGAAGCTGTGGTTGAAGCACGGGTGAGTCATCAAGGGGTGGAGTCATTGTATTCAGGAAAGCCACATTCTTCAGATTCTCACAAGGAAATCACAGAATTGGCTGCACCTGGTGACTTCCACTCCTTATAAAAGCGGTTCCTGAGATAGTGAAGATTGCCCTTTTCACAGAGCCCTCAAGATTATGAAGCAGTGAGCATAGCGGGATTAGGTTATGATAGCAGCCTCGGTCGATTTCCAGGTCGGAATGCCGGTAAGTAAGAAGAGGCTAAATGAGCGCACCTGGCCTACTGAAATCGATTGAGAGAGGTACTTGCCACTGTGATCTGGGTTGAGACTGTTAGCAGTTATGGAAAGATAAGGTTACGGTTCATGTGGAAACCCCCTGGCCATGCTACCCAATAAAACTTCCACACATGGCAAGGAATTTGTATAAAAAAAAATGAGCACTGTTTCAGTGAATCAACGCTTACACTGGAGATCCATCCAAGGTATGAGGAAACGCGAGTGAAGACGGTGGGCTTCTTGTAGGCGTTGCACATCCCAGAGGGTCCATAACTAACGACGCCATGAACCTGCCAGTACCCGTTCATGTAGCAGTTCAGGGGCCCACCTGAATCACCCTGTACCAGGGGGGTGAAAATCAGACCAATGTCACCTTCTCATGAATCTGACCCACTAGAGACAAGTCTAATATTTTCAAGGGGGATGTAGGTTTTAGAGTACTGGTAACTGGTTTTAAAAATATGGAGGTTGTGGCCAGCAAGCACAGAGACAAAGAACTGAAAATACTGGGCTCTGCACATTAAACGTGGAAAGCTAGGTTGGGTCTACCTGGCAGCCAGCAATATTTCCATCTCCTCCTGCACACAGCATGGTTTTCTTAGCTAGGCTACCCCACCAGTCGCTCCTGGAGCAGATGGAGTGCTCCACAATGGGGAGAGGGGCTTCCTGCAGAATAGCAGGGGAGCTGCCTCCAGCTGAGAGGGAGAAACAGAATCTGAGACAATGAAACGTGCAAAACTAGTAAAAAGGCTGTGCAGCCTGAGCTGAAGGTCTCATCTTGGTGATTTTCAAAATCCTAAAAGTTCTTAATGCTGAGATTCGTGCAGGACAGCAGAGATGAAATGTCTTCATGTTACACCACTTCGTTTTTGGAAAGTTGATTAAGAGGGGATGTTCTTGCAATGAATCTAGGATTTCAATGGTTTTTGAAGGTTCTTTGGTTCTTCTTAAGCAACAATGCAAAGACAATCTTGGACAATTTGTTTCAATTCATAGTGTGGGGTACGATTAGGTAATTGGATAGACTCCTTGTTTTTTTTTTAAACTTACACTGAGTCAGACCCCATCCGGTGATGTAGCAAGTATACCCATTCGGAAGGAACTGCTCATACTCTGGTAGCTGAGCAATTTCAATAAAACCGTTATCATAGATAGGAGAAGCAAGCTTCAGTAGGGCGATATCATTTCTGAAAAATAATATAATACAGTATATTATAATCCTAATGATAACCTTGCACATAAAATCTTAGATGAACCCTCTCATCCACTCTTTTTAGAATAGACTCTCCTACCCTCTGATCAGAGGCACCAGATCCTCTGTATAAAAACTGAGAGAGCCATTTTCTTCATTTATACCTAAAATATAATTTTTGAACCATGAAAATAATTGTTTGGAGGAAGTTATCTTATTATTATTGTTGTTTTTAAAGTCTATACAGGCTGATTATTTGTTTTTTAATCTTGTGGTGCTGGAAGAGTTCTGCTTGTTGAATGTTGGTGTTATACTGTGGTTGTATTGTATTACTGTGGTATATGTTATTTGTTCATGAGCTCTTGATGCGCAAGACAAATTCCCTTAAGGGCAATAAAGCTTATTTGAATTCAACAATAAGACTTTAGTGTAATACTATGAAACTTTCAAAATCCAGACACTGGACAACATGGATTTCTGTTGCCATTTTCTTTTTAATTTCATAATTTTGTTTTTCCATTTTTTAGCCATTTAATCATTTTCAAAACTACAACATAGTTTTGGATCGGCAAACCAGCCTTAGTGGGGGGAAAAAAAACCCTTGCACCCGGATGCTCACGATGATATAAGAGTAGTTTTGGAAGTTGGTCACAGCCCTTACCCATTGCCAAGATCGCCAGTCCACTGGGGGTGCAGAAAAATCCTTTCCACAGGAAGGACAATCTCTGTGCCTTCTTGTATGTAAAGGTTGTATTCTCCCAGAACAACCCGGAAGTTTGTGCTTTGAGGGCTGTAAAAAGAAAGGATAAATCAAAGGTATGACACCTAATGAACTTACTGTCATAACTCTTTGAGTTGTCCCTTACGCAATACACTTTCCAAACTGTACACAGTTTATAGTGAAGTACACAATGTTTGAAGGGACATTTCAAGTATTGTGTGCAGAACATTTTTCTGGGCTCAAAAGATCTCCAGTCTTTACAGAATCTACCCAACATGAAACTGCCTAGGAATATTAGGATTTGCCTAAAGATGCTTAAAATCACACACATCTTAAGTCATGTATGCAGTATGTAAATATATTTAAGAGACATTGCTAAGCCTTCAATCATCATAGTGTCAAAACTGTTGAGGGAAGGAACGTTGGCTCTGCACCAACAGGGTTTGACCAAGATAGTCATTAACAATTTCATTCTCATTTTTCCAGTACACTGGATTGGCTGCTACACCATCTCAGATGCATCATGATGACACGAACATCAACACGACTTAACAGACAATTTGTTCATAGCTCACAAATCCAGGAATATTAACAGATGACCAGCAATGATCAGGAGTGTTCTAAAAACACCAAGCAGATCAATGTTTTCATTTCTCTGTGTTAATAAGCAACATAGGTTCTGAGGAATGTAAAACTAAATGTTGTGTTCTTACCTGAGAATGCAGTGACCAGCGGTCATGACAAAATTGATAGAAATTAGTGTGCCTCCACAGATGTGATAGAAGCTAGTCTCATCGTATGGTTCACCATATTGCAAAGAGACCTGTGCAAAAAACAATGTACAGAAGACAGGAGAAGATAGTATACACGAGAACGACATCATCTCTCATCATTAGAACTGGTAAATAATGAGGTATAAATCAACTTTTATATATAAAATACTTTATATACGCCAATCCAAAAAGCAACTTGATTACAATGTTTATGAGTTATTGTACAGAGTAATCTGGTTGTGACTGTCTTTATGTACAGTGTGTACAGAGGAGCCCCTTTCAGAAGGATCCTAGTTGAAAGACTTATGAGGAGGAGAATTCGGGGAAAGCTTTTCTGAGTTTTTAAATAGCATTTGTAAGACAAAGCATCTCATCGTATCCTGTTGCATTCCAGAATGACCTCACCTGCCATCTCCAGTAGTTTGGGGGAGCATCTGTTCCTCCCACCACCCGTTCTGTCCCCTGGCTGGATACAGCATCTCTTAATGGGGAATGGCTCCCATATATTACCCCTTATGGAACACAACAGCCCCCACCCAACAGTGGAGAGTTAACCAACGTGTCTTAAAACATCACATTCCAATTATCCACCCATCTGTTTTCTAGCTGTTTCATCTGATTTAGGGTCGCAATGAAGCCTATCCCAGCAAGCAAAGGCCACAAGGCAGGATACACCATGGACAGGATGCCAGTCAATCACAGGGCACACACAGACATACAGACACACCAGAGCCAGTTTTCCCAGAATCCAATTATCCTGCCAATATGGCTTTGTACTGTAGGAGAAAACCAGAGCCTCCCTGGAAGAAACCCATACAAAAATAGGGAGAATATACAAACTCCATACACCCCAGAAATGGAACTCAGGGCCCCAGCACAGCGAAGCAGAAATGCTAACAACTGATAAATGTTTCATTACAAGCTTTCACAGTTTGCCTGATAGTCGAGACTCTTTTTACAGTGCATGGCAGATGCACAGGATAGAGGTAGGCTGGTACTTTCACAATATGCAACCTTTACGAACTACAAGCAGTAACTTGTAGGAGCTGAAGGCTCTTACCTGCTGCATAACACTAAATCCAGTTTCTATTTTTTCACATAACTACCTGCTGGTAGGTTTTTTTTAATATGCACCCAGGTGTCGTGAACGGAGAGTCACATAGATAGAAGTTGCAGTCACTCAAATTGCCACTTCATTACACTTTCAAATGAAAGGGTGAACAGAGTTGGCTGTACACAGCATTGTAAATCTGGCACAAATCTTTTAATATGTATGACTGAGAATGAGTTTATCCCTTGCTGCTAAAAATACAAATCTCAAGAGTATTATATTCACTTCCTGCTCAATCTGGCCTCCATGCTCTTAGTTAGAGCTGCTTTCTTAACAGATGTGCTTAGGATTTCATATTTTTGTTGCAAGTTATGAGATATGATGTATTTTGATTGTTAAGAAATAAATGATTAGTATTATATTATTCATATAATAGCAGCTAGCAAATCAAATAACTATCAATTAGCAAAAATAAAACTGCTTTTGCCGCATCCCTCAAATGAAAATTTTAATTCTCTTATTCTTTGGAGTTTTAATGATGATATTGAAAGATGTTGCAGTTATGTTATGTTAAATGAGAAATATTTGTTCTCATAATTTAACCAAATTTTCATCTGAATAGGAAAAAGAAAACAAAGCAAAATAGAGGGCTAACATTTCTATAGCATTATAGTTACCAAGGCAGGACAATAATACCAAGAGCCGCATCATCTTCATTCAGAAATGTAGGACTTCATAGCATAACGGTTCAATATATATATGTTTCCTGGATTGGAAAGTAGGATTTACTCCAGTGGAAACTGACTTTATCTGCCTTTGTCTTTATCATATATTTACAAAACCTGGCAGTTTTTTTTAGATTATCTAAGGACATTTTAAAACAGTTTATTTTGACCACTTGACACAAAATAAATTATATTCTTGAATGATTCACATTTTATTCCTTTGAAAGTTGAAATACTGTAGTTGCAACCGGTTAATATAGCTTTATACATGGTGTGCATTGTGGTGAAAAATAGGTCTTTAGAGGCTTATTTGTGAACATACATAGATTTATTATGCAGTTAGTAAAAGCTGATGTTATTTATATCAAATATATATGGAAATGAATTGCCTTTCTCCAGTATGTCTGTCCTTGCACATATTGTCCTAGGAAAAGAGCACACAGAGCTTTGTTCAAGGTTGTGCCAAAAAACGCAATTTAAGCAAATTGTAATGGGATCCCCGCAGATGGTTTTTTATCCTGTTGCTAAATGACTGCCAGTTCTTTTCCCATTATCTCTTTATTTTAGCTAAGAGATAACCAGATCTACTAAAATACATATATTATGCAGTGTTTGAGTTCAAAAGAATGGGATGGCATACAAGACATTTACAGTAAACAACAAACCATAATTTGTTCTTAATTTTTGGCATTGAACTTTGCCAGTTGTAACTGAAACAATTATCTAACCTTTTCTGGAGTAGTGGTTCAAAGTGTTTTTGAAGAGAATCCCAGTAGAGTAGAGTGAGGATATACAGGCCTCCTCTCATACGACAATGTTTATCATTTTTATTACACTCTTATTTGGTTGTATGCATTTTATAATTTTATAATTTTTGTGCTTAAAATGCACTTTTGCAGGCAGACAGGCAACATGTTCCTGTTGATATAGGTACATAAAAAAGATTACAAATGAGAAGTGATGAGCAGGTTCACTTGTTACTAGTACTCAAGGCAATTCTTGAAGTGACATGGAATGAATTTTAACAGCCTGGCTAAGCAGCATGTTGCAGACACCTGTCAGCCTAACAACTTGAATCACAGCTGTCTACATACATTGTATAAGAAAGTAAGCTAGACTGATACAGAAGAGCCCCACTAGCACTGTTTTTCCAAATTATTGTGTGTCTTGTGCAGTGATTACAATTTGAGAGGGGTTTACTAGTTTTGTAACAATAGGTTGGGATTCAGTATAGATATAGAATTTATAAATACATTAAATATGAACACACTGCATGAAAATATGTAATACGTTCTATATAAATGTGAAACTAACCACAGATATAACAGTTTTTGGAAAAAAAAAACTTTTTTCTGCCCAAATATCAAAGGAAATTCAGCTGCAGTAGAGATTCGGAAAGGTAAGAGTGAAAATGTTACTGTTCATGGTAATTTTGAGTATAATATCAATAATTTTCTCTTTTTTTTAATTAAAGTATATTTGGTGTAGCTGATTACCAAACAACACATTTGCCTTTCACAAGCAAACCTGGACATTAGTTCAGCTGTGTACTTCTCACCAAGATTAAATTTTAATCTTCACACTGTATTGCCAGGTATTTGACAGTTACTATCATGTTTACTTTCATGTTTTTATTAACATTAGTGGAAGCTATTCTTTTAAACCATAGCATATGGCAAAATAATTTGAATTGCATATTTATTTTTCATTTTTAAAATTGAAAACATTTCCTAGCTATATATCAATTAAATAGATTCTAGATTCTTTTTTATGTGCATTGGGGCCATTGAAATTTAAAAAAAGAAAAAAACCATAGATGAGCAGCAAGGTGACTCAGTGGTGAGGAATTAGTGTGCACAGCGCTGAAGTCCTGGGTTTATTTCCAGACGTGGAGTGTTATCTTTGCAGTTTCTGTTCTCTCTGTGTTTGCACAGGTTTCCTCTGGGGTCTCCAGTTTCCTCCCATAGTCCCGGTTGACTTCCAGGCAGAATTAGAAGAAGCAGTTCCAAAATGGATGGATAGATGAATTGTTAGAGGGCGAAGAATTTGCACTTTTCATTATTTTTCTAAACGAATTAACAAAATGCCGATGTCCATAATAATTTGTCTATAATGCTTGTTATTATATCAAATGAGTTGTATAAAACTTCTCTTGTTTTAATGGTCTCATTAAAATGGATTTTTTAACATGTATTGCTATATGCAGGAGTAATATTGAAGACGGTATCAATTTACCGGCCCGCATGTGATTAAATGTTTTGATCCTTCAGTGTTGCTTATAATAAGGAATGTAAGGTGGGATTAGACCGTTGTGAGAGAGATCAGTTATTATATTACACTACAGATAAATTATTTTTAGTAAGATTAACTATTACTCATTGTAGTAAGACATTCTGTTCCCTTAGAGAGGAGTCCTTCATCTTTAGAATAACTCACTGTAACAGGACATTTTAAGATTTTTTGTAAAGCTTACTTCTTCCTATCTTCTTCATCATTTGTTCTTTATACTTTTGTGTAAGATGTTGAGACAAATCCATATGTACAAGTATTTTAAATGCACTAACAACTCCAGATACAATTGTAGTAGTTCCACTTCCTAGTCAATGCATCTCTGAAGTAGTGAGAGGTGGCGTTAAGAGAAAACAACTACCCAGAAAATAACACAGGGTAAAATGGTACACAACTGGGCTAATTGCATAATTATCACCCAGTGGAAGATTCCACCTGAGGTAAAGGAGCAGATCTGATTTGTCTTTGTGTGCAATTGATCATTCCCCTTGACTAATGGGAAGGCATTTAAGAACAGCCAGGAAGAAAAAGGTTTTAGTCTGTGTCTAGGATTCAAGAGTGCTCAGCAGCAACAGATTGATGTGGCTTACAGACGTGTGGGACTCAGTGAGCAACCAATGCTTGAGATATGTAATATAGCATAGGCTGTACTGAGGGGCATCACAAGTGCAGGATGGCTCAAAGGAGATGAAGTGTGCTGCCAAGTAACAGGGCTGATGAGGTGTTAGCACCCGGAGGGGACCTGAGTATTCCTAGGCTATACCAATAGCAGACAGGTGTGTAGTCTCATATAGAGTATGAGAGGTGTGAGAAGAGGGAACTATTGCAGAATATTTTAATGATTTAAAAAAAATGAAATTTCTTTATTCTTTTTAAATTCAGGAAAGAATTTACATACAGTGGTGCAATGTTATATTTTTGCATTTCACTGCCAAAATCCATTTTTTTTGCGAACTGTCCGCTGTTTTGCCTCACAGCCAGCAGGTGGCGAGAGTGGGCCTGTTTTTCACCGAAGCGCGTGAGTTTAAAAGTGAAATTAACGGCAAATGTCGCAGTGTGGTGAAATACAGCAACTTTAATTATGAATCTTTGTAAATTTACAGAAACCTAAATAAATGTGTTCTGACCGAATTAACATGTCTTTTTATTCCTGAAGTGCGAAACATTGTTTTATTTCAGAACTGAGTTTTTTTTTAAAGAACAACTATTAACCACAGCCATTTACAATTATTTTAATTTGAAGGATTCTTTTGAAAGATCAATGTTAATATTTTCCAGTCCTCTGTATTAAGGTCTGAGAGAGAACTGGGCCCTTTCTAGGATTTCTTTTCGAATCCTTGGATAGCCAGGGTAGTCAGTCAGGACCTACAAAATTGAACAACAAAAATATGATTAGAATCATAGAAAATGGGTACTCTAATTCTGGGGAAAAACAGACAAGTTAAAGAATAAGAATTGTTTCCACTTCAATTACCCCTATTGTTTTACTGCTCACATTTCCCATACAAGTAAATACAATACATAAAACAATAATAATGAAAGAAACACAATACATATGCAGCAAGGAGTCTTTGAGTTTGTGGATGTATTCATTTTAATACATGGAAATTCCTTATTGAGAATTTCTCCTTCTTGCATGTTTTTTATTGTATTTCTTCCATTTGTAGGACATCCTAACAGATTTGTGTGCTGCGTCTGCCAAATCTTTTTTAATATGCAAAAGAACCTTGCACAGTTTTCACTTTGTATTGAAGTATGCAGTCACAACACTTTGTAGTAACATTAATATATTAAATAAATCTTATAAGCACAACATACATTGCACATTCAAAGCATAAAATAACAAGAAAGAAGTAAATAGATAATTCAGATGAAAGAAAAAGGGAAAAGTCATAAATCCATTAGTATTCAAATCTTTTGCTGTGGCAAAACTAATTTAGATGTACAAAACCAACTTCATGAGTCACAATATTTGTTTAGTGTGCAATAATAGTTTTTCTCATGATTTTAGAATAAATATACCTATCCCTGTAAGGTTCCACAGTCAGTGGATTTCAATACATCCCTATGAGCCTTCAGTCGTGCACTGCTGCAAATGAACTGCATGACAGTGAATATTTCTGAGTGGAAAGTACACAGCTTTTTTATTTTCAGCCATGCTGGTCCAGGTGTCATTTCCACAAGTGCCTTTAACAATATCTGGCAATTCAAATTGAAAAAGAAAAAAAAATGATTCAGAATTTAATGAAAATAAATGTCACTTTTATGGCTTCTGTTGCATGTCAGTATTCAAAAATGTAACTGTTACACCTTCAATGGTAAAGGACAAATTACAGGAGATGAACCTGAACCTGCTTCCCCTTTCTGTATCTTAGTGCAATGTTGACTGTGTAAATACAGACCTTTTGGCAAACGTCGATTGCTTCTGTATATTTCTTGGCTTTTAGGTAATTGAAGGCAAGCCTAAAACCTGTAAAAAATAAAAAGTGTTGCTAAAATGATTTTAAAAAATCGAGCAGAAATAACATTTCCTAACAAAATGCTTTGCTTCTTCTACATTCACTAAAATAGGTCAGTGCTTGTATGGGTTCACAAGACTCCCATGGACCTTTCTGACCAGGTGTTAGTATAACCTTTATAGAAAGGTACTGAAACAGATCTTATAGACAAAACAAAGGCGAAAATGGAAGAATGTCACAAGCGTAGAAATATTGATGCATATTTGTTTAGGCAATATGGGCACTTTGTGTAAATCCTGCTGTATCACTGGCTAAAAGAGTTTCCATAAGGCCAAATGGCTCTCTTTATCTACAGTATGAGCACTAGTCAAACATGTTGCCTATGTAGGGACATACTGTACACTCCATGACTTCATCCCCATACAGCCCTTTTTTATCTGCTGCAGGGCTATTAAAACTGCAGCACTTCCAATCTTCTGCATTTCACAATTACGTGTTGAAGCAGAGGAGCATCGAGATAAATATTAAGGTTAAGGTTGCGCTAAAGTACTTTGGATTTTTGTTCTGCATCAGAATCCACTTTTGAATTCAACACTTCAGTGCAGTTTAGATTTTTCACAAATCTCTTTGTTGCTGTATCCAGTTGTCAGTAACAGATGCTATCTTTATTGGCTAAATTTGATTGTTTCACAGTAACTGTACTGTTCTAATTTAAACTACGCAAACAGAGAAATTGGAGGTATGTTTTAAATTGAATTAGTAATTTACAAACACAGCTCCTCACCAACAGCAGGGTTCATCCTGTTGCTGTATTTCCAGGCCATTTCATAGTTGTTTGCAGCGTCCTTGTAAGACTGTTCCATTTCCATGATGAAGCCTAGGTATTCAAATGCTTTACAGCACGACTGAAAACCCAAAACAGAAATGCAGAGATGAACACCAATTTCTAAAAAACACGATTAGATTGTAGTATACATTGTAACATTCCTAACATAATTCATTTTACAGGGGAAAAAAAAGTTTAAAACGTGTAATTAGGTAACCAAGTGGACTTATTTTCACATACATTTTGACAGATGCATATTCACGGGCTACTGGACTCATCGTTAAAAAAGGGATCAGGTGGTTTCATCCCATGTTTTTTTCTCTCCAAGGCCTGAGTGCACTCTAACCAGCCACTCTCAACACCTGCTCAGACTAATAAATCATCTTTCTTTCCACCCCAGGTCCCTTCAAAAACAGATGCTAATTTCACACTTCACATACTGTAGCTTCATCTACTGTAACCTGAGGATCTTGTTTTTGGTAAAACATACATAAACCTATATATATATATCAGTTTTACACAACTAAAAAGAAGTATCATGGAATAAAACTACAAAAAAATTAAGAACATATTTAATAGTTCCTCTTGCTAACTTCGATTATTATTGTGTTTAGATCTCTATTTAAATCTGCTCTTCTCAAAATCCAGCTTGAGTGTCTGAACTGAGGTCATGTATAGACAATATTTAACTATTTCATGATTATTTAATATTTGTCTAGGGCTCCAGCCAGCTCTGTTCGCCTGGCTCCTGGCACGTACCTGAATATTTCTGGCTGATTTATCAAAAGACATGTCCTTTGAGAAGCTCACCACCAGTCCAACTAGCACAAATGAACAGTATTTGCCTTCAAAAGTATCAAGTGCAAAACCATGCGGTGTTCATTAAAAATATTCCAAAAGCGTAAAATGGCAGGTGGTTTTATTAATAAAAATAAAATAAATATTTTCACATAAAATTCAGGTGGCCCTTCAAACAATTGTCTTGGCTGCCCACCCCTGACAATACCCTTGCTGTCAAGTAGAACTACAAGTCTTGCCTTATTATAGAGCAAACAACGCTTCAGGAAGTCTATTGCGATGTCGTATTTGCCAGAGCTGATATAGATGTCAGCTAGGAGCAGCCAGCTTTGTTCAAATTCTTCAGCATTTCCCTCGTTCCACTCCATTTTCCCAAGCCTCTTAAGTTGGTTTCTGGCCCTGGGAGTTTGTTTCAGGATCATGAAAGCCTGAGCCATGGCCAACAGGGATGGGACGAGGTTCTTCTGTAAAGAAAAAAAAAAGAAGTCTGATCGACGAATATTTGGAATATTTTCAGAAGTGAAAATACATGATACTAATGCACCAAAATGAAAGATTCAAACTTAATATGGTTTAACTCCTTCCACTACACAATTTCAGTATCAGATTAGTTCTTAGTGTCATACTAATGTCAAATAGGCAAAAGCAGTTGTATAATTGGATCAAAACAGCTTAGGTACCTTAGCCATTTCAGTGAATGCGAGAAGTGCCTTTTCAACTTGCTTAACATCTTTGGTAGCCATTAAGCAGCGATTTTGAAGGAGTTGAAGCTTCTCCTGCGCTTGTTTTGTTCGAGGTTGATGCTTCTTTAGCAGATTTTCTGCGGTCTTTACTGCCAATTGCTCCAACTCCTTTCTTTCATTTTCATTGGTGCTGTTGTAACACGTGAATGAAAAAGACTTAGAAAAATCAGCATGTTTCTGTTCTTTTGGTATTAAAAAGGGTTTGCATAAATACGTTCTAATCACAAAAATGAGTGTAGTTGTTTTTATCAATCTATTACCAATTTCACAGGAAAAGTACATTATAAATGCATTCAGAGGACCGAAAAAAAAAAAAACAGTTCTTTTTGTTAAGTTTGTTTGGACATGCAGTCAAGTCCCTGAAATATTTTTATGACAGGATTTGTCAGTTTGTGAGTTCTATATATTTCTTGTCCGGAGAGATTTTGAGCACTGAGGTTGCATTGCGTTCGTGCTGGATTGTTCATAGTCATTTTGTTCAGGTTAAAGTTTGTTTAGGTTTCTGGATACTCCACTCAAATCGCTTTACAGATAATGGGGACTCTCCTACACCACCACTAATGTGTAGCACCCATCTGGAGTGTGCCAGTATGCTCCCCAGACATCAGCTAAGAATGGGGAGGTGAAGAGAGTAATGAAGCCAGTTCATACATGAGGATGATTAGGAGGCCATGATTGTTAAAGGCCAGGGGTAAATTTGGCCAGGACACCATGGCCACTTCTACTCTTTTCAGGGAACACCCTGGGATTTTTATTTACCTGACTGACAGTCAGGACCTTGGTTTTATGTTATAAAGTATAAATATACATTATAAAATTTTATAGTATCCCCTCACTATACTGGGACATTAGGACCCACATAGTCTGCAGGGTGAGCACTATTGGTCCCATTAACACCTCTTCTAGCAGCAACCTTAGCTTTCCCAAGAGGTCTCCCATTCAGGTACTGGCCAGACTCACATCTGCTGAGCTTCAGTGGGTTGTCAGTTGGGAGTTGCAAGGTAATATAGCTACTGGCTGTTTTGTACAGTTCAGGCTATTCATTTTACTTCACAGACTATGTATTAGTTTTAGCACCCAGAAACGTTATAATATGCAGAACTAAGAAATACAGATAGAAAAATATGAGAAAATGTAATTATTCTGTCATTCAAATATTCCAGATACATGGTTATAATAATTAGAACACCAAAACAATGAACTGATGATTCCAAATTTTTCTGGTCTGTTATCTAATGTTCAGAATATAAATCTTTTTTAAGACTTGGGTTTAACTGTTCCCAAGCATGTAGATATTAATTTATATTCTGTCATACCTTGGCTCCTCAGGAGAAACCTCAAACACTTCCCCACCTATGGTTTCATTGTCAGGATTAAGGCAAATCTCAATCATATTATAAATAGCATTTTCACCCCAGTCTGTATCTTTACGAGCCTTATTAAAGTGTTTCAAAGCCTCATTTGGCTGTCCAGTGTGCCTGGAGAAAAAGCATACAGTACATATGATGTGGCAACTCAGGAGACTGGAGATTACTTAAAAAACTTGGGCCTTAAAAAAATAACTTTGATTTCAACAACAAATTAGTTGACACTGATCAAAATAACAATGCTAACATTTTATTTTTGAGTAATTTTCAGTTCTTTGTTCTTTAGACAGCACTACAAAAACTAAAAAAGTGTGAAGCAATTAATATTAACAACAGCAGAATCCATTAAGATAAACTGCAACTCAGTCCCTAACTAAAGGGGATCAGTTTTTAAGACATTGCAGATATTTTCAGGTGTTGTTAACAAAGACCACAAAACAGTGTAAAATCATCTGCATTATAATGTTGGTGCCATTTCAGATCTTAATCCATGTAAACTGTTTCTGGGATTATAGGAAGACTATTGAATAGGTAGCTCTATTGTAAAGACATTTTTAAAATCTTGTTAATGTCTATTTAAAGCCATATCTAGATGAAACAGATACTAATTTCAAATGGTTATTCAGTAAATGCATAATTGTGCTCTTTTGGCAAAAATGTATATTCTTTCTTTACCTCTAGAATATAATGCTGAGGTTTCATGAGAGGTAACTTACTTCAACAAGATTTATTACTTAAAGTGGTAGAATCTAAATGTATAGTACTAACCACAGATATAGTCCTTTGCAGTAATTATAACCTGGTTCCATAGCCGCCCTTACAGAGTGATTTTCTGACATTTTCAAATAGGATGGGGCATCATCAAGTCTACCAGTTCTTCTCAGTAGGTCAATAAGTTTTGCCAAGACAGAATAGTTATCTGTCAAAACAAGAACATTTTGTATTTGTCCTTGGAAATGGCTTGGAAAGAAACATATCTTTGGAAAGAAGTATATTTAAACAATATGTTAAACAATTTTGAACCTTTATTTTGCTTCTTATTACTTTTCATTGTCCATTTCCATGGAATTTTCCAGTCCTATAGGATTGAAAGTTGAGCTTCTTAAAATATAATTCTTCTCCTGGGACATGACAGTTTTCAAAAAATTATTTCTAAATGTTAAATCTTTTTTGTAAATGAAGAATATTATTGTAACACTTTGGGATTCACGTGGGCGCCCTCGCCGCTGCCGCATCAGGTCAGCCCCCCACTGTCAGGGACTCAAACCTGGGCCTCCAGCATCACTCAACAGGGACCCAGCCTCTTGAGCCAAAGGGAAATCTCCTTTCAGCCCAGCGGCTGCAGTCCCTGCTATTCACAGGGAAGGGCAGTGACATCACCGCTCTGGTAAGCCAGCTCTCACAAGCAATGGAGGCCATATGCATTACACTCTCCCCCACTTCACTTGCCACCCTCGGCAAAGGGCTATCCCATCCCACTCTGACACCAATGTAACACTTCAGGGTTCACGTGGGTGCCCTCGCTGCTGCCGCATCAGGTCAGCCCCCCACCATCAGGGACTTGAACCCAGGCCTCCGGCATCACTCAACAGAGACCCAGCCTCTTGAACCAAAGGGAAATCTCCCTTTAGCTCCACCGACTGGGTCCCTGTTGAGTGACACTGGATCCCGGGTTTGAGTCCCTGATGGTGGGGGGCTGACCTGAGGTGGCGAGGGTGCCCACGTGAACCCTGGAGTGCTACATTATGAAGGCAGCATTATGTAAATGTATTTTGACTCACCTTTAATGACTTACGGTGTTTTGCATCACATTACCCTTTTTCAAAAAGTTAATATTCAAATCAACGGTATCATGTCCTGCACAAATTACTATTTAAAACTAGTTTTATGTTTTCTCATAAAATATTATACTTATTGTATTTTAAGATGTTTTACTTACACATTTACTTACACAGTTTATTTCTGAGATTTTCATTGAACACATTTCAACATATTACATAATAAAAAGCTTTTTTAAGAATATTATCGAGACATTGGTTTCGTAAACATATAATGGAAATATTTTAATACCTGGGAATTGCTCAATCAACTGCGTGCAGTGGAGTATTGATTTTTCATACTCTTCTCTTCTGAACAGCAGATCTGCCATTAGCTACAGGAGAGATTTCATGTGAATCTTAGAAAATTCAAAATCAAATATACAAGTGTATTTTATAACATATTGGATTTTATAAATCTCTTCACCATGGGTCAGAGCATATTACATGGGTGTTCTGTTTTCAAAAATTTCATAACGGAATGGACAAAGCAACCCAAATAGTTTCATCAAGCTTGATAGATGAATAATGCCAAAAGACACTTTTGAAGATAAAGGCATGCAAGCCTTTTGGGTCTTTTGGCCAATTTACTTCACCTGATTACAGAAGCAATACTTCAGAAAGGTTGATGAGCTCATTGGATTAATAATACTTCTTAGAATACAAGTAAAACAGGTTAAATACCAATTTATTAATTAATATACATATAAAATGTTATATGAGGTTTGCCATGTAAAGCACAAAATATTACCAATCTATTTTAACTTTAAATATATATTAAACACTTAAGAAATAGAACGCTTGGAATCAAGATTAAGGCTAGAAAATGTGGGGTTAGGCTATATGTTTTAGCTTTGACGTATTTTTGCATTGTTTGTAAAAATCACAAGACACAATAATATACAGTAGGTAGTGGTCACATGTATCATCGAAGCCAGGTACCAAAAGTACGTGTATGTGAGTGATCAGTTCCTGGTGTGTCTACCTTTAGCTTTAAAACAAGTACGTGAAAGGAGTGACATAGACTCCTAGAGCTAATGCGTATGGAATACAAGTATGCTTCTCCATGAGATTTGTAGATCTACAGCTACTTTATGCTGTTGCTTCCTTGTGGGCTTTTTTTTTTTACTTTAGTTTTCTCTTCAAAACATAAACTGCATGCTCAGTAGGATTGTGTTTGGAGGCATTTTTTCAGACATGGGCAGACAAGATGTTTCGGTACACTTTAGAATTCATTCTGCTGCTGCCATCATCCATTACCCCATCAATGATGACCGGTGAGCTAGTTCCAGAGGTAGATATGCATGCCCAAACCATGGCACTATCTCCACCATGCTTCACTGATGATATTGTGTACTAAGGGTATTTTGTAGTGCCTCTCTTTTTCAGGACTCATGCCTTTCCATCAATTTATGTCCATAAAACTTTGTTCCAGAACCCTTGTGGCTTGTCTTTGTACTTCTTTGTAAATTCTAATCTGGCCTTTCTGTTTTTAGTACTAATGAGAGGTTTACATTTTGCAGTGGAGCTTCTTCTGTGCGCAGTCAATTGCGATACTTTCACCTTTGCACTCTCTTTGGCTGTTATTATTGGAATATTTTTCACAACTTCAATTATTTTTATTTCACCGACTGATGTCGTGTTCCTTTGACAGCATTGTCTTTGTTGATTGCTTATTCCTCCAGCAGTTTCCTTCTTTTTAAAGACATTCCATACTGTTGACTTTGTGATACCCAACCTCTCAGCAATGGTTGAAATTGGAGTTTGATTTGCTCCCGAGTTCTGATTACGAGTTCATGATGCTTTTCCATCAGAGACAACTCTAGTCTTTATCTAGGCTTATGTCTTCTAACTCAAGAGGTAGACCCAAAAGGTAAACTCCAAAGGCTGGAAACAAAGCCTTTATCTTTTCATAATTAATGCAACACAGAACGCCTGAGCAATTAGCAACAACTGTCAGCCATTTGTCCCAATACTTATGCTCACCTGAAATGGGGACATTGAACACAACAAATGAGATTGCTCTAACATGGCTAAAGTTGTATGCAAAATAATACCCAGAAACAAAGCTTAAAACTATGCATTTACATCACATTAATACTTTGATGTGAAATACAAATTTCAATAGCACACAGCAAAAATAACAAATTTCACTTCACTTTCCCAATACTTACTTTCAGTTGGTAGTGTCACTGGTGTCTCATGATTGTGAATGGACAGGCCATAATTGTTCTAGCATCATAATTCCCAGACTGAACTTCTTCTCTTTTTCACTAAATTATGCCAGTTTTGCAGTATGATAAAACTGACATATTAATTTGCCTCACCTTGAAAGCTCAGAAGTGTACATTTTCTACCACAAATATGTGGCATGCTACACTTAATATTTTAATGCATGTCATATCCCCTCAGAAAAAAACAAGATAACTAGATAATTGGATAGCACAAAATATTAATATTTATAGGTGAAATTAAATGTAACAGTTTTAAAGTGTTCCAGCAGATGTCATTTCTATGCTAAATCTTTTAAGTGGAAACTCTTTTCTGAAAGGTTTCAATATGCATTATTGTCAGGTACAAGTATTTTCTCTGCTTTTGCAAGTACTCCTCACAAACGGATGTTTGAAGGAAGAATAACCAATAGTTCTCACTGTAATTTTCCCTGTTTTTGGTGTAACATAGCAGTAAATTAACTGAATTATTTTATTTCTTTATTAAATTATCAAATTAAATAATAAGCCAAAATTTAATAGAACTTAATTTACATTTTGTACCAGAAAGAAATGATGCATAGTTTAGCATTTTAATGACATAAGAGATAAAATGACTGCTGTATTGTCTATTGCTCTGTTATGCTGTGTTCTAATTGGGTGTCTTGTTGGTTGTTTATGTGACAAATTTTGTAAAAACAAAAATAACCAAACACCTTTATAATCTATTATTGAGCACAAAGAGTACACATCAAAGCCGAGTGGTATGACATAATTTTTTACTATTGAGAAAAACACAAGAATAAATACCATAACGGCATCTTCATGGTTCTCTTCATTTTTCAGCAAGACTAGACACTGTTGGCGGCATGAATCCACATCTCCTTGTACCAGGTACAAACGTGCCAGCTCAAGCAGTATCTTAAATTGTGTTACAAAGAAAAACGCAACTATTAAGTAAAATTGTTCACAAATACAACTCTTTTTAGCTCCTGAAAAATATTGTCTCATTAAAAATACTGTAGCATTTATAATATTCCAACACTACATAAATAACAAATTTTAATTAATAATTGAATGAATTGCTCTAATAAAAAGCATAAGGATTTATTTCAAAAAATAAAATAGGTCATAAGATACAGTATAAACATTGAATATAAAGCACTCACTTTGCTGTCTTCTTCAGAGTAAGTCAAAGCTTCCTTGTAAAATTTCATTGCCTTTTCAAAATCTTTTTGTTCCCAAAATTGCTGGGCTATGTGACAGCAGATTGATGATGCAACTTGTTTCTGTGCAGGAATAATTTCTGGCTGTTCTAGAGGAAGTCTTCTCAGTATTCTTGTCTGAATATCATAGGCCTAATGGGAAAAAAATCAAATACAATAACTTTCTTTTCTTTTTATTTCAAATATCCTAAAGCTTAAATAAACTTGATGTATTTACACGCATCTATAGTAGAATAAATGTAAGCATTTTAGAAGAAATATGTATACATCACTCAAGGTTATAGAGTGAATATGTGTAAATAGAACTACAGCAGATATCAGCTGTTAAAAACAATTTAAATTCAGTATTTATGGGTAGTTTTTCAAACAGTACTACAGTATATAAAGTGCTTTTTTTATTTTGAGCACAACCTCAAAGTCATATTAAAACTATTTTTCTAAATACATCTTTTTATTCAAACAAGCCCATCTTCCTAAACAAAGAAATGGGCGCAGTGTTATTAGAAAACTGCATTATTTCTGTGGTATTGATTGCTATGTAGATTAAATAAATAAAAAACTGTGATTAAAATAATTAAATAAATCTTTAATTTATTACTGACTTTCAAATGCCAAACATGCTATTATTTAATGTCTTTCTTAATCATCATTCTGAAAATATTAATATTTGTTGTGCACAGCTTCATAAATGACATATCCTGATGCTGTGTTATATTTGGAAAACACTGGGTTGTGTATTAATTCACCTTATTTAATGTATCCATGGCAGGTTTTCCACACATGGTGTAAACTTTTGCCAGTAAATTTAAATGCTTCACATCATGGATCATTGTAGGCAAGTCATTTGCTGAAACACAGATTGCAAACCATCATCAAATACTGTATCCATTCAATTATATATTACTTTTCTTTGCAGAGAAAATGCTTGTCAGATTGTTTTGAGACTTAATTCTTTATTTTTGAGGCTTTTTGAACGTTTTTCACCCCAGTGCAGAATTTGTTCCAAATTTACTGAAAGCTATTGTAAAAGTAGGCGAATACTGACCAATCAACAGACAATACACAATATATTTTTATTCTTGGGTAATAACATTTTTGATCATATTAGAACAGAACCATACTTTGTGTTCAGCCTGGTGATTCTAAATGATCAGAAGTACTGGGACACTTTGGGTTTAAGTACATTTCAGTGTAGAAATAAATGTAGAAAAACCCCAGTCTGAAATCACATCCAGAATCCAAAAGCTATAAGAGAGCAAGCTATCTCACCATGCACGTTCACCAGGCGTACACCTGAGGAAAATGCTTAGAAAGATGAGCTTTAAATTCAATATATTAAGTGCTCCCACATTTGAGGAAGAAAACACTATCTGTTATTTTATCAAACATTTCTCAAATCCTGGCAAACAGTATAAATATATTTCCTGTATTCAAACACTGTAAGGATAATAGAATTAATCATGAGACTAGTTTTTTAAAAACTTGAAGCACTACATGATAGTACACAGATAGAACCCATAAGTAAAAATGAATTACAAAGTAAAGTAAGTAAATAAACACATTGTAAAGCTGTTGCTACTTGCATGCATGCTATTCCCCAACATTGTGCAGGGTTTTTACACAGTCAGTAAGCATATCCTCAGTCTTATTACAGCTCATCTTAAGAGCTGTTGTTGTTATATCCAGAGCTTAATATTACACAGGTAGCTATAGTGCATACAGTATATCATAGCAGTAGTATCACAGTAGAGTTAGATTGCATCTGAGTGTTGTCAGCATAACACTGGAACCAGTGTAAACATATTACAGTTCATATAAATTAAAACGATACATAATACACTTTTAAGTTTCCAATATTTTCTCACATACTGTATGAAATTTACTTGGTTCAGCTGATTTTTTACTTTAAATGTAAAAAAACAGTTACATTACAAATGTTTAAACCAAAACATTATGCAAGTGTAAAAATATTCTAAAAAAATCAAATGCGATTTTTAGTAAATAATATTGAATTTAAACTGAAAGCATATAGAATTCAGAGATATTTTCAATTATCTATAATCGTAAATAATATACAGTAAGAACTTAAACATAAATCATGAAAGTGTGCAAATGTCAAATGTGTTCCTGTATTTCTTCAATGTTTATTATACTGTACATTAATAAGAGGTCAACATTCCATAACTCTTCCCAATAATATCAAACTCAGTTTTACCAATGTCATGGTCCACAGTGTGGCTGAGGAGTTTGTCAGCTTTATCATATTGCTTCAGTTTCATGAGAAGCTCTGCCAAATCATAACACAGGAAATCCTGCCCGCTGTTCTTCAATGCTGTTTCATAATATTTAATAGCCTTAAAAACACAATTGATGTTAAGGTATAGTAAAATTAGATGTGTGTATGGTAAATGACACTCTATCAGAAAATGCTGAGCTATTTTTAAAATGATTAAGAATGAAACATTGCAGTAAAACATTTAAAACTTTAAAAGTACAAATAACTTCATTGTAAAATTGTAAAGAAAAAGCTCCCACCAGAGTTCTCGACTAGGATAAGTGGTATAGCAGTGATGGTAAAAGGCTTTTTCCACAGTTTACACTCCAGGACTACAACCAGCACTGTATGCTACTTTAAGCAAACTGCTATCTGTATAACATATCAGAATTACACAATATTTTCTGATTTTTTGTATCGTAAACAATACAGATAAATTGCAGTATTTCTTTTCTTAAGCAATATTTCACCATTTGTAATTAAGAAGAAACTAAAATCCATTAACCACTCAAACACATAAATGTTTTAACGCTTTGCTTATTATACTTTTTAGCTTCGTGGAAGACCGTTTGACTTCTCTTTCGTATGCAAGGCAATAAAGTTTGAAACATATTTTCAGCAATTCAGAATGGTAGTAGAATGACCACTCTGTTGCCTGATCTTGTCAGATATCAAGCAAGGTTAAGGTTTGGTCAGTGCTGACATAGGAGGTCTATAAGAAAAGCCAGGTTGCCGCTGTGTTACTGGTGGACCTGAAGTTGACACCTTTTTTTCTGGAACAGAATTTCCAAATCCCAGGTAACGTGTGGATCTTTGCTCTACAGGGTGGCTGCGTTGGTACAGTATAAGATGTCAAAAAGAAGTCCAAACTACACTGTTCATAAGAGTAGGGATGTGAACCCTGAAGTGCTGAGTAAACTCCATTTTGACTTTGTGCTTTCACAACATATCCCCCTAAATACAACTGGTTTAATTTTTTTCACTTCTCCACTAGGGCTATATACTGGGGCTGATTGTGCATAATGGCTGCTTGTATCACACTAGAGATTGCATTACTTCAGTGGACAATTAAGTGGATGCCCTTCTATGTCTGAAGTGCTTTGGTATCTTTATTGAGGAAAAGCTCCAGACAAATGCAGCCAAACCTTATTTGGTTCTACTGGAAAAGTTACAGTATTTTGCAAAAACACAGAATTAACAGAGGTTGCAGATCTTGCACAGGAAAAATGTAGGAGATAAGGTGTTTACCTTACTGTATTGATGGGTTTTCACCAATGCTTGTCCTATCCTGCTTGCCAAGGTTGCATCTCTTGTGTTCTTCTGCAGTGCATCTTGATATATTTCAATTGCTTTTCCTGGCTAAAAAGTATAGGTGATGTTGTTCCATAGTACAAATCTTTAAATTTAATACACAATGTAAGCAACATAGCATAAGTAGCACACAATGTACAACATGTATCACATGGTATATTACCTCTTGTATGTGCATATAAGCATCTCCAAGGAGAAGGCTGGTGTGGGGACCAGGCAATTCCTCACACAGTTCCCTACAATGATAATTAATGATAATTGTTGAAACTTACTTGTCCAAAATTAACAGAATTCTGTGAGGATGTAGCAGTTTATAACATGTCAAAAGGGACCATAATAAGGCATACAAAACAGATAATAAAGCAATATCATCTGTACTGACAAAGCAAAGATAAAACATTCTGACACTGAAGCTGAAGTTGCAGGAATGTATTTATAGAAACACTGATATCACATCTAATTCTGTCCAAAAATATGTACCTGTTCTTGTGTTGGTATGGTACTCTTAAAATACCAGTTGGAAATCTAGCAATCACAGAAATATATTTTACCCTTCAGTTGCGCTTGACAAAGTAAATAAGAAAAATCATTATGTATTAAATACAAAATCCATATTTACTGGGGAACACTTCACCTACCTGTAACAGGCAATGTACAGTTTTTTATCTTTGCGCTTATGAAGGTAAACTTTGGCCATCTTCTCTTTGGCTTCAGTGTAATACTGCTGACTGGGTTTAATGTTTTGCAACAGAGTTAATGCAGCCTCTGTATCATCTTTAGCCAAAGCAAAGTCAACATTTGCAATTGTAACCCGGATCTCCTCAGGCGTTCCCGTAAAATTCACAATGGCATCTTGCATTATTTTTGTAGCTTCATGCTATGTAAAGAAGACACCAAAAACATGAAATGGCTGGTTGGCATCCTTGGAAACATCTCAAAAGATCCTTGGATCAATTATCTCAAACTAATAATTGGGCCAGATGGGTCAAATGGCCTACTGGCATTTTTAACCTTTCTTACATTCATATGACACAGAAAACCACATTTCTTTGTGAGCATGACAACAATTGTTTCAAGGACCCAAATTTTAAGTGAACACTGCAAACATTATACAATTTTCTAACATAAACTGAAAAAAACCCCAGCAATTTCTTTTTTCATAGTCACAATCACATTACATGTAAACTTTCTAAAGATGAAGTATCAGCTGCTATGGTTAAAACTTTCTGTGACAGACTTCATTTCCTTCACTGTATTCATCCAATCTTTTTTTTAATCTTTTAAACTTGAAAGGTACTGTACTGTAGCTATTCAGCCTGGATGGCATGACATACCATGAAGCAAAACTGAAAACTTTATGGAAGTGAAATTAAACATCCCTGTTTTAATCACTTCTTTACACGGAGGGTTGTGAATATGGAACAATCTACCTTGAAGTTAATGCCCTGGTTTCTTTCAAGAAATGCTTATATTTGATCCTTGGATCAATTATCCACTAACTATCATACAGTTTAGATTGGCCGAATAGCTTCAATTGATTTATAACCTTTTTTTATGTTCTTATGTTTACTTGCTCAGACAATTGGTGCCTAAGCTTCTCAGGTAACCAGCATGCAGAATAAATTCAAACCATATTTTGTCCCTGTTTAAATCAAAAGGAATGGCCCCATGAGCGAGCATTAGTGGAGTGGCACCATGATGTGGGACCCTGGTTTTAATTCCAGCCCTGAGGTGCTATCTACTGTATGTAGAGTTAATATGTTCTCCCTGAGTTCACATGGGTTTCCTCCTGGTGTTCCTCTTTGCTCTCACAGTCCAGAGCTATACTTGTAGTTTAACTAGCTTCTCGGAAAATTGGTCCTGATGTGAGTGTGTGCATGTCTGCCCTTTGCTAGACTGCATCCTATCCAGGATGTGAGCAGCCTGCCGACCGCTGCTTACCAGGACAGGCTCCGGCTCTCCCGTGACCCTGAATTGGACCAAGAGGTTAGAAAAAGGATAGATTGATGGCACCATGAGTAACTAGCTAAGATGGTAACAGTGCTCAGTTTCTTATTTAAAGGTGTGCTGGCTGAGAATCATGTAACTGGAGGTTTTATTTTGAAAAGAAGTATGGTCTTTTGTATACCTGCTCCCCATTCAAACGCAGAGCTTCAACCAGCTCCAGGTAAACAGATACTCGATCACCAATGCTGATGGTGGTGTCTTTCTCCTTTGTACCTCTCCTGATCCCGGGCAGACTCATTATCATCTTCAAGGACTGGATGGCTTCTGGAAGGTTGCCTGTCTCCTTCAGGGCTCTGGCTTTGATAAGGTGGTACAGAGGAAACTCCCTAACCTATCAAACAGAAAGGTATACAGCTGCTCATAGGTAATCAATACAAACTCATAACAAATTCAAAAGACGCTTGTAAACACATTAAAACTGCTAAGAACATTAGATCTTTAAGTGATAATAAACTAAGGTACATTGATAAAAACTTCTCGGGCCACAGCCATTACTAGCCAGACACCCACGACATGGTCAACTTTATGACTTAAGTATTCTTTCTCCCAAAGCTTGTTCAAATGGCCTTATTAAACCTATGTGGTGAACTCAAAGTCCATCTTTGAAAATGATTTAAATAAATCTGCCATCTTAAAGGCTCTCTTACAGGAATGGGTTTAAGTTCAATGATTAGAAATACTAAAATCAAAACACATCTAAAGAGTAAAACACAAACTGCTTTCTTTAGTCAATAAAACAAAAATTGGCCAGGCTAATATTCCATTTCCTTGTATCTGTCTAAGAGGTACTAGACTCCCAATAGGTTCAGAAAGTAAAAAAAATAGTTTAGCCCTCCAGTTGATCTCTGATGCCCACGTATAGCTAGTCTGAGCTTGGCGTTTGTCATTAGATGACTGTTTTTAAGCAGTGGTGCATAACTGGCCAAGCACACAAAATTACTTTTAAAATACATCAAAGTTACAATTTGAAAAGGGTTAATTTTAAAAATAAACAGAAAGACTGAGGTAATTAATTTTGAAAATGAATCAGCTACAGTGATCTATGTCGCATTTGTGTTCAGTTACTACTGTATGCAAAGCAGTGCATTTCCTCTAATAGAGTCCACCCTTTGATTTAATTCAATACTTATAATTCTGACATAAGTAAGGGGACTTTGTTTGGGCCAGTCGAGAACATTCACCCTGTGATATAGGCCAGAGTTGCAGAGCTCTTGATAGTTGACTCATCCACCTTCATTCCACTCTCAGCCACTGAACACTTTCAAAGTGATTTTTGGCCTCTCAGTGGCTTCCCTCACAAGTTTTCTTCCTTTTCTGATGCTGAGTTTTGAGGAACGACCTTATCAAGGCACTGTCTGTAACTTACACTTAGCAATTAATTAACCAGTAGTGGTGACTGGTATATCTAAACAGTTCAATACCCCTTTCCTAATCTATGCATTTTTATCACTTTATCTCTAACTTCCTTTACAATGCTCATTAGTCTTTATTTCCATACCATTCCTTCCCTAACAATGGTTTTGAGTAAACAGAATATGCTTGATTTACAGTGTTGTAAATGAGAACTCCATCCATACTACAATTGCTGCTAACTTAGCTGCAAGTTCTGTGGGACTTTTAGTGTGAAAGATGGTAGAGGTAGATGACTGGGCAGCACACATTTTATAGGGGAGCTTGCATTGTGCAATACTGAAGTAATTTCAGATTTTAAAGTATTGTGTAACGAACAGTTCTTTCCGGACCCTATGCGGACGACACAATCCGAAGAAGTGGGGAAACACTAGGGAAACGTCATGCAGGAATACGGGGCTGAAAACAGGGGGGCGTGTCCAAAGTGCGCTGGTGCACGGGGAAGGTGTGGCCGAGGCAAACAATCCAAAAGAGTAATCCAAAGAGGGTATCCAAAAACACAAGAGGAAGTCCATAGCCAGGAGAACCATCCAAACAGGGAATTAAAACCATGAACCGGGTCGGAACCGGCGGACAGGGAACGGGACCAGGCGCTTCCAGGTCCCGGACTCGCACGGTGCGGAAACCAGATGCAGAGCCAGGATTAGCGTCAGCGCCTGGCTTTTAAGGTGGGCTGGGAAAAGGGATCAGGTGCACAGAATTAAGTCTAGAGTGAAGGGCTGGAGCACCCTTAAGGAGGGGGGACTATAATCGTGACATATTGACTATGTGAAATAGCCTCACTCATTTGCCATTGCTTGTGTACTTTAGACTCGTATAAAACTGTTCATTCTTAATATTTATTTCCTATGTCCATGATGTTAAAATGAAAGCTGCTTGGCAATTTTAGATACACTTTCTAAAACATCAATATTTTTGTAAAGATTAGACTTATTAGACTGCATCTTGAACTGTAAAACATGCCTAAATTATATCTTTTGCAACAATTGCAACAATCCTGAATGTGTATTTCATAGAAAAGACACTTATCAGACTTATCAGTATATTTATAAGATACACAAATAACGGATGGGTATTTGAAAATTTTATTGTGCCAAATTAAAATGATTATTATTTTTGATACAGTTTCTCAGTAGTACTTTGTACCACGATGAAGTGGAAATGTTTTCTTTACCTGAAAGTTATGGCTGAGCCCAGTCTCTAGGGACTGGAAACACTTTTTGTAATCCTCCAGACAGAGGTAAACTTGAGCCTGCAGAAGATGCACGTCGGCAATCGTGGGATCCAGTTCCTGACAGCGGGTCAGGAAGCCATGGGCTGCAGTCAAGTCACCTGTAAAAAAATGACTTTTTCAGATGCTATTTTAGCTCTTCTGTTTGCATTGATTTATTTCCTTATCTTCCAGTCTTCCTATATACAGTACAGTACATTTAATTACTGTAGTAAGTGAAGCCATTTAAGATGGGAATGGGACAAGTTGTCAAATAGCAACATCTTATTATTGTTATTATTATAAATAAATAAGTTTATATAAAGACAAAAAACATCCATATATTTTCTAACTGCCTTATCCAATAGAGGGTTGCAGGGGAGCAGGAGCCTATCCCAGCAAGAAATAAAAATAAGGCAGGATATACCCTGAATGGGACGCCAGTCCTTCCCAGGGCAAACATACTTTTAGATATTTATTTATAATATAATAATCTTTGTGTACCTAAATCTCTCTTTCATGCAGGACCTAGGCAGCGGTCTCTTTTGCCTTTGACTTAAATCTGCTTTTGCCTAAGTGCACTATATGGAGAACATAACCACAAGTTTCTATCAAGAGTAGCTCAATAATTAAATAGTTAATACCAATAGGAGCAATTTACTTGTAACCAATAAGAAATCAAAATGTATTTAACTGCTGAAAACAAAATAGATTAAAGGCAAACATACCACATACTACTTGCCAGTTGTTGAATTATTTTTCAACTTATATTATATTACAACTGCAGCTCAAAAATGTAGGTTTGAAAAAATCCGTAATATAAGCAATGACTATCTATACAAAAACTGATATTCTGTGCAAAAAGCACAGAAACCTCACAGTCTTCATACCTGAGAAGAACTTAACTTTGGCCATGAGATAGACAGCAGGTAATATGCCGGGGGCAGTTTTAACCACAGGATCTAAGATCATAGCCGAGTGCTTCAACACAAAGGACAGGGCCTGACCCGGGGACCGGGGCTGTGAGGGAACAAGAAGACAAAGTGAACGATCATGAAATCAATTCACTACTTCTGTTAAGCAGAACATACTAAAAAAATGCAATATATCCTGTCCCATCACAACATTTGAAAATCCTACTAATACCAAGTTAGTAGACCTCAGTGATTACAGAGGGAGATCACTTTATTAGCCATATACAATTTCTTGCATTAGGAATTTCTTTTCTCATACCCCCACTTGCTCTCCATGAGACACACACAGATGGGGAGGGAGAAGTCAGAGCACAGGGTAAGCCATTTATACAGCACCCCTGGATCAGTTGGGGGTAAAGGGCCTTGCTCAGAGGCCAGATTCCTCTGCCAGCCATGGGATTTGAACCAGCAACCTTCCAGCCACAGGCACAGATCCTTAGCCACAGAGCCACATCTCCGCCCCAGCAGACAGCAGCTTGTATTACACTAGTTAAAGAGTCCATCTAGCTATAGGACCACACAGTCCTCAGCAATATAAGATGTGGGCAGTGGTTAAATAACTGAGCTGAGCCGCCTGTAGGTGTTTGTTTTATTTGCCAATAACTAATTGCAGACCCTTATGGCTGAATTAACATATAAGCGTAGTCTGTTGTTACCTTCACCATTGTACCCGGCACATGTGTACCCAGACTCATACCCCTTGTGAGTCCACTAACATGAATATCTTCGCATATTCTTTAGCATCCTTTGCAAAAGGCCTGATCTGCTTCACAGTCTTTGGGAATCACTGGGCATAAAATAAACTGGCCCCTTCTCATTACTTTTAACCAGATGGATGGGTCACTCCTATGGAACATAGGACTCTGAGGTATTTTTGTACGTTAAAACATATTTATATAAATGTATTATTAACTAGCTATAGACACTGATGGTTCTAACACATTATTAGAACCTAGCTTTATTATTAGAACATTTATTATTAGAACATTCTAACACATTATTAGAAATTAGCATGTAAATGCTCTTCAGCATTTACATGTTCCCACTTGGTCAGCTTTTAAGATCACATGGCCTCAGCTTTCATTTTTACGCTGACGATACTCAAATATACATCCATACCAAACCCGACACTGATGTGGCTGTCTCTATTCTATCTAATTGCATCTCTGACATAAAAATTTGGATGACTCAAAACTTCCTTCATCTTAACTGTGACAAGACTGAAGTCATGCTTATTGGTACCCCCCATCAAATTCGCAAAGCCAGTCCTGTAACCCTGTCTGTAGATGGCTCTGTACTTGAGCTCCAATCAAAATTGAAAAACCTTGGGGTTATATTCGATTCTGGCTTAACATTCGACCCACATGTACAGCATACTGTCAAAACATCTTTTTTTCACCTCAGAAATATCGCAAGACTACGCCCTATGCTATCATTAACTGTGGCTGAAAAGCTGATCAACATATTTGTATTCTCTCGAATTGACTACTGCAATGCTCTGCTCCCTGGGGTATCTAAATCTACTCTGAACAAGCTGCAGTATGTCCAAAATTCAGCAGCCAGAATCCTGACCAGATCTAGTGCAAGTGTTCACATTACTCCTATCCTGGAGTCCTTGCACTGGCTTCCGGTCAAATTCCACGTAGACTTTAAAATCCTCATGCTCACCTACAAGACTTTACATGGCTTGGCACCTCAATACCTGTCTGAACTTTTATCGCCCTACTCCCCACCTCGCAACCTCCGCTCTTCAAATTCTGCCCTCCTTACTGTCCCCCAAGCCCGTCTACATTGTATGGGCGACAGGGCCTTCTCCTGCTATGCCCCCAAGCTCTGGAACTCCTTGCCCAAGGATATTAGAGAGTCACCTTCTCTAAACTCCTTCAAATCCAGACTCAAAACCCTCCTTTTCAGAAAAGCCTTTACTTAACTGGTTCCATTCTTCACCCCTCTGCTCTTCTTAATACCATCTTCCACGGTCTCCTCTATTGTTATTGTTGTATTGCTGTAATTATAATTGTGTCCTGTCTTGTGAAATTTTCTTATTTATTGTTGTAGTCTTCTTATTTATTGTTATTGTCATCCTGTAAAGCGCTTTGAGAAGCCACCTTTAAAGGCGCTATATAAAATAAAGTTTATTATTATTATTATTATTATACTTTATACTGTATATGCAAAATTGTAGTTGTCTACTTAGATGGTCATGACTCCTAATGTAATAAAATGGACAGAGCTTATTAATATTCGTATTCCTACAATTTATAGCAACTTCCTTGCTTTAAAATACAGAATAATCTTGAAAGATGTTTCTTTTAAGACACTGTAAGAGAGTGGTAAATTCGGGAAAGAAGGCAGTTCTTGTCAGAAATCACATTCTTCAGGTGAAAGGAATCGCCTAACCAATTTAAAAATTGAAAGTATTGTAGAAAACATTTTAAAAAAAAATTACGTTTTCTACAAAAATTGTAGAAAACAATTTAAAACCAGGAAGCTGCGATTTCAGGTTGGCCTTTGACTTCCGCTGGCTATACCAGAGGAAAATGTAACAGAGAAGGAAGTGACCGACTGAGCTCAAGGACATGAGGCATGAGTGAGTTTTTGAAAGAGTCTTAGATAGAGACTAGTTTTTTGGAAAAGCTTTTTTAAAAAAACTTTAATCTTTAATAGCTGCCCAGATATGTACTGTAATAGAGAGCTAACTGAAGAACTGAACCAGGAGCTTAGGGTTTTGGTTTGATTGTTTTTTATTATTTGCCCTCCATGGTGAATAAAGGAACACTGTTTTTACATTACAGCTGCATTTGTGTGTCTGTGTTGAATAGACCTGCCTATTTTAAAGATCCGCTTATGATACTTCATTCTCATGTGTCACAATACATCTATATGTTCATTTCGCTGCTACATACATATTATGCGGAATTACATGTTTGTTACTTTAGAGACAGTTCAGCATCCTAGCATCATAAAATGATAAGAGCTGCTCCTTTTATAGAGTTTTAGAACAGAAGTATCAGTTCACCTTCTCAATAAAATAGCTTACTTGGCTGGGACAGAAGGTCATGTGAGTTTTCACAATGTCGAAGAGGAATGCAGGGTTCAGCTTTTCGAAGTACTCCACTCCCAGGGGCAGGCCTTCAATGGCAGAGAAGTGAAGTTCTGTGGCCTCCTTCAGGAGGGCGCTCACTGCCTCTTGTCCTTCACCTTTCTTGGATGCCAGTATTGCTTCGAGGAGTGCCACTTCCTAACAGTCAATATCAGACCGAATTAACTCAATATCTGGAAGCGGAGTGTCAAAACTATTGCTTGCCATTACATTACATCTGTGTAGGTTTTCCGTTGTTCTTTGTCATATTATACTAAGGCCAGAGGATTATAAATTATATTAAATTATTCAAAAATTCTTATGTAATATAATAATGTGCACTTGTGTATCTGTGCGTGGAAACGAAACAATTTCTTAGGCCAGATGAAAGATGATGGTAAATTACCCCTGATTTTCCAATCGATTGCTGTACTTCCCTTAGAAATTCCAACTGCTGCTCTGCTTCACCGAGTTGTCCTTCTAAAAGCTGGCATTTAATCACACCTATGAGAATATTTTAGGATTATTATTGTAATTGTAATTTTTAACAATCATAAACAGGTTATAAAGTTATCAGAAAATCCTCATTGGATTAGAATTACATGTTTTTTTTTCTCAGTCATTTGGTCTTTAAGTTTAAAAACTACATAAAAGTCAATTTTGCCATCCCTGATTTCTCAGAAAAATGACAACACTAAAAGTATTAACAGACATTGCAAAACAAATATAAAGGATGTGTGATGGAAAACAAAACGTACAAGTATCAACTGTTTATATTATGGAGATATTATTACTTTGTATAAAAATGTATAGTGATTTTAAGTTCCTAAGACAAATGTAGTTTTCATTTATAGAATGAAACAATATCTCCAAGTCAGAGTACATTGGAAACTCCAGAAATCATGTTCTAATTATTTATATAGATGAAAACGGATGTTTACCTAATTATGAAGTAACGTCTGTAAATTATTTTTTTAACATATTACCTGTCAGAGCAGGAACACTGCTTCCATCCAGGCTCATTGCTTGTGAGTACCACTTAGCAGCCCCACGAACGTTATCCTGTAGGACCAGCAGGTGACCGATTTCAGTGGCAGCATCAGCATCAACAGGTGCCATCCTGAAGCTACGTTCAGCTAATTCACAGAGATTCTGGAGAATTTCTTTGTTGTTTCCACACTACAGCAAAACCAAAAAAAAAAAAAAAACATTGTATGCTCTGCTACAGTATATGTTTGTTATAAAATTTTGCATCCCTATGATAGGTGTTGAGTCCAAATGTGGAGTTTATTGCTCTATATTGGGCTCTTTCTCAGCATCTCAGCACAGGGCACAGCCTTCACAAAGTAATGGCATAGGGCTTCAAAGGAGAACTGAATTGGTCAACAATTTACAAATCACAATTAGAAAGGTATAAAAATAAAAAATAACTATCTCACCTTTTTCTTTGAGAATTCACACATTATCTTTTTTACTTTTTTAAAACGATTTAGCTGTCATAAAGAAAAGTCATATCTGATGATTTGTAACAATTCTATCTTTGCAACAGTATTGTAGCTGCTAAAAGATGCCAGCCTGACTTAAATTATTAGTCCTGACACATTAAAATGTTATTTCATGTATTTTTCACTTCAGAGTAAATCATTGCATGTGATAATCTTAATTATTTAGCACATGATTAACATGCACACATTTCTGAAACTGGAACTGTTTATTGAAGTATAAAAATAAATAGGGGATGCTTACCACCCTGCTAATGGGTATTATTATATTGAGGCGAAGACTTGGATTGCAGGGTTCAGTGGTTTCTACTGCCCTCATAAGAAGTTGCACATATTCCGTTGCCTGGAACATTCAAAAGAAGGAGCCAGAGTTGAAGAGTCAAAAATGTCCATCATAATACTCAATATGTATGCTACTACTGTATATTTTACCAAATTGCCATAGTACATATTAGAATGTTCTGTATGATGTTAAAAAGAAAGGGCACAGCTATTGTTGAGATATATTTTAATATGTAATCTTTGAATGTTTGCTATATTATTGAAAGAAAGGATACAAAGTAGTCATTTGGCCCATCTAACACATTTGGTTGCTAGTAGATAACTGATGCAAAGATTCATCCAGTCATCTTGTCTTGTTATTTCTATAATGAAGCCTGGATATAGAGTTCAATAACATGGCTGAATAGCTTGTTCTATAATCCTATTAATCTTTATGTACAAAGTGGTCCACTGCACAAATTTAAATGTAGTTCCTCATGTGTCATAGCCATAGTGGTAGTAAGGTAATAATTATGCTTATACTTATTTACTTGGGTTCTTTGGTTTAATGAAATCTAAAAAAAATTACCTTTGTTACATCTCCTTCCTTGGCTAAAGCATGCATTGTCATTATCTGAAGAGCTTTCACATTACTTTTGTCTCTCTGAAGAATTCTGTACAAATGCAATTGGAAATAAGTGATTACAGAGAAATATTATAGCTCAATATTACACCTTGGAAATTTAATACTTGGTTTCCTGTTGTCAAAATTAACAGATTGCCAATTCACTGTGCTATCAGAAATAATTTAGCACCTAACATTTACAAACACAAAAGCATGTCCACTGTCATCTAATGGAATTCATGTGACAACCCCTTGCTATGAACTGAGCAGTCCAACACACTGTGAAAGAAATTATGTTTTTGTCCAGGCAGTGTTGGTCAACAAGTTCACATATAAAGTGTTTTTTTAATACTGAAAACTGATTTAAATTGTAAGGCGTAAATATACTGTTGTCAAACTATACTGAGAGTTTGTCACAATTACATATAAACCCTTCGGATGAACTAATGCTCAAAAGAAGTCAAGCTGTTTGTATAAGGACTTTGGCTTTTATATTGTAGTATTAAAGTAGCAATACATTAATTTAGGAACAGATAATGGGTTTATTCCATGCTGAAAAGAAAAGAAAGGAAACACAACGTTTCAGCTGTGAACTAATACATTAACTTAGATGTTCTTTAAATCTGTAGTTACAATACACAGGAACTGGTTAATGAATAATTAAAAGAATTGTATGTCTCAGATCACCTAATCATTAGATTTGTGTTCTGCAATATTTAACTAACCTATGTGCTGTTTCCATCGCTTGATCCCAGTCCTGTTGAGCTAGGAACAGAGTCATCTTGATGATCAGTGCAGGCAAAAAATCAGGGTGGGATACAATTATTTGGTTCACATTTTCAATGGCTACTGTAAAATTCTGTTTTCTTACAAAATAATTTACCTGCAAAAGAAAATGCTCACTGTTCATCCTATAGAAACATAAATGTATTATTACAGTATCAAGAAGAAAATGAGGAGACCTAAAATACTGTGTTTAGTAAAGAGAGATAAAAGGTTTGTATGTGATAAACACAGATAGGGAGAAGAATACGCTTGTAAATATAATTTCTAAGAAAGCAAATTGTTTAGAAAGTAAAATGAGCAAAGGATCTTATTCTAAAACCATGTTGATTTATTACTGGGGTGCCATTTACTGAAATATATATCTGTACATCTGTATCTCTTGTATCCCATGTCACTAGTGTAAAAACTCACTAGTCCAACCCAACAGATAATGTGAGTAGGGCAGAACAGACCTTAGATAGGATACCAGTCTTATATAAAAATATTCATGAGTGAATGAAAACAAACACCACATCACATGATTATCATACACTACCTTTCCCATTAAGCCTAGCACATTTTTCGATTCCTGGACTCCTTCATCAAAATATTTGATAGATATATTTCTGTTATATTCCTTATCAGAACTTAGTTCTATCCAGCCTTTAAGTATCAGACCCTGGTCAGAATAAAGGAAAAAACAAAATATTCAATATTCAAAAAACAAAATGTAAAAGAGTCGGAGAACCAAAGATTTTAGTGATATTTTGATTTTCTTTTAAAACACAGTCTAGCTAATTAACAAATGATTCAATGTTGTTAATACCACGAGGTTTGAGTCAATTGATTATTATGTAACTTAACATCTGGCATCTGTATGTGATCTGTATGTTTAAATAGTTAGGGTCTTTTTGGAAACTACAATCAATTTCTCTGCTGTTAGAGATATCACTTTACATTATATGTAATGTACAAACCTCTTTTGTAGAACCAGATATCTTAAGCATTCTGTCGATGTAGTCTTTAGCCTTGTGACCGCGCCCAAGAACCCACAGAAACATTCCAGCATAATAAAGGGCTTTTTCTCCTGCTGATTTTCGGTCTGTTTTCAGTTTGGTCTCCAACTCCACAAGAGCCTCTCGATCTTTACACAGTAGTAAGATATCAAAGCTTTAGTTTCTACCATTAATTCACAATGCTTTGAATATCCTTCTAGTGAAATTTTAAGAAGTGAGCTTTCTTTAAGATACATATGTACAGTATATAAGTTGTTGTAACTATCTTAAGTGAGCCTTTGAGTTTAGTATCAATTAAAAACTTTAATAGGGATTTCATTTAACATTCAGGTTTTGTAAATCTTCCAGAATTATTCCCAAACCAGGGCAACATAACAATTTCAAAGTAAATCTCACATAAATGTTAATGTATGTTTTAAATTCTGCTGCTAGCACTAGCACAATCTACAAACTAAATTTGTTTCCAAACGGTTTCTGGAATAGCCAAAATGGTGGTCTACAATTCAATTAAACCCTTAACTCTATTCACAAAAGAACATAGCTCTAATATCACTGACAACTGACATGTAACCTTGCTGCTATCGCTTCAGTAGCTAAAATGCCAACTTTTACCTTTAGAGTAAAGCAAATTCTAGTCTGAATTTTATTCCTTGGATCACTTGGATCCTTGGATCACTACTAGAAACCATACAAGCTAGATAAGCTTCTCATTTCACTTTGTAAATTTTCTAATGTTTTTTATTCAGCTCAGATGCAGTTTATTCATATAAACATGATAAAAGTAGCCTCGATGGTTTTTCAAACTAAAGAAAACCAAAACTTATTCTGTGTATAGTACCATACTAAAATAAGGTCTGAATTCCATTTAAGAGTAGACTTGGCTAATACTTAAGTTGAATTGCTGGTATTGGGCAACTGAAGAATTTCATATATTGTATATACAAGAAAGGATATATGTGTTCAAGTACACTTTCTGTTTCTGCTTTGATGCCAGTTATATGGACTTCTATGATTCTCATAACTATTTTTAGGTTTCTCAAAAACACGACACACATAACCCCATTTTTTAAAATCACATTTGTAGAAACCATTCACATTGACGAATTTCTGTAGTATGATGGATAAAAAGCTAAACAAAAACAAGATCATGTGAGATGTCTAAAATAGGACATTAATTATCAATATACAAATTGTTGTTTCATGCCAGATCTTCCCAACACTAATCCTGCAGTGTTTATAGATAACTTTAAATCAGCAGCATTTGAACAGCTGGGGATAACTGTTAAACTGCTCCAGTTAAGCCAATAATAAGTTCAATAACAGCTGAGTTGGAATGAAACTTCCAGGACTATAAGTCCCCTTGAAAAGAATACACTACAAAAAAATCATTATGTATACTTGAGAATAGATATGTCATAATTTTATTTTAAAACTGTAACTGACATTTCACTCAAATATAAAAATATCTAAAGGATGTTGAGGTACTTACCAACAGTTTTGCTTTGTTTATGTGCATAGATAAGTGCCATAATACAACAAAGGGAAACATCCTGTTTGTCTTTCACTTGCTCGAGATCCCTGATTGCTTCTTGAACACGACCTGCAGTCAGGTAGGTGCAAAGATTTCAACATGTCAATATTCTAAAATACATACAGTGCTGCTTGAAAGTATGTGTTTCACAGAAATTATATAATTACAATTATATTTTTATATATCTATAATTATAATTGTAAAATATATATAATTATATAATTATCCCTGTTAAACCATTCTTTGGTAGATTCCTTGGAATTTTCATGTTGGAGGTCCCATTTTTGTCTCAGCTTCAACTCATGAACATAGCGCCGTATACTGTCCTCCAGAATATGTTGGTATGACTCTGAATTCATAGTTCCCTCTATGATGGTACTCTACGAAAATCTACAGGATCTTCGACATGGTCTTTTGGAAATTAAAGATGAGCACCAATGTCCTTTTTTGAGAGCAAAGGTCTTCTCCTGGCTACCCTCCCATGAATACCATTGCTATTCAGCTGGTATTGTATTGTTGAGGTATGAACATGGATCAGCAAGATAGGCCCGGAGATCCTTGGATGTGGTTCTGGGATTCTTTTGGACATCCTGTATAAGTTTTCTTGTTGCTCAGTGAGATCTAGCTAAAGTGAATGTGGTCTTAAAGTTTCTCCGTTGTAAAATAGTTTTACAGTAGACTGATGAATTCCAAAATTGTTTTGCTATGGTTTTATGACTCTCCCAAGACTGATGAGAACTTACAACAATCTTTCTGAGGTTGACTGAGGTCTCTTTAGATCGTAGCATGGTGTAATACACTTACCTGACCTACTATCTATTCACTGACAGAATAAGGTTAGTGTAGGACAGCGGAGTGGCACAGAGGAAACATGCTGGGCCCATAACCCAGAGGTTGATGGATCAAAAACCATCCTTTGCTATGTATGTTTTATGCATGGTTGATAAGAACACCATCATGTCATCATGTTAATGAGGTGCATTAAAACTAACCTTATTCTGTTCACAGCGATGTGTTTTTTTTTTGCTCATGCCTGTGCTGACTTTATATTTAAGTTGTATGTTATTTAACTTTGTTGTTGTTGCTGCTGCTTTTCTGTGTTTAAGTTTGGCGTTTCCTTAATGTCTTTGTATTGGAGCATACATGCAAAATAAGCATTTAATTGCACTTGTGCATATGGCAATTGAATTGAACTGAACTGAACTTGTATGGATAAGACCACATTCTACATTTTTACCTTTATATAATAAGAGGACGTCCCAAACTTTGTCCTGGTGATTGGCCCTTTGAGTGGTTAACTTGGTACCCAATTATTTAACACCAGCTTAAACCTACCTCTTTGACTGTGCTAATAAACCTTGTCGTTCACTTACTTTTGAACATGCACTAATTCTTATTTACCTATTTTTCTATTGCATGCATCAATTTATCTAAATATTGGATAGAATTTCTGGATACAAACAGTTTCTTTTATAAAATTAAGGACATTAATTTTGCAATTGTGCAATTTGATATGGTACAAAACACAGTAGTTTATTAAATATACTAATCTGGGACTTTGTTTTTTCAGAGTAACCTAATCATTCATTTCAGTGTTCTAATACAGAGAGTTTATACCGGGAAAAGATAACTTAAATCCACTAAGCAATCTAGATTTAAGCACATGCTTTTTAGAGCTATAATTTGTACACAAAATCATCTGGAATTTGAAAAGCAGGAACTCGTGGCACATTGGTAAAAACCGAGAAGAGGTTTATAAAACTGTTTTTGCATGTATAAAATGGGTAATCCTCCACTAATATTTTGGCAGTTCTTGATGTTACAGACTAGCTATGGTGTCATCCAAATGTATTGAGATAGCAAATTTGTCTTTGCTGTACAGTTAAGCATTTTGTATGTGTGATCATCAGATAATTATGAATGGTAGATACAGTATATTATATGCTGTATATATTTATTTTGGGGTAATCATACATTTAACACATTAGTATAAAAAATACATTTTGTGTTCAAAAACTGATTTTAATGATTAAGTTTTGGGACACAATCACTTAAAGTAAATTTCAGACTGCAAATATGTAATGTAAATACTTGGGTGCATATACATTTGAATCAATAACTACACGACGTCAGTGATTCATTGAGCTCTTCAAACTCTATGTAATCATTTGGGATGTTCTGCAATAGACATTTTAGTCTTTGCCTACTCTAAGAGTGATGATGACAGTCATACACATTTTTCTTACAGTGTAATTTTATGGGTTTTAATACTATCACAATGGAAACAGTGTTACATTGTTTACAGTTACCTTCCATTAAGATTCCATAGCCTTTGAAAAACAGGAGTAATGGGTCGTTGTTGTAGGTTTTTAAATATTCGCTTGCGACTTGAATAACGTGATGGTAATACTTCTCCCGGGAATAGTAAGTTAAGGATGCCTGAAAAAATACAGAGCAGATCGAAACAATTTAAACAACGTTCTCGAGTAATAATAATTACGAAATTTTACGATATTACAATATTACTATAATAACGAAAGCTACATTTTCTATAAACGAAAGGAAGTGTCTGAGTTATCCATATAATACACCCGGCAATTTTGTACACTTTACTGTGTAAATACTGAAATTTCAGATATGGAAAGTATAATCGTTATCGTTATTGCTATTGCCGTTTCGTTATTTGTATTCTTACAGAAACCTGACTTTCTTCAAATTGGACACGTGTGTCTTTTACGAATAAAATCAGCACTACCGGTCTGCAAGTTTTCTTTAAAACATACCAAACATGTTGGATCTGATTCGGCCATTTTCACTGAAAACTTCAGTTCTTAATGTATCGTAGCACCGCAGATTATCTGTGAATTTTCAGCTTTGATTTCTCTTTTTGCACAAGGGTTCAGCGAGACACTTTATTGCTCCGCTGCGCTGTCAGTGGCTTCGGCGTCTCTTGTTGCTACACAACCCCGTTGCGCCAGGCAACAACCAAGGCAAAAACAATCGATTTCTGTGTATTAGCTGGGTATTTTCTTATCTGCACATTAAGAAAACAATAAACAACAACACCGGATCTGTAAAGAAACAAAATGTGATCTGTCATTTAATTGTTTTATAAATTCAGGCTATTTAAATAAAAAGGCTTTTTGTATAATCGTATTAAGTTGCGAATAATAATATTAAAGTCACAACATACCTATTTACGTTCACGACAAAGTTAAATGGATATAGTGAGGCCATTTTTACTAGACGAAGACAGTAAAATATGTCAAACAGAGCATTTATATGTGAGGCGGCCCGCTTGTAATTTGTAATGTGAGGCGGCCCGCTTGTAAGTAATTTTAAAAAAGTACTTTGATGGTAGTTCGATGTTATCGTCTTTTCTTTGCAGAAGCCTGCCGGAATCAGTTTAAACCAGTATGGCAACGGAGTGAAGGATCTGTCGGTCTTATCTCTTTCCCGACATAAATATATACTTTAAAACAATAATATAAAGATATGGGGTTATCGCAAAGCTCGGATGTGCCTGAGGGAGGAACAGAAGGCTATCACGTACATGGGGTACAGAATTGCTCTTTGCAAACAGAATTGTTTCATTCAGCACAATTAACTTCGGACTCTTTTCCGAGTATAGTGGCGTCTTGTTTAGGCCTGCCCACTCACAATCATTTGATGAGGTGGCACTTGCTTTCATAATACCATAATTTCGTATTATGTTATTGTCATAACCACGGCATTTATGACAGTGAAAATGAAATACAGCAAATAAAAATTCATTTTATCATTTCATTTTCATTTTTCATTTTCGCAAATTCTTAAAACGCGTTTTGGCCCTCAGCAAATTAATCATGCATTCAAAGCAGACAGTGCAGTGGAAAATTCTGTTTTAGCAATCGATCTCGTGGATTATTCGTTCATGTAGAATTCATTAGTTTCTCTGCATTTTAATTAATTCACACCACATACATTCAATTCTTACAGTCTCTTCCATGTTTGTACAGTAATCTGCAATTTGGTACAATGAATTAATATACATTTACGATAGAGAGTGCCTTTATCTAATGGAAGTGGTACATAGAACGTACAATATATTATGTTATTATCCGAATTCCAAATTACATAGTTTAAAACTTTTAAGTGTCGGAAGATATCATACATGCACATGTACAGTTAAAACGCATCTTATTAGATGAACCGTACATAGTGTGATTGGTGATTTCGTATATGTGAAATGCTTCCCAATTTATGATACAGGAGCAATTAAAACACTTTGTGGAGCTTTACATTTAAATACAAATATTTTTGCTTTGCTTAAAAGTCAGAAAACATTTTTCGTCTTCGTTTTGGGTTTCTGTATATGTAAAATTAACTCAGTGATATCTTTTTGCATTGTTAGGTTCAGGAAAATTCGCCATCAGAGAAAGCAGGGCTGGAACCGTTTTTTGATTTTATCGTTTCAATAGGAAATACAAGACTGGTAAGTATGCAGACTTGCTAAGGTTTGACATGACAGTGACACCTTCAATGACTCCAGATCAAGTAAATAGATGTGTGTTAGTATTCCTGTGCTATTCCTCTTATTTTTGCACACTTTTCACTTTAGATGGAAGCAGGTGTATGATGTAATACTGTGTAGGACCCAGGTAGTCAGAAACTATAGTGTACTGAATTAGCTATACCACTAGTACTCTCTTCACAAATAGGTAGTCTTTCAAAAGTTATTTTATGCTTTATTGGAGTTTTGTAATTGGTGGAAATTTTCAGTGAGCTATTTAGCATAAAGAATGACCTGCCGGAAAGAGGATGAACATAAAAGTTTAAGAATGTACAGAAATATATTTAATAGAATTGGAATTTGGATCTTCAAAACATGCTTGAATCAGATTTGTGCACCTGTTTATGAGCATAAGGACATTTACAGATGATAAGAGGCAATTTAGCAAATGTAACTCAATTGGTTTGGTTTAAGTAAAACATTGCAGAAGAGCAGGACAGTGCAGAAGAGCAGCAGAACTGTTAAGGTTTCTATGAGAAGTGTTTATAACGATGATATAGCCAGCAGCTCTATCACCCTTCAACTCACAACAGGCAACCCACTGAAGCTCAGCAGGTGTGAGTCTGGTCTGTACTTGGATGGGTTCCTGGGAAAACCTAAGGTTGCTGGTGGAAGAGGTGTTAGTGGCACTAGTAGAGGGCGCTCACCCTGCGGTCTATGTGGGTCCTAATGCCCCAGTATAGTGACAGAGACACTATACTGTAAAAAAAAGTCACCGCCCTTCGGATGAGACGTAAAACCCAGGTCCTAACTCTCTGTGGTCATTAAAAATCCCAGGGTGTTTTTCAAAAAGAGTAGGGGTCTTGACCCCAGTGTCGTGGCCAAATTTAACCCTCACTTTTACAAATCATGGCCTCCTAATACTTCCCATCTATCAAGTGGCTTTACTACTCTGCTCTATTCCACTCTGATAGCTGAAGTGTGGTGAGTGTATTATGTGCACTTTGGCTGGTGTTGCATTATCTAGGTAGGTGCTACACATTGGTGTTGGTGGAGGGGAGTCCCCATTACCTGTAAAGCGCTTCGAGTGGAGTGTCTAGAAAGCACTATAGAAATGTAAGGTTTATTTATGATTATTATTCATAAATGTGTTTAGGCTTAACAATGTTTTCTCTTGTTTAAGTCTTGTTTTTACTGTTTTGCCTTTAGAACAAGGAGAATGACATGCTGAAAGATCTGCTGAAAGCAAACGTTGAAAAGCCAGTGAAGCTTGAAGTGTTCAGCATTAAAGCCATGAAAATGCGAGAGATCGAAGTTGTGCCCAGTAACATGTGGGGTGGACAGGGACTGCTCGGGGCCAGTGTCAGGTTTTGCAGCTTCCAAGGAGCTAATGAAAATGTTTGGCATGTTCTGGTGAGCAGAGTTGTGCAATTAGTGGTGTTTTGTTCATTAAAAGGTCTATCAGCTGAATTGCTTAAAGAAATGTAGATTATTATTGTTATATTGTTATCTATTAATATATCATTTAAATCAGGGATCTCAAAGGGCATAATCTCTGTTGTTTTTTATTTCTTAACTCGAGCAGACAATTGAACAATTAACCTAATTATTTTCTTAGACGTATATGGGATGTTACTTATGGTGTTCTACAGTTGATTACTCAAAACACTTCTTTAAAGGTACAGTTATGTGTACTTCTTAGTTTTTTCTTATGCATTTCATTAAATTCATAGACCGAGAGGTCAGGTTTCAACAAAAAGCAGAGGTCACTAGGCCCTACAGGAACTGCGTTGGACACCCCTGCTTTAAATGCTTAGAGAGATATGGAAAGTACAGTGCATTTTAAGTTATACATTTGAATGACTTTTAAGTAGCTATCTATAGGGTGTAGAAATGGAAGGTATGTTCTGTTTTTGAAAAAAAAATGTTGAATACAATTAATGAATCTTTTACCCCTAATGCCATCTGCAGTTCTCATACACAAGCGAAGATTAAAATAAATGTAAAAAAAATTAGTGTTGGCAGCTTCTATTGTTTTAGTACAGCATTCACAATGTTTTTTTCTGTTTTAAGTGAAATTCCTTTGTTCCACACAAGATTTCTTGACCCTTTTCCTATAATAATGTCATTTTGATGTGAGTTTGTGTGCAAAGATGTAGGTAGTGGAGAAAGGACTAGATATTGTGGTGGCCTCTCCTTGAAATTACAGAACTGAATAAAGCATATTTCTTCATTTTAGGATATTGAACCTAATTCACCGGCAGCACTGGCTGGTCTCAGAGCACATACAGACTTCATAGTTGGAGCGGACCAAGTCTTACAGGATGTAAGTATTAATTTAAGAAATGTTCACATTGCAGGCAGTCTCAGGGCAGACTTGGCTGGCTGTCGTTACTACTGCTAAAAGCATGATTCCCCAGTACCTTTCCTGGTGTCAGTGAGCCTTTTCTTTTTTTAAATTCCCTAAGTACAAAGCTCACTAGTGCACGTGTCCACAGTTATCGAAGGTTGGGGACCAGCAGAGGACGCCATCAACGTGCTGTTGAATCTGCCCTTAAATGGCATTATTTGATGGGGTTTTGGGGATCCTCTGTGGCTGGTTTGGGATGGAATTGCCACCAGGGCAGGGATGATGAATTAAGGAGAGGAGATAGGGGACTATTTACCCAATAGGGAGGGTTTTGGGGGATTGAGGGTGGGGGGGCATGTCTGAAAATGGGATTGTTGTTCTGTGTTATGCTGTTATGCTGTACTGTCCCCCCCCCCCCCCCAAACAATAATTCAAAAAGACCATTTATATGAAAGAATGTCAAAGTAATAAAACATAGTAATAACACTATATAAGGCCATTAAAATCACGAAGCAAATAAACACCAGATTTTTCTGTGGCTTCAAACAACTCAGGCATTGAATCAAACTGTTGGAGGTGTGTTGAATGAGTTTATTTTGTGTTTCAGTCAGAAGATTTATTTTCTCTGATCGAGTCCCACGAGGGAAAGCCCCTGAAGCTGCTGGTTTACAACACCGAGACTGACAGGTGCAGAGAGGTGGTGGTCATCCCCAATGGAGCCTGGGGTGGAGAAGGAAGGTAATTTAGCACTATTATCAAAACTAACCTAATGAGTCTCATTTTGTGCACTAATCAATGTAAATTCATCCTTAATGCACAGTGAAACTAATAATGTATATAGTATATAAACAACAGTAATATGTACCGTTTTATTCTGGTACAGATATAATTGTCCCTTTGAGTCTTGTGTTTAAGGTGTAATATTTTGTCCTCTTTGCAGTCTAGGCTGTGGTATAGGTTATGGTTACCTGCATCGGATCCCTTGTCATCTTGTCGTGCCAAAGAAAACTGACATTATGCAACCATCTCCACTGCCTGAAACAAATCCCACTTCAGAAGTACCAAGTAACGGCTACACTGAGGTAGAGTAGAGAGCCTTTCCAAGTTATCTTTTTATTATGACAGAGGCTTATTACCATTGGGTTACTGAGTAGCTGAATGTTTCATGTGTATTTATGTAGCCGGTAATTTTCAATTTAAATGGGAATTCCAGTACCAATTTCTCAGACTGGTTATTAAGTCTTGGTAACAAAATAAATTCACTGATGTTATAGAAAAAAACGACAAATTTCAAATTAAGTACAAAATTGTGAACTTTGTGAAAGTACTGTTGAGTCCCCAAGTTGTCGCAAACTTGCATTTGAGTTCCCAAGACTTGCAACATGATGTGGCCCTTTCTGCTCACTAATCTACACAATGACTAATGTAATAACGTGTGCGAGAGAATAAATACAGGGTGTGCAGCAGACATTTCACAGCAGAAATGTTCTAGCATGACCTGCCTGCAGAGTTAAGAAGTAAGTAGTATTTTTAGATCCAAACCGCCTTGAAACGAAAACAATATTTCTATTGGACTAAAAGAGACGGAGGCTTGTGTATACTTGTTTACAGTGTCATAGTGCCGCACACAGCACCGGACGTTTTGTTGCCTCATTTTAGATTGCAGAAAGTTTTTTTAGGCATTGTAGAGAATCAAATTTACATAGAGCCACAACTCTAAGTGTAATGAAGTCATGCCTGATGTTACTCTTTTGAATTTAGTTTGGATTTCTGCTCATGTCTCCTGGTCCTGCTCTGTGTGTTGAGTGATAAGTAAGCTAATTATTTGATAGACACTGCCACTCCTTTTCTGTTGCTATGAGCACTTCAAATTTTGTTTGTTGTAATCATTTTAGCCGGTCAACATGACATGACTTAAAATAATAAGGCTGTTGCTGATTTCTCTTCTTTGGCATGTGCGACACAGTATTGAGTAGTTGAATACTGGCTGGTAGTGTGGAGAACTAATCTTGATTTTGTTGCACTGGACACTTATATGGTGGCTCTGTGGCTAAGGATCTGTGCCTGTGGCTGGAAGGTTGCCGGTTCAAATTCCGTGACCGGCAGAGGAATCCTATTCTGGTGCACTGAGCAAGGCCCTTAACCCCAACTGCTCCAGGGGTGCTGTGTAAATGGCTGACCCTGTGCTCTTACCCCAAGCTTCTCTCTCCCTCCCTGTCTGTGTGTCTCATGGAGAGCAAGCTGAAGTGTGAAATCATCACTTTTTGAAAAAATAGTATTTATAAATATGTGGGTGTGACTGTAGGGGGCATTTTGTCTTGTAAATTGGCATCAAGATTTTTATTTTCATATTAAGACAGCACTCCCCTGTATCATAACAATCATAACTTTGTATTAATATATGCCCATGAACATGTACATAGTGCTTGAATATGACTTTGAATATTCCATTGTTCAATTCACACCAGGTTCCACTAGTGGCTCCTTCAGTTCAGGACAACACTGAGGAGGCCCAGAGCCTGGGTCAGCAGGCCTTCGGCCGACCCATAGAGGACTCTCCACTGCCTCCCCCTATTCAGCGGGTCATGGATCCAGGTACAATCATGTGCATTCAGACACTACTCAAAAACTGCGTTGTAGCAAAAACATTTCTGATAAGCGTTTGGTATAAAATAAAGCATATTCTGTGATCTTGTAGGTTAGAGACACCAGTGATTATGATCTCACCAAAAGATAAATAGAGATAACACTAAATTTATTTTTTATCAAACCTTTAAAAGCAATCATCTCAAACCATTTTTCAGTATATAAAAGACCACAGTTTCAGAAGAAAGCAAGACACTTGAAAAGAATAAAGAATTGATGATTTATTATTTAGGGAAACTGATTAATTTTTCCTAAGCCCGTGAGAAAAACTGTTGGAATAAGGATTTTCTCTTTTTCTATAACTTAGGTTTTACAAATCTGCCTGAAGCCTCTGTATCGGAGCTCACAGATCTGAGCCAGATACTGGATTTGTCTCTCCCGGTCATTGATGCTTCAAAGACTTCCCTGTTAACGGAGTATACAGCAACCGTTCATAATGAAAGTGCACCTGGTCTTGGTAAGTTAAGGAATGAAAAAATTTGAAACTATGAAGTTCTGTTCCATTTATGTGACATTTTGTAGCCAGTTCGGAAGACCTACAGACATTTTGTTTTAAATTTCTGAACATCTAAGTTATAAAGGATTAATAAGATATCTGGTTTATTCCCTGTTAGTACATTACTGCTAGTACATGTTTATTTTCGCTGCTGTTAAACCGTGTGCATTTTTATGTTTCTGCAGTTTCTGAGTTGCTGCCTTCACCTGTAGAAGTGTTGGAATCGGACCAGGAGCCTAGCTGGGATTCCTCTTCTCTTCAGCCACCTGACTCGTTCACAGGGGACACTGTAACCGCTGAGGTTACAGGTACAGAATTCCCTGATGTCCAGAGCCTACCTGTGAAGTCAGAGGATTCTCTTCAGCAAGACTTTATATCCCCAGAAACTACTGAGAGTGAACGCCTAGAATCTTTACCACAGTAATAGGTCTCTGGGCCTTGACAAAGGGTTTTTTAGCTGCTGAGATTCTCGTCCATTTAAGATGCCTCCTGTTATACCAAATAAGACCAGAAACACAGTTTTCAGTGGAGCACAAAGCTCTATTAGAAATGTATCTTTTAAAGAGTGCTCTCTTTTACATAGGACCCTAGGCTAAAAATGAACCTATCACGATGAACATTTCTATAATGATGCATACTGTAGTTTGGATTAATATTTTACCAAATATAGAGAGGTTTAATTTCACACAAACATGCAGTTTTGCATCCCTTGATCCACAGTAAGTAAGCAAATCATGGATCTGCTTACTTAAAATTAAATCTAGGACTGGTGATAAGTTGGATCTCTAAATCTGCTGCAATGTGTTCTAAGGTGTTGGACCTCACCTTTTCAAACATCTGGAGATAATGTTAAGAAACTGTCTTGTCACTATAGGCCTACACAAAAGACCATAGAATCTAACAAATCTGCAAAATTAATTTAATCAAAGGTTTTTTTCTGAAATCTTTCACAGAACTCTTTTATTACTATATGTCACCTTTATGATTCCTCAAAATTTTGTGATCACTTTATAAAAAGGCAGGAAGGCAGGCCCACAATATGATCTGAGTCATATTGATCTGGGAAGATCCATGAGAATTGGGGATGCTAAAAAAAGTATAAGTTTGGCATTACACCATTAATCGAAGCACTGATGTTTTCCAGGTGTATATGGCATTGTGTTTTTTGGTATAAACAGAAGGCTGCAGGTGAATGCATTATTTTAAGCTTCATTGAACTAATGATAGAGTTTCCCTACTAGTTCTGCTTCCAATACCTCGCACTAGCCAAACTCTTAACACTAATAAGAGACCTACTGACATTGAGTGCAAGGTTTAATTCGGAGCAAGTGGAATAATCGTTTGATTCCACATTGGATACTTCCGTGGAAGGCTTGCATGTTCTTCCCATGTTCATGTGCTTGTTTGGTAGGAGCAGCAGTTTCTTCCCACCTTCCAAAGATTCTGACAGGCTACAGTAATTGGTGTCTCTAAATTGTCCATGTGTGCTTGTGCTCATGCCCTGTGATAAACTCATGTCCTGTCCAGGGAGTTGTCCCGCCTTCTGCTTCTGGAGTGGGCTCTGGGTTGTCATGACTCTTACCTGGAATAAGGCTCTCTGATAATAAGTGAAGTTTTAATGCCGAAACATTCTGTATTTGCATTTTCTATCCTTTTCTTTTAGGATTGGAACTTCAGGGGGAGATTTTTTTAAAGTTATTTCCAAGCACAGAGTGCTTTATAGGGTCATCTCGTTTGAACGATGGAGTGGTTTTGTAGGCTAACCTCTTTCTCTAATGCTAAACTTTCCTTTTCTTTTTAAATTGGTAAAATCTGGGGATTACATCTTTTTTTTTGTCAAGATCAAACTGAATTAATCATTGTTTTTACTTTTTGATAACATGAAATCCTTCACAAAATACTTTTTAAAGTGCAGTAAATTAATACACCAAAACATTGCTGTTACTTCAATCTTGCACGGAAGTCAAATATTTATATTTATCTTTGTTTTAAAATCTTGTTTTGCACACAGATGAGCATAACTTTCTACAAGGAAAACTCTAATTTATTATAAGACTGTGTTTCTTTTATTATAAGGATGTTTCTTTTCACTACAAAATGATGATTGATAGGACTCTTTACTGATAATTTTTGTATGTGAGAAATAGGAAGTGGTGAGGCAAGAATATGCATAAGACAACCAAGCTAACGTATTTTTACTTCATGTTTACTTCATTTTCGTCTTCTTAGGCCGAGTTTCAAAACTCCTTACCATTTTGAATAGTTCAGTTAAAAACACCTATGACAAGTTAATATTGCAGATTTGCATTCAAAATCTAAAGTGTAATAGTTCAGAATGACCATATTTTGTTCACATTATGATTGCTGCGAGCTGTGGTAGCTCAGACGGCAAGGGCGTCTAGCTCCTGACCTTAAGGTCCCGGGTTCAATCCCAGGTAGGGGCAAGTGATGGAGTTTGCTCTTATTCCTTCCAGATGGCTCCCAGGTCCTGTCATCCTGTTTTCCAAATGAGTAAGAGTAGGGAGGTTAATCCTTCCGGGGGTAATAGGCCTGCCGGAGCGTGATGCTACCCACATCACCTCCACCTCCAGTGTTGGGTGGTCAAAAAAATGGTGGCCCTTGCCCCCCATTCCCCATGTGCCTTTATGGCCTGAAAAGGGGACCTAACCTACCTACCTTATGACCACTGCAATTAATTTTTACTGCCACCTTTTAAAAGTGATATGTATGTAAATATAGTGATTTGTACATACAGTAGAACAATGAATGATAAAATAATGTTTTCAAAAACAATTCTGTTTGAAAGCAGGTTTTTAAATTGTATCTTCTGTGTTTAAGGAGAAAAGCTAAATGAAATTAGCCATATTTGACACAAGGAAATTGTCTTTTTCTGTACCAGCTCTTTAACCATCTGCTACCCTTAAAGGCAACTTTAAAGCCAGTCACAGCTTAAAGTGGTATTGATGTACAGTTGCTGTTGCTTTATGCATTTATCACTGTTAGTGATATTTCTTGATCCCCAAACCCCAAATATATGCTTTACTTTATGGAATGGTTCCCCAAAAAAGTGGAGAAATTGTTTTAATGAATTCAAGTCTAAAGAACGCAGGTCTCATTGCAAACAGGCAGATAAAATGAAACAATTTTTGGTCTGTGGTTTTTGGTATGCACAAATGGGAAGTGTGTTTTTGAGTGGACCGTAGGAGAAATGTTTTTATTCAAGTGTATTTTGTGGTGAACTAAACCATAAGACAAGAATTCGACCTGGTATTTTATTTACTTTAGTGATATTAAATAAATTAGCTTGAAATAAAGCTAAAATGCTTTGCTATTATATTGAAAGTAATATATATGTGTCATATCTAATATTAAGAGTATATCAACAGTGTTTTCATAAGACACAAACTGTTTCATCGTTTCCTGGTATGTTTTAAATGGTAACTATTTTACATTGTTTACATAAAATTATGTCAGATTACACAAATATCAGATGAAGTTCCTTGAGCCTGGGCAAGTATTGGTAAATTACATATTATTGGACATTCTTTGTGTATTAATTTGGGAAATTATATTAAAACTGTTTTTATGCACTATGCAATGTAATCAGTTGGACTTGTAGCCTTCTCAACAATACACTTTACAATACTTTCCCAGAAACTAATTGATATATTTCTTTTGTATAATTCGATTATTTGGTGTATATTTTGGTTTTATTCTAATTTGAATTATGATTAATCTTTTCTGGAACTTTTTTTCATATTGTTACTGTTAGACAAAAGAATGAACACATTTTAGAAAAAAGAATGTGGGGTTGTCTTTAAAAGTCAAGCAATGATATCTTAGTAACACTGAATGTGGATTCAAAGCAAAATGCAAAAGGTAATGTTGGATGATGGGTATAGTTTCTTTTACAGCTTTTGAAGCCAAAACAAAAATAAGCACTGGAACTTTGATAATGTATATTTATAAAATCAAAATAAAAACATTACAACTGTTGCATTTTGTCTTTATATCTAATCCCTTTTTGATTATTGTAGTACATAGTGTTGCACAATAGACATCAATAATCAAAGTCAGACTAACTTGATATACTGTAAGTAAAGAATTGTTAAAAGGATTTGACAGTGTATCTTAGTGCTCCAATAATTCAGTTTCCGCTGTATTTGAAGTTTTCACCCTTAAACTCGTTTGACCAAACAAAAGCCAGAACCTTGTTCCTCTACGCAACTGTGTTGTTCTAACTCAATGCTTGATAGCGATTCTGTTAATACTATGTTTTACATTCTGAAATTTAAAATGAATGTGTACTAATGCTTGTGGTCACTTGAAATCACTAGGTTGAACACTGTTTTAATATGATAAAACATACGCATGGAATTGCACAGAAATAAAGTTTTATACTTATTGTTTACATTTTAAAATAAATTTGTTAAAACACACTCTACATGTTATGGCTCCTCAGTATCTAGCTGATATGTTATCTGTTCACTCCTCTCCAGCTCAATTTTCTCTCAGCTGATCCTACCTTACTGTGTGTTACAGTAAATATTCTTACACTCTGGGTAACAGGACCTTTTGTTGCAAAGCTGAGAAACACCATTTCAAAAGAAATCAGGAACTAGTTTTTTTTCATGTTATATTTGCTAGTGCACACAGTATTTGGACAGTGGGACACTATCTTATATGAATGACAGACTGTACTGAGATTTAAAGGCTTTCATATGTAAAACTTAATATACATATTGCAGCAACACTTTTTGAATAAAACATCTAGGTTGATTATGTGTCAGCTACTTGTAAAGAATATTGAACTAAAGCACTTAAAACTACTTGTGCCAATCATTCAGTGAAATAATGAATCACATTTCCAAACGACCAACAGAGGCTTTGTATCTATGAAAACATACTATACTGCGAGTTAGCTTGTTTTGAAATCCTCCCACTAGATCAGTGATTTTGTTTTTACCAAGATTGGCTCTGAGTCTGATTTGTATGTTATCAAGAGCACCAGCAAAGGAATCATCCCTCTTTGATCTGATGTTGCTCAGCCCATGAAGTCTAAAAAGGGGTACTGCATTACAAACTAATTATTCCCTTTTCCAGTAGATCCTGTTGTTTTTTATTTGAACAGATAAGATTTAGACCATTTCGGTAAAACAAGGTAAATTAAGGAATCCTAATACGAAGTAAATGTCTTGTTTTATTTATTGATTTATTCATTTTGTGTGGAAAAACTGGTAATGGCATAAATGTGATTTAAGTCATAGTTGTGTTTGTGTTTAGCAATAATAATTGACTTAATGCTAGAGTTTTGCACATCGGGGGGGAAACCTTTTCAAAATAACCGGTTTCATTTTCTGTCACTGTTGTTGGTTTTTTTTCAATTTATTTAAATTCAGTTTTCCAAGATACCACATATTTTAATATGCCAACAGGCAGGCAATTTGAGCTTTGGTCTGAGGGAGAAATAACACATTGTAATTTTTGCCAGACTTTTGTTTTACCATCAGTGCACACAAACAGTCTCATGGGGTGACAAAAATCCCAGACAGTTGTTTTTCAAGGCAATTTGAAGTGGAAACTATTTTAGGTTTGCCTGTGTTTCAGAATTCGAACTAAAAGGCAAATAAAACATCTACTGTACATCAGCAAGTCATTGAGCAAATGTTCCTCTCCAAAATGTGAAGGGAAATTGGAACTAGAAAACCATGAACAGCATCTGTAGGACACGCTGCAGATTTGTGTGTATGTTCTGCAGGTATCTCTTACAGTATGTCACACAAGGTGTCTTTTTTTGTGTGGTGAGAAAATGTTTACATTTCTGTGATGATAATGATGATGAATACTTTGAAAGTCTTCGAATACTGTTGTACACCTTGTGCTATTTGAGTATTGCATCCAAACAAAAAAATATTAAATTTGGTACTAAGTGAAATCGTATCGTAGTGACATCTTAAACTATTTGTATATCTTGTTATTAATAGTTAATTTTTAATTAATTGCCTTTATGGGCAGCTCTAGATCCTTGCAGTCATATGGTATTCATTTTCACTGCTCAGATATTTTATAATCTCCTTGTATGAATCCCAATTTAATTTGAACTCTGGTGCTTTACTGAACCATATTGTCTTACCCTGTGCATACTGCTGTATGTCCTCTGTAGAAGGGCTGTTCTCTCTAAAGATAAATACTTCAAACCAGCTTGGATTAGCAAGCAGAAAGATTCTTGATGAACCTGTTTGGCTAGGTGAGTCACCAGAACATATCTGTAAAGTGAAGGATTAAGTGTCTTTTCACTTTTATTGCTCCCAAGTTCTTAAAAAATAAATGCCTAAATGAACAAATACCTGGAATGAAATGTTTTCCTACAATTTGTGCTTCTGAAATAAGTGTTAAACTAACAAAATGTGAACCTCACCTGAGAAATAAACATACTGTATACTATCCCCAAAAGGGTTGGTAACTAGTAAGATGTTTATTGTGTAAGAAATAAAAAAGCCCAACAGACAGCACATATCCTTTGGCATCTGTGCCATAAAATTGGACATCTCACACTTTGAAGTGATAGGAACAAGCAGAGATGTTATTTAAATTTCAAATCTTTAAAGATTCACACCTTTCACATTCCAGAACTTGGAAAAAAAGGCTTCTACAATCTTTCCTCTTGACAAGGACTGACTTTTGACAGTTTAGGATGTCTGAGCTTTGAAAGCATGCAGATGAGAAGAGACTTTATGTAAAGATGTGATAAGGTCTCCAACTGCATCCCAGTGACATGGCCTGTGACTCGGGGAAGCCTTCAATACACAATAAAACACTAAAAAACACACATTAAAAAACACAGTCAGTTCACAGCTACTCCCGCACAAGCAAACAAACAGACCACAACCACAAAGAAATTAACATTTTCTAGTCATCCTCAGATCTGGTCCCAAATAGTCTTCCTGTAAGATTATTTGGGACCAGATCTGAGGACGACTAGAGAATGCTAGTCAACAAAACAAGTCAAACAAACCAAAAATTTCTTTGCTAAGCTCTTCATGTCAATTTGAAACAAAGCTAATTACATTTCTAAGTGTGGAAAAAATTAACACAAGTTCAACACATTGTTTTATATGGATATAGCATGATCAATCACAGTTGAATATTTTTTCCTTCTTTCCTATTTTTGAAATGCTGCTTATACTATCTGCTCTTTATTATCAGAATCAAAATAACTTTTAAAAAAAAAAGTTCAAACTGTGTAAACCCAATTAAAAATATCTGACAATCTCTGCTTTTATTAATGATAGGCTGTTGTCTCAATACTGTATACCTCAGGTACTCATCTGATGATCATTAAAAAAGGAAATTCAGTCTCAGTGAAGCCTGAGTCTTTTCAAGATGATTGCACGTAGCAGGAAAACCTCACATCTGCCTTAATGATCACACCGACGTCGGAACTGACACTTACATCTGAGATCGCATTGGTGAAGTGGTTCAGATGGACTTCCTGAGCTCTCTCCTAATGAAGAAATATGGAGATCAGTTCATAGAAAGTAATTGTAATAGAAAATGTTTCATTGCAATGACAAAATGGTCAGGCATTTAATTAGTGTCTGCAACTTTAACAATATTTAAGATTTAACTAGAATATTTTCACTGTCTTAATATTAATATGGGCCATGAAGATTTTTATAAATAATAATAATAATAATAATAATAATAATAATAATAATAATTGCTTACACTTATATAGCGCTTTTTCTGGACACTCCACTCAAAGCGCTTTACAGGTAATGGGGACTCCCCTCCACCACCACCAAACTATAAACTATAAACTACAAACTATAACTATAAACAAACTATAAAAGTGTGGTCTTACTGGCAAAATCAAAATTAGTTTTCTCCAAATTGTTTCTGAATAAAGGCACATTAAAAGGTATTCTAATGCTCCAAAACGGACACTTTAAGGTCTTCTAAACATAGGTGGATAAATACAGGTATAAGAATAGGGTAAATTCTAGTATTACAATGCATTCCACAAAACTTTTTATGAAGGAGTGGATGGCAAGATCAGAATGCCCTCAGAATGTGTACTATAACATACACTCAGGAAAACAAATTTAAAACATCTTTGGCTTTTTGCATTTCCAAGTTGCAGCATTTCTGTTAAATGCTTGGCTGACTGAAGACTTGGATTGTCGGTCACACAGACTGCTCTCAAGGCACATTATCTTCCCCCAGAAGGCAGCAGGAGGTCCCTGGCAAATTTACATGCATTTCCCTTCTGTGAAAATCACACACAGAAGGAACTTCACCACAACACATCGTACAGAAAAGATAAACAGAAATCACACAGGTGGGGCCTGTTAAAATGTGAGCAGTCTGAGCAATATTAATCCAAACAGGATATGAGTAAAAGAAAAGCAAACAAACACTACATTGTGTGACTCATTTAAGTCCCACTAGAGAAATAAGGTGAAGCAGTTATGGACAGTTTAAATATTGCTGTTATATGAACGTCTTCACTTGGTATTTTGCATTGATAGAGAATTGAAAAGAACTGAAAGAGTTTCTTTGCGGATGTCAGTTCTCTGTTGGTATACAACACTGCTAAGTAGGATTCTTCTGCTCTGTTAGTGGAATTTCAGTTCTGGGAAAACATTAAAAATAATATATTGAATTGCTATTGTATCATTTGGATAAATAAATTATATTATCATAGAAATATACTTGGCATATATTCACATGGTTTCTTTAAATGAATGCTAGTAGAGTCCTTATAAGAAATAGGTGTGTGTTAAAATCTGTTCCTGACTAAATGCAAAACAATGGGATGAAATTGAATGTAAACATTCCTACACACGAATCACGTTCAACAGCAAACCGGGCACTGTATTCTCTGGCACTCAGAAGACGGGGTAGAAAATATGATACACCTGTTATGTTCAATTTCCTTCAATTGTGTGCCAAAATACCTTTACAAGTAGTTATTTTTAAAAATGTACTATACGATAAGTATATGTGCCTGAAGAATCTGAAGTGATTTGCTAATAAACTGAAATGAGCTGAGCTAGAGTTCTAGTTCTAGAGTTCTCAATGTTGCTCCACTTTCCAGAACTCACTTCTGGATGGACTCCATCTTGGGCTCCACTGTGCTTCCCCTCTCTCTGATTGGCTACAACTGTTCCATCTGTCTCTCTCTCCTGAACAGGCTCCTGATGGGCAGATGTGGGAATCCAAAAGTTTAAAACTTCCCTACATTTTCAAAGGTGAAAGGACCTGGATTTTATGTCCTGGAGAACTGGTTTGGCGTCTGGCCTCCAGATAAGACTGAAGTTTAGTTCTTGAGGGGCCTATGTAATACTGAGAAAATTTCCCTGAATTTTCAGGTTTGAGAATGAGGTACCTATATAAGGACTCTGTGTAGACTATTAACGGAACTGTTTACCATTTAATGACTTCATTAAATGTAGTTCTTCATTTATCACTAAAATTCCTCCCTCAAAAGGAAGCCTAACACAATTTGTTATAAAGAGAGATATCACACTTCCCTCTTTAATTAATCCAACAAATTGCATGAACTGAACCTTTTAGAATGGAAATAAGATATAGACTCGGCTCCTCACATTCTAAACATCATACAGAAATATTATCAGTAACAACGGTGCAGACAAAAGATTAGAATAACTGGGTAAAGAAATAAGAGAGACACCTGGGAAGTGAGATAATATCATTTCTTGTTTTTGTATTTTTGCAAACTATGCAGACTAGTGGCTTGAAGTTGGCTTTCCACCCAAATATATAAAGATGCTGCCTGTCCTTGGTCAGTAAGATAAAGGGCATGTACTGTATTTGGTAAAGCTGCTGGCTGTACGCCCAGAACGTGAAAAGAACTGTTGTCTAGTCTGCAACTTATATATAATTTGTCAAGTGTTGCTGTCTTATCACTTGTTTAGAATGTGTCATAGTAACTGGTTTGTTTTAAGGTATAAAGGACAATCTTCAGCTACTTATTTGTGGTTGCAAGCCGGACTTCCATATGCATATGAAATAAAGAGACTTCTGCTTCACAGACACCTGAACACGGGTAAATGAGGGACACCACATATATTGAAAGCAAGAGCTTTGACACAAGTGTGGTTCATGCCATAATTACCTTGAATTCAAGACCTGACCCAGACCCAGAACTGGCCTCTGGAGGGCTGGAGGGCTTAAGCAGTAAGAGGTTAAGCAAACAACCACCCAGCGTGCTTATTATGTATAAAATGGCAGACAGACTTGGTTGCCTGTAATTATATGAGTAATACAGTAATCCACAGACATTTTAACAACTAATTTGCAAACTACTGTTTAGTTATAACATGACTTCAGCACAATTGACAGACATCAGCTGACAATGTACAACTAATTTTCTTCTGCAGTGGAAAGGGGAGGGGTGTATAAATATTACAAAATGATCCAAACCTGGAATTTTATATTGGTCAATTTATTTAGCAGATATTAAACCAAAATATACTACATACATAGTTACAATCAACACGGGGAGCATAAATAATACAGGGGTCATGAATATGGCAGCTTTACACATTCCCCATAGATTTTAACTTCATATACAGCTTGTACAACAACTATACTTAAGAGATCTGTTTTCAATTTTATTTTTGGACTGGCCAAAATGAAAATATGATCCTTTTTATGCTGAAATATATTTTCTATAATCTGTTACACTGTGCAGTGAAATTACCACCAATAAAAGTCAAATTCGTGGAGCACAGCTTAAATTGTACTATATAAAAAAATTGGACTGAGCTTCACTGTCTCATTTGGAAAATACTCAACTTTCTTCAAAATAACATTTGTTGCAAACCCTTAGTTTTTCTGTATGTATCAACGGCTAAGTTGATATTTTGCAGGCAGGCATGGGTAACAACAAGGACATCATCCCTGTATTATTCCTACATGAGAAATCCTACTGTATGGACATTGACACGGTGTTCTCCACAAGGCTATAAAGATAGCGCTGTAGCTTTACTTCTGTTTTTTTTAGGAGAAAATCTACTGAATTCAGAAAAGAATTGCTACATAAAAACAAGTCCAAACTGGCTTCCTAAAAATAAAGGGAATCATGTATTTCACTTTACCTATAAAATAAGTTTTAAAATACACATAATTTACAGAAAAGGAAAAAAACAGATACCCTCTACTAATGAAAGGCAGTGCAGCCCACCTAGAATATGCATAAGAGAAAATGGAACTTCTATGCATGAAACATTGAGGTGAAATTAAATCCATGGGATTCCGATTGACGTATAAATTGATGCTTATGCTTAAAACCCCTACGTATTTATGTATCTTAGTGCTGTATATTCGCAGAATCAAAGGATTTGTTCTGATGCATTTATTACGAGGAAGAACGATGAGGCATCAAAAGCCCATGAAATGAAACATGCCAGGTCAGGTCATTACCCTTACTAACTCACACTTGATTGAACGTTTATGATTGTTTCATACTGTAGCTTGCATGTCCACATTCTTCATTTGGACTTCTCACTAGTATGGAAAGACAAAAGGGTGGTAACGATGTTGGAAACAAAGCATGTTCCTGGAATGTACTGAAAAAAAAACACAAAAAGCGTGCAATTTACCCAACACATCACAAAGAGAACACTGATGTGCACAAACAACCAACGTGGTGTGTTCCAAAATGGGCATGCCCCCTCAAAATATGTACAAACCAAAAGTACAACTAGAAAGCAAAGAAAATAAAAATAAAAAGTAGTAATAATAATGTCCTGGGAATTATTTTTTTAATCCATTCACTGTACACGGCATAATGTACCCCATACCATATTGTGTTCTTTCTCATGGACAAAGTAATTCAGACAACAGTGATTCATTGTATATTCTATAGTTTATCTATATTACATTATGAAACAGCTTCTTGCAATAATTAGAAATTGTCGTGTGGCCTGATCACTGAAAGACAGTATCTAACACAGGGTCGAGTGGGGCTTCTACAGTACTACTCTTGAGATTGGTACAGTGATTAAAAGTACAGTCTGGCGGTGGCTGGCAGATTTTCAGACTCCCATGCCTTTGGTTCACGTAGATTTCTGTCTGTAATGGAGGGTGAGGTCACCACCACTCTTCCAGATAAAATGCTTTACTGTTCGCAGGTCCATATTTGGATCCAAAACCTGTAGTAAAAAATATTCATTATTTAGTCTCAATTTATACATTTTTTCATGTCATTATTTACATAGAGGAAATATAAAATTAAAAATGTTATCAAAATGACCATTATAAGCTACTTTTGCCATTTAGCTCTTTAGAGTTGTATTCTAATCAAGAATCTAGTTAACAATCAGTGCTCAGGTAGTTATTTTATAACGGAAGAAATGTTAAAAAACCAGAGAATGCCATCTATCCTGTTTAGCAGTTAATGCAAGAATATCCATCAGCAGTTTCTTAAATGAAAACAGGGAATCGGATTCAACAACATGGGAACATGTTCCCACACTATATGACACAAAGAAACGTGAACCACGCTTGGTCATAGTGCTTTTGTGAACCTTGACCAGAATTCTTTATATTTTGTGGAACTCAATAAGAATAATAAAAATAGACATACATAAAATTAAAAAAACAACATGTAGGTGATCAGAAAAATCATTATAAAAAGTTTTACTTTTTCCCCCATTAAGGTGGGAAATAAGTACAGTTATCCTAATGGCAGTTATCCTTAACTAGAGATGAGACACACACCAATTTCTGACAAGAGTTCCAGTTAAGTTTTTCTAAGACAAGAGCTGCTCTGATAAGTATTTAGGATGGCACACCTGATCCTGACAGAGCAGTTCAATCTTCTCCTCTGCCAGCACAGCTATATCTTCCTCTTTCTCCTGCTCTCCTGGCTTCTCATTGTTGGAGGAGCTGGTGGTCTGCGACTCATTGTCTAGGTTTATAATCTTCTCGTACACGTGCTCCATGACTTTTCTCACCTGCAGCATGTCACTGGCAGAGAGTCGATCCCTAAAAAAAAAAGCATTGGCATAACAAATGATGCTCTTCTTCTAACTCATCCATCTATCCATTTTCTTACCGCTTTATCCAATTCATGAGAGAAGCCGAAGCCTGTCCCAGCAAGCAACGGGCACAAGGTGGGTTATACCCTGGATGGGACATCTGTGAATCATGGGGCATACATACACACCAAGGCCAATTTGGATGGGACATCTATCAATCATGGGGCATACATACACACCAAGGCCATTTTTACCAGAAGCCAGTTAACATACCCCTATGTCTCTGGACTGGGGGAGAAAACCCACGTGAACTAAACTCCATACAGATAGTACCCCAGGTCCAGAAATGAATCCAGGACCCCAGCAATGCAAGGCAGCAATGCTACTCACTGTGCCACCATACTGCCCTTTTCTGACTCATTCTTCCCAGTTTATACAACACATAAACAATTCATTTGCTTCACAGTACCCAGTTATGGACAAATGAACAAAAGGGAAATATGGATGGAATTTGAAATGCTTAAATATTGATAATTTTATGCTACCAATTTCAAAAGAAGTCACCTATCCTACTGCAGTACTTTACAAGATAATCAGTTCTCAGTTTGGTTAGCTTATTACACCTCTCTTGGCAATGTGTAGGAACTCCATCCTACAATCTGATATGGCTTATAATTCAAGTTTAATTTGTGTATGACAAGATGTAAACATCTGTCTTGGTGTAATGCAATCACAAATGAGTAAACTTACTTCTTTAGAGTCTTTGCACCAGAAGAGGAGTGAGGCTGGAGGTAGAATGGGATTTTGTTGAATTTAGGCATATTTTTCTGCAAAATAGAAAAAAAATGCTAGTTGTAAGCAATGGGCCACTAGCTAGCATTCTACCATCTGCTACGCACATTGTTTTTACCACCAGCTAAAGCTAATCCTGCCACATGAGCATCACTGTGAAATGACACTTGTTCATTTTTGTATGTGCTCTGATTCATGTTAACAGCTGCCTTAAGTGATGTTATAACAGTAACTGAGATTGTCAAACTTTCACTCTGTTGTTCAAGAAATGCAACCAACTTGGCTTTCTTTTGTTTTGTTTACAAATACTTTCCATCACTTCAAATTAACAAGAGTGGTACTTTTGTGAGCACGCTAGTAACTCATTTATGGAAAAAAGTCCATCCCTCTCAGGAATCTAATGTACAGATTGAGTACAGCTCTACGTACATCCACAGTGATATCAATAACCCATTGTGGAACAGTCTCATTTAGCAGCATGGACTCTGTTTCACCACCTGAATCTCGACACAGTAACCTGTAATGAAAATAACAGAGATGACAAAGAGCTCTGTTTGCGGGCAATCACTGTAGGCTAGAGAAACACATTTGACATCTTTAAAAGGAAATGACATGTTTGAATTGTTTCTTTGATGCTGCAAAATCTTTCAAAGGGATAATAAAAATGTTTATAATTAAACCTCAAATATACAGTAATTACAACCAACAGTATTTAACAAATGCTAGTAGTACTTTATGAATACTGCATGTCTGATACTATTAGCAGCACTGATAAAGAATCCAAAATGAAAGTGGAACTACCAGGACACTTACCTGAAGAGAGTCCTTCCTCCTGCTTCCCCAAAAATGACTGGAGTGTGTGGTGGAACCTGAAAATACCCATTTCCTTTCTGTATCCTGTTTTCCTGTTCCCCGTTAACTAGAAAAGAAAGGAAATTACACACAGGACAATGTCTGAATCCAGTAGAGTATTACATAAAAATGAGAACTGGAAAATAATTCACAATTAACATTTAAAACAAACAACTGGGATTGTTAAGTTGGCTTTTTCAGCCATCTTCTCTGTTTTTTATGTTTTCCTACATGAACACTGGGTTTACTTTATGTCATACTAATAATACTTGGCATATGTTAATGATTGTACAATAACCTACAAGGTTTTCAAAAAAGAATTAAATATAGATATAAAAAGGCAACAACAAAAGAAAATAAATGTAATAATCATGAAAGAAAGAAACAAAAACAAAGATGAACTTCACGCATAGCATAGGATCTACCTATAGAAGGCTACACAAGCACAAAATACCTACCATGGTTAATTTCATTTTCCTCTTCATCCATTGGGTTGATGTGCGTTCTTGGCCAGTACTCCAACAAAGCTTGAAGAAGCAGTCCACCGAGATTTACTGGCAACAAAAAGGAAAATTAACTTTACAGGGCTTTCAATGCATTCACAATGGATATAATTTCATTTGGAATTCAAAGCAGAGGTAATAAAACAAGCAATATATTCTTCGGTCAAACCTCCTGTTAATATGTATGGAAAATAATTCCTGAAACACAAGTAAAAACTACAAGGTAGTGCATTAATAACCAAGAACAAGGCAGTCCTTGAACAAACAGTTGTGGCAGTATGGACCTAGCTACACAGTGATGTTGTTGAAACTGGTACCCTGACTTCTTTCAATAAATGGCTGGATGAGATCCTTAGATATACTATGTACAAACTAGCAATGGGCCAAATAGCCTTCTCTCAGAAGAGACCATTCTTTTGCTCGTGGCGTGCCGAAAAATATTTTGTCCATACTATTTCTGCAATGAGCACATCAGAGCACCAACTTCATGAAGTGTCAGTCAGTGAAAGATTGATCCTCATAATTTATACAATTTACTAAAGTTTCAGTTACATTATGGCCGGCAGCCATATCACCCTGCAACTCACAACTGGCAACCCACCCACAGAAGCTAAGCAGGTGTGAGCCTGGTCAGTACCTGGATGGTAGACCTCCTTGGAAAAAAGTAAGGTTGCTGCTGGAAGAGGTGTTAGTGGGGCCAGCAGGGGGTGCTCACCCTGTGGCTCATGTGGGTCCTAATGCCCTAGTGTAGTGACGGGGACACTATACTGTAAACAGGCGCCGTCCTTCGGATGAGACGTAAAAACCGAGGTCCTGACTGTGGTCATTAAAAATCCCAGGGTGTTTCTCGAAAAGAGTAGGGGTGTACCCTGGCATCCTGACCAAATTTCCCATCGGCCTTTATCAATCACGGCCTCCTAACAATTCCCCTCTATAAATTGGCTTCATTACTCTGCTCTCCTCCCCACTGATAGCTGGTGTGTGGTGAGCGTTCTGGCGCACTATGGCTGCCGTCGCATCATCCAGGTGGATGCTGCGCATTGGTGGTGGTGGAGGGGAGTCCCCATTACCTGTAAAGCGCTTTGAGTGGAGTGTCCAGAAAAACGCTATATAAGTGTAAGCAATTTATTATTATTATTCTAAATTGTTTAATCCTTTCATTATTTTTTATTTTCTATACAGAAACAATTCTTTGGCAATCTTATACATTTTTTAAAGGTTCAATTTGAGAAATCTAGATTTTGTAGTACAAAACAATGTTTTGGCGTGATGTTTGCATGGAAAGGAACAAATGATATTAGTGATGAGAAACAAGTAGTGTGCATTAAAGATTCCTAAATGATAAGTTTAATTTTTCTTTGAGTCAACTGATGCTCATGCAACTCTTTTAACTTCTTCTGACGAACATGTCTTAGTCTTTGAGCCAATCCTAGCCCAGTAAGGAGAGATGCTGAACAAAAGGAGAGAAGGAGCACGTGTTTTTTCAACAGCAAAAGCCTTATAAACAGACCCTCACTTCGTGCATCAGGACACAAGATGTTACACTAGTTATCAGCAAACCTTCCATGTGCTCATGTTGACTTGAATATGGCACCTCAGTACCTGTCTGAATCAAAACCTGTTTACATAGTAATATATTAACATTTAATATGCCCAAATGCTAGCAAGATGAAAGATGAAACACACTTCTCTTTTACATTCAGTAGATGCTGTACCCAATAAACACTGCTCTATTCCTTGACCAAGAGCTGGCCAGGCATATCAGGTTTTATTTTTACTTCATCACCAATCCAAATTTCCTTGGAGTGATGCCTTTCATTATGCACGGAATAGTTTCAGATATGTACCGTAATTTCACATGTGCTGGCTGCAGCAAATTAGAATATTAATTGATCAGTCTGTCTAGTTAATTTCTTAACAGTTACATTCATTCACTTTACGATATAGAACATAATGCTACAAAGATGTACTTTACAGCTCCACTTACGTTTTGGGTCAGATCCATCGGGACTACTGAATCCAGCATCCTTGGCAGAGACCCAGGCAGCAAAACAGTCACTCTCATCCAAAGTGATTGTCAACATCTGGGGGGGGGGGGGGGGGCGAATCAATAAAATCACAATCTTGTGGAGTTTCAATAAGCACTGTTTCTTCTTTAATTAAGTAAAATCCCTCCAAAAATAAAGTCCAAAATATTGGAGAATAAAGAAAAAACTATTTTGAGAACTGATATTTCTATTACGTACAGCATCATTTTTATCTGACTCATGAAATCCATTATGCTGTACATTTCTGCTAATTAAGGGACATGTCTGCAGCACACACTCAGTACAACCCCCTTTTACTATGCAATGCAATAGCAATTCAGCACTCACTCACACACCACTCACTCTATGTACAAAGAAAACAAGGCAGGACATAGACTTCCAGCAATTTCACAGAACCCAAAACACAACTCTGGGACTTCCCTATCGTAATATGAACAATGCAGTCTCAAACACATACTAAAAATGATTTGAATCTAAAACAGATATCTTCACCATTGTGTTAAAAACAACTACACCAGTTTCTTTATCTTAAACTGCAATATAAGGTGCCTTGCAAAATGTTTTTCAGACTCTTGCATAATTGTCACTACTTGTTCCTTTACAGTTCGCAGTCATAACACTTGGAAGTAACAATTGATATTTGTTATATCCACATCCAGTACTGCACATTCAAAGCAAACAAAAAAACAAAACACACATTGATAATATTGAAGAAAATGGAAAAGACATGATTGCATAAGTATTCAAGCCCTTTGCTGTGGCATGCCTAAATTTACTTAGGTGCAAAAAAATATTTTCGCGAAAGTAACATCTTCAAAAACAACCCAGAGTCAAAGTTTGAAGGCATAGAAAAGGAAGAAGGGTATAAAAACCCTTCAAAGCCCATTATCATCTCTGAAAATGGTGAGGTTGATCATTAAATACTGCAATATACCCAAACACTACCTAGGTCAGGCTGTCCTATATTATTCAGATGGGCAATGACTAAATTGGAACGGAAGAAGATGTCCTTGGGTTAAAAATATTCAGATCACTGCACAATGGGGGGCTTGAATGGAACTGAAAGAAAAACATCTGAAAACCTTCATGGTTTCTAAGTGATGCTGCAAACATGACTTAATGTTTTGTGATCAGGCAAGAGAAAACTGAAATTTTGGCTTAAATGCAAAGGGTCTGAAGCAAATCCACCATAGTGCATCACTTAGTCAGCACCTTCCCACTGTAATGCATGATGGTGTCAGCATTTTATCACAGTTCTGTATCTCATCAGTTGGGACTGGGAATCTTGTCAAGACACAGGAACACAGATTGGTACTGGCAAATGTGACAAAAATACACTTTTCTGCAGGACAATGAACAAAAGCACAAAGTCAAAGTTACACCGGACTGGCTTGAGATTAAGAAAGTGAGTGTCCTTGAGTAGCCCAGCCAAAGTGCTCTCGTAAATTCATTCGATCTGATGTGGAAAGACATGAACACTGTGGTCTATAAGATCCCCAAGCACCCTGAAAGAGACCTGAAGCAAAAAGACTTGCTGCTATAATTGCTGCCAAAGGTTCTTTAACCCAGCACTGAATTCATAGGTCTAAATACTTCTGCAATCAACACATTTCAGTTTTTCTCTTTAGTCTTTGTTATCATTTACTGTAACCTATCTTAACCTTAGTCTTCAGTTAGAACATTGAGCTTTTTTTTTTGAATTACCAAGATTAAAAAAACAGTGGTATGCATCATTTTCTGATTGTGTCACAAGATGTGACATTAAAGAATGGGTAAAGATACTTTTGCAGGGCACTGTACTGTATGCTAAGTGATATGTTATCCAGTATTAAGTTGGTGGAACAACAAAGTATCTCCACTGTACTGAATGCCTAATTTAGAGTATAGTAAGTTAGGGGACCTCCTACTTTAACAAAACTACGTTTACCAATCTTACCCCAGTTTTCAAATCTACAGAGAACCAGTTTGGCACGTATACCATCTTGAATCTCTTTTTGATTTCTTCATCAAATTCTACCTTCCCGAGGTCTTCCACTTTACATGCCTGGGAAAAAAAGTGCAAAATAGCAATTAGTCAAAAAGTGCTTTAGAAATCCTATATTCAAATACGATGAAGGTACACTACTCACCTTCAGTACATCCCAGTAAGCCACATTGTTGTTTGTGTCTTTGGTAAGTATGTGTCTCTTATCATTCAGTATGTGGCACTGAATTATGCTAGCTCCCCCTAGAGGACAAAATAAAACTTGTTTTGGGGTATCATACAAGCAAGGAATTAAAAGAATATTGCAGAACAAATCTTAACCCTTATTTCTAGCATTTTTAGAGTTAATTAATGTGAAAGCATACTGCATATCGCCTGATTATGAAAGCATTTCTAGTGTGTTCATTTACTTTTTACCCCTTTACTGGTACAAAAATGGATCTAAGCATCACAATACACCATAATTATGTTCATAATGAAAGGAACTTGAAAGGCAAATGCTTTTAGGATTTTGTTATTTTTGGCTTGTTTTGTAATGAGTTTATTGTTTTGAATTCCCACAAGTATGCTCAAGGTTAGCATCCATATTTAGCTTCCATAAGTATGAGTTGTAGCCCTGCTTCTAAAACATCTTATACAGCAATGTTTTCTATTGTAATAAACTGACTGCTACATTAATGGATTTAGAAATTTCTTGATTGCTTCCTAACTTGTAACATACAATTCTTAATTTTATCATTGATCATAACAAGGAGAGACCACTCTGAAATTGTGTTCAATAAAACAAAAAATAAATAAAATCAAAGCTTTTAATTTAAGTCTAAAATGAAGGTAATACACGGACGTGATGTGCATGCAAGAGGAACAAGTGATATTAATTGAAAACTCTTCCTTTTCTTTTCTGCATGAAATTAACTATAATTTTGCAGCTCACATACTGGCACAGCTCCCACCTCCAATCTCTTTTCTATCTGACTATGATTATACCACAGTTTATGCAGAAAGAAACAACAAGACCTATTTCAGAACAACTGTACTAGCATAATCTTAAGTATTCAAACTAAAATGAAATGATAAAAGCATGACTTTTTATGCAATCAGCTTAAGTCATTGATGTGAAAGCCAGAGATGCTACCTTAAGAGGGCTTTGCCATAATCAGGCTTCCCATTGATTGAATCCAATGGGAATTCAAAGGGAGTTCCTAGAAATGAACTGTCTGCTACCGCATAGCTAATTAGGCAAAAAAAACAGCTGCTGGGATAATACTGCCAAGTGCATCCATCACTGCATGTCCCTAAAAATATGAAAATCAATGCTCAGGTGCCTCTTCCAAAGGCTTAAGCAATACTTTTTTAATGTTGTTGTTGTTTGACACCACTTGAGAATAAATGAGGTGCACATACTGTACAACATATTTCTTTTTCACAACTAATTAAAAGCCTTTACCTTTGATGACCTGTTCTGGTTGTGTGCAAAGAGGTGTCAAGGGAGTGCTACAGTCATTGTCATAATCACCAGATGCTCTGAAATTGTGGATACCCTTTAGGGACTGCAATAAAAATAAAGTAAACCAACACCGAGGAAATGAAATTCCATTATGATACAAATTTATGACACAAAACAGAATCATATTTAAGTAATGGGGCTATATTTTTCATCATTAAACCCATTATCCCATTAGGCATCGACAAAAAGGTTAGGAATCAGGAATATTGCACAACCAGGTTCTGCAAGTCATTTTACATTCCTACCAGATGCAAGATCTTTTGTTAATAAAATTACATACGGCATTTCTGCTCTGCTCCTGAATGTAGCTAGAGCTAAGTAATAAAATAAAAAATCTTTAGATACATTTTATTTAAAATAATTCTCCAGATTACTGAAAACATTTCTAAATTAATTGACATGCAGGACAGTAAGGAAAGTGACGATAAGCTAAGACTTCCATAAATGCCACTGCAATCTTCAGATCTCTAAACCATGTAGGCAGGTGGTAATTTTGCTTTTCACACCCAGAATAAATCATTCTTTACTTGCTGTACATACCCATTTGTTCACTGAGGATTTAGTGGTGGACACCCAGATAGCTGGAGGAGGATCTGCTGATCTGTCCAGTTCCATCTAAACACAATTAAAGGAATAAATAATCAAGAAAAGACTCTGCACATTCTGTTACTGTTGTGAACTATGGGGGCTGGTGTTTTCTTCTCATACATTTTTATAATGTTGGACTGCAACATTTGCAATGAGGGGAAACAAAATAAAACTAAATACAGTGTGTATGTATGACTGTGCTGCATTTAGTGCAATACTTTAAGTGATGTGCTGGAGAGACTTGTTAAACACATTTGTTCTACATAACTTTCCAAAAAAAACTATAACCCATTTCTTCAGGACTGCATAGCCTGATATGGCTCACAGTTTAAACGAAGGTAGCACTCCTCACCTTCAGAACTGGGGCTTTTTCCTCACAGATGAGAACCCTGATGTCGGGACTCCGGAGGTCTGTACAGTAGATTTTTCTGTCCCGTCCCCCGGAGTAAACGTGGGTGAAGGCTTCATTAACCTGGAGAGCCCAGACTCCTTCATCATGTACTCGGTACGTGGCTATACACCTCTGCTGACCCAAGGACCACAGGCGGATTGTCCCATCAGAGCTGCCAGATAAACACTGTTCCAGAGAGAAATTCAATTTTCAATCAATGCCTACTGCTAGTCCAAAAATATATAGAGGCTCATTCACTGTCATTTCAGTGCAGGAATTGTGTTTTTTGATAAAGTTATTGATTCAGAAACTGTCACTTGCTCATATGGAGCCATACCTTCACATCTTTTGCAGAAACTTGTGTGCTTTTCAGAAACAATGTTATCAACTGCGTATCACGAGTGGTTGTGATGATATCTGTAAAATTTATTCTTTCTACTTCTTATTTGGAGTTCTTAGAAAAGCACAACGATTTTGTGAAAACCATTAATGTACAATATTAATAAAACGGAATTATTTCCTTGCAGATTTAGCCACAAGGATCATAAAGAGTCCTGCAAATAGGATGGGATGCATTTCAATCCATCACTGCAATGCAGCAGCCATCTTTCTGATGCATGGCACACATTTAGCACCAGGAGCTAAATGTGAGAAGCAGGAGAAGTGAGAAATAATTTCACTGATTGGATGACGAAGGACATTTATGTAAACCAGATTGTGTTAGCACAAAGCAGAATTCAGCCAGGTCTCAGGGGTTAATGACCCTTACTCTTGCAAAGTGTGCCTGGGAATCTTTAACAGTCAGAAACTTGGCTTAATGGCTCATATGAAAGAAAGCACCTCTTGCAGCACAGTGAACCATTTCAGAAATTTCCTTAAAACATCAAACAGGTTTAAATGTTCCATCAGGTGATAATTTTCAGCATCTTAATCTACAATGTGACTTGAGAACAAAACCATGTCTTTACTGATGTTGTCCTTCAACTCAAATGATAAAGTGATATTTATGTTTCAAGCGTGGCAATTTGTAAAATTACCTATGTTTCAGGATTTGCATGACCTCTGACAAGCCACATGACCTAAGCGGTTTAATTTATTTTCATTTCTTCCTCTTCAAATCAGAATAAATAATACACATTGTGCTACAAAACACAGGCAGATAAAGACTTCATTAAATCACATTTATTTAAAAGAACCTAGTCTATTATTAACACAAACATTTTATTAACCTTTATTAATGAGGCTGCCAAAACCTTAGATGACCAAGTTTCTTCACCAACCACCAAACCACTTGAAAACATAGTATTCTAGAATAATAGATGTGACTGTACATGTAGATGTAGTTTCTTTGTTACCTGTGTTCCATCTCTGTTTAATAGTAATGATTTCACATTGTCTGTGTGTCCTTTCAGTTTCATTAGTTTCGCACAGGTCCGAGGGTCCCAGACTCTCAGCACCTATTAGAGAATAAAGTAAACAGCAGACAGATGAACACAATACAAGATGCTAAATGATCTCTCCAAATATTTTCTGAACAATGAATTGCACACAGTGCATACCTAAGGTGACATTTGATCATTTAATTCAATTCATTCACAACTGTCAAAACAAACACGTTTTCAGAAAATACTAAACAAGCCAAGACAAACATACTGTACAGAGTAAGACATCTAGCAGTGCTAGGCATCATCTTCCTTTTACGAAAAAGGCATCAGATCTAAGCATGCATAGTTTATCAAACTCTAAATCAAGACTAAACACATTCCAGCTTATCTAATGAACCAATCTGGCAACAAGAAAAAGAGAAAAGGGAATTACTTGAATTTACTATGAAACACAGAAAAGTGGGAATGCCACCTTTTCTGTGACTTTGTGAGACTTTCTAGCAAATACAGAGTTACTTAAGTCACACACTGTAAAAATACAAATGTAATGTCTGGTGACTTTCCTTTCTATATAAATTTATAAATGTTATTATACCCTCTATTCCGATAGCCTAACAGGATAAAGAAATAAATCTTTAAAATACAGCTGAGGAAGAACATTCATTTTTATTACATAAAGTTGAGTTTGAAGACATATACATGGGTTCCAAGTCAGCCAGTTTAATGTTACAGTTAAAGCTCATTGTGATTGCAGTGTTTCACCATCAGAGACAGGCCCCATTTCATTTCTCTATGGCAAACTTTGAAGTCAGTATTGCAGATGTGGACCAATTAATTTTGTACTCTAGTGGGCAAAAAAAACAACAAAATAAACCTTTTCAGTGGACCCAGAAACAATTACTGTTCCCATCTGATTCATGGCAAGACTGTAGATTGAGTCCTTGTTCCCACTCAAGGAGGAAGCTGTTTCAGAACAGAAAAGAGGAACAATACAATTATTTTCTGACACTGAAGCTTTTGAAGACTGATAAGCAAGGCACTGACAGTGAAAAACGGGATTGAATGATACTGTTAATATGCCTTCTGAGTTTTTCCAATCAATATATTCCAAAGAAAACTGCAGTATCCACTGATTAATTTTAAAACAATGCAAAACAAAGCCACCTATTCCTGCTGAGAGTTATGACAATGTGGAGCCTATCACAGTGTAGGGTATAAGGCAAGACCAGACACTAGATGGGACACCTGTCCATCACAGGATACACACACATACAGTACAATACAGGGACAAGGAGGGACATTAGAGACTAGGAGACCACTTCAGAGAACATGTTAGGGCTGTGAAAATTAAAGATTTCTCCAAGCCCATAGTTTCTCATTTCACCTCAGATGGCCATGATCACACTGATCTCTCTGTCTCTGTTCTTAAAGAAGGGTTTCTCAACTCCCATAGCAGGAAAACAACAGAAACGCAACTCATCCTGAAACTAGGTTCACACCTTCCCCCTTCGCTCAATGACCGACTTATTTTCGAGTAATCTTCTCTATTCTCATGCAGGTTTTGACTTCACACCTTTCTCCACCCCTCTCCACTTTGCACTTCCTGAGTGGCCTCTCCCCTCTCCTCCACTTTTCTAGATTTTGTTATCCTATGCTATTTAATCTTTGCAGTCTTCCCTGTCTTTCTCACACCTGAAGAAGGCTCCACAGCCGAAACGTTGGGTTTAATTTCTTTTCAGCTTGGAATAAACCCGTTACCTGTTCCAGTATAGGAACAATGTAACCTAGCACCTGAAGAATACCCACACAGACATGAAAGGAACATGCAAACTGTACACAGAAGGTTCCTCAGAATGGATCTAAGAGCTACTGTATAAGACAGCAGCACTTACTGTACCACCAACCACTAGGTAAAAATACATAATACCACATAAGAAAAGGATTTTAAAATGGAGATAAAATTAACCCATATCTATAGTCTGTGATTTTGCAAAGGAGATCATGCAACCTTTGCAATGCTGTAAAAGCTAGGGTATATTGAAAATAACAATATCTCACTTATCTGTAACTGAATTTTAATTTCATGTAACTTAAACAAAATCAGAATTAGAATCAGATACTGTGCTAAGTATTCAAAAGGTTTAAAAACTGAAGTAGTTGTTTCTTATCAACTACTGCCACACTTTTCTACAACATACTAAAGTTTGCAGAACATACAGTACGTTTCTTATGGCATACTTACTTGTAACTGTGTTGTTTGAGGCAGTCAGTGCTGTTAATGTATTTACATCCCAAAGGAAAATCTGTCTATCCAGTCCTGCAGATGCCACCAATTCCTTGTCTTTTGCATATGCTAAAGCTTTTACGTAGTCCTACACAAGGAAATAATATAAAAACTATACAAGAACAAAAGAAAGTTTGCAAACGACAGAAGGCCATTTGGCCCATCTAGCAAAACCATTAAGAATTAAGTAATTTTCTGATAAATGATACAAGCATATATTTTAATGTACAAGCATTATATTACAAGCATATATTTTAATGTACTGTTCTGTGAACAGTACGGAGTTACACAATGCAGAATATAAGCATTCAGCCATGTTGAAAAATGCATTTCTGAGAATTATACATCAAGAACTGTCTGAGTATATTTCAAACCAGATGCTGTGGAAATGCACATCTATATCTGAGGTAGACATTTCTTTTTTTATAATGTATTCTAAAGACACAATGTATAGCAATATATCTGCTTAAATTAAAAAAACAAAGTTTATTATAAGCATCATGAAATTGAATTTGCAACTGCAAAGATCACTTCCAAATGGCAGATGGAAGTAACAGGAACAGATCTGGCTCAACTGATAACGGTTTGCAAAATGTATCTATATGCTTCTTACAAGTAAGCTTCTGCTCGCCTGGGAAAGCACAGCTGCTGCCTGCAGCAGCAACTAGTCATCCCTATAAAAACTTAGGGCTCTCCTTAATAGGTATGAGGATAGAGCTGGAATCAAAAGGCACACTAGTGGGAGCCTTGATAGCTTGAACATGATGACTGCAGGAGAAGCCCCAACAAGCTTGAGTGCTGTAAGACTAATGAGATAAAGGAGCAAGTAATAGGTTTATTCCATGCTGAAAAGAGAAGAAAGAAAATACAACGTTTCGGCCATGGAGCCTTCTTCAGGTTCCTCACACCTGAAGAAGGCTCCACGGCCAAAACATTGCGTTTTCTTTCTTCTCTTTTCAGCATGGAATAAACCTATTACTTGTTCCTTTGCAGCCTACACATGCTGACGCAGCTACCCACCTGAACTAATGAGATAAAGTGCAGCAGCTTGTTTGGAGAAAAGCCGCAGAAAGAAAGTTTTCTTTTTTTCCTTTCTTTGTGAGCAATAAAGAGCACTTTTGTGCTATTTGTTTCTGGCACATGCTTGTGTAATCATTTTTTCTCGAGCCTGTTACAGCAGTGTTCTTCACATTTAGGCGATAGCCTTGTTCTTCACTGTGACCACAACAAATGAGCTGTCTCAACAATTCTTTATTTCAAATGCGAGTTATGTTTACTTTACCTTGTGAGTCCGCAACGTAGACATGCAAAAGCCTTTATGTGCATTCCAGACTTTCACTGTGGTGTCCGAAGAAGCTGATATTACTAAAATAATAAAAACATTATTGCTCATTTCTTATGTTTATCTTAGTATTTAACTAGATAAATTTGTAAGAGGAATTCATGCTTTGATTAACCTCAGTTTATAATTCAATGATATACAAATTGATGGAAATAAATTGATATGAGGAAAAAATAGCACAATTTAAAATATTCAACAGTGAATAAAATACTCACAGGTTTTTCCATTGCAACACAACACAATGTCATTCACCCAATCTGTATGATGCTCCATGGATGCTATGTAGGGATCTTGCTGCAATTTAAACAAGAAAAATGTGTTAGGACACATTTTACATTAACACACCAGTAAAAGGATCCTTGAATTTCTTTTAAGATGAGATGATTAGATGACATAGATTACACCTGTAATAATCTGTGTCATCCAGGTTAAACCACATTTTCCTTATCAAAGCAAGGATAACGAAGTTGCCCAGTAAATAAGAATCTGCATTTGGCTTCTAGGAATTACAAAACATAAGATACTCAAAATACAGTTTACATAATTCTGTATTCATAAGTCAACTTCTTATTTAACTGTAGTACTGCTACACACATGGAAATGGCAATAACAATAAGAGACAAGACAGACTTTACTTAAAAGGGGGTAATTAAGGCCCACTTTACATTATTTTCAAAATCCAAAGGCTATGGCTTCTCCTCAATATTTTTTCAATGAATGACCACTTACTTTGTGCTGGTTGACACTCCATATCCTAATGATGGAGTCCCTTCCTGCCGTGAATAGCCGATTCAGAGCCGGGTCCAACTGTAGAGCATTTACCCCATTGCGATTGTATTTCTCCACCTCATCTCTTATTACATAGGAAACCTGCCAAAAAGCCATAAGGACTTAATAAGAAAAAGTATTATCAATCTGAACAATCATTCTTTCACGTCTATGTGTTGACTATCGTCTATATCAACATGCCTCATCATCGGTAGAACTCCAATTAAGAAATTACTTCACCAGCAGAATTAAGAGGGAAATTACAGTGAGTGAATTAAGAATAAAAATTAGAACATGTTTTAAAAGGAACCATTCTAAACAATGGTATCTCCTACTGCTCAGTGTCCCTGGTCACCATACTATTCATACTGGTATAGGAAAAAGTGTCCAGAGGAAAGACTGCCACATACTGGCTCACTTACACCACAAACCTAGTGTAATGCTCTGCCTTCTTTAGTTTCTGTGATCTGTGGAGATAAGTCTACAAGGTGCTTAGACTGCTGCCTTGAAGAAGGTGGCAAGGAGCAGTACAGTATATCAACCTGTTGCTTTCTTATTACTTACAACTTTGTTTTTAAATACACCTGGATGAAATGGTACCTACATCTTTTTGGGTGGTAACTAATTTGGAAGAGTTTGTTCACTATGTCCGTCTTCATTTCCCTACCGTCACAACTGTGACCATCAAAATCCACCTCATCAACGCATATATATTTGTCCAATCAGGATTAACAGCAGAAGCTATATCATTAATACAGTTCATGCTAATACCGTCTCTACAAATCACTATCCTTACAACTCAGTCAAGCTCATCTGCTTGATTCAATGGTGCAGAAGATCATGAATCCGAAAATTTGACTGAATAACTGAATGACTGAATAATACTCGCACAGGTGTGATAAGCAAGTCTAATATTCATGAGGACAGGTGCATACAATTTGAAAACATCATCTCAAATGCATATGACCTCATGTTCACAATTTCCATTCTTGTAAAATACCTTATGTACATAAATATTCCAGAACCTCATCACAAAGTACTATTAACAGTCATTTTATTGTGCTTTATTTATTATTATGAAAAGCATAATAGACATCAGACACAAAGGTTTAGATTAGCACAGAACAATCCTTAATTATCACATACAGTAGTACTATTAATACAAAGATACATTAAAAATAAGTTCTATATAAAAGGAGAACAAATATATTTCGTCCAACACTACTGAGAACCACTTAATGTTACTTGCATAATATGAGGCCCACAAAGCATCTTAAGATCTCTCTCCTTCCAATAAAAGTTTCATCCCTACATTTCCTTTTTGTATAGAGCTGCCAATTTGTTTCTTATATATACTTTCAATACGGAAGCATCAGTTATTTGTGTCATGACTCTCAGCAATGACTCACATACCTAAAAAGGGAGATCAAGAAGAACACGCTAACTGAGCTACAAGCTACACAACAATTTACAGGAGAGTTACTGTTGACTGGAAGAGTGGCATGCTTCTAACTGGTGTCACCACAAAACTGCTGACACCCAAGAAGCTGTACGAATCGCTGCTTGATGAGCCAGCAAAGTTATGAAACAAAGTTGAATGTACTCATGAAAAGGTTAAAGAAAGGAACTTCAGATTCCCCAACACCAAGGAACACCACCTCCTCTGTGGCAGAGGTAACGTCATACATGGCTGCCTCTGGAAACAGCAGACTCACCTGTACTGATGTAAATACAGCCATTGATAACAGCAACAAAATTAATTCTGACGTTTACAGATAGGATTTTTAACGCTAGTGTAGAAGATGAATCAATAAGTATTAAATCTTCAGCATGCAACATGATGATGACCTAAAACATATCACCAACGCAACCAAAGAGAACATCAGGAAAAACCATCGAAAACCTTAGACCGGCCACTGGAGCGTACAGTTCACAGGCTGAAGAACAAATTGAAGGGATACACATAAGCACAAAAGTGGCTACGGCAACGCATCTCAAATGACTGCACTGAGTTTGGTGTGCTTAATGTCTCACTGATAAAATGTCGTTATTGCCTTGATATGATATGAAACTAAATACTGATATTTACTCTGAATTCACTGGGTTAAACACACAGTATTCTTTTGTTCTAATAAGATCAAATGTGTGTGTGGTTATCTAAATATAAAACATATATTCTCTTCATTTTAATGGCATGTTGTCAATTACAAATTGCTGGACCCTAAGGCAAAAATATTAGTGTTGACTTTGCTGTCTCATAATTTTTGGAGAGCGCTGTGCATGCATCTGTGAGCCAATTTAATAATAAATTCACATGCTCTTTTCCAAACTCTTAAAACAGAGCTCCAGGGTCCATTCACACTATTACTTTGCTCTAAAAGGTTTTAATTACATTTCCATTACTTCTTCCCAGTCAAACTGTCTGTGACATTGTAGCTCTTAATCAGTTTGGGGAGAGAGGCCCTGTGCAGTGAAGCCCATTTCTCCATAATGGTCTGAGGCAGAGACATCCAATGAAGTGTAGTGCACATTTATTAATGGGTGCTGATATTTCTTTCAAGAAAAAATACCCCTACAAATTGAAATACTGAGCAAAAATGAATATAAAACACCCGAAACAACTGTTAGTACACCTTGTCAAATGATTCTCCAGTTTCTGTTATGATACACACTTGCTACCAAACAACGGCCCATCTCTTCTGTTTTTCTGATGAAAACATTTTGCGCTTATTGACCAGTTTTACCTGCTTTCTAAGAAAAGCTGTTGCCAATGTTGTAAACAAGAAAATTAAACCTTACGTGGGACGGGATCTTCAGTTAGAGACAAAAAGTTGTTGTACAGTACGCACAACTTGATTGTGATAAAGGCCATTTCCCATAAATGAACAGGGAGAAAAAGTGAATAACAATGGAGTGGCACAGTGGCTAGCATTGGTTCCTCACAACAATGGGGCCCGCGGTTCAATTCCTGAGGTGCTATCTGTGTAGAGTTTGTATGTTCTCCCCGTGTTGACGTGAGTTTTGGCCGGGTACGTTGGTTTCCGCCCACAGTCCAAAGACATACTGGTGTGTGAGTGTGTTTGTCTCTGTCTGCCCTGCGATGGACTGGTGTCCCATCCAGGGTGTACCTTGTCCTGTGCACGTTGCTTGCCAGGATAGGCTCCAGCTCCCTCGTGACCCTGAATTGGATGAATTGGATAGAAAACGGACGGGTGGATAACAATTTCACTCTACTCAAAGAATAAAAAGACCTTATATAAACAAGCAGTGTGTGTGTGTACCTAATTGGCTGTCTTGCAGCCTACATGTGCAACTATTATCAGCTCCCCAGAGCACTGTGCTGATAAACACCGGTAACTCAAAATAAAGGAAACACCAACATGAAGTGTCTTAATAGAGCACGAGTCCACAATGAGCCGCCAGTACAGCTTTAATGTGCCTTGGCATAGATTCTACATGTGTCTGGAACCCAACAGCAACACCATTCTTCCAAGAGAAATTGCATCATTTGATGTTGGTTGATGGTGGTGAAACTCCAGAATCTCCCGAAAGTATTAAACTGAGGTGAGACCCGGTGACTGGGACAGCCATTCAGTTTACAGTGCACTGACCACTCGAGCCCTGTGGGGCATATACATAAGTGCCATGTACTTCTCCACTTGTGGATAGGGGCATTGACATCCTGGAAGATGAGGATAGGATTTCCATAGGATGAAAGTGATCACTCACAATGGCCTTGTATTTATTTGCATTTACTTTGACCTCTAAGGGCTTCAGAGTACCTAAACCATGCCAGGAAACCACCCCACTCTCTAACAGAACTGCCAGAAACTGGGAAACAATCACTCGAGCCTCTAGCCTTCTTCTGGTGTGGAAGTGTTTGCATGACTCACACTCTGTGCATTCCAAAATTAGTGCCATGTACTTGTCCATTTGTTGACAACAGGATGAAGGATGACTCATTTAACCATATGACATTTTTCCGCTGATCAGTAGACCACTGCCTGCGTACTTTGTAGCACTTTACTCGCAAAAGTGAACTGTACTTGATGAAACTGCCTGCTCATGCCTGAAACTGACATTTGCAGTCAACTGATTCAGAGCTGCTGGTCTGTGTCGCCTTGCGTTCAGCATGTTGAGCAGTCTCTATCACTGAAGCTCCTGCCGAATGTGCCCCAACAACCACCCCTCTCTCAAAATCACTGACACCTCTTCTTTAAGCCATGATAGCCAAAACAATGGGCCGTGGGGCCTTCCCAGCATTTTTTCCCCTTAACCTAATCATGCTGGGATGTTAACTGCTTAATTAACTCGGGGACCACACCTCTGTGAAAGCACCTGTACTTTCTATCCCCCATTTACTCACGTTTCCTTTATTTTGGCAGATACCTGTACATGTGTGTACTGTGGAAGCGTAACTAATAATATCTTTATCTGGACAGATAAGGACGTTCAGGTTCCAACATCCTGGGATACATTACGTATCGCAGAAACCAGCCTCATCGCCTTCTCTTTCAGATTTCTTCCAGTTATTACTGGGGTTTTGTAAAGAAGGTGTAGAGTTCACAAATGGTAAAACCGCAACATGTCCTGGCCGTGGAAAAAAATGAGTTAATGGCTTAGTGGTCAGCACACGCAATGTAGGGCTTCAAGAGATAAAATGTATTGATATGGTGAGAAGTGCTATAAACAGTCTCTTATTAGGCGTTTGCAATCGCAACAATTTACAGAGGCCTCCAGCTTTATTCTTTCACCTAATCAAATAAGAGATAGAACACAGAACAAAAAGATTTATGGAATGAATAATGTGTCTGACTTAAAAAAATCCTAAAAATGTTACATTGCAGTGTTGATAGCATTGCACAAAGCAAAGTCAAATTGATCAGACGACCAGAAAACACACCAGTCACATTAATTCAGAAACCAAAAAATCTTTCATATATCCTCCCTCTGCATGGATTGTAAAGATAGGTCTCCTAGTATTGTGCCATGAGGGTTCTGGCACTTCCTCCAGGTATGGAATTTTGGCCATTCCCCCAGGCAGCATTGCTCTTGGTCCTTTACGTCCTTTGGTATATATTTGTGAACTGCTTTCTTGAATTTAAACTACAATCATTCCAGTGCATTGAGGTCAGGAGATTGATCCGACCAGTCAAGAACACAGAAAGCACAGTTTTCTAAAAACACACATGTATAGATTGGTGCATTTCTTTTAATGCTCTCATTTTAATATACAAAAGATACATTTGGACTATTGCAGCTTTACTTGTAGAGTATAACACATACAAATGTACAGTACATCTGAATACTTTAAAGCAAGAGAATTGCTACGTTTTACCACAGTAAGCAATTTAATCAGTCTTACGATTGTCATTTAAATCAAGTCCATGTCCAAAATCAAGAAAAAAAAATCTGTTAATGTCTTGGTTTCATTAAAACTAAAGGACAATTTAATAATGAAATGTGTACCAGACACTAAATCACTAAAAGACCAACTTTTTTGTATTTACTACGGTTTCACATTGTGTTTCTTAACATGAGTACAAAAATATTTTACAGTCACTGTTAAGTATCTGTACATAGACTCCTGCATCAATCAAGTCAAACTCAAGCAAATCAATTACAGTATCACAAAAGACACTAGTAGTGAGTAATGTTTCTGAAGAGATAAAGTCAGGGGAGTATGCTGCCTCTAGAAACATGCGTTTCCATTATGGAATCTGAAATAACGAAGTACATTTGGATCATACAGCAGGACATACTGATCTAAAAACAGTAATTCCCAATCCTAGTCCCAGAGAAACCTTGTTTTGAACACTGAAATTAGTTGACTTTCTAAAAACTCAAAACTCAGCTCTATGCAAGCAATCATCTTTCAGAATTCATGTCATCTAGATTTAATGGTTCAAGGTGGAATTTAACCAATGGGTTTATACAGTGCTAAGAATATTTAATCTTAGACGAGTGCCTGTCTTTCCCATTTGTGTCTTTACATTGACTGATAATAATTTACACTCAAACATCAAACAAATACATCAATTAGGGTTTCAGTACTAATGAAGTAACGACGCTTAACTAATGAAGCATTCAATTAGAACAAGACAGGGAAATATTAACCTAAAACCGTCATCTTCAATTAATGCCACCCTTCTGTGAATACCTGTATAATATAATATACACTGTTTTCATATTCATAACTGCACATACACGTATAAATACGCATCACGGATCACCTACAGAGACAGGTATTTTAACGAAACATACCACGATATGTAACAAATTTACCATTTGGGAATAACTCAATTGGTGTCACCTGGATCGAAATTACTGTCCTAATCTAAATAGGTTAAGGTCATCAAAAAATGTAAAGAAAAAAAAAGTTCGTTATCATATAAATCATATTTCGCTATTCAACAAATCTTAACAGATCTGTGTTCCGCGATTAATACTGTACATCTAAACACGGATTCAACGACTAGTACTGTGAGAACCATTGAATTAACAGCTAGTTGCATAGAACCGCCAAGAACCCGGGCCTTTCACAATCTACCTTTTCTCACAGATTTAAACGAGACCTGAATGATTTATCGATTATGCGGTGATTGGCGATCCTTCTGGCTCATACGCTCAATATAAAGCTGAACCCCATTAGTCGAGCATTGCAATGCAGTACAGTTTCTAAATGTTGCAGCTACAGTACACTCATCCTCTAAGTGAACACCACCTGCCCTATTCCAGCCACATCAATGCAACTGTTCATACTAACGTCTTTTCATCTCGTTTCGCATGTTCTACACATCCTTACCCAGGGTCACTGTACTAAATTAAACCTGTACGCTTCACTCCACATACTGAGATCCGATGAAAAAACAGATTTTACCTGCACTTTTCTCCGCCCAGCAGCATTCTGCCTGTGATGAGCCGCCATCTTACATGTTGACAGCTCTACGTCACTTCCACCAAGGAACGAAGGCGTAATCTTCCGGATGGGCCTTGTCAATCAAACGAAAAACTCTGACGCTAAATGGGAGTCTTGTTACCATATAATAGAGAAAAGATGAGAATTAAACAATGCCATTAAGAACCACATTCTGGAAAAAATATTAATAATAGATAATACTCATGTCATGTGACTCATGTGACTCATGTCTCTCTGCGTATTACATTGAAAATAAAATCTGTAATTAGACGTGTAATTATTTTGCTATGAACTTGGCAAATCGTTTTCCTAACGTAAAAGAAAAACATTAATCGTTGTTGTGACTTCAATATATATCGGTGTGTGATTTTCGTAAAACAGATTATACGGTTCCTGTATCATAAAATAATATAAGAACAGTAGTTTATTAAAAAGGACGCTCGTCTTCCACCGTAAAATAACTGCGTCACTAATCGCAGATCTACGGTCACCGTAAAGTTGATTGGGGCGATAGGAGTGCACCGAAAGGAGACGCTGTACCTGTTCTGTCAAAAGCATGGAGATCCGTACCTGAACCATGTTTTTATTTTGCATTTTGTATCTAAATTAAGGGAAGTAAAGATATTTCTAGACAGGTTATAAGTCATCGTGCAACTAATGTACGGGAATACAGTACATTCATTGAATGGAGAAAGTACATAGTGTATCGGTATTTCCTTGTTCCATTGATAAACCCCAAACCCTCCCTGCTGGAAGATAATGGAATTACTGTTTAGGCACATTCTGTACGATCGGTCCAAATTATGTTCAATCTATGAAATAACGAAGGTGGCTTGTATGTTTAGATTTTGTCATGTAAAAGCTGAGATCAATATTCATAAACGTAGCATACATTTTTAGTGAAACAAATTATTAATGTCGAGGGTAGAAGGAGAAACAATATAAGTAAAATAATTTAATTTTCAGAAGTTATTTTTTATGGAAACATATAAGGTTAGCTATTCCATCTTTTTTTATGAGTTTTTTTTCCCAGTGGGGAATCAAAACATGCACTTCAAAAGCTGAACTGTGTAATACCCCCAGGAATGACGTCTTAACCCTTCAAGACGACTATGCTTCTTTTCCCACTTGTTAGAGTGAAAAAATATAAAATTATAAAACCAGATTATCATTATATAAAAACATTTGTAATTATTTATCAATAGGCTTCCAGTGGACAAAAGACAAACTGCTTGCTTGTTATTTATACACACTGTATTATTATTTGAATGTGTGATACTGAAATATATACATTTTTTGTTTGGTCATTGTTATGTGATAGAAAAATAGTCACCTAATTATACAATTATACCACACTGAGTTATACATTATTACAATTCATTGATTGTTTTAAAACTTGAGTGTCATCATGGATAAAGCCATCAGCTAAGTAAAATAGTAATAATAATAATAATAATAATAATAATAATAATAATAATAATAATAATAATAATAATAATTTCTTACACTTACAAAGCGCTTTTCTGGACACTCCACTCAAAGTGCTTTACAGGTAATGGGGACTCCCCTCCACCACCACCAATGTGCAGCCCCACCTGGATGATGTGATGTATATGAAATTATTCTAATGCCCATGGTTTATTCTCATTTTTAAGTCCAGGTAACTATTAGTTATGTATTCATCAGCATCTTTAAAATTCAAGAATAAAACTACGGAAAATTAAGGACAGGTGTGTGGAATATGATGCACTAATTTAAAGGTATTGTGCCTAGTACAAAGTACTTAACTAAGGTCATGGAGCTGCTGATATTTTAAAAAAATATCTAAGTTGGTCTAGCCATTCTGATAGTGGTGTGTGAGCAGTCACAGCCCTCTTAACTCTGTATCTGTTTTTATTTTGTCTTCTTGATTGCTCAGGTATTAAAAATCTGATATATATAAGGTACATTAAATTGATTCCAAAGTGTTTTAATTGCATTAGTCTGCCATTTTTAAAACCATGTTTGTAGAATAAAAAAGCACATTGATTTCTTAATTTAACACTCAAAATAAATCCTTTAGTTCTTGTGGCTAGCCTATTGCCAACCATAACAATGTGATATGTGCAATATGAATTCAACATGCTGTCCTATTATTCTGATTAAAGACCATTCCCTTTCATTCACATTCATGTTGTTTTCTGTATATTCCTTTGGAAATGTCAAAAAGAGCCATACATTTTAAAAAGATAATTCAGAAAAGAGTATCATCACATTAAAAAAGAGCAACTCAAATCCAGATGTCCTCTCACAGTTTATCTAGAGCAGAGCAGAGACAGATGTGCCTTCTCTTCCGCTGCAATGATCACGTTAAACACTGAGCTTAAAAATTTCTCATTTTTTTTTGTCTGGGAATAATGCCGAGCTGCATATTTACTAAGTAAGCCTGTCTGACCTTGTTATTTAGACCTAAAATGTTAGCAGATCACTTTTGCCAGGCAAAGCAACATCTTTATGCTAAGAATTGTAGATATGTATATAAAAAACACACTGTTTCTCTGTAAAGCATTCCATATGATGTAGACCCTACTTCTTGATTCCACTTCCAATATGTTATGTTTCTGCCTCAGACTCCAAACTCCTTCTCCCCTTAAGGCAGGTCTAGGAAAAAAGTTTTAAACAAGGCAGATGTTTTAATTCATGTTTTATTTGTCTTATATATTTTGATCCCAGTTTTGCCCTGTTACTCAGTTAACTGCTATGACCCATGTACCAACATGGAGGAAATGAGGACAATCCTAGTTTTCTTTCAGACCAAATAATACTGAGATATTCATCATTCTACACACTGGACTAAAAACAAAAGAATGCGTAGAAATAAGAGGCACCCATTTGAGCTATTTAGCCTATTTGGTAGTACAGTAGCTAAATAATTTGATGATCCCCTATGTCTTTTTTTTTAGGGTATCGGTTTTTACAATATGATTAAGTATTGTAGCTCACCTGCCTCCCACAAGCCTTTGTGTAAAGACATGCCTTCACCTTAGTTACTGTTTCTATCCTCTGATTTGTGTACCTTGCTAAGAAACCCATAAGGCTGACTTTGTCAATACCTTGAAGTTTTCAGTGCTTGAACCAGATCTCTGCATAGTTTGCTCCATTTATAACTAAAAGGTTTAGTTTTTTTAGGCTACCGGAGTAGTACATTCCTTTGAGACTAGCTCAGTAGGATCTTTGTTTCCAGAACAGCAAGATCTTTTTAGTAAAGACTAAAACTTTACAAAAAAACAAACTTTCCATCCAATGAATAATATTTCTTTTGAAGCTTTTCCATTACTGACAGAAAACAAAATGTTATGAAATAATTAGCTGAACTTCTTAGCACAATCTTGCAATTACTGTAATATGGTGCACTAATAAATACACACAACATGCTTATTTTTAGAATAAATTATGAATAGTATTTTATTACTACATTTCAGAAAGAACTATATTACTTTTTATAGATATACCATCATTTTTTAAATCAAATACCGTACACTGTTTTTGACATATTATAACATAAATCCGTATTAAAGTTTTATGGATTTATGTTATACTGTCTGCAAAAAGATATAATGTACCAAAAATCTGGCTATTTTAAATGATCTTCCACTCCATTCTAATCAGTAATAAAGTTGTCTAAATACCTTAGAAATTAAGTTCAAATTCAAAATACAGTTGTTGTTTTTTTTTTAAATCAAGACTTCGGCTTTGGTTTTTAATTCCTCATCTGGCTTTTAAATTCCCACCCTGTATCACCACCTGTGACTGGGATTCCCCAAGTGACTATGCACAAATGGTTGAGTGCCACCAGGGGCAGAGTGAGATTAGTTGACTTTCTCTGCTGTTGTTGACACGGCAACCCCTTTGGTTTCACAGGTACTGGCAGCCTCTCTTCCAGTGAGCACTGAACCTCCAGTACAGGTCTGTGTTGTCTGTGACACGTTATAAAACGAATGGCTCAAAGATGGCAGGTCAGAGGAGTCGAGCTGCACTTCCTCATTCTCTCCTGTGGCTATGGGAATTGTAGCCATAAGCAGAGACATGAAAAGCACAATGGGCAAAATTATTTGACATTTTATTGTTCCCAAAATGTTTTATTTTTCCAAAGTATGAACTTTGTCAAAACATTTCCAATATCATTTCTATTAACAAACATTTCCATTGTCAAACTTGTCTGCTTTTTAGAAGACTGTCACACTCATGAAAACCACGTACTTATGTAGGATCCCCTTGGAGCTGTGATGTAACCAGGGAAAGTGCTCCTAGAAGCTTCTAGAAGCCAGTTAATCTAAAAGTACAGTATGTCTTTGAGGTGTGGGAAGAAAATGGAGCACTCAGAGGAAATCAAAGCAAACATGGAAAGAAAATACAGACTACACACTGACTAATTGAACCAAGGGTCCCAACTCAGCAAAGCAGAAACATTTAATTTAAATAAAACGCCATTAAGTTCAGAAAAAAATGCTTACATTGTAATGATATCCTCATATTGTCTATCGGAATTGACTATCTTTGTGTCCCAGTGACACATTTTCTGAAAGAAAATGCAAGAATATCTGAAACAATGTGATTCATGAACTTCATAAACTGGTTTGTCAACTATATAACCTCTATAGTTCATGATTACTCATTCATCTGTCAGATAGGATTTATTGTGCCAAAAATGCATAATTGCTAATATATAATTCAGTAATTTAACCATAAGTGGATATCCAGTAAACTCATAACTGACTTTTTCCAAGAATCTCTCTCATCAACACATGCTGGGGAATCATAATGTCTAATCACTTAGCCTCTCACTTTACAGACAGGTATCATACTGTTGATAGCCATTATCAGTGGTTTTCCTAAAGATCTTTTTATCCCAAAGGCATATGAACTCTGTCTTCCTAAAGCTGGTGGAATTCCATTTGTAATAACCTGCCAGGACATGCAGTATATCTTTGTCTTTAGTGTAATGTAGTGTAATTATTTTCTGTTAAAACATAATCAAGTTGCATGGTTATCTGCAACTTCAGAGCAAATTCCCTGTGCACTGTGTAACATGGGCGATAAAGTATTGTATCTGCACCTGCTACATTTGTAGAGCAGTGGCAAAAAATAAAAAAGAAGAGAAAATGAATATATCTTCAGATATAGTAGAACAAGGACAAATGTTTATTGAACATCCCACTGTTAATTTATGCTTCTGTAAAAAGTACCAATACCAGAAGATGGAACAAAATATAAGAAATTTTGAATTTAGAAGAGATTATGTCATATGACGTTATAACAAGGTGGGGGAGGGTTTTCATCTGGGGTTCCTCCCACAGTCTGAAGACATGCTGGTAGGATAATTGGCTTTCATAAAATTTGTTTGAGTGTGTGCATGTTTGTGTCTGTAATGGCCTGGCTTGCTGTCCAGGGTATATTCTGCCTTCGGCCCAATGCTTACTGCGACACAATTTGGAAGCACAGTTATTGACAGAGATGGAAATGTGGTGACGTGATTATATACAGTATATGCGCAAACTAAAATAAAGCTGTTTGTGTGAGGGAGAGGCAATGTGTCGTGGATGTTGGGAAGGGCATACCGTAGAATGACTAGGTGAGCAGTAGAGACCCTATGCGTAGCGGTAAAAGGTGCAACATGGAAGTTAGCCCAGGCTCAGGGGGCCGGACGATGTTGGTATAGAAACCTATGCCCTCAGTTCACGGACATGGGGCGACCTGGTAATAGGTGGCTATCACAACATCTGTACCCTCAATGCTGAGCAGACACAGGAAGCTACAAAACAAGACACACCAGAAACAGATGAATAATCACAGGGAACAAGGAACAGGATGGAAGTAGAGCGCCCTCTAGGTGTACAGGGCCTGAAACAATGTTATTCATTATATTGGGTATTGATTTACACAGTGCAGCATCACAGGTGCAATAACACCGCTAATAGTTGTGGTTTAAAATCCAGAGAATGCAAGATTAGTAATATATATATATTTCATATACTGTAGGTTATTTTTGCAGATATAATTAAGCATAATAAAAATAATTCCTTGATTTGATCATGCACTTTTCATTCCAAAATGCTTAACATACAGAAGATGATCCATTTCATACCCCACTTAAGTGCAGCACCTGCCTTTATGTACCATCAGCAATTCAGTATATTAGGGAGTCATTGCTTTACCAGTGGAATTAAGGGGGAAATTTATTCAGAGCTGAATTTTATTGACCCCAAATGTGAACATTTCTTATTTCTTCTTGGTACCCAGATTTAACTTTTGTTCAGGAATTCTTATTACTATCAAATTACATAATAAATGTTATTTTTTGCTACACAGTGGTGGTACGTAAGGGATTCAAAGATTGTAAGCTGAGTTTTGCCACGTGGTAAGCAACCTTTTTAGGGTGAATGCCATGTGCATTCCCAGAGTTCAGTCCTTTGTCTATGGCCAGTGTTAAGAGTTTTTGTATAGGACAGACTAAAAATGCTTACATATGCATACAAAATCTCTGACCTGGTTTTATCTGAGGACAGAGCACAGTGTCCCTGTCCCTTGCTCATACTATCAATGTAATGTGTAATACAGAACATCGGGTGGAAATTTTGAAAAAGGTGTTAGTAGATTCAAATACAGCTGGCCTAACAAGTTGTAGGTTAAAACTAGTACAACACATGCCATTTTTAAAGCTGTGTTCAGATACAAATTAAAGACATTGGTTAACTCAATCTGTCGAAGTCATCATGAAACCAAGTCATTTAAAAGGTCATTTATACCATTATTTAATGCAGCTTTTCTGAACATTAATTCGATCTTGGGATATTTGTCCACTGCATCATTGTACTGTGGTTGTCTGGTGTAAAATTTATTTTTATTTTTCAAGCTGTACTCAAAGTCTTTCTGTTGTGCAGATAGTACTTTTATCAAGCTTGGAATGCATTATACACTAGATATTTTCTATAGGGTTAACATCTGGACTTTCAAAAAACACATTTTATTTTGTGAAGATTTCTGGAACTTTGTCTTCACTGCATGTTCAGTATTTTATGGCGGTGTGCTTTGCATCACTCTGTTCTTTCAATATTAATTTTGCCCATTCAATTTTTCTTTGTTGCCAAAGTAGAAGGGAATAAAATTGTTTTAGTAGCTATACTGAAGTGAAGTTTTACTTACCTTCCACAGTTATGGCACCCAACCTCCTCAAATAAGCTTCATTGTTTGATACAGTATCTCACACAAAATGCTTTTCCACCAACCTTTCAGAGGTTCTTCAGGGGATAAATTCCAGTCATTTTGCAGTTAGCAGTTGATATGCTACTGTTCCAAAGATCATGATGTACATCCTCTGCAAAAACAAGTATTTTTTCAAAAGGGGTTTCAATAAGGATTCTATTTATTTACCAAATGCCTGATTTACAGTTGGTTCTAAAATGACTTATTGCAATTTTACAATATATGAGGGGGCATGGTGGAACAGTGGGTAGCAGTAGATTCAATTCCTGGGGTGCTACCTGCATGGAGTTTGCATACTCTCCCTGTGTTCATTTGGTGCTCCAGTTTCCTCCCACAGTCCTAAGACTGTGGTTTTTCTATAAAATCGGCCCTAGTGGGAGTGTGTGTGTGTTTGTATCTGTGTGTGCCTTGCAATGGACTGGTGAGGCGCCAAGGGTGTATCCTGCCTTGTGCCAATGCTTCCTGGGATAGACTCTGGGCCACTGTGACCCTGAATTGAAATTGACTCTGTTATTGAAAATAATGTGATGTCACAACATATATTGGTGTATATTTGTTGCATATAGATTTGGATATCACAAAAATGCATGTGTCCAATATAATTGAATATTTTTAACTGTGTGATATTTAAAATTTAGGATGCATTCAAATGATTAAAACTATTCTGCAATCAGTATTATGTTGATCTTTCTTTGGCATGGATAACAGAGGGAAGGTGCTATCTTCCTTTTAATACAGTAGCTTTATCCAGTTATCAGAAGAGATTTGTGACTATTCCCCCTTGTATACCTTCTCCCTCCTTCAGAACATATAATGTGCGCATGTGAAATGCCTCCTTGAGCTCATACCATTATTGTTCAATTGGATTGAGGTTTAGGGATTGTGATGGTTAACTTTATGCTCCATCAACATTTTGGCAATAGATTTGGTGTGCTCTCAGGATTTTATCCTGCTGGAAATTCTGTTTGCAACCAAACTTGAGCCTGCTAGCAAAGTGAGCTGGATTTTCACATACAGTATACTATGTAATTCATATCGCCTTCAATTCTAACAAGAGGGTGTGCTACAGCTCCAGGGCAAAATAGACCCACATCCATAAGTGACAATAATAGATCCCTCCTCCATCCATATGAAGGGATGACATTTGTTTTCAGAGCAAGGGCTTTAGCTTTCAGTATAAATCGTAATGTAATAATATCCTAGAGAGACATTTCTTTGTAATTTCTGAATCTTATCAATGTTCAGTTGTTTGGTTGTATAAAGTCTATAGAACATAAATATTTGCTACTTATTATGTGATCCTGAAACAATATTTACTTGAAGAATCACGTGACACATAGTTTTTTATTGTGAGGTACTTTTATTGCTCATCAATTACCATTAGAATATTTGAATCAAGACAGTAAAAGAATATCCATTCTGTTTGCGACTGCAATTGATTTTCCATTATCCATGAAAAGGCATCACTTAATACTCTTATTTGCGGTAACTAAATGCAGGAAGACATCTTATGGCATTTTGTTGTTCTTTGGTTTGTCAGAAATATGATTTATTGAAGTTTAGGAACCGTCATTTAAATTTAACTGTTGGTCTGCTTCTGGCCCCAGAGCTATCAGATTACTGTGAATGTACAGCAAATGCTGTAAGCTTCTTGTTGTGAAATGAGCTCATATTAAACATTAATTTCATTATCACTTCACCCCACCTAAAAAATTTGACCATACAACAGATAATATTACAGGGGACGAAAGATGCGTAACTTCACTAACTACACATCATCTATGATTGATTTTCTCCATTCCACCACAGTGCTGCACACATGTCCTCTTCTGCTCTTGTGTTCCATTTGTGTCTATAAGAAAACAAATGACCATACAAAATGCTGTGGCCACCGTTCTTTACACATCAAAATTCTACATCCATCCACCTTTTAATCCCTTCTTTTAGTTCAGGGTTGTGGGTGAAATGAAGCCTATCCCAGCAAGTAATGGGATGTCAGTCCACCACAATGCAGACAGATACATATGCAGAAATACACACACTCACACCAGGGCCCATTTGCCTAACAGCCAATTAACCTATCATTGTGTTTTTGGACTGTGGGAGGAAACCAGAACATCTGGGTGAACACCATACAAATATAGGTAACCCACTGAAGCTAAGCAGGTGTGAGCCTGGTCAGTACCTGGATGGGAAACCTCCTGGGAAAAACTAAGATTGCTGCTGGAAGAGGTGTTAGTGGGGCCAGCAGGGGGCGCTCACCCTGCGGTTCATGTGGGTCCTAATGCCCCAGTATAGTGACGGGGACACTATACTGTAAACAGGCGCCGTCCTTCGGATGAGACGTAAAACCGAGGTCCTGACTCTCTGTGGTCATTAAAAATCCCAGGGTGTTTCTCGAAAAGAGTAGGGGTGTAACCCCAGCGTCCTGGCCAAATTTCCCATTGGCCCTTACCAATCATGGCCTCCTAATAATCCCCATCTATGAATTGGCTTCATTACTCTGCTCTCCTCCCCACTGATATCTGATGTGTGGTGAGCGTTCTGGCGCACTATGGCTGCTGTCGCATCATCCAGGTGGATGCTGCACATTGGTGGTGGTGGAGGAAAGTTCCCATTACCTGTAATGCGCTTTGAGTGGAGTGTCCAGAAAAGCGCTATATAAGTGTAAGCAATTATTAATTATAGGGAGAACATACAAAACTCCATTCAGACAAAACTCCATTCAGGAACTGAACCCAGGGATCCTTTGAGGCAGCAATGCTAACCACTGGACCACAATGCTGCCCTCAAACTCTATATAATACTCTCTTTTTATAATAAATGTCAATAACAAATAATTTATAAAACAATAGCCAATTTAGAATAATAAAATCTGACTCTGTTAATTATCTTAAACAAATGACAATTGTAATGGTTAAACACTGAAAACAACTAGACTAACTAAAGTTTTCCAAAGTAAGCATCTGACAATTTTCCACAGATCTAGCTCAAAAAAACATTCTTATATTAGTTTGAAAGAGCCCCAAGGTTTACATGCGGATACTGGGAAACTTGGCACATATCGTTTGAATGGGCAAGTGGATGTCTGTCCTATTTCTTCAGGGAAATTGTTTAAAAAATCTAGATATGTAGCACATTGATGATGATGATAATGATCTGGCTGCTTTATCCAATACAGAGTCATAGGGGAATGGGGGGAATTTTAACATTGGGTTATATTATTATTAAAATTAAACATTATATTTAGTGAAATATATTAGGGTTGAGTAAGTAAATGCCCTTTTTTATCTTTGCGTCATTGTGTCCAGACTGGTGGCATCACACAACCATACACGACAGAAAGGCCAAACAGAGGGTGCTGTACCATCAATTGATAAGCTCTACTGTATGTCAACTGTTGCTGAAATAAAACCTTTGCCATAATGTGGGATTACAACCACCCTGACCACAAACTGTTCTCACCTCTACAGTCTGGCATGTGGTACTGCACCATCAAAACACACAGCACCAGGTTCAGAAACAGTTTTTATCCGCAAGCACTACGTATCTTAGCTAATTGCTAAATGCAACCTGACTATCTAGCCATTACCACTGACTGTTCAATGCTGTATTGTTTTTGCAATACTTACCATACATCATTGTTTACTATTGCATATTGTAAATAGTACTGTATATTGATTTTTATAGTATATGTTGTATCGTCACCACTTGCTTACCGTTTTTAGCACTGTCTTCACCTGTCTATAGACCGTGAGAACAAGCGTGAATAAGAATAAGAATTCCAATGTACTTCATACATTAATAAACTTCAAGGTTTGAACTATGTAAAATTTAAATCATTCTCATATCAGGTTTCATGAAAGAGAATCCTGAAATTAAAAAAAATAACAGACTGGGAAGAGAGAATACATTTCTGAAAAGAAGCTTTTGTTAATACTGACCTAAAAACATGAATGATATTTATCAAACAAACTCAGTGATTGTTTTGGTACTGTAATTGTCGGGCACAAAGTTATTTTCCATGAAACTCGTATGTAAGAAACTTTTACTGAAATGCACATCCTTTAGAAATGTACATTTTTGGTCAGTGTGCAATCACAACCAAAGATATTGGCACCATTAATTTGAAATAATGTTATTCATGAACTAGGTCGAAAAATGTTAATTGTTGGTTATCATGTCAATCTGATTATCAAAGATGTCTTTTTACAGTTTACATTGATATGTGGTGGAACTAAATTCAATTTCACGAGGTGAGTACTCATTACTTTATATTGCTTTTCAGGAGCTGTTCTGCATTCTCTTTCAGTTCAGTTTCTGTATCTGCACATACTGTACAGTACACTGTTTATACTATTTCCTCAATGGCCCTTACCTTTGAAATGTATTTATGGTACTATAAGAATTACTTTTGATCTTCTTCCCTGGAGCTGTGGTAGCTCACTTATATACCATTGAGTATATATCCTTCTTTCAGGTTCTTTTAAAAGAATCACAGTGAACAGCAAAATAATAAAATGGAGATTAACCTATTCTTAAACTAATTTGTTGTATTATTGCAAATAAAAAGACTTAAATTTCCTGTAAAGCATTATACTGAATTCAAAGCAAAATACATTTTTAGAATGTAAATGTGTAATGATTGTAATGATCTCCATCCATGAAAAAAACGCAGGCAGACTTCTGGATTTCCTGGCCTGGCTCACTTAACTCTATTCATGACATTTTAGTAGGATGGAGATTTGGGATGGCCAGCCCAGCCTGTACTTTCATCAGCCTCTTGATAAGTAATACTTTTGCACACAAAGCAGCTTACAGAAAAGATGGGATAAAGCTATGCACCATGGATTGCTGCTACATCATCTGTTACAATATGATCTTGCATATTAGAACTTAGAATGCCAAGCTATACCAGATGAGGTTATGTCCAAGCAATGTCACTTCTGTCAATATTACTGTATATATAGCACTTTCCTGCATTCATGCTTTTCCTCTCTTCATCTGAAGGAGGTCCACATTACAATTCATCCATCACCACAAGCCCACTCCTTTACAGCTAGTGTACATAAAAACTTTGGTCTCTGGTGGATTTAGACATTTATTGGACAAACTTTAAAACACTACTGAAATGTAAATTACATTTTGAAATAGATTTGGCTAAATATTTGTTCAAGTTTATTACATAATTTTTAATATTTTTAATACGTGTAAACAGGTCAAATAAAAAGTTGAAATGGTTGTTTTGTGTATTATTTCAATAGAATTATGGAAAGATTATGATTAAATGGAATTTCTATTGAATCTTGTAAAAAAAATATTTTTTTTATAATTTGATCATAAATTGCTGTTTCAAGTTTTCAAACCCAAATGTGACCTCTTGTTTAATTTAAAAAGATACAAGTTTGATGTCGATACACAAGTTGGCTGGGATGTATAGGGGATAGGCATAGTTTATTTTTCTTATATTTAAACCAATCTGAAAATAATGGAGAAACAGAGCTGCATTTTAAGTATTTATGTTTGCTGTTGAATGATTTGTAAAATTACATTAATTAAAGCTGGAGACTTATCTTAATCTAGCACTGCACATCAGTGAAGCACAAAACAAGGACGTGTGATCAACTTTAGGGATGGAAAAGTGTTAACTTGAAGGTAGATCAACACATCTGTAAACAAAACATCTTGAAGATCCTACTCTGTATTATGAACATATGTTTATTTATGAAAAGACTTCATCATTATACTACTACTGCTTGCAGATTGTCCATGGTCTGAAATCTGCTTCTAAGCCCTTCTTGTTCTTTCATTCAGCTGTCCATTTGCACCTTGATGAAAAGTTGGATTATTACAGACAGTACACACATTAAATCGTGGTCCTTGAGATCTTGTTTATCTCCTTTGTTTTCTACAAGTAATACGTTGGCATTTTTCCATTTACCTGGTAATTTCCTTTGCTAATACATTCTTTAAAAATGATTTGTGCCCATATCTCATATCACCTACTTTGTGAATTCCACAACCTACATAAACATAACAGAAAACCAGGACAGGACGCAAACAGTTTTCCTGCCTTACAAAAACATTTGTGTATGCAGCTTACAGTATGCTTGTACTAGAATGGGGAGCTATATCAGTGCACGAGTTGCATAGAAACTAGCGGTTGTTTCCATGCTGTCCATGCCAGTCCAGCTCAGGTCCACAGAGAGAGGGATGAATCACAGACACTGATGAAACTTATTGGAGAAAGCCAGATCATGGAATAATGTGCAAATCCCAGATGCACAGACACCTGGGACTGGTATCAACCCAGGACCATGAGGCTCCTCACCCACTCTGTAGGGGAGTGAGAGGTGGCTTTGAGAGAAAGACACTGATTAAGGAGAAAAGATGGGGAGATTGAATGATTGGCATCCCAGGGAAGTGATCACTTTTATACAGAGCCTATCCTATCTGCTCCTCTCCCCCAACACCAACTGGGTGACAAACATTCAGTCAGCCAAGATGTGTCCCACTTTACTGAACTTTTCTCCTTAATGGGCACCTTTCTCTCAAATCCACCTCTCACTCCCTCACACACTTCTTTGCCTCGTTGTCCTGCTTTCTCCTCAGCCAAAACATCGCTTTTTCTACTTTCTCTTTAGTTTTCATTGCAGATTGAACTTCTGGCAATCCCTATGTATGTATTATCTGTAGTGACATTCATCCATGAACTGAAAGGCCCTTGTCCTGTCAAGGGCTACAGCAAAGCCTAATCAACACACAACATACAGTATGTAAATTGGTGCAAACCGCCCGACCACCTGGGGAAAAACTGCACGATCACAGTATAACGTGCAAAGCCCATTATAAGTCCTGTTGCAAAAGTACATCTAAGGCTGGAATCAAACCCAAGACTCGGAAGCTGTAAGGCAGCAGCAGTGCTAACCTTGCTGGTTTTGCTTCTCGCAAGGCTACCACTCCGCGTTGTGATATGCGGAAATGAATCTGGAAACAGTGTGCCAGTTGATAATAATGATATCCTTACACTTATACAGCGTTTTTCTGGGCACTCCACTCAAAGGGCTTTACAGGTAATGGGGACTCCCCTCCACCATCAATGTGTAGCCCCACCTGGATGATGCGAATGCAGCCAAACGAAGTCGTTTTATTTGTTCTCATCAAACGTGCGCTCTGAACAAAAGAAAAAAATGAACCTTCGCCCCCGCCTGTTCAAAACGCTGTGATTATATTACTACAAAAAAAAGTAAACATGATAAATAAAAAAACACTTCAAAACATTTTTCATTATTTTTACACATCACATTGAACGAAACTTCAGAACGGAGGAGGGGTTTTGCGTGAAATTAACAAAACTACAATTAAACCCGTTACACGTTAAACACACACTGCATTTACATGGATGATGAAACATACCATATATGGACATTGCAGAGGCCCAAAATAAGACACATGTATGCTCAGGTACACAAGAGAGAAAGAAATGAGAGACAGTGTGGACCAGTGCAAGAGCGACAAGACTAAAATGGCCAGACACCGGATGAGACGAGTGGGGTATCACGTATCACTGGATAACGGAAATACTGGAATGCATCTCAACAAATGAGAAGTGTCCAAGGAGACCTCCTGTAAACAAGCCCTGCTGAAAAAGCCACTGAGGCCTTTTGGATTAGAACCAGGACTCAGGTTTATCAAAATAGCTGGTAGAAAAACAAAAAAAAAAAAGATGAAATGGTCATGTTTAGAAGTTTGGATTATATATATATCTTATTTTTCAATTAGAATTTTTTTCAAACTCATGATGCATACTTTGAGATCTTCACGGGTTATACAGTCCTACAACTATGTCTGTAACGAACAGTTCTTTCCGGACCCTATGCGGACGACACAATCCGACGAAGTGGAGGAACACTAGGGAAACGTCATGCAGGAATACGGGGCTGAAGACAGAGGGGCGTGTCCAAGGTGCGCTGGTGCACGGGGGAGGTGTGGCCGAGGCGAACAATCCAAAAGAGTAGTCCTTAGGGAAAATCCAAAACACAAGGGTAAGTCCAAAACCAGGAGATCCATCAGAGCAAGGAATTAAAAGCACGAAGGCCGGGTCGGAACCGGCAGACAGGGAACAGGAACGGGAACCGAGATTAAAACCTTAACAGGACCAGGCGCTTCCAGGTCCCGGACTCGCACGATATCGAAATCAGATGCAGAGCCCGGATGAGCGTCAGCGCCTGGCTTTTAAGGTGGGCTGGGAATAGTTAACAGGTGCACAGAATAAAGTCTCACGTGAAAGGGCTGGAGGACCCTTAAGGAGGGGGGACTATAATCGTGACAATGTCGATAACAACAACAACAACAATGATTAAAAAATCAGAAGTGACCTGCAAATATTTAAAATAAAAGAATGAGTAATAAAAAGTGTAGTAGTCACCCTGGAATTACCTGATCACCTGATAAAACCATTCCTTCGAGCAAGAGGTCTCTCAGTTTGTGCTAGCAGCACAGTCCCAATGGGTTGGCTGATAAGGATAGGCGCCCGATATGTGGTACAACAGGTGCCGATTGCGTTTTTGTATCTGATACACATTGTATCTGATTGTTACATTAGCCATATTATAATAAAATAAACAAAATTTATTTTTGTACCAGCAGAGGGAGCTATGAGCTCAGGTTTGGAATGCAGTACAGTAATGTAATTTTAGATCAGATCTCTATAGGTTCTACAACGTAACGTGTTGACATTTACAGCTCGTAAACAATTTGGCAATAGGAGAAACAAAAGAAAGAAAAAGAAACAGTTAATGTAAAAACATTTGTGATACAAAATATTGATTTTGTCACATTCGCAGAGGTGTAGCCTGTCACATCTGGGAATTCAGTTTACAAACAATACAAATACACTACTACGCATATTATTAAATATCGTTTAGATTTACTCTTTAACATGTAAGTGTGATAAGGAATATTAAGTATTAATTATGCTTTTAATGGAAATATTCAATCCAAATGCTCGAGTAGTAAAATTTAAGGAAAACTGTAATTTACTTTACTTTTCTTCCTAATTCGCGCTCCGTGCATATAGCGATACTGTAGCGTCCAGATAGGTGTTGCGGATAGTTAATGTCAACACTAACCTCAAAAGCATATATCTTAACTAAATTAAACACTGCAGCCAACAGTAATGCCCTTTTCTAAAAGCAGCTGTTCGTGTGACAATCATTTAAAGCCAGTTCGGATTAGGGGCTTTCACAATCAAGAAGAGTTTTCACAAATCATGTTGCATGATCAAGAGTCCCTTTCTGCCCTTCCTATTTCCTTCTCTTGTGATCGTGAGATAATTCTTCTCAAAAATACGTATAAAGTATTTGTTCAAATATAAGAACAACGAACAACAAATGTTTATTTTCCAATTCAAAGGCTAGCACAGTTCAACTGTGGCGGGAGGAGGCGTTACCTCAGAACATCTGACTTCCTCACTTCGCGGCTCAAGGACAATCAAAAGGTTTGGATGCTTTTTCGTAAAGGGTGTTGTAGAGGACGAGCGGATTTTCTGAGTCGCTCTTGAGCAAGCGCTTTTAACAAATTGTTCTGCTTATTTCTTCCGCTCTTGGGCTCAATTAACAGCTGTAAGGAAACTGGGAGGAGATCTCTGAAAGGGACAACGCCTGTTTGGAAAAGGCACTATTAAGTGCATGTGTCAGAGTCTATCAGAACTGGAGAACAGAGGTATAGGAGATCAATGCAACAGCTCATCGGATCTTCACAAAATCTAGCAATGTACCCTATTAAAGGAATTTAACAATTCTCACTCACGTTTCTAAGAGATCTAAGCTCCATCTCAGGCTCGTGGCACATAGTGAAAAAAGTCCATAAAATATATAAAGTATTCTCGTACTTGAAAACCAAGTTTTTTAAGGATGGTCAGAATTTTTCCAAGGAAAGAATAATCGACATGGCGATTTCTGGAGTATTTCTACCGCTCCTTGGAAATTTAAAATAAACTATAAGGTTTGTTTTGGATGCAATGCAAATCAAGAAGTTTCACATGTAAGTACTACAATTTTTCCCACGCTTTTGTGTGACTGTGAAATTTGGGTCTCGTTTTTTAACTATCCGTTAATAGTTCTTTAAATCCTGGATGTAGTAGGCTAAATAAAGTTTTACTCGGTGAAGAGATAATAATGGCTGACAGATCTGATTCATTGAATAGACCACCAAATGAAAGTTTTGCATTGGACAATGCGATTTTGTGTACTGTCTTGAAAATAGGACTGAGATCAAAGTTTTTTTTTGTATAACTTAAGTCTCTTTTAATACATTTGTGTTTATCATTGATCAATGAAATGATTGGTATACGCTAATGAAAACGGACTTAAAAACGGGGTACAGTGTAATGAATCCCTATAAATTTTAAACACATAATGAACTGTATTTTTAGCCAATCGTTTAAAACATCCACATACAATTTTGTATTATTCGGGTATCTAAATTACGTATTTAACAAATAATAAAATAAGTTAATTTTCATATTGCATTTTATCTGAGATAAGGCTGAAAGATGTAAAAGACCCTTAAGCCGCGTTTTATCTTGTGGATTTTATGTTGACTAGAAAACCGTCTGTGCGTCCAGGGATTGAAACGCCTGAGTAATAGGGTTTTGAACCATCCCTTTGCTGATTGTTGGGAAAGTGCTACGAAAAGAATCAAAATCTACTCCTTAGCCTCTAATTATTTAAAAAATGTTAGGAACTTTGCAGGATACTCTATGAAATAAGCATTTGCAGACAGCATAATGGGAAGAAAAAAATGTTTATTTAGGTACTTGTTATCTCCTAATGTGTCATACAGTATGCCTGACATAAGATGCCAATTTCTGCAGAAGTTTTTCCTTGCTTCTTTATATGCGAATGTTTAGAACTCGTTTATATTTGTCACGACGTTTTACAATAAAAAACGTAATAGTGCTAATATAATGAAAACCGACTGACTAGGATGTTCTGTGCCCTTAATGCTTATGATAAAACAACAACAGGTGCCTTCTGAGTATGCATAACATTTGACTGCTTTATAGCTGAAAAACCATGGCGCCCGGCTGCTTGTAGCAACTACTGTACTCTCCAGAGAAAATGGCACTTAAAACTCACAAGTGACTAGCAAAACGTATTTGTAAATACTCACAGCCGGATTTAAAACGTAGTGGTTTTAACATATTTTACCTAGAAAGGCTTCAAGCACCGCTGTCCTCTTGTCCAAGGTGCTGAAATTCAGGAACTAAGCGGATGTTTCTGCCCAGATCGTTTCTCATTCTCTACAATTTGGTTGTTCCTTATTTCATGAGGTCTGTTCGAAAGATACATCTGGATCACTTTTAAAGTAACTAATTGCCTTGAAAGACGACTGCCAACAGGTGGGAATCCCGTTTGCTTCCACCAGTAATTGCGGGCCTTTGATGAAGGACAACATTCCTGTCTTACGGAATCTAGTCGCCAAACTATGAAGAATGTGAACGCAATTATGTTAACTATCAATGGAGTTTAACTTTCGAACCTGTGATTTTAGTTTGTTCAGAACTGGTGGTGAACACAACGTTACAGCACTATAGCATCAGTCTGTTCTTTAATGACAGGTTACGTCCTGACCCATACCCTCCAACAGATACTGTACATTTAAATACAGTTTAAAAGTGACGAGTTTTCATATTCATAAAACAGTTTATATATATTTACATAGTAATCATATTATCTGAAAAATGTAATTGAGGGCAACTAATAAAATTATATAGTATACAAGTAGAAAGGGAAGAAATTTTTCAAAACCATATTTGCAACAGAGGTACCGGAATACAGTATACTTTGTGATTTTTTCTGTTTGTTACAGCAGGAAACACATTTCAAAGAGATTTTATGTTTTCCTGAGGCTTGTTTGGATAACTGTTTTTAAGCCTTATTTACACATATTTAACATTAGATTTATTTTATTGCAATTCTTCTCAGTGCAAAATGATGCTACAAATTATTATTATTTAAAGTGTTACTCTCTTGACATCCAGTCCATTTTCTTTTACTAGATTTCAACATGTGAACAACTAAATAATAAGAGAGCATTTTGCTTGCTTTTGTCGAAATTACTATAATGGGGTAGAAAGTGATGTGGTAGCCCTTCATCACAGGTCAGGATTTTGCGATATTGTCACATTCACTGAAATGAATAGTATTATTTTATCCTATTTCTGTAATCATTTTTTTTTGTTGGGTTGAATTTAAAACTACACATATTAAGAAAACCTTTTTAGTGGTAATTGCTATTTGTCAGTTTCAGTTTTAGACAAAACCAAGAATAAACGTCTACTTTTACAGACAATACATTGCTCGTGACATGCTTGTAAAAAATGAAATTTGGAAAAATAGCTATGGAAATGACTGTTAATAACAGATGTTAGGTATTGAAACATCTATAGTTGGAATTACCCAGTCAGAAAACTGTTGAATGCAAACATTTAATTTAGCTTAGTAATAATAAAAAATCCAGTTGTTCATTATGGGAGTAGTGTTTATTCCTAATCTGTACACTTTCTATGTGTACATGATGTAGAAAATAATTTTGTGTGCTTTGTGCATTTTCTGATTCTATACAGTCTATATGCAGCACTATTATGTTTCAAATTAATTCATTTGGTAGCTAAATTAACAGTAACTTTCTTTGTCAGTTGAAATAATTCTGACATTTATTTTCAATAATGCTGCTTATTAATACTAAACAGTGGAAGGCAGCCTACTGTAAAATAAATCAAGGGCCAAGTGATCCTTAAACTGACAGACAACCACAGAAATGCAGAACAAAAGAAAACTGCAAAATCATAAGGGACCTTTGCTTAATTGCGAGTAAAATACACTTTTGCTTTGACCCTGAGGAGGGTCACTGTCTGAGTTTCTCTGGTGTAGTAAAGTACAGGTGGCCCATTGTTAGTGTATATAGACAACAATATAATTGTATTAGGCACATACACATATACTGTACAGTATATTACATACATTGTAAAATTTACTGTGGTAAACATTAATAGATCTGTTATTTGTGTTGGCTTGCTTCAGCATATTGATTTACTAGCTTGGTATTTATTGCTATACCTGCTTTGCTTACTAATTATTTCAGAAGGTGGTTGTTTACTAGATTAAACATACAGTTTTTCTGAATTCTCAATTAAATTTTAACTTACACTTCATCAACATCTGTATTTTTTCTCGCTTTATTTATATGGTGATAAAGTTATGCTTCTGCATACTCTCTCAACATGCCTCAAGAATTCATTCATACAATAAAGGCTTGTAAAGGAAAGTACGGTGTACAATAGCAGAAATTGTACTGTAGGTACTGAAACAGGTTTGCATCTGTTGGCAAGTATTTTTGGCAAATACAGAATATGAAGTAGCACAGATGCCAATGGAAACAGAGAAAGAAAGGAAGAAAGAGATCTCAAAACAAAAATGAAGAGAGAGAATAAATAGAAAATAAATAATAAAGAAAAACGATCTATTTGAATACATTGTGTATGTTCCCCTTTAAGTAAATCATCTTAAACTGAATACAATCATATAAGTGAAGGAGGGATCTCATTTGTCACAAGTCCCGCAAGATTTGTTAAACTAGTAATGCCCCTGAGATCAAGACATTGTATGTGAAAGACGACAGCAGTCTGGGGATTGTCATTGAATAGGAACAGTCTGGGACTTATTGGTGTGATCAAACCAGTTAGATATGACAGTGTAAAAATTACATGCAGCCAGAGAACTCTAGAACACTGAATTCCCAAAACATATGTCAGTAGGTCCAGCCAATCCATATCTGTGACAGGATGCATTTGAGACAGCACCCATTTGGAACCACCTATATGATCTTGCGCAAATCCTATGAGCAAGCTTAACATACTTCAACTATTATTTGAAAAAAAATATATATATATATTTCCTCAAACTGCAACCTACCCAGGACTACCTTCCAGTGTGTCTACTGTTGTTCTCTGTACCATATTTGAGAGACTCGGGCAGGATTAATGTTTTAGGTAAAAAAATGATCTGCATGTAGTTGTATCAGTATGTAGTTGAGAAGACTTGAAAATATGAAAAGAATTGACTCAGACACTGGAGGGTAAGGTAGGGCACCATCCCACTGCATTCAGAAGGTGCGCAGAGCTGAACGAAGTCTAACTTCTGGAAACCCAGCACGATGGGTTTAAAGCTTTCCTTTAGATCCTGAATTGTGTGCAGTTCATGATAACAATAAATGTCACAGGGAGTGTGAGCAGTTTTAAAGGACCATGGTAAATTAGTGAAGGGAGCCAGAACTACATGAGATCCACGAAGAAAACACTGTTGTTTTTACGGACAGAAAATAGAAATTCATGACTGCTGATTGTTTTAATATATCAGGGTTCTTCCAAGATCTAAACCTTAACTGAAAATCACAAAAATTATATTTCAAATTAGGCATGTTCAAGTCACTGGTATGTTTAGGGCATTGTAATGTTTTCAACTGAGTCTTAGGCTATCTGCTTCTCCAGATAAGAGTATTTATAAAGAAATGGATCTGCTATTAATATTTTGGTGGAAGCAAAATTGAGATACTTGACAATTGCAAAAATATGTGAAAATACTTTAATTTTTATAATACCAAGTCTACCTTGCTGTGTGAACTATAAAGAAGGACATCTAATAATCTAATGAAATATATTTTGATTTTTTTAAAGTCAAGAGTATTCTCTTTAGAATTTTGCTTGAAAAGGAGATCAATTTCAATTTCATTTTAGTAAAGAAATTTTTGAAAGGGGATTAAAGGGAGGAAAAGTGTAGAACTAACCACAGACTTCAAAGGCATAAGACCTGATTTTCATAATTGTGTTTTAAATCTGGAAACATATGAGCACATTATTAAACAAATCTACGCCAAACGTGATCTGAGATGATAATTCATATTAGTCGTTATTGTTAAGTTAAATATGTTTAGATCCCTGAATACTCATGGGATTATGAAGCCATGGTGTTTAATAGCCTGCACCCACCAGTGTTTCCAATGAAAGTACCATTAGCAGAGGTGACAACGGACAATAAAAAGGTAGTTTCAATTCTAAATGGACAAATTACATTACAGCATCTAAAGACAAAACTGTACAAAAAATTATTGTGAGAGGTTTGGTCTGTAAGGTATAAAGGACACCATATGTTATCAGAAGGAAATGTACAGTACCTTTCTGAAAGCCTGTACATTTTCTAGTGGATCTAAAAAGATCTTTTTTAAAGACTTTTTAAAAAAGTTTCTTTCTTTTCAGATCTATGAAAAGATCCAGTATTATCCAATGAAAAATATCCAGAATTTAATGTTAAAGGTTATACTGTATGATCCCACACTATCAGCAGTATCTCAGATGGGAATGCCAGGAGAGTTTGCTTTTGCACACATTGAACATCTGCCTTCAAATCCAAGTTATAGGAGAATCTGAAAGCTCCACCTGTTCAGCAGTCAACCACAGTAACTGCAAGTGGTTTCAAAAATTCTTTTATCTTATTCAGGCCTGTACTTACTTCAGAGGTATAGAAGCCCTTAGTGACTTTGTTGACCTGTTCTGTTAGAGAGCATAGCATTATTGCTGTCTTTAATTGCCTTAATAGAAGATAAACACTCATTTTGGTTTAATTAATTCTTTGAACAGTCTACTAGGATGTTCAGCATGCTCAAAATCAAGCCACAGTACCTTGTCTTGCTGTACATACTTGGAATTAAGATTTATTACTGGTGGGTTATTATTCCATTTAATAAGCTGTTAAATGGTCAGCCTTATATTAGGGGAAAGTTACATTTTAGAAGCAAAGCAATAGAAGCAATAGATTCCTTGATAATGTATTAACTTCTCATAAACTTAATGCTTAATACCAGGAGTTTTATTTAGCTTACAAAGGTCTCTTAGACCATCAGTTGTATATATATATTTAAAAAGTAATTAAGAATAAGAAAGGAATAAATAGCCAGCATCCATGACTAGTGACGTCTTAAATTAAATCAAATCTCTATTAACAAATCTACAAATCTACATTTGACATAAAAATAACATTAAACAAATTATAATGATTTCTGTAACCCTAACCCTGTCTCCACCCACAGTGCAACTTTCTGCATAGTAAATTATAAACACTCTATATATTTAAAAAATTGATTCATAGTCATGCATTACAATGATGAGCTTGCAATGAAGCAAAAGTGCTACGCGGTATTTTAATGTGATGTTGCATTCCTTTGCAGTTGTATTTTAATCATCAACTCAAACGTACAGTAAAGTAAATTGAAGGGTTAGAGCCCATTGGATGTGAGACAACTTTAGAATTGTGCTAAGGTTAGGGTTAGTTTTCTGCTAAAATAAGGCATCCAATAATGTAAAAGTCATTATTGTATTTGGAATAAATATAATTTATATTTTGTTGAAATCTTGTTTTGGAGAACAGAGGTTATACAGAAGTTAAGATTTTAATTTTAGATCAGTCTGGACCTCACACTCTCTTATTTCAAGCATAGTTAACATATCTATAACATTCAAATAATGTAAAGTATAAACGTTTTGTAATCCTAACTGTAGCTAAAGGAAAAGTAAAACATGTCCCCTAATACAATATGAATACGTTTTTATTACAGATCAAACTTGACTCATAGGACCAGAAGATACATTTGTAATGAAGCAAATTAAATCCAGGATAAAAGATATTGTTCATACAGTATGTAAGAATGGAGAATGTTTCTCTGGGAATTCATACAGTTAAAGCTTAGTTCCAAAATGATCAAGCCACTGGGAGTAGTAGCATTTAGGTGGTATAAGATACATGCATACTGTATATGATTACCATAGAAAGGGATAATTAAATAATTAGATAATGAACAAACGGAGAATATAAAGGTGAAATAATTGTCAAGTGGAGGAATCAGGCATGATTTCAGTATGAATTCTTCTGTTTATGCTGGAAAATCAGAATAAAAAAATAGCCCATTGTGGATAATCTTCAGCTTTGTTGGGTAAGAGAGAATTATTCAATGCAGAATTTCAAATATAATTTCAAAGAAGCTGAATTATCTAGAAAGGACAAAGGATATAAGTGAATGCTAGAGATTTGTACCGTAATAAATACTGTGGGATTTTTCAATCAGAGGCCAGAGGAAGCAGTCATTTCAGCAGAGACTCCCAGAAGAACTTGATCGCATTGTCCTTTTCAACAACTCTACTCAACTAGATGACATTCTGCTACCTGAATAATAACAGTTCTTTTGCTCTCTGTTTTAACTGAGGAAATATTAGATGTGATCTTGCCATGCAGAAGACTGTATGAATATGAAGGAAGCACATGTAGTGTCAACCAGTGATGAGATTATCCACTACAGATTGATTAATATAGATGACAATTAAACTATCCAATGAGGAGAAGTGCGCACCAGAGTGCCAATTGCTCAGTGTTTCATTGTGAGAAAGCACAGGTGTATCAGACCTACTGATAGTCTCCAGAGGTGTATTTTGTGGAGTGACACTCTCTTATTTCACTTTCTTTGCTTGCTGGGATTTCTTGCAACTGGATTTGGAAGTAGAGGAGATTCCCTGGCAGCAGCTTTGCATTTTTTCTTAGATGGTGACATAATAAAGCTTAGATGGAAACAAGAACATAGTTATTATTGTTTCCAGCTATGATTTAGTTGGTCTCTGTTAATACTTCCTATGTGTACCTATGTTAAAATTCATTTAGCATGTTTAGTATACAGTATTTTTCTCATGCTATTATTAATGTCCTCTTATGCTTCAAACTTCTCCACTATTGCAGTACTGCTGTATTTACTATAGTAGAACTGGAACAATGCTGTGCATTATTTTTTGAGCATACTCTTTTTTGAATCATTTTTATATTAAGCCGTTTCACACAAACTGTGAATTGCTGTTTTCCATTTGATTGGTTTCATAATTTCTTAATTAAACTATCCAAGCTACTGTATGGTTGCCTAGATATTTTAGGGATGAGTTTGTTTTCCCTTTGTTTGAAAGACCATCCTTCTGCCCCTGTTCCCTGTTTACTGCTTCTAAACGTCGCCAAAATCCTCCTTGTCTGCATGAAGATAGAATGCTATAGAACGCTCTTAGTGTTAAGTCCTTAGAATTTTTTTTTTCTAGTTTATAAAAAAATAAACCCCATACATTTTAAACCGAGTGTACCCTCCTCCTTTCTCTAGCTTGCAGGTTATTTTTGACATGTAGTCCCACACCACAAACCCTGCTACCATGTACATCTTGCCATATAAAAGTGTACCCATGTATGATGGGTGTTTAGTAAAAGTATGTGTGAACAATGCTACCATCTAGGTCAGATCCATCCTTCACTGACATAATGTTATATTCTAGCTATGAGAAAACCCCTTGTGATTTATGGAATCATACTGTATAACTACCCTTAATCCTTTTTACAGTTCCTTACCAGTTCTAACCAGCAGCGACAGCATTGTTAGTGGAGCCTTTATTTGGATACAAGTAATGTTCTCTTGAAGAGGTTATTCTAAAGAGCTTGGCAGACATATGCATGGTATGTGTCCACCCATGATTGATGACCTTTTGCATTTGTATAAAACTATCAAAACAATCGCTGGTTGACAAAGGTACTGTAGAGAGAAATACAGCATGAGGGATGTTGGGGGGAATGTGATGTTTATTTTAAACCTTGCCTTGGTTTCCACTTCACTTCAATCTTAAAAGTCAGATTTTGTTTCTGCCGGATTCCATTCTGTATTACAAAAAATACATCATGCAGGCTATTCGGTTGTTTCTAGGAGAGAAGCAGATTGAATCTTTTTTTTTTGCAAAAAAAATGTTTGTGGTCATGAGTAAAGGATTTATAGTACAGTTCTAGTATATATAGTATATATATTATATAAATTACACAGAACTATACATTACATGCATATAATGTCTGTAGATTACAGAAATACAAACTGTCTGAGACTTAAAGTGATATTTATAACTGTTTTTCTCTAAAAGCAACATGCATTTCTTTGTGAAATTGATAGGTCATTTTGAGTGGTCGCTCGTCTATATAAAACACATCTGCTGAAAAATAAATTATTTCACTAAAGGTTGAATATTTTGCTTTTTTGACAGTTTACAAAAATGTATTTTCCTATTAAGAGTGTTTGATTAATCCTGGCTGAGGTCAGCTGTAAAACTGACTTTAAAAAATCTAAGCTGGACCAAATTCCTTTTTGAGACATTATTGAAAATATTATATATCTAAAATATTCAAATGTTTTAGATTTACATGCTGCATCTCTTGCATGATATTTAAAAGAAACGTGTTTTAGGTTTTATGTTAAATTACATGTGATGCCATAGCATTAAAATTGTCAGGTGTAATAAACAATGTAGTATTCAGGTTTGCTGGTAAGGAATCAAGAAAAGATTATATTGTGAGCTGTTTCTTAGTCATCATGAATGACCGTCCTTGTCATTTCATTTTATATTTGAAATAAAAAAAATGCCCTGATTTGTAACTAGCCTCACTTAAACAGGTCATGACTGGTGTGGATGAAGATGACCTTGGCATCATTATTATCTTACCACCCATAATTTATTTGTGACAAGTGTCTTTAAGACAGCCTTCAACCTCTTTGTTAGAACACTCACGTTTTCTGTGTTTTCTTTCGAGTGCCGCTATATTTTCAGTCAAAAAACAAAAACATGCCTTTTATCTTTCACCTAATTCTTCATTGAGAGTTTTTCCGTGGAGGGCTTGAACATTCACAGATACTGTACATTTTCTTAATAACAGTAAAGAGTATCCCACCTCCCTTTTAATCTTTTTCTTTAATCATATTCTGTGACTGACTGTTTTAGGCATTGTCAGACTGCTTCATGAGCATTTTATTTACAGAAATTATGAGTTGTGGATTTCCTATGAGCTGGAAATTATCAACTTCATGTACTTACTGGTCAATTAATATATTTAACAGGATATGGCTGTATAGCAGTTAGGGTTTTTGCTTGTATGATAGGTCGTTCAAGCAGTTGCCTCTTAAAGAATGTTCTGTGTCTCATTTGTTTACATTTTCTAATTTATAACAGTGCGTTCTAGAAGGACTGGTTAGTTTTGGAAATGCAATTTGCTCTCAAAGTGTTTACTTCACTTGGTAGGACAAGATAAAATCAAATGTGAGGTAGTAGTTGTTGTTTTTTTTTATTTAACCACATGATCCACAATATCATAACTACAGAAGTGCATGTTCTAAAAATACAACCTTCGGGCAAATCCTGCTGTACAGTACTGTTTATCATTTATGACTCCCAGCAGCTTTTAAACAATTTCTAAAACTTCAGGGGATGTATAAAGATTTTGTTTTATTATTGCTATGGACAGAATAAATCTACAAAATAATAATGTTCTAACTATAACAACAAACCTAATGTTCAGTTTTAAAGCAGTGCTAATGTCTGATTGTAATAGATCTTAAATGAGAATATCTAGAAGAAACAGAACGTTGACCTTAGTTGCTTGTTATAAGAATGAAATGTATTGGGAAAGCTAAGATTATTGCTGTAGCCATGTTATGTCTAAAGACCATTTACTCTAACCTCAAGACAGAGGTTAGGGTGTCTAAACCCAGACTAGTAAAGCAAAATACTATATTGTACATTCCAGAGTGTGTAACTGCCTGATCAGCTGCTGTAGTCTTTCACTCCCGCATGCTCTTCTGAACCATAATGATCCTCTCTGTTTAAAATAAAGAAACCCATTAACTGGTGAAATAAGCATTACTCTGGTGAGGAAATGTTTTGACATTTGTCTCTACTGAACACTGAGGAAGACAAATGAAGAGTGACCTTGTGCCTATCTATTTACCAGGACAACCCTCAAATGTCAAAGGATTTGTTACTGGCCTAAGTTTAGTAATGTGCAGATTTTATGATTGAGCACTTAACATTCTAGATGAAATGACGAGCAGCAGCTATGGGCCCAGCAGTGATTCAGAGCATTTTTAGTGTTGCCACTGGCGTCCAAAAATGCCTTCTGTTGCTTCAGTTTTCAGTCTGTAAGGACAGAATACATCAAGCAAACAGAACATTTCACCATATGCTTTGCACAGAAAGTATCATATTTATTTAATATTTTCTTAAGAATCTTAAATCAAGCTTATTAGAAAATTATAATGTGCTGAATATGTTTAAGATAAGAAATAGGGAATAAGTCTTTATTTAAATTTATTTAACTACAGCAGTGTTTTTTTCTGTTTGATGAGATTTTTGTTGTTATTTGGACACAGTCATTAGGTTATCAATTCAAAGCATGTTAGATACACTTTATACAAGTCATTTGTTGGTGAATTAATATCAGGTTACGCAACAATAAAAATAACCAAATAACCAAGCCACTTTATGGCTGTATTCATAACACACATGGACCATAATGGTAACACAAAGCCAGCAAAGACAGAAATCTAATCATTGCATAGTCTTTGCTTTGAAGAAAATTGATAAAATAATAGAACAAGAGATCATACTGCAGTGAAGTTACTCTTAATTCCACTTCTCCACACAGTGGGTGCAAGCAAGAATAACTCTTCAGGTTGTCCCTGTAGCCAGATCTTCTCAGGGCATGAGTTAGAAGTTCCTTGTCATCTGCTCAATGGAATACCATTCATCAAATTGGCATAATAATCGTGTGCTATAGCAGTTTGAGTGCAAAGTAGTCGTTTTCCTTCAGTGACATTGGTTCCTCCGTTCTTACTCATTGATGGGTAAGTTGGAGCTCCAAGAGCCTTGGCTTCAAGGACTCTTGATTGGTTTCAGAGTTGCATTGGTTTAGCTGCATCTCGTCATATTTAAGCAGATGGACATGAAAGCTGCCTGGATTATAACCGAAGATTTATAGGCAATAATGACTCGATTATCTGTGTTGCTCCTATCTTGATACTAGAGATTCTGGGGCATGCATTCTGTCTGGGACATGCCCGAATGATAATTCTTGCATCACCTCCATGGGAAATGTCAGGATGTGCTGCTATCTCATCTGTCTTGATACGACACTTTTATTAGGCTCTTGACCCACTGATCGTGTCATCATTTACGGCATCAGCAGGATGTCCAGACCTCAAGGGATTCATTACCACACTTGAATGCAGCTGGCCACTTTACTGCTGCTAAGTACCGTCGTCCATTGCAGAACCAACTGCACTGGGAGCAGAATAAAGGAGTGTGTGAAAAGGAGGATAATTACTCGTTTTAACACACATACTGGCAACATGCATGGGTGCCTCTTTTTACATGGGAACAACATGTTATGAAATTCAGCAATTAATAAAATATCTTAAAGCACTTTTATAGAAAGACATCTGCATACAGCTCCACTAGTGCTGACGAATTGCAATACATGCCACAACTGAAGACTGAATCACTGAATGTTACAAACAAAAAAGTAGAAATAAAATCAAGATCCAGTACACGAAATGAATGCCGTACATGAAGGTATTGTATTGTCAAAAGCGTATGATAATTTAATTATTATGACACCCGAAAAAGCTGAACAGTCACAATTGTTGTTTTTTCTTCTACTTTTCAGTGTGGAATTAACTTTTACTTTAATGCACACTGACACAGCTCCCTGTTTGAATAATTTTTTTTTTTTGTTCTAGTGTCTTTAATCAGCTTTTATTTCAAAAGACCTATTTTGATACCTATAATATTTTACTTTACCTTTACACTTCTATCATGTGACAATCTTTTGCTCTGTCATATGTGTGATCAGTGATCGGGGTGAATGTCTGGCAGAGAAGCAACAGACCACCCTACACTGTTGTATGAACTGACTGACCTTCCCTCATAAATCTTTTAACAAGTGTTGATTGAAAAGGCACCCATGTTGAGTTTGGTGGAATGATATGAAAATGTGATGTTTTAGACTCTGATAAATCCTCCAACTTACCCACACGTGACTGAATGAAAAAATCAAGGAGGACATTTATGAGGAAAAAAGGGGGTTAAGAAGATTCTGAAGGCAGTTTAATAAATTTTGGCTTAGATGATTGGATGTCAGTGATGAAAAGGTACAGTACCAATAACAGATGGAAGAAAATGTCATTGGTGAAGTAAAAAAAACATTCACTTAATTTATACAGTAACAGCAAATTGTTTGAACCCATAAATTCTGTAAAGATGAGTTGTTTTCTCAGTTTTAATTAACATTTCATGGTGTAGCGCAGAGCCGATCTTTTGGTCGTTGATTAGTGGAGTTA